>NC_141756.1:80684836-81414836 GCF_982258835.1 Parasteatoda tepidariorum | reverse complement strand
TAAATTGTAAACGAAATTGATTAAATAGTTCTTGAGAAACAATATGTTTATACACAAAAATATTTTATAGGGATATGTATCAAAATGCAAAAAAAAGTAAATATAATAATCCAAGTAAACCAATTAAGAGGTACTTATAATTATACCGTACCCTACAAATTGGAGCTTCTTTCTTTCCCTTTTATAGTTTGTAGCAGTTACTTAGTTCATTTTATTTAGACCACTCAAATCAAGGAAAATGTCAATTAGTACGTAATTATGTCTAATGTTATTTATTCCGTAATGATTGTCATTACTATTATTACTTTTTTTTATTTTGCCAATTGCACAATAGAATTTTTGTCTTCATTCAGATAACATTTGTTTTTATTCTCCCACTTTTTAATGAAAAATAAACAGATTTATCATAAGATAAAGATTGAAAAAAAGACAAAAGATAGAAAAAGATTTATCTATAAAGCAGTTAAAATAAAATTGACTTACAAATTCACATTTTTTTTCAGTAAGGAAAACAGCGAAGATGGTATTTAAAATAATGGATTCCCTAATCTAATGCAGCGGCCAATGTTTTAGATAAAGTACTATAATCCTTAAGCCTCTGAAGACCTGAAAGTGCCTAAAATAGACATGTGAATAACAAATAACCCTTAGGAGTTAACCTAGTTTTCCAGAAACATTTATCTGTTAGTACCCTAACAGCCTTTTGTAAACAAGCTTAGTCTAACAGATTTCAATCATTTTCTTGCTCTGTTCTCTTGGGATCATCTGCAAATGGATTACGATCGATTGAGTGTGCAAAAACTCCCTTTTAGAATTATGAATGAAAAACATTAAGAAGCAGTGGAAAAGAAATTCTGAATTTTATATTTTGAAGTATTATAAAAGTTTAATTTTTTTAAAACTTAAATGAAAATAAACCAGAAAAATATTTGTGTAATTATAAAAACGACGGAAATAAAATAAAATATATATTTAACTTTAAAACGTGCGCCTTAAAAGGTTTTAAAGGAGAGCATCTGCTTATTAATCTAACTAAATGTTCGTTTTTTTTCTATGAATTTTAGAACCACCAATTATTTTGACGCGTTTAACTAAATTTAAACTATATTTTGCATCATTTCAACCAGAATTGTGCGTAATAACCATATAAAATAAGTTGCTTATAAGCTAATTCTACAAAATTGAGATAATTTTATTAGTTAAAATGATCTGCAATTGCGAATAGGACAGCATAGCTATCTGTTACAATTGTCCTCTTTTCTCCTAAAAAAATATTTACATTTTATTTAACGGTAAACTTTTGTTTTCAAATTGATGCCAAATAATCAAACTATGTATTTTAAAAACAATGTTAAATACTTAAATCGTTTTAAATGTAATACTAAGTACTCAAATCGTATTCAATTTATTACTTTTTGCTTGCATCGTTTTCAATTTAATGATTATTCTCTTTCGAAAGAATATACAGTTTGATTAAAATACAAATAATTAATATGCACCGCGTAGTTCATAACAGAAATAACAGCATTTTGATTTAATATATACACTTTTTTAATCAAAATAATTTGCCATAAAGCGAAAACCTTTTTTGTCTCATCAAGGAGGGAAAAATAAAATGCGAAGTCGGATCTCTATTTAACGAAGCCACTAAATCCCGATAATAAATTCGTTATATGGAAAATTCGTTAAATAGGAAATCATCTTTTGAAATACTTAAACATTAAATAAGAGGTTTTAAATGCATAAACGCTAAAAATAATTAAAACAGCAAACCTTTAACTTGTAAACTAGTATCTACTATTTATTTTATAAATCTTAACCATAAAAGAAAGCAAGAATAGAGAAAAACATTATCCAGTATGACATTATCATGCTACATACATTTTCAACTAAAAAAACTAAACTTGCGTATAAAATTATTGCTGCATTTATTATAAAAGTAATTTTGAACATGCGTTCCTAAGTCTAATTGCTGCTGATAAAATATGTTAATTGTGTCTGAGTTTTTCGTTAGAAATGCAAACAAAAAGGGAAAGGGATTTTACTGCTTTCTCTAAAAGTTAAGTAGCTTCGAAAATCAATTCAAGGTCATTTCCCCCATGAAATGCATTAACAAGTTTGAAATGTTCCGAAATATTTTGGGAAATAGGGAAAGTGAATCTCAAAGAAAAGTTCGTTAAATAGAAAATTCATTTCACTATTTGGAAGTTATTTTACGAAGAAATTTCCGAAATGTTCTTGGTTCCTAGAAAAAAAAAATTCACAAAATGGTTTGTTAAATAGAAAGTTCGCAAAAAATAAAAATAGAGTAAAAAGTTCGTAATAAAAAGTTCGTTAAATAGAAGTCCGATTGTATTGCTATCTTTTCGCCTTAAGCAAATCTCATCTCCAAAATATAGTCTGCTCATTTTTTTCTGTATCAGATTTCTTATTTTAGGGTTACTACACTATAACAGGTTTTTAAACTTTTCATTGGATGTAATAAGTGTTGCGTAGTTATTGATGCAGAATGGAATATCGTTGAACTAATTGCCGTAAACAGAAAGAAGAGCGTTGTACTTAGTAACACGTAGTAGCTCAGACCGGTGTAGAAACTTGCTATATCTAAAGAAGAAATACAACATTCAATGTACGTAGTTGAGGCCTGGTAACAACAGTATGTTGCTGGTGTTGAGACCTTCAAATGATAATGGTACATTCAAACTGATGACAAAAATTCCTGAAGATTTAGTAATTGCGAAATTTCTCAGAAACTAAGATTCATTTATTAGCAAAAATTTAAATGTTTCATTTTTCTGAAGACAGAGGTTTCGAACTATCTGGAAACGAAAAGCAAAAGGAATTTCTTCAATGTGCACTTTTCCTGAAAAGTGGATGACATAAAGAAACGATACAGAATATTTTTAAGAAGATTTTTTCTAACTGTATGGATCATGTACATGAATGTTCTTTTTTTTTCATTATTTCCATTAATAATTGTCTAGTATAAATTTTTATAATGAGAATTTATCCAATTGACGAACGTCAAGTGTGGATATAAATTATAATAAAGGATTTCTTTGCTAATCATCTGAAATTTACTTTTTCCCATGCAATAAGTGCATCTCCGACAGGTGCAAAATTGTCCAGAAGTGATTTTAGAAGCAATTTTCATTGAAAAAAAACTTCGGTTGAGCAAAGTTACCCTCGCTGTTTGGATAAATTTAATTCCCTCTCTCCAACTGAAAGAAAAACTAATGAAGAGTAACTATCTAAAACTGGACAACGTTTTAAGTTCATGTTAAATAATTATTTTATAGCTAAATAATTATTATAAGATAGTTCCTTACTAGATGTTGGAATAATCTAAATAAAGATGGTTTAACTTCCTGCTGTATACAAATAAAGTTAAAACATCATAGAAACAATGTCATATACAAAATAACTGAAAATGTATAAATGGATGTTTATGAACTATAACAAAAAACATTAATATCACCTTTCTTATTTACCAATGACTGTCTTGTTTGATCTTGTACCCCTACCTTATTGGTCAACTATTTGATGAATTGCTTGCAATTTCTTGGGAATCTGTGTGTTTCGATACCAAAAAAGATGTTTCATTATAGTATCAAAATTATCTTATGTTTTCTGTTACAATATTTGAGGTTATTGATTCTCGTCGTTTATTAGAATAATGTACTGGTGACTGACTGTATGGTGGTCACGGGCCAGACCTCACGTCAAAAAGGTCACGAATTCAAATGCCGGTCAGAGACATGGATGTCGGTCAGAGGCCTTCTTATCTGTACTATTTGACCTTCTTACTCTATAGGTAAAGCTGACAAATCTATAATAGTTCCCCTTGAAAGAGTGGCTAACATATCTGCCCTTCTGATACCCGGCAGACGAATGTCATTGGGCATTGGATAAAAAATAAAACATGTTCTAACATGCATAATATACATATTTAAAATATTTTTTTTCTTCAATTTTTTAATATTTTATCAAAAAACTAACAATATTTTGCTTTGCTTATGCTATGCATCATGTACCTGAATTATAAAAATATTTAAAAGCATAAACCAATTTATGAAGCTGCAGTTCGGAACATGAAATAATTTATATTTAAATATCTGTTCTTTCGCAATGCAATGTAACAAAATCCACGAATAATCAATGTTTACCATTACAAATTTTTCAAAATTAAGTTAATTACCTTCCCTAAAAACACCTTCCTCAAAAACTAGCATTTCCCATAGTTCTCCTAATAATTAATACCACGTGATCAACTGCGCCGACCCTTTTTCTCCCACTTACTTTAAACTCAACTGAAAGCAGTTCAGTCAAAATTCGATGCACTTATATGTAAATGGATTAATTAACATTAATGAACATAGGACACATTTACTTACTTAACTCAATTTATTGCACAAGAGAAGCTGCTAATTTACTTTTACGTTGTGTTTATGTACCAAATGTAGTTAATTTGATTAGCCGAAAGGACTAGGGCTCCTTCCTTGCTTTGTCATTAAGGTGTATAAGCAAATTATAAATTAGATTGGAAAAAAAATGAGGGGCTGTTACAATTTTTCTATCGCTGGAAAAGAGCCAAATATTTTGTTATCTTTCTTAATTATAGCTTAATAGGATGATAAGTTTAAAATGTAACGTGTAACTTAATCTTCAAAGGAATTAACTTGGAATTGTGCTGGTAACTTTGTACAGAAGTGTTAAAAAGAAAATATGCTTGCAATTTTAAAGAAGTGCATTAGTTTTCTATTAAGCAGCGAATGTTTCTTCATTAAGATAACTCCTTAAGTTCTGTGATTAAGATTAATGTGGCGAAGAATTTTGAGAAAAAAATTATGATAGTATACCAGAAGTATGCGCATACAGTTATGTTTTCTTTTAAAAATATACTTTTGAAGCTAAAGTAAATAAATTTTTGTACTAAAAACAATTATTACATGAGATTGAAAAACGAAGGGGATTAAGAAAACTGCCCACAAACTACAAATTTACGGGACTAATATAAGGAGTTTAAATACAAAAAAAGGAATAGTTCACACAAGTAAGAAATATAATCAAAAAGGAGCAAAATAAAAATTTGACAAAACAAAAATGGCATTTTTGTTCCGCAAAAATAAAAATCATTAAGTCCAAATTAATACAGTGTCGTGCGAAATTTGAAGATTACGGAAAAAGATTAAAAAATGTTTCATACACAAAAATTTCTAAATAAAATAAAATTGTTGGCCTAAGGTGAGACCGGTTATGTTTAAAATTCCTACAGTCATTTTAGAAAGGATCGAAAACAAATCTAAATAATTATTTTATAACCAAGTTTCGGCTTGTATAAAAATACAAAAGTTTTCTAAAAAATACTTAACCTGTTCAACACTACTTAAATTATTACTTAAGGCAACCAAGCAAAATGAATAGCAACTGCAGTGTTGCCAATATATAAAGAAATACCAGAGTTTTTGAAGCCACACAGGAGGAAAATACAAAAAACAAGAGAATATATATATATATATATATATATATATATATATATATATATATATATATATATATATATATATATATATATATATATATATATATATATATATATATATATATATATATATCATTTTGCATTTTTTATAAGTTACCAAAGTATTTCATATTAAGAAACGTGCGAGTTAACAATAAAAATTTGCATGAATAAAAACATATGTCTTTTTTAAAATGCAATATTTAAATAAGGCTATTAAATCAGAAAATAGCAAAACATAAGCTCTTTATTTTTACATCACATTTGAAAGAAGAAAAAGAAGTAATTCCGATTAAAAACCTTACTCAATCTCTTGAAAAACGCATGATTTTTTTTATTCAAAAAAGAACAATTCCACTCACGCGACGTCACTTCAACAAGAGCCAAACCAATATTTACATGCCATTCGTAGCTTTTCAGAAAAGAAAAGAGCTATAAGCCGAATTTTCTTTTCTTTCCTGATAACCCTCTTTCCAAAAAAAAATTTAAAAAAAAGAAAGATTTAAAAAAAAAAAATTGGATGATACACTTTGCCTCTTTCGGTCCCCCATGAGAAAAGGTTTCCTTAACTGCAACCGTATTCAATCTACTATAGAGGAAAAAGTTAATTACGCCATGTTTGATGATTCCTGGCTACTTTTCTTTGTCATATTACTGGCAGCCAACATCAAAGATAGAAGAGAACGTATTATTGATCACGTCAGGTAAATTCAATTCCTTATCCGTACGTTGAAATTCCAACTTGAGACATTTGGAACTTTAATGTTCGAAAAAGAGAAATTAAATTATTGATCCAGCGAACTCTTGACTTTAATCTTTATTTGTCAAAGAATATTTTAAAATTCACGGAAATTTATCTTAAGTAACTCATACAATATGCATGGGTTTGCATGAAATAAAAGTGTACTTGATATTATGAGGTTTAGACTTGATATGAATGTTCAATATTCAAGTATGTTTAGAAATTTTTATTAGACCTACATTTTATTTTTTTCATAAATTATTCCGAGTTGAAATTATTTGTGAAAAATAAAAATAAGGGAAATACGAATGCATTTTAAACATAGTTATCATCTTCATCATTAAACAAAAATCGTAGCTTTAAATTTTTTTTTGTTGCTTTCAGGATTTAAAATGCCAAAACATACATACAATCATAAAATACATTGCTAATTCTCAATTTATTTGCAGTGCTTTTTGAGTGAAGCTTTTATGTATATAGATAGTGTATGATATTTATATATTTTGCTTTGGCTTAGAAAGCACCGTTTTTTGTGGATATAATCGAGTGAGCTGATGACCAGATTAGATTTTTTCCTTAATTTGTTCTCCAATTTTTTTATTTTAAATTTTTTTTAAAATTTTTTTGATGTTTTAAATTTGTTTTTTAAATTTTCTTTATTTGTTAACAATTTTTTGTCTTTTATTTAAAGAAATTCTTCTATAATGTCTCGAAAAATTATTTTTCATTGTAAATGAGTTTGAAATGAAAGAAAAAAAAACAGAAACCAAATGTACCAAAATGAAGTAAAATACAATAAAAAATGCGTTAAAATTAGGTTGACCAATCTAACAGTTAAAAAAAATTGCTGAGAAGAATAAAAACATAATAAGTTTCCTTTCAACTTCTCAGCGTGTGCGTATTATATATATATATATATATATATATATATATATATATATATATATATATATATATATATATATATATATTGAAAGCATAAATAAACACTAATTGGAATAAACGCAAATGAGGCCATTTGAATAAAGACTAGTAATAAAGAATAATTATCCTAAGGGGAAAATTACTTTTTATAACAAAACTACGCATGATATACAGAATTGCATACATATAATTGTATACACTCAGGGACATAAAAATTTTGTCTCTTAATCTTCAATAAAATCATTATGGGATGAAAATATCTAGTTTTTATATCGTTTAGAATACTCCCTGAAATAATTTATAATTTAAAAGAAATTCAATGATAGTGTGGAATCTCCAAACAAAGAAATGAAATGAAGTGGGATGTTCTTTAATACTAAAGACTACTATTTTTAAAATATAGATATGCTGAAACTGCAAAAGCATTTCATAACAACTTTATAAAAATCGGATTATTACATGGGTATGTTTAGAATTTTACATTCGTGAGCATCAATAGAATTTTTTTTTATTACCGTCATTGAACAGCCGATCCAATTTTGTATTTGCGACCACAAATGTTCAACACTGTATCCTTTTAATTTTGAACCCAATCTGGAAGAAGAGGGAACACCTGGATCAAGTATTGGAAGTTGAATTAAGCCTTCGTGGAGAACTTTTTGAGGGAACTTACCCGCATTTGTGTTACACGGAGTGGAAAACCACGAAAAACTCTCACAGGTAGCCTGGCTGCAAGGGGACTCTAACCCATGATCCGTCTACTACTGTGGATATTTTACGTCACCATTGTGATCGATGCGAGCCTGGTGCGGAATTCGAACCGACCAGCCATCGCTGAGATTCGAACATGGATCTCCTCATTGGGAGGTGAGAGCTCTATCCGTTGAACCACCAGGACCCCATCAATACATTAATAAATCTTACATTTTTCACAATAAATACAAGTAAGCGAATCAGTAGCCAATGTTTGAAGAATAAATAAATTAATATCAATATACGCTTTTCTGTTTTTTAACGATGCAAACATTAGTAATATATTGCTGTTTGAACATTTTGATAGAACCAATCAAATCTAAAATGAATAAGATTTGTAATTTTAAAATCCAAAGTAATTTTTTATGAGGCATTCTTGTAGCCTCTCATAAGAAAATTCTGAGTTTAATTGCAAATTTTCTCATCTTAATTATCTTTCTTTTTAAAGATAACAAACGCAAAAGTATAACAAGAAAGTTGCCATTATTAGCTGCAATCAAGTTTTATCTGCTGTGCAATAAATTATTTATTTGGTTTTCTCAATTTCTTTTTTTCTTTTTTCAGATTTCGTTTTCGCTTAATGAAAATTTCTCTTTTTTGATACGGGAACTCCAACTGTCTACTTAAAAAAAATTTAAATATTGTTCTTGGAGCATCTAAGTTTTTAATTAACATTTTTCAAATGATAATTTTGTTTTTCTCGAAAATCATAACTCGTTTAAATTTTGTTTCTCATTAAATGTATAAATCTGCATGTTGCTTTTCAAAAAACTGGTAACAAAAGTTATAACTTTTAGAAACAAAGAATAGTACAAATTATCTGGAAATTTTTGTGAACATTATAGTTTCCACCATTTTAATGAATAAAGCATCTATCTAACAATTAATTAATCTGTAAATGCTTGAAATTGTGACACGTCTTAAATTGAAAAGTAGATTGTGTAACTCTGAAAGAAATACAGCAGGTAAATGAAACATTTGTCTACATCAAATAATAAGGATTGAGCAAAATTTACAGTTATTAGTTTGAATGATCATATAAATGGCAAAAATTTGCAGTCATGCAAAATTTTAAAACTACTTTCAGCGTGTTTTTTTAAAACAAATTTTGAATGCTCAGTTTCCGTAAATACTAAAGCATTTTTGAACTCATTAAAGACATAGAAAAATTTTAAATTATGCAAAACAAGATTTATTTAAGTTTAAACGCACAAGTTAACGTTGAACGTTAAAAATTATCTATGAGCTCCCAACCTTATTTAGGGTGTTCCATAACTACCACTCGTAATGTATATCATTGGAATCCTTGTCAAAATAAGTCAAAAAAGTTACCACATATTTGGAGTAACAAATTAATAATCACGCAGGGAAGGTATAAAAATTCAGTCAAAATCTGACAAATCTCTTCTAAGGCACGAAAACCTGTTTAATAGTCAAAAGATCCAAACAAGACTGAAAGTTGATAAAAAGAAACAAGTTAAAGTTTCATCAGGAACTGAAATTAAGCATTTTTATTAGAAATTTTGAAGTTTTCATAAACGTTTTTGTTTCTTCCTTCCGTAAAATCTTAATTTACGGCAAAAAATTTGAATATTTTATAACCTGATTTTGACAAGGGTTTTAAAAATATATATTGAATGGATGAGCATGGAATATATAATTCAAAAAATATATACATAATTTGAATGAAATATATAACTTAAACTATCACTGCTTCACTCACACAGCTTAGTGTATATATGAAATGAAATGAATCCCAAGAAACTGAACGGAAATATATACTTTATAATGAAAAAAACATTAAAGAATATCCCACTTTTTTCGTTTTTTTTTTTAATTTCGGTTTTAAATTTATTGTATTACCTTTCTTTGTCGCCTGGACAGGATTTTCTTCTTGGCAACGAATATATATTTTTTGTATTTTTGTGTTTGTTTTTGTTCCCAATAAAGTTATATTTGCTTGTTGAAAAAAAAAATGAAAATAAATATTATTAATGTGCAAAAGGATTCGAGCGCTTAAGCCAAAAATTCCAACAACACATGTATAAAAAAGAAAACGCAACGCAGTTTGTTTCCTTCACACAGGTCTGGTTGCTTTTGAGAATGTGCATCTTAGTTTTGAGAGCTCGAAACTTTTCAGTCTTAATAATAATTTTGGCACCTCATAATTTTTATCCATTATCAAATTATGTATTTCCTTCAAATATACATTGTAGAAAATGCCAATCTTTAATTATTTAAATGCTTAGATCATTGTCAACCTTTTCAATCTTAATAATAATTTCTTAAGTTAATGAAGCTTTTTCATTATCAAGTTATGAATTTAGTCCAAGTGCACATTTAAGATAAAACCAACTTGTGTTTTCAGCAATCAAAACATGTAGACCTTTTCATCCTTAATAATAATTTCTGAAGCTAATGAAGTTTTTTCCTTTATCAAGTTTTATGTTTAACTCAAATAAACATAGAAGAAAATGCTAGCATTTGCGTAGTGCTCGAAACATGACGACCTTTTTTCATCTTCCGAATAATTTTTGAAGCTAATGAAAAATTTACATTATCAAAATTTGCATTTAGAGTCCACAATGAAGAAAAATTAAACCTTTTCTCAATCCCATCTAACACTAACAACCCAGTTGTCAAGCAATTGTTTCAAAATTGCAGTTCACTTGAAACTTAACAACCCAATCCATTCTTCCACAATCACAAAAGCATGCCTCTCAATGCTCTTGAACTATGTACAATCTATCATTTCCACCAAATCCAAGCAGTCCTGGTCAACCCACTAATTATATCAACTAGTATCCTTGTTAATCCAGACGATGCATTTCCGAAGAATACGGACGTCCAGTTCAGAAACCATGAGTTATGAGAATTGAGAGTCTAGTTTTCCCAAAGAATCCATGGAACAAGTTGTTGAGCTATGCAGTCCCCATTGTGCATGTGATCAACTCGGGAGAGACTCAATGCCTATTGTGTGTCTTCAATTCTCTTGATGTAAACAAGTGGAGTCTTAATAGTTAAATTGGATGGATGAGAGAGCTTCAGCCTTATTCAGTGCAAGGTGAATAAAGTTAGTGACAAATGTAAGGACTCAGTAAATGTTTAATAAATTCTGTGATGTAACAGAGAATGTTTCAATTAACCTAAACCACCTGTTCTACTCTTTTGTGAATAGAACCGTTTCATCACTTGGAATAGCATGTTAAGGATGTTATAGCACATTACATAAATTTCAAGGAAAAATATTCTGGTGAAATTACAGTAGACTATGGTAATGACATCTCTAATAGAAAAAAAAACATGATTCTGGTTAATAAAGCCAAAATGCACGATATTTAACAGTTTACCGGAAATGCTGGCTTTCAATATTATAGTTCTTATAACACACATTTAGTACAAAATATTAAAAAGAAAAGTAAATTTAACTGAATAAATGCTTTTAATGCCATGCTCTAATGTATCATAAAATTACCATACCTTACCACATTTAGAAAATTTTATCACATATTATAAAACTATATTTTGTTAGTTTTACCAAACTCTTTATCAAAGCGATTCTTTAAAAATTACCAACCATTTTTGTGTTCTTATAGAACGAGACATACATAAATTTTTATTCCATATTATGGTAGTTTTAACCATTCTTTTTCTCATTACACAATTTAACATTTCTAAACTACACTGCTGCGGGATAAACGTAATTTTTATTCGATTTTAAACTCGGCGATTTAATTGTTCTAGTCTTATGCCACTTGTCAATACCGACAAGCCTATTTTAAGTCAGAGTAGTTCTCTTATTTTATTCTCCAGTGGTGCCATCTATGGCCAAGAATACGACTTCTGCCATGAACATACGTCACAGCCCGTTTTACAGGGAGGGTACATTCACACACCATCCATTATATAAAAAAACTAACCTCAAAAGACTAAATTTACAGTAAGCATGTATATGAAGAAAAAGGGGTGACATGCAAATGATATTATCTTCTAAGCTGAAATTACCTTTGGAATAAAAGGTAATTACATTTTGACTTGCTGACACTTCTAAAATCAATTAAAGAAAAACAGTTTTTAAACATTTTCCGATTTTTTGAGAGATATTGATTTTATAGATGCATATAAAACCAGGGATATGATATAAATTTCAGATGCATTGATGCTTGCAATGGTTTTTTTCTATTGTTTAATTACAAAATTCTCTTGAATTCCTATGGAAAAATTAGTAACAGGCAAAACTGGAATGTAACAAGAACAATGTAAAAATAAAAATAATACGTTGCAAATTGCTTTTGGGATACTACAACACTATAGAAATTATCAGAGTGTATCATTGAAGTAGTAGCAAATATGAATGAAAAAAATAAAACATCTGATATTAACTTCATTGGATAGATGATAGCTGGTGACTTATATGTGTATATTTTAAATATGTTATATTAATATGGAGAGAAAAAAATACGAGAAGAACAGAATTTCCCTTTGTAGCAATTCTAACATATTTAATCCGTTACAAGTGTAAAACTTACATAGATAATAAATAAAAATCTTTATATTTTGGTGATAATTAAAAAAGTAGAAAAAGAACAAATACAATTAACCTATCTTGCATTGTATAATACAATCATGCCCATTGATCCTGATGATGCTACTTGTTCAGGGTATCCCCGAAAGCTAAAAGTAATTTTTTTTGTTAAAAATGTAGTTTTGTAGAATACGAATGAATTATCTGTCGATTATTCAAGCGTATAAGTTCATAAAATCGTAAAAGAATACATCATGAGTAAAATATTTGATATTGCTGAGTGGAAATCTAACTGTTGATGGCTGCATAAACATAAAACATATTTTATAACCAAAAATGAGTACTTGAAATATAATAATTTTTTCTTCATTTTAAAATATGTAAATTTAAATCACTTAATACCCAATTCCAAATTTAAGCATAGGCAAAATAGTTTCAGAGTAATACTTTTTTTTAAGAAATGTGACTAAAGATAGATTTTGTTAAAATATTGAGATTTCCAATTTAAATACAGATTAATATAGATTAAATTTATTATTATTTAAATATAGATTAAATATATTACCTGATTTAAAATATAGCAAAAATTATTATATTTCACAATTCAAAATTTTTCCACCATTATTAAATTAGATAATAAAACTCTATAAATAATTGTGAAAATAAAACTTGCATACAATTATGTTTAGACAATTACGGTTTTATAATTGTGTGCAAATTTTTTACATAATTTTGTGAAATTCTGCCAAATTAATTAACATACTTCAAATTAACCCTTAAAATTGCATCATAGTGCACAAAAATCTGATAACAATATTAAATACAAGTGCACTATTTACAATGATCATTTAAGTAACTGGAAAATTTACAATTATGTTTTTCTCCTGCAAAATTAATTCATAAAATAATCTTTGTTATGAAAAAGATATTGATTAAATTCGTACTTAAATTATTTACAAAATACCAATTGGATAATAAAATATTTACAAATTATTAATAAAAATAAAATGATAATCCGAATATTCAATTTGAAAATTTTAAACCCCCATGCCAAAACTCCTATCTACTAGACTAAAATAATTCGAAAATGGAATTAAGTGCAAAACTGGTTTATAGCCGTGACAAAATGCTTTTTATTTTTCTCGCTCAATAAATGCGACTTACAAACTCGCAAAATCAAAATTTAATTTAGGAAAATAACTTTCAGCAAATTCTTGTCTTAATCTAATAGATTTAAAGCAGTCTTTCGAGTTCTTGGTGATTTTAATCTGTTTACTGCAGAAACACCAGGGACTAATTTTTAGAATGGCGTAAATATTTAGGAAATTTATCCGGAAGTTGTTAATGAGAAATTCACGATTTATCCACGTAATTACGGTCAAAGACGGGAAACTACGGATTTAGGAGGGAGAAAGACTGTCACCTTTTAGGCAATCAAAACGACTTTGACTACAGTTTGTTCTATTCTAATAGCATGTGTTAAGTTAAAACAACGTAATGTATTCTTAACTAATCTAATACAAAGAGAAATTTCAGGAGAAAGATAATTGCAAAGACAAACCTTAAGAATTTGTAATGAATTGCTTTGGATTTGTTTTGGAAGACGCCAAACTTTTGATGCACATGAGAAAGGAAATAAAATTACATCAGAATGTCTACATTACGATTTCACATAATTATTGTAGTTTTGATTGGATTGGAGGTATGATAAGCTGAATGTTATTTGCTTCCAGCTCTGTAATTGAAGTTTATTTAAGAACCTACGCAAAGATCAACTGTCGTTCTTGAAAGTTCAAAAAAATTATTCTGGATAGAAACTCAGAGATGAAAATTATGAAATTATTAGAAATGAAATTATTAGAGATGAAATTATTCTACTTTCGAGGAGAGGAACTAACCTAAAGGCCTTGTCATGTCCCCAAACGCTCTGCAGCCTTGAAGAAGTTGATTTAAATACCGCCTTAATGTATCCCAGTGACGTCCTTCTCAAACTTGTGATAATTTCCAAATCTATCATTATATTGACGAAGAAGTCACACAAAATTGTGGTGACATGTCTTCTGATAAGTTTTGCAGACCGTCTCCAATAGCCCTTTGTGCAGCTCTAGTACAACGTAAATAAAATGCTTACCGACCTCTAACATTTGCTACATGTTCTTCAACTTGACAAAGGTTTATAAGCCATACTTTGTAATGAGCAGACAAGCCTGGTTATAGCGGTCGAGCAATATCACCTGCCAAACGCTCAGTACCTCGGAGGTAGCGGGTTCAAATTCCGCCATAACCCTAAATCAATCTTTGAGCTGTCCCTCTTTGAATTGTACTATCTGTCTTTCCACTTGACAAAGGCTTATAAGCAGTACTTATGTAATCGCATGCATGTGTGTATACAAGTAAATAAAAGTTACTTATAGTGGGAATATCCCCTACAATCGGTTCTATGATTATCATTAATTATTGTACATCCTATAATCGTATCTTATAGTCTTTCCACCCAACGCTGCAAAGCTTAGATATTGTTGAGTCTGATTTATACTATAACCCTACAGAAAAAACCTTTTGTCTCTAAATACCTTAAAGCGCTATTTCAGCTAATGTGAGTTCTAAATAACACAATATTTTTATATAATAACTTATGATCATAAAATAACGTAAATAGTATTCATAAAATAAAAATAAGTAAAATTTTAAAATGTTAGAGTGGTAACTTTTGAAATCTCATCAGAAAGACCACAGGAGTACAGAAGATTAATTCTTAATTAACGATGTTCTCATGTAATTTTGCAACTTTTGCCCCAGCTTGAAAAGGAATTTTAAGCTATTTGAGTGTACAAGCGGAAAGATTTCTGTATGAAGAAATTAGTAACAGCTATAAATTTTCACTCGATTCACTTGTGCACTTTAAATTCACTGAAAAATCTAAAAAACATAGAAGCACTTAGCTGAAATGTGAAATGGAGCGAAATGTTTGCTAATAACCGCTCAGGTTGTTCAGTGAATTTGAGTTCCGAATTTATGATAATCTCTGAATTTGAGACACGAGCCTACTACTATCCCTAATGCTGTCAGTTATCTCAGTTTCTAAAACAGCCCAGCTTCACATATTTTTTATATGTTATTTTACTACGACATGAATGCTTCGTAGAACCCTTGAATCAATAATGAACATCACACTCTTTAAATGTCAATGTTCTTCATTTATTTCAGAACACGAACCCGAGTCTTAATCTTTTAAATGTTGTCATTTCATTAGCTCATCTCTGCTCATAGGACAAGGATATTATCAAAAGCCAACGATTAAAAAATATGTGTATGTAGTCAAATACGCATCTATACAATAACCGTACTTATACCAACTAAAAAATTTCGGAACATGAGGCTACGAATTTTTCGGTTATGAACTGGGACTTGAGTCTGTAAGTCAATCCAAAACTCTGCATTTTGTTGTTGTTTCTAATGATACTTGAACAAGTCGAGATCGCCAGCCATTGGCTTTTGGGGGATTAAGTCATGAAGGTACGCCTTTTGTTTGACACGAAAGCAATGCAAAGGTGAAAGTACATCTTATCACAGAACTTTAAGGATAGGTGGCAGCACTAATCATACACGGCTATCTAACACAAGACTTTCGCTTCCACAGATTTTATAAGTAAGTATATTGATGTACTCGGTACTACGCATTATTTAGTACATTTATAAATTTTGTCATACTTTGATTAAGCACTTCTATGCCATTCACTTATAAATGCTGATTGTGACTTCAAAAAACGAACCAATTAAATTAAATTGAAATTATGGTTTAATGGTACAAAAAGAACATGCTGCTCCAAACGCACAGTTTTAAAAAACATGAGCAAGTGATAGTATCTATAACATATCAGTATTTGAATATTTCTCTCAACATAGCCCCTCACTTTTTGATAAAAAACTCTTTTCAATATTGTACTTGTATACAGTATTAAGCTGTACGTAGACCATTTCTGAATCGCTCTTTAATCTTAGTCTATGAACTACCTCTGCCTTCTTTTTTAATTTCAAATGCATTATAAATAAGATTTATTATGCGATACAACAATATAAAAAAACTAAAACCCAGGTTTTATAGCACACTATATTATCACATAAGTCTATATTTCAAATTAAAAATAAACTAGATTAGGCGTAAGAAAGTTTAAACAAAGTTATAGAGCCCATGCAACAACAATTGAAAGTTCAAATTTTATTCAAAATTATTATTTTTAAAAAAGTTAATAAACATTCTCTGATTCTGGAGATTAAGCCTCTACAATCGACTGAGAGTATGATATTGGCAATGTGGTTAGTATTGCACACCGGCCGCCTTTACCCTAGTACCCAACAATCTTAAGATAAATAAAACCGTCACCGGAAATAAAACCCCTATCCTTCAAAACGACAGTTATATGTCACAGCCATCATTTCATTGCCGCTCTTTAATAGTACAAAATATTAATCTTTTTGAACCAACTATATGAAAATTTTTAAGACTCGCGTATGATCTACAAATTTCATATAAAAACAGAATAATTCAACAAGATTTATAAACATTAAAATATTTTTTTTTAATCTTCAGTGCAAGAATACATCACATAAGAGCTCAGTATTATATCATTTTAATAAAAACTGGAAAACGTAAGCAATTGGACATTTAAACTTTAATAAGGAAGAAGTTGAGAAATAACAGTCCAAAATTGAATTCCAAAAACATTTTCGATAGCAAAAAGGTTTTACTTAAATAGGAAAAAGAAGAGAAAAAAAAACTCAAATGGAGAATATAAATGAGGCAGAAAAACTCAATTCACACTAACTTTCCAACACATTTTTCTGCATCACAACAAAATAAAATGTGAAGAAATAAGTTCTTTTATTTTTACTTTTTTCTTCTTTCCAACAAATGCATCTTCTTTTATTGCACTTCTTGTGACAATTGTGCAAACAAATCAGCACTTTTATCACTTTTATTAAACCGATTTTTCCGTGAGAATGACTTTAATATTTATATATAATTGACGATTATATTCATCTTCTTCTTATGCAAAAATAATAATAGTTTAATCCATAACGAAGCACAATTTTATTTGGAGATATTGATTTTAGTAGCTTTGTTCAGTAAAATGTATAGTAAAAATAATTTATGCTACCTTTCCTGAACATCAAATAGTTTTATTTAGTTAAATGTACAATTAAAATACCTTATGTTAGTTTCCAAAATAACAATTAGCTTTACATGGACAATATAAACTTCATTAGCTTCATAGATTCTGGTCAAGTATATCTTCCAGGTGCGTTTTCTTCTTGAATTATTTGTTCCATCAATTAGTTTATGTTTAGTAAAATGCATAATAAGAATTAGGGTAAATCAACATTTCATATATATTGACTAAAAATAAGAATTTGAAAGTTGTTTTTCAGATTGATTGGTAACAATAGCTTACTGCCAAACAATAGGAAGTCATCTAGCAATGTTTAGATTACCTGGTCACATAGACTTCTCTGGAAGTTTTTCTTAAATTTGTTATTATCTCTGCTACACCTTGTTTCTTTGAAAAAAATATAAGCTGAGTGTTTGCATTTATATGTTTGAAGTGGAATTAATTGCATGTAATAGTTTTATTTTTCTCACTGTGAAAAAGAGAATTCAAAATATAGTTATTGAAATTACGTTTTATTTTTTTTAAGCATCATAGCACAATAAAGTACTGAGATAAGGGGGTGTTTATTCACTGGATCACCAAACGATGAAAAACCAGTGAAGGAACAAGTGTTCCTTTACAGGTTTTTTTTCTAAGTTAATGAATATAAAAGATAAACTTTAATTTACTTATACTTTTAGTGATGTTCCGCATCAAAAGTATATTAAAAATACGAAAAACAACTTCTAACCAGTGAGGGAAAAGGCATGTTCCTTTACTGAGCATAGATTTCCCAGTGAATGAACAGAATGTGTTAATATGTTGCCACTTTAATTTTCAATTCATGATTACAAAAAAAAGTTAACATTTTCCAAGTAATTTTATATGTTATAATTTCAAGAATGGGCTTGTTTTTAAATATTTGAGTGGCTTTTAAATATTTGAGTGATTCATAAAGAGCATTAAAAAATAACCAAAATTAAGCATTCCTTTACTGGGTGTTCATTCACTGGTAAGAGCTGTTCCTTCACTTGGTCTTCTTACTACTTGTTATTTGAACCTCCAAAACTTTAAAACAATATTATGTAAGTTCTCTACAATTTTTTTACATAATTTGATTATGTTGACACTGTCATTCAACTAAAATTACGAATTTTGAAATTAATATGATTTTTTAAAAGGCAAGCGAAGCTTAAGTGTTCTTTCACTAGTTAGTTTACTCTATTTATGAAAATATTATCCCGTATTACCCAATTACTTGTTGCATTATTATTCCGTTACTTGTTTCATTATTATTCCATTACTTGTAAAATTTTGAGTTCTCTGCCATTATACTGTAAAAAAATACCGGATCAAATTACTGAAAAATGTACCGTCATTCAGTGTACGGGAACTTACCTTAAAATCCATTTTTACCGGAACACGTTACGGAACAAAAAATCTGATTTATCATAATTTTTACAGTGATAATAACCGTAATACCACTGAATCGCCATTATTAAATATATATTACTGTAAAAATTAGGGGATAATATTTTACGGAAAAAATGGATTTTACGGATAATTCATCAAAGTGCCGGTACTTCATACAGTAACTTGATACGGAATTTTTTACAGTGTGGAAATAAATAAAATATACTATAATACAATGTGTAATACAAACAATTTATAACAGTTTCCTAAACGGTATTTAGTTTTGTTCGTATAGGAAATATAGGTTTGAGCAAGACCCTTGAGCAGAATCTTTGCACAATGCACCAACTTAATGCAAAATAAAATTAAAAGTGAAAAAAAGAATTCTAAAAAAAAAAAAAAATCAAACAGCAGCGGTCGCCATAGCAACGCATGCAATGACGACGCATGCGCACTGTGCACATAGTTGAAAAGTGTGATGACGTCCAAATAAGGTGCGCATGCCATCAAAACCAAAACAACACACATTTTGCCAATGGGTAAAAATTAAAAATGGTGCCAAGTGGAATGCTAACGTGTGAGATGCTAAGTGGAGGTTCGAAATCTTTCTCTATTGTAATTCTTCATTTGCTCCGAATTGTAATATTCGATGTACATCAACGCATTTTACTTCATTTTTGTACAATATATGTGTATATGAAAGTGTTTGTATAACACCATCTAATCAGAAAACAAGCTCATACACCGCAAAACAAGGCTTCACGGAACTCAAATGAATAATGTAATAAAGTGTCGGCGAAAAAGTTTTCTTGAAAGATTGCGCGCTAGAAGAGACATTTTTTGAAGTGTGTAATGCGTTTCTCATCTGTCTTTGTAAACTAGACTGAAACCATTAAAAAGACAAATTGGTAAATCTTGAAAAGTTCAGAGAATAATTGCTCTCTGATGTGTCGTTCATATTTAAGATGGATACGCGACGCCTGAGTTTGAATATTCAAAAGATTGGCCACGTGTAAAAGAATTTTCTCCACCTCGGATGTTCTAGGAAGAATATTAAAAATGAATTATAGAATTATAAATCTTGCTTCCGTTAGTAATGAGTTCCCTGTTCTGATAACTGTTCTGTTCATTTTAAATGTAAAAAATATCGACGCATTTTATGCTATTGGTTTGTTCGGAGAATAATTTTGCTTTTTCCAACAAAGGTTTAATTATAATTTTTTTCAGGGTGAACTTCACACTTAAGCCGCATAATGATTATATATGTTGACAGCTGATATGGCAACTTTTGCTTGTGAAAAAGTTATATTGACTCTAAGCAGTAGTGTTTGATTAGTGCCCTTACAAGTATGAAAAGTGGAATTTTCGGCATACTTTACTTTTTTGTAATCGAGAAGTTAAAAATTCTGTTTAATCAAGAAAAAAAAGAAGCAATGTGTACAGAAAAGATGTATTGGCAGTAACCTAGGGTAAAAACTGGTTTAAAAAAGGTTACTGATTTCGATTAAAAGGTTTACTGGAATCGATTAAGATGTACGATCGCGTTAGTTTAAGCTGATGAGGACACAATAAAGACATTAATTGATGCAAACCAGTGAATAACAACTCGTGAAATCGTTGAATGAATAAATTTATCAAGTTCGACCGCTTATGATGATTTGAATATCCTAAAGTTTTAATCTCCAAGTTCAACATATAAATTCGCCATGTTCTTACGGAAAAAAATAGGGGCCATAGCGTTAACATTTGTGATTTGCTTCTCAAACCTCAAGAAAATCCTCCATTTTTGAGATGCATCATCACTGGGGATAAAAAAAATAGGTTCCCGACAACAATGTGTAGGTCTCTAGAAATTTTTTTAGATGGTACGACTTTAACTTCACATGAAGATATCAAAAATAACCTGGATAGGTTTTTTGAAAGGAAAGAATAAATATTATGACCGTAGATTCATGCTACTGCCAGAGAGATTACAAAATGTATTAGACTAGAAAAGACAATAAATGAATAATTGAAATATTTATTCACTACAAGACAAACGGTGTCATGGTGGATCAGGGGATAAAGCGTTCGCCTCCCAATGAGGTGAACCGTGTGTGAATCCCGGTGATGACTGGTCGATACCAATTTCGCACCCGGCCACAATGCTGACGTAAAATATCCTCAGTGGTAAACGTATCGTGGGTTAGAGATCATTATTTCAGACTAACAGTGAAAGGTTTTCGTGATTTTCCTCTCCATGTAACGCAAATGCTGGTTAGTTCCATCAGAAAGTCTTCTACGAAGGCAAAATTTCTCCCAATACTTAATCTTGCAGTTTCCTTCTCTTCTGGATTGTGTTCAAAATTACAAGGCTGTGGCGTTGAGCATTGGTAGTTGCAATCTCAAAATTGGTTCGGTTGTTCATCGACGGTTATAAAATATAAGAAATTCGTCTTTAATTTTCATTAAAAAAAACGAAATTACTTTCCTAACAATCCAATAACTTTTAGCAAAGAGTACCTGAAGTGCCATTCGTAAATAAAAATGACTTTTTTATACAGTTATTTACTTTTATTTTTACAGCTGTCTTTTTAAATACAGTTTTATACAGTTACAGCACATTATTTTACTTGTGAAATAATTTATACACAAAATTTTGTCTATTTCGCTTTGGTTTTGTTAGTATTAAAAAAAGTTTTAAGTTTTTGCAGAAAAATTAGTAAATGGTTATAGATATTTCGCCAAATGTGTGATATTGAATGTAGTTGAAAGTATCACGTGTGGATATTTAAAATAATCGTAATACATTTGAAAGAAATTGGTTTCTAAATTAGCAAAATAAGTAAATAAATAATAATAACTTTAAAAAATAGCAAATGTAAAGTTATGCAGTTCATAACTCTCATTGCAATAGAATTTTGATTCTAATTTTTAAATTCAAACTTTTAGTTTGAGCCTTTCATTTTGCAAAGGTTAAAGTTTCCGATTAAGGTAAAAAAATTTCAACCTCTGTTACCATAACGAGATTAAAATTTCAATAAACTTCTGATTAATTATTTACATGATTAATTATTAAGTTAGATTCAAAGAACATTTTAATCTTTCGAAATTGTTTAATTTTATAGAGAATAAAACGCAAAATAATTCTTTTCGAATGGACAACTCTACGATGAATCTCCATTCTTAAATGGATGCCTACTTAGTCGGATGAATTCATGCATTTTTCAGTTTTTCAACTCGCAAAATTCTTATAGAAATAAAACAAAATAAACTACAAATATCTAGCAGCTATACTTCAATACCTCATCAATAAACATACAAACAACTTTACTGCGTTTTAACATGCTATTTTAAACAATCTCTGTCAACACAAATAAAATCAAAATAACGAGACTCATTAAAGCTCATTTTTTAAAAGATCTGTAGACAACAATACTCATTATCAAGGCATTTAAAGTAAACAAATTCAAAATCTCAACACCTCAAAAGCCTTTCTATGCCCAAGTCGACCAATAAAACGCATTTTATTCGACAATTTTCGGCATACTTCTCGCCCTTCAGCCTTAAACTTTCTAATGAGTTCACATTTAGACCCGAGGCCCACGAAAATCTATATATCCAGTGAAAAGACGCGAATTATACCCGGGTTCTTCGGGCAACTGAGAACTCGCTAATGAAGTATGACCCAAGGCATAATTTGAGAATGAGTTTAGTAAGAGATCGATTTTCGAAGAATTTCTTTCACCTGTTGTAACCAAAAAGGGAGAAACGTGATTTCATTCGAGAAAATTACCTTGTTTAATGTTTTCATTATTTACGAAGGAACGGTTTTTAAATTTAAATACTTGGGATAAATAAAGGGAGCAAAGTGAATAATGATGTGAAAGTGTTTTCCTAGCAAACAACGAAATGCTTTCATACCCATAAGAATTGAAAATCGGATTTACTTGTATACATTGAAAGGGTCTTTAGTTACACTGTCTGCTTATTATGCGGAAATTAAATTGTAAGTTGTTTTCTCTTTGTATCTTGCCATAGTTTTATTTTATTTTAAAACTGGAGTCGAACAGCCGACCCGATTCTGAGTTTACGACAAACAATGTTCAACACTTTTCTGAACCCAACCCAGTACAAGGAAATTCTTGGATCAAGCATAAAGACAAATTAGTCTTAGCGGAGGACTTTTTGATGGGACTATCCCGCTTTGCGCTACATGGAGAGGAAAATCACGAAAGCCTCCCATGGTTATCCCGTAGACAAGGGGATGATAACCCATGATCCGCCTACCACTGAGGATATTTTATGCCAGCAATGCGGTCGGTGAGAGGCGGGAGCAGAATTCGTTGGGAGCCACCGCTGGGATTCGGACTTGGGTCACCTTACTTGGAGACGAACAGCCTATCCCCTGAGACACCGTGGCGGCTCCTTGCTATAGTTCAGAATGAAAATAAAACGCAAATGTAACAAAAAACTCAAATATAAGAGAAATTTTAAATCTACAGTATCATAATAAATTAATTCTTTGCATCTTATATGCTTTGCGACCACTTAATCTTGATCACGCCTATATATCTCGTTTGGGCACTTTTCCTCTTTAATACACAACAAGAAAAATAGGTAGCAACGTTAGTGACAAAAAACAACAACAATAAAATTGCGAATTTTAGAACAATTTGGAATTTTTGTATGATAAGCTGCATACTGCAATATTTTTTTTCAGAAATTATTTTTGTTTTATCAGCTATCTGAAATTCTATTTTAGTTTTGATAGCATTAGCAAGGAAAGGAAAATAGATGACAATCTGCTTTTGTCGAAATCTATATTGAAACACTAGTGATTTTTTTTCAGTTGCACGACAGTATAGCCTTCTTTCGTCTTTACATGGATTCGACAAAATGTTGCTAAGTTAGTTGTGGTAAGCTTCAATAGTCTGAGAATAGATGGTTGTGGTTCGAGAAAACGATCTCAATTGTGTTTCTCAAATCGAATCCTTTACAATACTAATTGTTTGGCTGGACGCAATATCCTGTGTTTAAACTGCCCTTCACCACGGAGACTAACTATCAACTTTAGAGGATATGCAACTTTAGAGGAGTCAACAATGATGTTGATCAGGCAAATGTGCACACCAAATGATTCTAAAGCATGTTAGGACTAAACTTGTCCTCCTGTTAAAACACTGAAAAGCACTCCAACTCTACTTACCATGAACAAAAAAACCGAATACTTCCCATCTCTCACGTAAAAATAGCACCACTTAGATGAACTAAATAAGCCACATTTCACTAGACAAAACATAACTCAACTGCATCCCAGCTTTTTTCTCAACAAACCAAAATACATTGGAATACACTGGCAGCATCAAAACGTGTCCACGGCCTATTGACATTCATTGGAAGGGCAGTATGGTGGGGAACGACTTAGCTCCTTGAAGATAAGTATATACTTCAGTAAACTTAGCTTCTTGAAGCTAAGTATATACTTTAGCAAACTTAGTTCCTTGAAGCTACGTACATACTTTAGTAAAGAAGGCTGAACTATAAATCTCGTGACCAGTTGAACAGGTTTTCAAATGCTCGAGTCGACACCAAAATATTTCCCGGATCCCTCCAATACTGGAAAAGTTTTCTCACCCTTAATCTCCTAATTTAAATATTTTTTTTTTTTAATTTAAATTAATAATTTTTTTAATATTTTAAATAAATTCTTTGCGACCACTTTACGGTGAACTCCAAGTATTTTATTTACAAATATAAAAGTATTTTTGAAGGCGTAATTGAAAAAGTGGTCGAACACCAAACACAAAAAAGAATATAGAGTAACCTAATTTTAATTCTCTTGCATGTCATTGCTGTCTCATTGTAATACGATTATGCATCCAGCCTATTTTTTTTTTTGACAAACAGTGGAAACCACAAATCAAGAAAAATAGAAATAAATTCATTAGACTTTAAAGCTCAGTATCTCAAAATGAAGAAAGATGGACTACTTTTCACTTCATACAAGTTATAAACTCCACGAAATATTCTAAAAGTTATAACCTTCTAAAATATTCCTAGATACGCGAAAAATTTAAAATTCTTATCTTTAAATATAACAACGATAGCTTGGTAATAGGGCGTAAGTATAGGGCGTAAAGAAGGAGCTTGGTGGCAAAATTACAGTATTAAAACGCTGGAATACAAGTTCAAACTTTGAAACAAGATGTGATTTTCATGTTCAGAAAAGTTGGCGACATATAATTAAGATAGATGACACCTTTCGGTGAAATGCCATCGCAGAGAATATGATAATCGATACGAATCCCAGAATATCGATTCGCTCAATCAGAAATATTCCTAGAACATCTCCTACATTTCAAGGCTTTGTTCGCTCGATAGGAGAACCATGTTTTTATATAAAGACTTTTTCTTATTTTATTTTATTTTTTCTTTCTTTTCCCTTCACTTCATATCGTTTCCACATGTTTGGAAGGAGTTATTATTCTTTTCTGGGGCACATTGCCCAAAACTTCAGTGAAACTCAGCTGTCAAATTTCGCCAATCTCTCCCATTCTTTTGTTTTGTCGGATTTCCGGAAAGGAAAAATGAGTTTGGTTGTCAAATTGGAGTTGTCTGGTTTGCTTACTTCCTTTTTCTCTAACTTTTCTTTTGAATGAAAAATCATGTTCGAAATATATCAAGGAAGACCGATGAAGTTTTTTTTTATTTCCCTCACAAGGAGCTATTTTTATATAATATATCATATGGTCTTCAATCAAATTCTTTCTTTTTTTTACTTGAGTGAAGCGTGTGCCGTGTCAGAACTTGCAGCTAAACTTGGGAAATTTAAATAGTTTACCCCGAAGAAATTTTATATAAACAAATAGTCACGAGGGGCTACAAAAATAACCGACGAATTGAAAGAGCAAAAGAAAAAAGGTAAGAGAAATATACGGTAATATGGTACTGTACTGTATGGAATAGTTACCAGGGTAATGTATGGAATAGTCACTGAGGTTACAAAAATAGCCGACGAATTGAAAGAGCAAAAGAAAAAAGGTAAGGGAAAGCAATATACGGTAATATGGTACTGTATGGAATAGTTAGCAGGGTAATGTATGGAATAGTCACTGAGGTTACAAAAATAGCCGACGAATTGAAAGAGCAAAAAAAAGGTAAGGGAAAGCAATATACGGTAATATGGTACTGTACTGTATGGAATAGTTACCAGGGTAATGCATGGAATACGCACTGAGGTTACAAAAATAGCCGACGAATTGAAAGAGCAAAGGAAAAAAGGTAAGGGAAAGCAATATACGGTAATATGGTACTGTACTGTATGGAATAGTTGCCAGGGTAATGTATGGAATACTCACTGAGGTTACAAAAATAGCCGAGGAATTGAAAGAGCAAAGGAAAAAAGGTAAGGGAAAGCAATATACTATAATATGGTACTGTACTGTATGGGATAGTTACCAGGGTAATAAATGGAATACACACTGGGGTTACAAAAATAGTGGATGAATTGAAAAGCAAAGGGGAAAAAAGTTAAGCGAAAGCATTATACGGTAATAAGGTACGGTATGAACAGTATGGAATAGTCACCGGGGTACTGTTATGTAATACTCACTGGGGGTCACAAAAATAATCAACGAATTGTAAAAGCAAAGGGAAAAAAAGATGAGACAAAGCCATATACGGTAATATGGTACGGTTCGGTATGGAATAATCACTGGGATCACAAAAATAGCCGACGAATTGGAAAAGCAAATGAAAAAAAAAGGTAAGAGTAAGCAATATACGGTAATAAGGTACGGTATGAACCGTACCGTATGGAATAATCACCAGGGTACTGTTTGTAATACTCACTGGGGTAACAAAAATTGCCGACAAATTGAAAAAGCAAAGGAAAAAAAGGTTAGTGATAGCATTATACGGTAATACGGTACGGTTTCATAAAAGTACTGTGTACTGCTTATGGACTAGAAATTTATTCTCATCATGCTTTAAAATATAAACAGTAAACGCTACTAACTGAGTAAGAAAAACTGGAAGAAAATCGTTCTTGGTAACTATAAGGAATTCTTTGCTGTAAAAACATGATGGCAGACTAAGAACAATTTTAACAGATGCACGTGCATATATTTCTGTCGGAGTTATCTAATGAGCATCAGAAAGTAATGTTTTACAGAATTTGAGTTAGCAGTGTCACCTGTCAATGAAATTTGAAACTAATTTTTAAACCTGGTCATATTATATACCTAGTTTCCTAAGCTGAACTCAGCAAACAGTACACATCTATCTCATAGCACTTTTTTCTTTGTTCAATTTTTTCAAATCTTTTTGTTATTTTTTTCGATTCTAAACTGAGGCAACAATTGAATGAATGAATGTTGCATCCGTGGTATAAAATTCGACGATTATTACGTTATTTTTTACTTCAAATTTTGTTTTAATTTACGAATAAAAAATAACGTAAATATAGTAAGCTATGAATAAGATCTGAATAAAATATGAGTTGCGAAGATAGTTTTAAAAAATAAAATGAACTCGAGAAACTGCATGAATTAAAAATAATGTTTAAATAAAGTATGTGTTGCATCATACCATACAACAAAAAGTTTTATAAAATTGTATAGTAAAATTAAGTTTGGCAAAAATAAGGCCATCGTTCCAATAATTTTAAAAATGGGAATATTTTGCTTTTAAACTTTCTATGAGTAAACGTGTTAAAAATACTTAAATTTTAAAGAGCATAAACTGTTATTGCGGAATTATTTAAAACCCACTACCTGTTTTTCAACGAAAATGATTCGCATTTTAAACCTGCTTTCCTTAAAACTTACAAAAATATCACTTAGGAATGCTTTTCCACTAAAATATAAATTTATGCGTACATTTGAGACAAAATAAGCATAGTATAATATGAATAATTTTAATTCTTAAATCTTACCTTTTTTTCCCCCAACAGAGTATATAATTCAGCTTACCTGCAAAGAAACAAACTGAAGTTTTAAGAACTGCATAATTTGCAAATATATCTTTAAATATTTATGTTAAAAAACTTTTTGAGAAGTAAAAATACTTCATCTGAAAATGAAAAGATTTTTTCAGATGGCGTTTGGGGAAAGGCCAAGGGAAACGAAATGTAGGAATGCTTTTAATTTTACACAAAATTTAAAAAAATTTAATTTTAAAACTAGAGTTTGAACAATCATAGACGATAGTTTAAATATAGGAGAGTTGATATCGGGTAGCTAAGATTCGAAGGCCTGTTGGATCAAAATTGTTCGACCTAGAAATTCTCTGATCTTGAAGTTGTGCAAAATATATCATTCTGAAAAGTCAGATAGATGTATTACTTTTCTTTTAAATGATTTTTTTTTTTACTTGAAGAAGTCAAACCACCCTGTTTTACACCACTAGTCGGGAAAAATAGGGTACGCTTGTTAACTATATGGAAAATTTAGAAATCGTAGAATATGAATGAAAAAGTAGCAGACATTTCTGATTTGTATCACAATTTAAGAAAATTATGCATGTAGTTTACGAAAGATGCAGTCAATGCCTTGCTTAATAGGGGGAGAGGAAAGAAAGGAACAATTGTGAAGGCCCGACCAGAATCCATTACAAAAAAATAAATGGTTTTTATTACTTTCTCTTTTCAAATTAAAATGGCGATGGCTCAGGGGATAGAGCGTTCGCCTTCCAATGAGGCGAACCGGGTTCAAACCCCACTCGATTCGAATTCCGCATCCGGCTTGCACCGACCACAGTGCTGACGTGAAATATCCTCAGCGGTAGACGGATCATAGGTTAGAGTCCCCTTGCCGTCAAGCTAACCGTGGGAGGTTCTCGTGGTCTTCCTCTCCATGTAACGCAAATGCGGGTTAGCTCCATCAAAACGTTCTCCACGAAAGCAAATTTCTCCCAATACTCGATCCAGGAGTTCTCTTGTCTTCTGGGTTGGGTTCAAAATTACAAGGCTACGGAACATTAGTAGTCGTAAACCCATAAGATTGGGCAGGTTGTTCAACGACGGTTATAAAATGAAATAAAATGAAAATGGCAGAGAATTTCTTCATATCTATATGAAAACTACGATTTTTATAAAGGGTCTCCAAAAATTTTAAAAAATATGAAAATAAGGCTTTTTGTTCTGTGAGAATAGAGTCTGCAATAAATGTTTTTCCTGGGCTATGAAAAACCCTTGTTCAGTCTTGGATATAGTTATCTTCTTCTTCCGTTGCACTGAAGCTTTCAAGGGCCCAGTACCGGTAATACCCGGTTTCACTTCCAAGAGATGAGGTAATCGAAACGAAACAGAACAGTCCTACTTATTGGGCAAAATTTTTATAGTTTATTTCGGAATCTTTAAGAAACGTATAATAATCTGGACTAAAAATAATTTTTATAACTGTAATGACCAATTAATAAGGGTAGCTTATAAACAAGATAACATTAGAAAAATCACATTGTAAAGCTAAATTATTTACGCAGACGCCGTGAATTTAACCCACAACAACATGCCAATATGGTAGGTCCTTCTTCCCGACCAATGAAGTTTGATACAGAGTTGTCCTACAATGGACTGATTGTAAAGACACGGTTCCCAGTGGAACACCAAAGTCAAGTATCACTGGCTGCGGTCGGTAAGCGGTTGTGTGACCACTTTGATCAGCCTGCGTAGGAATCGAAGATCCACGGTATAACAGTTCTACCGTAAAGTGCTCGACTTCGAGCGCAGGTCATCGGGCTACCAAAGCAGGGGATTCATCACTTCTGCAGAGGATCAAAATTGCGATGGTACGTCTTCCGAACATCCTCAAGGAAGTTTCCCAGACCATTGTCAATATCCCATTGTGCAGCTCTATTGCGACGTAAATACAGTACATACCTAGCGTGATTCAGAGTTCATCAGAAAATCAAAAAATATCAGATGTTACCAGAATATTATATTTCAAGGATAACATCAAGCTTTTCTAAGATCGTACAGAAGTCATTGTCGCGATTTTAAGACACTAAAAACCTTTTTAAAACTTACAAATGACGTTTTCTTTTGTGTATGGTAATAGATAATAATTCAACTTACATAAAATTAAGATAATTTTTTATTCATAAAAATTTGTGTATTTTGTTAACATAAAAAGCAAAATATAAGTTTATATTTCTAGTTTATAAAACGCGTAAGAGAAAAAAAATGCATTCAAACAGTACAAAACGCCGAAGATATAAGTACAAACATAGAAAAGCATTGTAAAAGAAATACTTTATATATATTTTATGAATAAAAATAAATGTAGTCTTTTCTAAAACCTGATATCAAAAGGTAATCTTTTATCGTAAAGGTATTATATACGATGATACTTAAAGGAATACTGTTTTAAAAAAAGCGAATTCTTAGTTTTATATGCTTCATCACAATGCATAGCAATCTTATAAACGTATTTTAAAATCAAATGTTCTTCAAAGATCTTTGAAAAATCATAAAAATAAATAAATAAATAAGGGAAAGCTGTAAATTCTTCTCGAAGAAGTGCAATAAAAAATCTTTTGAATTTACTGCTGAAATGATATGTTTATTCAGATTTTTAAAATAAGAAAAGGAAAAGATGCTCTAAATTAGAAACAAACCATTTTCCAGAAAAATTGGAATTCTTCGAATAGACTATACAGTGTGAATATTTAAAGAAAATTGCATTTTTAACATTTTATGCTTTCGCTGTATTCTAAAACCGAAAATTTTTGCAAAGACCTGACAAAAATAAACTATTTGGATAAATTGCATGCGTTACATATTCGAACTGTTTACTACAATTTGAATATAATGCACAAACAACATTTTAAGACAGTGAGATAAAATGTTCTATTGCTTTTTAAACATTTATTCAGTTTTATATAAGGTTCTCTATAGCATATATTTTAAAAAAATTATATTTAATGTAATAGAAAGTAAATATTAATTTGAAAAGGAAAATAAATATACATCTATGAGCAAGTATTATCAAATAAATACAAATGATGTTCACAGATTTAAAATTTTTCAATAATATTTCGTATTTCGTAATGATATCACAATTACAAAAGTAGTAAAACAAATCCTTTCTGAAAAATTAATAAAACTTAAAAATGCAACACAATATTCACTTTAAAGAAAAAAGGAATTCTTACGAATGCATTTAAAAATTACAATTAGAGTCAGGTTGATAGAAACCGTTTGCAGTTGTATTTTGTTGATATTCAATAGAGATTTTGAGTATTGAGTATTGTAAAGTGCTACGAGCTCTCTGCTTTCGCTTATAGCTCTGTATTTCAATAGGTAAGGCTTAAGTTGTTGTTAATTTACGTCGCACTAGAGCTGCACAATGGGCTATTGGCGACGGACTGGGAAACATCCCGGAGGATGATCCGAAGACATGCCATCACAATTTTGATCCTCTGCGGAGGGGATGGCACCCCCGCTTCGGTAGCCCGACGACCTGCGCGCGAAGTCGAGCACTTTACGGTAGCACAGTTTAACGAGGACCAATACCGCACACCCTCGGTCCCTACGCAGACTGATCCAAGTGGTCACCCACCCGCACACTGACCGCAGCCAGTGATGCTTGACTTCGGTGATCTGCTGGGAACCGTATCTTAACGATCTGTCCACTGCGGGACAGATAAGGCTTAAGATTGGGGCATAGAGATTTTTATTTATTTATTTGTTGTCACGCAAAGGAATGCAGGCTTGTGTATAAAACACGGCTTATAAGCCTGAGTGTGTGCAGTATTGATACTCGTTAAAGTGTTCTACCGTAAAGTGCTCGACTTCGCGTGCAGGTCGTTGGGGTAACGAAGCGATGGGTGCCATTCCCTCAGCAGAGGATCAAAATTGTGATGGCTTGTCTCCGGATGATCCTCAGAGATGTTTCCCAGATCATCACAAATAGCCCATTGTGCAGCTCTAGTGCGACGTAAATGAACCACAACAACAACTAGTGCGACGTAAATGAACTACAATAACACAATTTTGATCTTCTGAAGAGGGTATGGCACCCCGCTTCGGTAGCCCGACTATCTGTAAGAGAAGCCGAGCACTTAACAGTAAAACAATTTAAAGAGGACTAAAACTGCATACCCTCGGTTCCTACGCAGACTGATCCAAGAGGTCACCCACCGTCAAACTAACGCTATTCAGTAATGCTTGACTTCGGTGATCTGATGGGAACCGTGTCTTGACGATCAGTCCACTGAGAGACCATCTACTATTGAGTTGAACTTGCAAAGATATTTATTGATTCAAATACATACATAGGGTTGTGTGCTCAACACGAAAAACGGCTACTAAAATATTATCAGATTGAAATACAGCACAAATTAGAGAAATACAGTACAACCAGGATTAAAATGGAAATCGAACCCCTTACCTCCCCGCTTTAGAGCATTTTATGAAAGGCACGAATGCGCCACGGACACGACTGTTTCACTTATAAATTAAAAATTTTTCAATATATCTGACCCGAAATTTTGCTGCATATTTCAATTGAAAATATTTAAAATAAATTATTATTTAATAATTTATGATAAATATGCGTCGTCGAAAAAAAATATTTCTTATGGGCTTATGTTTTCTAAAACCATCTCTGAATAAATGCAATAGGCATTGACGGATTAGTACAGTGATCGGCAAACTCGGTTTAAAACACTTGCTCACCCGTACTTAACACAAATACAAACCACTTTTGAATCTCGAAAATATCGTGTAACGCTTGCTAGCCTCAGTTTGCCACCCACTTTGTTAGTATATTTTAATGGCTTTCAAAAGAAAAATAATTTATCATCTCTTGCAGTTCAATCTACGGGCAGAAAGCAGAGTAATACGTGATGTAATTTTCGACCAGTGCCATGCTATCTCTCTCGCTTGCTAGTGACTAAATGTAAATGTGTGCGTGCATTTCTAAATAGTAGTGCTTCATATACATCACATTAGAGCTGTACAATGTCGACGCTCTGGCAAACAACCACGAGAATGATACGAAAACATGCCATTGCAATTTTCGCAATTTCAGGAAACACGTATATTGTTTTTTTTTAAACCCCTTTTAGACCAAGCATATAAATTTCAAAATGTGGTATTATTTTCATTGAAATATGCTTCAATGACATTAATTAGAACACAGAAAAAAAATTCATGAATGAAAAATAATATTTTATTTAAGAAATAAAATGGCACGTATGTGCACTATTAGCCAAATAAATTTTCAAATCATTTAATTGAACACTAGCTTTTATGACGTTTGTTTCATTTTTATCTTACTTACAGAACTTGCAACTATAATCTAATATAAAAACTTATAATTAGTGTCAAATGGAATAATTATACATTTTCAAAAAGTCAGAGTTTGTCAATAACCACTTCAAATTAAAAAAAAAACCCATCATAGTTTGAAAATTTTTCAACAGAAAGTGATTACTCCAAATGAATTGCTAATCTTTTGTCGATGCCATCAAATCTCTTGAAAATAGCAGAAAAATAAAATTAGCGAAATATACGTCACAGTTTAACAAAAAATATTTATTGAAATGGTGCGTTTACCTTTGAACGAAAATGGATTAATTGCCGAACAAAAATCACCAAAAAGACTCAACGCATAAATACCAAAAACCACTGGGAATAAAAAGCTAAAAGGTCCAAAAAGAAAGTCAACTTTACTTTTTGAACAAATCCTCATGAATTACAAATATGACTTAGAATGTGGCACCCCAAAAAAGAAATTAAAGTATCCTTCTCAGAATCAAACCTATAACTCAAAAGCATCACTAAGGAAGCCTAAAATAAGTTCAACCAACCATACCTGGTCTGGAATAAGATTCTAAAATCACTTTTTTGTTAATTACCAAATAAATCACGAGGTACAGAAATTCACGCTTCTAAGCCCGGCCTAGTTGATGGCAAAGCAAGACAGTTCAATTAACAACGCGCGCGTCTGAAAGATAATTGGATGACTTGATGAATGGCGAAGAAATGAGTTTTAATAGAGTGACAGAAATTAAATTTGCTCTTCTGTCAAACATTAACTGTTCTGTTGATGGTGAAGGTAGAACAATCTTGCTCAATCTGAAGACAATTACTTCATACATAGTGTGCGCGGGCAATTTATAAATGTTGGCTCTTTATTGCATGTCAGCAAATAACTTTATTAATTATAAATGAGTAATTAAGTATCTACATTTATTACATATCCATTATTGAAGTATGAAACAAAATATTAGTTACATTTGAATTATCAATGTAGTTTAACCATATCTAGTTTAACAAAATGAATCAGTAACGAACTTTGTTATAACTAGTGTAGTAAAGTCGAAAACTATTAACGTATATGAATACGTATAACATTTACTAGACTTAAAATAATAGTTTTTTAATACACTGTAAAATATCTGATGAATTTACAGAAAAAAAAACTGTCAGCTAGTGTGCCAGTATAAAACCGTTTATTTCACAGAAAAATACTGTTATAATCCAACTACATGATCATGAATTGCTTTTGCTACCAAATGTAAATTAATATCAATGTCATTTTGCTCGGTTGGCTAAGGGGTTAAAAGCAGAGAGCTATCAGTGTGAAGAACCAGGTACTGAAAAAATGGCTAAAGAAATAATGGTACATGATAAAAATATAACTATCTATATAACAAAATATTTGCACCGTAACTCTATGTAGTTATAAATAATCCAACTACTAAAACTAAACTCAGCGGCGCGACAGCCCTTGCGGGCCAAGGCCTACTGTGACCATCTCAGTTTTCTTGACCTTGGGCTCTGGGGTGCAGGAGCAGATGTTCCGGTCAGGTGGTCAGCCGAAAGCGGAACCCCCAGTGTTTAGTTCCCAAGCATGCTTGGTACTCTTTTATCGACCCACTGAAGGGATGAAAGGCTGAGTCAGCCTTGCCCGGCCCGAGGATCGAACCAGGGACCTGTGGCACGACAGCGCGAAGCGCTACCGCTCAGCCACCGGGCGTCTATCCAACTACATTGTCATTAATTATTTTTGCTACTAAATGTAAATTAATATCAATGTCGTTTTGCTCGGACGGCTAAGCGGTTAAGAGCAGAGAGCTATCAGTGTGAAGAATTGAGGTTCGATCCTCAGTGGTGGCTTGAATCCCAACCAGCTTCAGTTCGATAGGTTCCAGCGACCTCTGCCGTTGATCACGAAATTGTGGAGCCTTAACCTCCATTGACCACACTCCCTGGCTCACAACGATCTATTGTAAAATGTACCCTTTCTAGTACCTTTTTAGTACTTCTTTGAATGCAGTTACAAATACATTAAAGATACTCTACTCTATATATAAAATGAATTCAATCATAAGTATTTTTAATTATTTCAGTACTGGCAAATCTTACATATTAATTTCATAACACATAACCATGAACGTAAAAAATTACTTATAAACATCAAATTTCCCAATCTTTTAAAATTAAAATTAAAAGAAAAAGGCAATTAAGATGTCAACGGGAGCACACAATATGTGTCATTAATTAACCAATCTTTCTTTTCCTTTCCTTTTTCAAAATGAAATTATCTTTTCTTACTGTTTCTCCTCATAATTAAGATGGTAATTTTTTTTTTCGTATTGATCTTATTTCTAAATGTAGCCAAATGAATTTGTTTCAACTTAAAATGCGCTTAATTAGGTTTTTCGATGATGAATTATTCACAACGTTTGCTGAGGAACACGTTACCCGCTTTAATTGCTTTCATCTACTGATTTTATAATTATTTTTGGAATAATGAGATACCTTGTTATGCATTATTGCTGAGTTTTTAAGACTTCAACAATGAGTTGATGGATTTAGATAAATAGATTAATTATATTCCCATTAAGACTCAATGTAAATATTTATTTGGTTATTTAGATGGCTTATATTGTTATCAGCAGCATTAATAAAACCATATTATATATATATATTATATATATATATATATATATATATATATATATATATTATATATATATATATATATATATATATATATATATATATATATATATATATATATATATATATATATATATATATATATATATATATATATATATATATATCTTATGAGGCACAATAAACTCGGGTATTTATCTATTGGCAACATTATAATTATTATTTACTTTGTTAGGTTGTCAAAAAACAATAATTTAGTTCGAGATAAAAAATTAGTTATACTTTATGTATTTATTTAAATTCATTTTGCAAAATTACCGTAAGTAATAATTTGAGTAGATTTGAATAGTTAGTTATACGTTAAATAACGGGGTACCTGTAAATGACGTAGTGTGGGTATCTCGATCCTGATTGGTTGTTAAAACATGACATTTGTTTATATTAGAAACTGTTCTTCCATTCTATTTCGAGTAAACCAAGCCGTCAAGTATCAATTATTCAAAGTGACACATTCTACATTCTTTCATAAGGATTCTTTCACAAATATTTCAATTCTTTCACAATATTCTTACTTAATACAAAGACAGACACGAAGCCAAGTAGAACATAAACAAACTATGCATCGAAGTTGCCAGGTGCACAAAACAAAAATATGTCACTGTTGTAATAAAATATATAAACAAATAATAAATCTATGTTAAGTAAAAGACGCAGACAAGAAAAATTATATTTCAGCTATTTCGATGTGTGATACTTCACGTTAATTAACATTCTAATTTATATGGAGAAATTTTGCTCAACTTTAACACGCCATTTTACTTTTAAAATCAGTTGTAGGCCACATGTGTAGGTATCAGTGATCTTCTTCTTCCTGAAGTGCAATTATCTAATTATTTATAATAATTATGTATTTTTAAAAAAATTAAAACTTGTGACGAAGTAATTATTTAAATTCATTTTTGATCCCTTCTAAACTTGCTGTACAAATTTTAAACATTAACATATGGTGCTGCGCGCAGTTATTGGTGATGGAGTTTACCTTTTTTTCCTAGCAATAGCATAAATGGCTCGAGTGGTGCGTGACGAAATAGTACAACATAGTTTTATTAAAAATCGCATCTGCGGAAGATTTTGCAAGTAACTGAAAATTAAATGTTAGAATGAACAACTTGCGATATTAATTTCGAACTAAAAATTGAATGGTTGGACTGGTGAAGAGAAGAGCACTCTATAAAACTTTTAATATTGAATTTTACCAAAAGTGGCCTTTATTTCGAGTTAACATCTTAGAGGAAAACAGACAACCAATTCCAGAGAATAGATTAGCTTATAGAATTTCATTAATTAAGAGAGGCTATTTGAAATAGCTGATTTAGACCAGCACTTGAGATCTAAGTGACAGTTATATGGAAACATTCCAAATGACCGAATAAGACGCCAGTTAATTAATTGAAAGCTACACCTTCGTTTCAGCTACGATTTGCACCTCTCATAGTTTCAACTAAAATAGTTACTATTCACTCGGCCTTAAATCATAATTTATTCGGAATTTCGGTAAAGGGTTTCACAAAATTTTTAACATCATTTGAGTTATAATTTGATATTCGTGTTATTATTTTTCCCAAGCTAAAAACACATTCCAATAAATTAAAATATCAATTGTAAATTGGGTTACTCAAACGTATAAACCAGTCATTAATGTTGAATAATTTACAGAAATTGCACAAAATAATAGTAGACTGAACATAAGATACCCTAAAAAAACTAAGTATGGTAATCATAAAACTCTTATTGTGTTGTAAATGTATAAAATGGAGATTTGGAATCATTAAGTTTTTATAGTGTTAGTGTTTTCTCATCCATTTTAATGGACATTTTTTTAAACTTTTCAGTGTTGGGAAAATTATTTGAGTTCTTCATCATTTTGCAATCATGTTATTATTTTATCGTGGCCGAAAATATCCTAACAAATTTAAATATCAGTTGTGAATTAGATAACTCACACGTATAAACAGTTATTGATGAATTAAAGGAGATGGTAAAGATAGTCTATTAAAATAATTATTAAGTAATTTATGTTATAATTGAATCAAAAAGTATTCATATCCTTTAGCGTTTGCTTGTCTAATTTAATGGCTGTTATTTCTTCTCAAGTTTTAAGGAAATAATGCTTTTTACTGTTTGCGTATATTCACATGTGCATTCCATTTCATTGTGCATATTCACAAGTGTATATTCACATGGATATATTCAGAATCTCACAACACAATACACTGCATTTATACTCTGAGAAAAAAATATGGTCAAAACTAGCAAAATATAGTTAAATTTGCTTTGTTTCTGGCTCTATGCGAACACCAAAAAGAACTCTAATTTTTACCGAAGCGCTTTGGTAATGATTTTGAAAAAATAGACAGTAAAATATTGCTTTATAATGATGTTTTAAGATTTGGTAGTTTTATCATAATACCTTAGAGCACAGCAAAAAGACCATTTATTCGGTTAAATTTACTTTTCAATCGTGTAATTTTCTAAATGTATGGTAATGAGAGCTATAATTTTTGAAACCGGAATTTTCGGTAAACCGTTACCTAATGAATGAAAAAATTACTAAAGAAATGTTTTAAATACCGTATATTTTTGTTTTATTAACCACAATTGTGTTGTTTTTTTAATCAGAAATGTCATTACCATACAATACGGAAATTGTACGGTTTTCGTGCTTGTATAAGCGCTTTATATAATATAGATATATACTATGCTGTACTTAATAAAAATGTTACATAATGTTCAGTTCTAAGTTCTTAAAAGACTTAAAAACATCCAGTATCAGTTAAGTAAGTTACCCATAAACAAAAACACAAGCATGCTCTAAAATTAAATGTAGCAAAATATCTTGGCATGCTTTAAAAAGTTAAGCAAATGAGTTGCGCGCATGACCGGATCTTTACTTTCCATGTATATAAAACGAAATCCACCCATTTGCTTTTACTTTTTCAAAGAATAATTTCTGAGTTACTATTTTCGGAATGTTCTGGTCGGATGATTACAGCAGCGGGATTTTGCATAGGAATCACGTGATCCCTCTGCACCAATCATTCTCATTCAAAGTTTGTTATGCATTTTTAAAACACTAAAAAGAAAACTGGATTTCAAAGACTTTCATTACCCGAGCATACAGAACATTTGAATGCAAATAAGTTACAGCAGTTTGTATTATCATACGAAGCATAATTTTAAAAGTAAGCGCAGCTCCACAATGTTTATGTATGAGTAAAATATTTAATGGACTTTTTATAAACATAGACATGGTTTGCTGTCGAGTAAATAAATATTCAATAAACTCCGAATGGATTTATCAACTTTTAGACAAAAAAAATAATGTTGCTTTTTTAATTATAATTTTAAGAAGGCAATATCTTGCATAAAATTTCAGCAGCATAAAGAAACAATTTTTTAGCCGTGATAGAGGGTTGATGGAATATAATGATAAGCTCCATTTTCGAATCATACAGAAGAGCGTTTTTGAGAAAACATCACGAATTCCACACACACACGATGTTTCTGTGTATTGCGCTTTATAACGAGAAAATTCTGTAAACCTGTAAAGTATCTACCTGGAAATAATACTAAGAAGCAGTCTGATGCACAATGTTCCTTTTGAAAAAGGCACCATGCATTACTGAAACTATAATTAACACAGTAAATCAGGAGATCGTAGTTTCGTACAAATTAGCAATATTTTTTTCTATTAACTGAACCCTTTGCTGTTCACTGTCCCTTTTTAAACATCTCGTTGAACAGGTACACTGGTCAGTGGAACAGAATCCAATAGAAGAGATTTCATTTACATATTTATAAGGATTTTGTTTTCATTTATTGGGGGTGCGTGGGTAGTATAATGGAGTAAAATATAATTTACACTTTTGTCAATGATTTTTCTTGTTTACCTTCCAATTTAATCAGAATGTTCTGGAAAGTTTCTTAGATGTATATGATTTATCTAAAGAATTCAAGTCACATTCAAATAACTTTAAGTTGAAAAACTATATCTATCATTGTTTCGACCATAATATTGATACATTGAACCAAAATATGGTACATATTTTCAAAAACCACAATAAAATGTTGAATTAAAAAACGTTTCTGTACAAGGATAAAAAAAATTATGGTAAAAATACCGGACTGTATAGAAATAATATTTCTGGTAAAAAAAATATATATATTCTGACAATTATTCCGGGACCCGGAGCAACTAAGGGTCCGACCAACATTTTTTCCAAAAAATATAGCGTTTATTAATATTTTTTTAAGGAAAATGGCAGAGAATTTCTTTATATCAACATAAAAATTAAAAAATTTTATAAAAAATATTCAAACATTCTATAAATAAAAAAAAATATATATAAGACTTTTTTATGCTTTGAGGATGTTGTCCACAATAAATTATGTCTTGGAGCCAGTGAAACATTTGTTCAGTCTTTAAGCGTTCAAAACAGAACATTTAAGTTATTTTTCGATATTTCTAATTGTTGTATGCATTTCTTAGCTATTATTCTAACTCATTTCTTAAAAGCATTCTACAATTTGAAAAAAAAAATATTTTTCAAAACTACTCTTTTCTTACTTGTCTGACGATTTTTCGCGATAATAATCTAACATATCAAAGGAAATCAAGCAGTTATTTCGTATACTTTCAATTAATTTGATTTTTATTGCCTAATATTGTTGAGATTTCAAATTTATTAGCGAGCTAAAAAATTGCCATTTCCAAAAAAAAAAAAAAAGTATCGGTAATCAATAAAACCAACAAAAACATAAAAAATATTCTTATCAAAATAAATACTTCGACGAATTCTTAAAGCAGATACGCAAATAATTATTTTTGGTGACAGCATTCAACTATTTCTTTTGATTGCGAAGTAATAACATTAGAAGCAGAGAACAGAAATAGGAAAATGTTAACTGAGCAAATTTAGCTAGCAAACGAGATCTTAAGGCTTTAATCAAACAACTAAAAAAAATTATAAGATAAGGTATTAATTTAATACAAGTTAAACAATATTTAGTATCCATCGTAACAAAAAAAACTAACTTATTTACTAAGCGTCCTTTTATAATCAAGACTTCTTTTCTATAAGACATAAATTAAATATAGGAAAATTCAATTATTTATACTTAACTATAAATGAGATTGATAGTAATTTTGTCATAACAGTGATTTAATCAAAAATAACGACGCACTAAATATAGTTAATGAACTTTATTGTGTAAAAAGGTTGTGGTAATGTATAATGTTAGTAATAGTTCTTAAGATTGCAGAAATAGGCAATTCAACAAATGTCTTACAACTATGTAAAACTAATTAAATCTGATATACTGCTCCTTGCAAATAAAAAACGTAAAATAGAAAATATGGTAAGGAACAAATCAGATTAATAATTCAATTACTATCGAATAAGTATGATGAATTTTTAACAACGCAAATATGTTATCCGCTGAAATATCATTTACACGAACATATTTTGTCTTTTCGAATTAAAAGGAATAAAATAAATTTGAAAGAATTTTATTCAATTATGCAAATTATTTCACAAAAATTATATTTGCTCATAAGTCCCCAAAAGATATTATTTCAATTTTCAAATTCTTTAAAAATGTTTTCTGACAGACCTCTTATCCTATCTCATCATTACAGTTAGTCATTTTTTAAGCTTCACCGTTTTCCTTTGCTCTAAGCAGCTTAAATTTAAGAATTTCAATCCAGTAACGAAAAGGATTTTCCACTTTGTGTTGTTTTTAGCAGTAATTAACTTTTATACATTGTAAAGTTATTTGCCAACTTCAAATTTTAAGAAAAGAAAACTTCATCGTAATTATATATTCAAATACTTTGCATCAATATATGTAATTTAATATTACAGTATTGAGACAGCATATTTACATATCCTGATGCCGCAAAAAGTCGGAAATGTCGTCTGCTGGTTGGGTGCTTGCATGTAGCAAAAGCGATAGAGACAAAAGCCGGTCAAGTTACAGGGCTAAAGAGAATACAAGGGCTAGTTCACTCCGCTCTTAGAGCTGAAGCTACGATTTCCCTCCTCATGACGTCACTGTGTCCACAGATCTCGGAGATCGCAAGCAAAGATATGATAACTTTGCATCTTTCTCTTTGTAAAAATAAGTTAGACTTTTTCTGGTTATTAGCCTTCAAACTTTACGTAATTAACACATTATTTCCATTCATAAACATAGTTAAAAAAAAACTTTCTTGGTTATTATATTAAAAAAATATCATTTTAAACTTATAAAAATGTTTTGCTAGTTGGTGAAAATGACACGATAAATACTTTATTTTAAAAAGTTCAGTTTTAACTTTAACTATTAAGAAAAATGAAGGCATATATCGACACTTTTTTTATCTACATATTCTTTTATAAAGATAAGTTAAGTTAAATTTAGAATCCCTGATTTTAAAATATGTCGTTAATAGCAATTTGTTCATACTTAATCATTAGGAAACATCAACCTTAAACGCTAATTACTGAAACAAAATAATAATTTAGGTTCATAATGACATTAGAAATTTTACAATTGTTTATAGACATTTAAATTTACGATGATATAATTTATAGATATTTAAATTGAAGAGAATATAATTTTTAAAAAAAATCATTAATATTTAGAATAACTACATTAAAAAATATGTTATGAAATTAGGAGAATTTCAACTATATACTATATATTTTATTTATACTTTTGACTTAAATTTTAATTTTCTTTGACTTTATCTATTTTTTAATTCTTTTCACCTGCCTTTCTTTATGAAGTAACGAGGCAGTTTCTATTTAGATAATGAATTTTTATAAAAGTTCTTTACGACAGAATAAACGTATTGCTGTTTTATATTAATTGTGTCATTTCGGAATCCATTCTTTACCTAGTTGTTCATTTACTTTAGGGAACACGCGAAAAATTATATTTTTTCCTTTTGTTTTTATATCAGAATTTTTGCAAGTTGCAATCGCGCAAACTGGCATTTCGATAATAGTTTTAAATTCTTGTAAATTCACTGCAAAAATTGAGGAAAGTCATTATAGAAAATAACAAATGTCTTAGAATATCTCGCAAAAAGAAATGATCCAATATTAGTTAGAGCTAGTAAAGCCAAACGCTCCGTTCTTGAAGTAAAAGTGCGAGCTTTGCGCCAAAGTGACGTCACTAGAGTGACGTCGGAGAATCGGTGCGGCGAGAGATACTTCAAAGGAGTGAACCAGCCCTTCTATTCTCTTTAGCCCTGGTCAAGTTATCAACTAAGTTATCGTTTGCATTTTGTTTTTGTAACAAAATTATCGTTTGCATTTGGTAGGAGGAAAATGACATCGATAGAATAAATAAACTAAAAATGTATTACTGTTACAAAACTCAATTTCGTAATAAAACTAACAAATACTTATATCTATTTAATTTCTGATTTGTAAATATTAGTTTCTGCGTTTATATAAAAGTGTTTTGCCCAAAAGAATTTGTTTTTATTCAGATCACTTTTCGTAGTTTTCCGATAGAACTGCCTAGCGATAGAACTTGACATATCGAAAGTAAGTGGATTAATAACTATTTCTATTTAAGGAAGTTTGATGTGATAAAAGTTTTTATTGGAAATAAATTTTCAAAGGAAATTTTTTGTCTAAAATTTGAAATCAAATGAATCAAAACAATGGAAAAATTGCCCTTATAAATTCGAAATGTAAGGGTACAAATGTAATGTAATGTACAAAGTACTTGAAAAAAGTATTATGTACAATTGTTAAAATCTTAAAATAAATATCGACGTTTCCCTTTTACATATCAATATTCTAAAATTATCAAGGAAAAAAAACATAGTCAAATTCGTTTTCTTTAAAAGAAAATAATAATAGAATTAAGAAAGAGAAAGTTTATCCCAATTAAAAATAATATCATGCCGATGTTTGTCAGTTACATCTATAACAAAAAGAATCAAATCAGCTCATTATGTTAAACATATGCTTTTTTATGTTAATAAATAAAAAGTTAACATTTCGACATCATAGATTGGCGCTAGCTAGTTAAAATTACGCATTTTTTTCGCAAATGTTTATATATTTATTCATTGTTGCTCATACTTATGCAGATTTCCCTACAAAGACGGCTTACAAGACTTTATAAAGTTGAAAAACAAATAGCAGAAATTGGAGAAAGGCAAGACAACGAAAAGATACATTCAGGTTTGCGACCGGACTCGAACCCGCTACATCCACGCTACAAAGTGTTTGCAGATTGATGAGACAGCTCGGCCATGAAGGCCCCTTTGTGAACGCTAAACTTGCAGATAATTTCACATTTCGAATTTGTATGGGCAATTTTTCTTTTGCTTTGATTTATAGCTTCTAACAAAATATTTCCTTCTCAAATTTCAAATGATGAGGTGTAATAAAATGTAGTATGTCCACTCAAAAATCTATGAATCAGGATTTATTTAGTTTTGAAACCTAGCCCTCCATATATTTAAAGAAATATATTTAAATATATACCATAGAGACCTCTTCGTAAACGTTAAATTTGCAGATAATTTCACATTTCTAATGAGTAAGGGCAATTTTTCTTTTGTTTTGATTTATAACTTCAAGCAAAATATTTTTTTGTTGCAAATTGCAAATGACGGGGTGTAATAATGTTGTATGTCCATTCAAAAATCTATGAATCAGGATTTATTTAGTTTTGAAACTTAGCCCTCCATATACTTAAAGAAATATATTTAAGTATACTTTCCTGTTTTTCCATAAAATTAATTAATCATTTGATTTTTCAAAAAGTATTTTTTTTTAATTAAAGCATCGTCTTTGAAGCACGTGAGGAAATAAAAAAATATATTTTTTAAGTGGTTACTTTAGTAGAAAAAAAAACTCAGCACATACTCCATCAAATATGTAAATCTTTTTCCTTTCCAACAAAAATAAAAGGTATTCAGTTTATCTAAGAAGCTTGAAAAAAGTTATGATTAAAGTTTTTTCATAATCTTTCAAAACTATCTTTTTTTTATTCAGGAGTGGAATATCAGTTTTTTTTAACGAGAAAATATTAAAGTAGATCAAAGTATTTTGGTAACAAAGGTTAATTACGTGTAACACACTTGATTAGTTAGAGACTTTTCTTATCTTACCTCGAAAGTGTGAAGAAGATATCCCAAAAAATAAACGTTTTGTAGCTAATTTTGTTAAAAACTTTTTCAAAAAAGTTCCTGTAAAAACTTTAATTAAGGAGACTTCTGAAAGAACTTGAATTTTTCAACGCATCTCTTGGGGTGACAAAGCAGAAAACTCACAGCCATTTTATTATTATTATTATTTAATACTTTAATTTAGAAATAAAAAAATATCAAAAAATAAAATACTATAAATCTATCACAGAATAAAAAAATATTTTGATAAAATTGCGTGATTTTTATTGAATTTTCAAGTGGCAATTAAAGTAAAAATGTTTAGAAAAACAAAATAAATACAATAGAGAAGAAATTGACTAAGACTTCTTAAGTGTAAAACCAAATACATTTTTTTCATGAATACCATGTCAGTTTTTGAAAAGTGGATAATTTTTTTTTAAAAAATATGAATGACTAAATGAGTAAAGTAAGATAGAAACAATATTTTAAGGACAAATAAACAAATTTTAAAGACAAACGGCCTTTTCGTATATATAGAATACTATCGATTGATCCGGTAAACTGATTCTATATGCTATGCCAAAATATAATTTGCGTATAGGAAAAACAAACAGAGTAATCATACTATGGTTGATTAGTGCCAAGGTTATGAGAAACAACGCTAATTTAACTACTCTGATATCTAATCTAATACCTATATGAATCTTATTAGTACAGAATGATTGATAAAATTAAAATTCATTAGTTCGGAAATTGGTAGTTAGCAAAAACGATATTACGAATAAGGTAAACAATTATGAATAGGCTTTTCCTTTTCGAAAGGTAAATGAAAATTATAAAATGATAAAAAAGACACACACACAATCATTTAGCTAAATCTCCTTCAATCTATTCTATAACTCTTATACAACTGTTTAAAGAAAATTCTAGCAAAACTTAACAAAGTCACCTGGCACTACTTATGGCTGATTGACGCCAAAGATATGAAAAAAAACGCTACTCGGACTACTAATCAATACGGAAAAGATGGCTTATTTCGGCGAGAAAGCAGCAGAAATCGGTATAACGTAGATAAACCTTTCACTTCTGCTATCAGTTTTTGATGAAAAGATGAAATTGATATAATTTCTTAACAAAACTGTAATTAATAAATGTTCATACTTTTTCAGAAATGTGTAACAAATTTTTACCTAGATACTTGACTTTAAAAAAATACTAATTTAAAAAAAGGATTAAATTTTTAATTTATCATTTTATTTTAATTATTTTACTTTTAATCATTTTAAACAAAATAAACTTCTGCGAGATTTATTTTTTATTCATAATAACACTAAAAATATAAACACATATTTTTATCTTTTTAAGTCTCCAAGTCTTCTACGATAAAGCTAACAACATTAGCTAACGTAGATAAATGATATCATAAATAACAGAAATAAAATTAACGGTTATAAATATCCCGAATATCTGTCTGCAAGAACAGACATGTATAATACAGAAGTAAAGCGGAGTAAGTTTCATAAGGACACGAAATTTAATTAAAATAATTGTTAAACTGCAACATTTAAGCAACGAGACACAACACATTAAAACTTCTTAACTCGTACAATACTTCAGTTGGAATTTTAAACGAAAATTATATTTCCTTCAACATACTCATTTCAAATTTATAAAACAGATTTTAAAGACTAAAAAACAAATTTAAGGAATAATGTTAGTTTTAGTTTTACGGATGAATCTTGATAGAAAAAGGGGAAATTAAATTTTATAGTACAATTACTTTTCATTCATTATATTTAGGATATTTTATTCCTTTTAATTTTATAATTGACGTTGAACACAGCCGACCCGATTCTGATTTTAGGACTATCAATCTTGAAATTCTAGCTCTCTAATTTTGAACCCAACCCAAAAGACAAGGGAACTCTGGGATTAAGCAATGGAACAAACTAGCTTTTCTTGACAACTTTTTATGGAACTAACTCGCATTTTCGTTGCATAAAAAGGAAAAAACTTGACGGTATAAGGATTCTAACTCATGATCCTTCTACCACTGAGAATATTTTAAGCCTACACCGTGGTGGGTGCGAGCCTGGAGCAGAACTTGTATTAACCATCCACCTCTGGGATTCGAACCTAGGTAGTCTCATTGAAGGCGAATGCTCTATCCCCTGAGCCGCCATGGCTCAAGTTTAGCAGTTTTAATAATTTTCAAACTAATTATGGAATACTAATTTTTTTTGTTTCATCCTATCTCCTGTACAAAGTGCAAAAAAAAAATTCATAAACAAAACCACTTGCTTACTTGTTTTTAAATTTGTAAGATTTAAAATTATTTTGCGAAAAATATTGTGAACGAATTATAAACTTTCTTTTAGGAATATTCTCATTTATAACATATAAACCAGAATTAGAAGTTTTCGGTCGCATCTTCTTTTCTGTGATAATTACGAACAAAAAACTGTCTTTAAAGAAAAAATGCAAAATTTTCAAAATTAATCAAATTAATTAGTTTCATAAGTCTGAACTTTCGAATAAAGCAAATATGTTTATAGATTTTTAATGCATATCTAGATATTTGTTAAACATGAAACTGCAAAGTACAAAGCGTGTAAAATGGTGTATATACATTTGTAATGCACATAAGCATTATTATTTTGGAAACAATAAATAACACAGAACTAAGTCTATATACAATAAACTTAAAAACAAATATAAATCATTTTGGTATAAAAATGAAAATTATTTTTTAATGATATGCATTTAAAGCACAACTTGAAACCAATATAACATCCTGAATATATTTTGAATGTATTTTGTCCGGATATATCTGAATGTATTTTGAAATATGAGAGAATTAAAACGTTAAACAATAAAAAAATATTCAAAATATTATCTATCTATACATAATAATAAACGCGGCTGTGTGTGTGTCTGTAATCACAATATATCGCCCCAGAAGCCTCTCCCAGGCACGAAACTCGGCACATAATTGTGTTTTGACATAATGAAGAAGTATTTTTTTTCTTTTTCAAAAATTTGGATTAATTTTTTAGTTATCAGTCATTTTGTAAGAAAATCTATGCTTTTTCGTCTTCAAAGAGCCATTTTCAAAAAACTATTAAAAAATGCATATACTTTTCTCCACTCTTATAAATGTATGCTAATGCGAACCTTACAATTGAAATATTAATTTTCGACAACTTAAACCAATAATATATGAAGGAATTAATAATTTAATTGTAAGGTTCACATTAGTTTACATTTATCAAAGTGGAAAAAAGTTTAACTTTTGTATTAAAAATGTGGCAACATATTCGATACGTAAATAGAACGCTTCGCTTTGATATATTTGTCGCTGTTCATAATTGTTATAATAAGTTTTTCTTCTTCTTTCCAAGCTCTATTTTTTTTCTTAAGCGAAGACGATAATTTTTGTAGCGATATAGAAATAGAAATTGATACCATAAAAAATTATATAGAAATAGAAATTGATACCATAAAAAATTAATTCGTTTTCGTGTTCTTTTCATGTATTTAGCATTTTAGTTTTTTTTTCTTAAGCGTTGTAGCTATATCTATTATATATAATTCTCTTACGTGGCTCCCAAATTTTGGCTGTATTTCTTTTCCGCCGGTGGCAACGTTTGCTTTGTTTTGAAAACACCAAAGCATTCTGCCTTTTAAGGATGTGTTTCTGATCTAATATATATAATTCTCTTACGTAGCTCCCAAATTTTGGCTGAAGTACTTTGTACAACTAAATAAGATTCTTTCCACAACAGTTAAATATTTACTTTATTTTCTTCATTCATAGAGAAAACAGTCGGCAAAGAATTCTGTTAGGTTAAAATACATTTCGCTAAAAAAATAACGATTCTAAGGGAAATAAAAATAAACAACTTAAAAAATAAAAATGCTGTTGCAAGCCATAGAATTTTTTTAAAGTTAACTTAGCTACATAAATCAAAATGACATAGAAGCGCAACTAGATCAAAATTATGATACCTGAGTGCTTGACGTAACAAATCCTTCAATAATAAAAGTGTTGTATCGCCAAATGCCCAAATTAACAATTGTGTTCTTAAAGAAATTCTATAAAAAGTTTTAAATAAACAACCTACTTCTACAACTGCTTCTTGAAGAACTTGGCTCATTGATTAAAAATATCGTTTTAATTCTACAGTACTAACTTTACTTCTACTTTCATTATTGCTATGACCCTCTTTCATTACATTTTACAACTTCATGCTAAATTTGAGGACTTTAAGTTGTTTTGTGGTTGAATACTGACATTTAGAAATGTGTACATAAAAAAAATAATATTTAGAGGTTAAGAGTTGCCTCAGAAAAATTTGAATTGTTGACATTGAACTTAACAATGGAAACAATCGTTTTGGTGAAAAATTGAATTGTATTGTTGACATCAAAACTAAAAATATTGTGTTTCAACTTAATACTACCTTAATTTATACTTTAGAATTGCCTCGGAGAAATGTGAATTGTCAGCAATGACTTAAACAAAAAGTTTTATTTTAACTGACAAATACTATATTATAATTTTAACTTTTTCTATGACTATACTCATTTTCTTACTCTTTTCTTTGTTTTTTTATGCATTTTATATTTTTGTGATAAAATAAAAAACTTATAGTTGTTCTGCTTCTGAACACTGATAAAAACACAAAATGATGGGCTTCATCAACAATCAAAAATAAATACATTTATTTTACAAATTCCATATTATTAAGGTGGCGCTCTTCAGAGAATTAAAAATACAAAATTATCTTCATCAAAGCCGATGCTTTACATTCGGCGTTCAGTGGCAGACTACTATTTCATATTGTTTTAGTACACATGGCTTTAGCCCTTTGGTGGTAAAGATTTTAATACAAAACTTACAACAGTTACTTTTCTCAACAACTGAAATTTAGAATAGTGTGATTAAGAAAAATATGTGAACTGTTTGCAATTTCAAATTAATATTGAAATGTACAGGTTTAGAATTTTCTACAGTGAAAAGTTTTCGGATCTTCAGTATTCGAAAAAGTATACAAAAACTAGACGTTAAGAACGTATCCAATGAGCGAGCAAAGCGAGCATTGGATTGCGAAGCAAACCGAAATGAACTACGAAAGCAGTACCGGGGGTTGGTGAGCGCCAGCGAGCAGGGGGCGAAGCCTCCTAGTAATATATAAAATAGGAATTTAATTGTTTTTGAAGGAACGATCACACTTACCTTGGATCTCTTTGGTTTTTCTATTCTTTATTTTAACAGTTTTTATTAAATGTAATTAGTTATTTTCTGAAAGTTTCAGTTTGCAGGTAAGCACTTAGATTTTAATATTGAAATTTCATGATTTGCTTTCATGGTAATTGTTGCTCTAAAGTATTCGTTGACTTCTAAGAAACCTGATTAAATCTTTTATAGAAACTGCTGGCGATACTGTCTAAATTAATTTTATTTCCAGTATAAATTATTTACAGTTTCTTGAGGAGCAAAAACTTCATATTCCCAATAAAAATTTAAATATTCAAATTTTGTAAAGCAATATATTTATTAATAACCCCTTATTAAGCTTTAATAAGCTTTATGTTTTTTAAAAACTGATTTTAATTTTTCATATGTGAAATTATAATTTAGCCATTATAAATATGCGAGTATTAATAAAATATTACAAAAATGTAACCATTATAAATATAAATAAATTCTATAATTCTTTTTTAATATTACACTCCTTAATATATCATAAATTATCACTGACATTAATTGTAATTTTTTAAACACAAAAATGTTACTAATTATTAAAAATTCATGTAACACGAATACAAATTTGTAAGTTTAAGAAATCACTACTATATCCCAATTATACCTATGATTTGTCTAAGCTAATTATTCCTTACAACACGTTTATTTTATTAATTTTTTAAGAGATTTATTCCTTTTGTGAATTTAAATTCTTAAACATCAAAAGCATCTAAGGCTTTCTCTTGGGAATTCTTTATTTCAGAGAGATACATAATTTCTGACAGTCATCAACTACGGATGGAAATTTCTGAGTACCAGTTATGAATCTTAATTTAAGATCTTAGATCTTAAAGTGAGCTATAAGCTATTCCGAAGTCGATTAAATTTCATCTTTTCTAAGTTTTATCCTTCAAAGCAAGTCGTACTGTAATCTTCAATTGATTCTGAAGTAGAGAACTTAAAAATTCTTTCTTAAAATATATAATCCAATTTTCTATATTTGGTCTCCTTGAGTAAAATAAATTTGCATTTTTAAATACTATCATTTAAAGCAGCTTATCTGAAGCTTAATTCCTTGGAAAATCAGTTTAAAAATCGGCAAGACTTTTATTTTGTTAAACTTGAAAAAATGAATAAACTAACCACCTCTGTATGAAAACATTAAATTACTATTAAATATTTCGTTATATTGAAACATGCGTTTTCTAAGGCACAACGAAGAGAAATTTTCTTCAATATTTGGAAGCAAATATTTTGAATCAAGTAGTAGTGTAAATAATTTAAATATTTTGAATAATTGAGTAAATATTTTGAATAATTAAGTAAATATTTCGAAATAAATATTTTGAATAATAAAATAAATATTTTGAATAATAAGGTAAATATTTGGAAATAAATATTTTGAATAATAAAGTAAATATTTGGAAATGAATACTTTGAATAATAAAGTAAATATTTGGAAAGAAATATTTTGAATACTTTGAATAATAAAGTAAATAATTTGAGTAAATATTTTGAATAAAGTAGTAATAAAGTAGTAAATAATAACATTCGAGATTTCTCGAGGTTTGTCATGTGAAATTTAAATATCGACTACTTAGCAGTATTGCATGCGGTTATTATACTATCAGACTAACCGTAGAAGAATTTCGTAATTTATCGTATGTGGATAACATTTATCACGAATTTTGAATTTTTCTGGTTCATGAGCCTTTTCTTTCTGAAATGAGTTCAAGATTACAAGGGTATTCGCGAGAACGTTCATTGCATGAACTTCACAACTCACTGCATAGATAAGTTGCTCATGGGAATTAAATGAAAATAGCGCATTCCAAGAAAAGTGAAACAAGGCGTTTCGACCCCACTATTTCTGTTCCTTTGTTTCCACCATTTTTTTATTTTCGTTAACGTTTCTTCCCTCGCTATTTTCATTTTTCTCTTTTAGATATTGAAATTTTTAAGAAAATTACAAAATATGCAAACCATTCTTTGAAATGACCCTTATTACTATTTTATAAATTTTTGACTGCTAATATTTAGCACCTTTTTTAACGTTTTGTTTTTTTCAAGGTATAAATCATTTGAAAAGACTTTCCAGGTTGTATACAGTGGAAGTAGTTAGCACAAGGATCTTCATTTATTTATTTATTCCTCTGTTTACCAAATTTTAAAATCATAATACATTACTACATAATAATTAATACAATTACATAAATAAGGGAATGAAAAAAATAACAGTTTTCATTGTAACTTAAAATATTGTTTTCGCTAATTCATCAGAAAATTGGGAGTAGTCTCTCACAAATATTCTTAATAATTTGGACATTTAATTCCACGACTGAAAATTTTAAAATACTCAACAAACATTTAAAATTCCTGATTTCCTGTCACCGAAAATAATAAATAAATAAATCAATAAGCTAAAAAATATATTTAGAGTCATTGAAACATAATAAATCTAACAAAAAAGTAAAAAAATGGGATGAAATGTCTGTATCAAAATAGACGAATAGAATTAGTAACTAAACTGAATTGGGAAGGGATCGAAATTGCAGGTATGGGACCGAAATGACGAGACCATAGAATATATAGGAACCATCTATATCAAAGCTTATAGGTTTAAAATCTGGGCATCGTAAATAAACTATCAGTTCCGTCATATCGCTATCATAAAGAGAAAAAAAATTTCTCCATGCATCTGGAATAAAAGAATGATTCTATCTGTAAAGAATTCCGTGGTCTTTATCTCCTATAAACTAGAGACAACTCATTTTTACCAATCTAAAACGACATAACTTTTTTGATCCCATAAGTATTTTAATTTTATTTCCTTACTTATTATTATTACTAGTAAGCTTTCAGATACCTGCAAGTAACGTAATTGTTAGCAAATCGTGACATTTGTCGATTCGAAGCCAATCAGGTTCGACGTCTCTTTACACTTATCCAATCAAATCTGATTTAAATCACATGGTTAGTCATGATCACTTCACTTCTTCTCGATTGGCAAGTTCATGACGAAGCTATCAGTATTTAAACACAAATCCACAACCTATAAATCAGCGTTCCAACCTATAAATCAGATGTTCCACTAAACGTTGCGATTTTTTTATTTACTGTTAATTTACTTGTATCTTTTTAAATTCATTTCTAAAAAGGAGAATGAAAGGTGAAAGATGAGAATAATATAGACCATTTTCGTTCTCAATCGAATTTACAAGGTTGAAAAATTCTTGCCATGCGAATTTAATCCAATTTCCCAGCAAAAGTGTAGCTGAGAGTATCTTTTGTGTAGAAAATTTATAATCGCTTCCTTGGCTATGAATAACGTCGAAAGCGTTTTGTTTGATGTATTCATTCTATTGCTTCCGATGTGTTAATCGAATTTGAAGCAAATTAGTGCAGTGAACTTTTTTTGGGGCCACAATTGCGTTTACAGGGACGTTTAAACTGTGCAGAAAGGCAATTAATTAACTCTCAATGGTTGTTCTACGTCGATGCCAGTGGATTTATTGGTTGCGTTGTGTAAACACTGCAGTTGTAAAATGCGTTTGGGAGGCTTCTTTTCAAATAATTCTGAAAGAAACCCACAGTTTGAAATGAGGTTAAGGTTATTTATCTTCTCCGTTGAGTTAATATTTAATTCAATCTATTGTAATGATCGTATTTCTCATTTATTTAGGTACTGTTTGTCGCTAATTAAGAGAAAATTTTTCCAAAATAATGAGGTTTGATTAGTTTGTAAGATTTAGTTTTGTTTCGTAAAAATAATTAAAGTAGTGTTTTATGTTAAAATAAAGATAATTAAGAAAAAATATAGATTTGGATAATAAAAATAAGTAGAAAAAAATAAAATAAGTAACTCCGAAGTAAATCACGTTACTATGTATCACTTAATTATAAAATATATTTTGAAAATAAAGAAATTAGCATTCATTGAAATTCATAGCAAATAGCATCAATAAATCAATAGTAAATAGGCTCACATTAATGTTGCGACAAGCTTCGAGAACTTCATCAGGATTAAAATTGCATAGGAACCCAAGCCCGGTAGATGTCATAAAACGCTGCTGGAGACGCTTCCCTAGCCACGTCATAACAACAAAATTCCCCTAGCCGCGTACTACAACATTTCGGGTCATGAGTTCTTATTCAATTTTAATCCTGATTAGATGGAAATGTTGCGACAAGTTCTCGAAGTTTGTCACAACATTTATGCGAGCCTCTGTTATATTTAACGTTTTTAAACTAATACATGGTGTGAAAAAAAATAAACTAACATTGTTAGTTTTAAAAAAAAATCTGTAGTTTTAGGATCAAAACTAATTTTAGATTTGAAAATCCAACTTCCAGATTCGGCAAGGTTAAGTACAAGGATCATTTTTAAAGTAAGAACCGACTGTGCATCGTGTTCGCGCATCCTGTCAAGTGATGTAAGTTCAAGATCGGAAACTCTTGCCAAGTCTTTTACTACGCCGTTATTACGTTTCACGTCTTTGCCTGTGCTGGTTGTGCGGTTATACTGCTTTGTTTTTTACCACGTCAATCAGTTATACCGCCGATTATGAAGTGCGTTCAATTATTCGGCTTTTAATTGCAAAAAAATTTTAGTCCTGTTGAGATCCATCGGCAACTTGTTGAAGTTTATGGTGAAGGTGCAGTGAATGATGGAATTATGCACAAATCGCGTATGATATTTAATGAAGGAAGAACAAATGTTCATGATGATGAACGATCTGGATGGCCTACTATCTTGAATGGGAAGTTCTGGATCATCCACCATACAGCCCTGACTTAGCACCATTAGATTTCTATCTGTTTCCAAGATTTAAGGAATTTGTTGGTGGAAAGAGCTTGGAAAACGATGAATGAAAGAAACTGTTAATTACTGGCTTAACGGTCAGGCATCAAAGTTCCTTGATGATAGGATCCAAAAACCTGGTGCCCAACTTGACAAATGTTTCTATGTTAACTGTAATTTTGTTGAAAAGTGAATAAATGTTCATATTTTAGTTAGAGATACAATTTAAGTTCAGAAAATAAAGCTTCTTTTACTCCTTTACAACACTTATCTTACTTAAAACATGACCTTCGTATTTGTATAGATTCAACAAAAAGTTTTTGCCCCCAATGAAATAGATATTTAACTAGAAAATATGACAGAACATTAATTCCAGTGTCATAAAATGCATGCATAACAAAATATTAATAATTGGCAAAATAAAATTTCTGTATACGAATACATAATGAAATCGAAAAATCACGAAAAATATTTTTAATAATAATGGAAATTAATGTAAAAATGGTAAATAAAATCAAATATGAGCGATGTAATTAATAGAAAAAATGGAAAAGAAGGTACAAATATTAAGCACAAATAATACAATAAAATCATGTTGCAAAACGAATGATAATAGTAAAGTACGTTTAAATGAGATTCATTTTATAGGAAATAATTTACTAGTGAAGTTATTTATTAGTTAATATATTAATTAAAGTTATTAACAGTTTATTTAAAGTAATAGATCTTTGAAATTTGAATCAAACAATATAAGTTACACGTTAGTTTCTCGAACTGAAAAGCGAAAAATGTTTGTTCTTATGTTTTATTTTTCCATGTATTTCTAAAAGAATTTTTTTTAAACCGTTGATTCACACATAGTATTCAGTGCATATATATTCAATGGATATATATTGATAGATAGATGGATAGATAGATAGATATTCAATATGTACGCATATATCATGCGTAACATTAAAAGGATACGTTGCTTAAAATGTTTAATTAAATAAGGTGTAATTACGAAATGCTATATTGAAGAATAGACGAATTTTATTTTATTCTAATAACCTTACTTAATTCTTATCGAAAGAAGCATGATAATGATTAAAATTATTAATCATTTAATCAAAATCTCTTGCCTAACATTCTTCAGAATAAAGCGGAAGATAAAGCTATAATATTTATCATCACCATAATTTTGTTTCTGGTTTCCAGATAAACATGACAATAATATTTCATTAATATAAAAGACATTTATCATTTTATGGAATACCAAATAAAACAAAACAATAACTCAGATAATGAGAATTCTTCGTAAGTCGAAAAACTCTCTTCGAAAAATAAAAACGCCCTATTTAATTACGACTTACATATAATGCATTTACTAGTTATGCATTTTAACTAATACTTGGCATATGTTTGTTGAATAAAACTGAAAGAACACCCTAACCGAAGAGCGGAACACAAAACAGACGCAGAATGCGAATATCTAATAATAAAATTCTTTACCTCTCTAAGGCATAAGGCGTTGATGAGAATTTCATCCTTTTTCGGAAAGATATGACTATGAGTCTTTTAATTGAAAATTCTTTCTCGTGGTTGGCGCGCGATTGCTATAGATAATACACAATAGAATAATGGATATTGTGTTGCTAACAAAAGTCATTTTCTCTAAGTAAAGAAAACGGTATTAAGTATCGAAACTGACCAAACAGTGATAATTTCTAAACGATAACCGAATAGACTTTAAATGAGACATCCAAATCTGAAATAGAAAATGATACTCAACAACGTTAATAAGTTCAGCAGTTGGCAGTATGCCAATACATATATAGTCTGGCGACCGCAAGATGGGCCTTTAGTGATATTTCTTTTAGTTTGGTTAGTTAGGCAGTAGTAGTTTGGTTAAAATCTCATATCGAAATTGGTAGACGGTAAGGACTTAGTCCTCCGACCCATTCCTAGGGGTATTCAAAAAAGTTCTATTCGCCGTCAACAAACAAAAATAAATTTACATCAAACGTGGCAACAGTCACGTTACAATAGCAGTTTCCCAAGATTTGATTACATTGTATTGATAATTGTCAAAAACAGTAAACGAAATTAAAAGAAGAAAAGATATCAATGTCCCAACGTGTGTTCATCAAGTCAAGTGTTTTCTAGTGGATCGAAATCGCTCTATAACTTTGTGCTTTATAGTGAGAGATCCACCTCAACACGTTTTAAAATGGACGACGAAAACACCAAAAATTTGCAATTATAAAAATAATTTTCATGATAAATCGAGACAAAACTAAGTTATTTAAAATCAGGGGAGTTAAAACCATAAGTACAAGTGCCATTTAAATAAAATATAAGAATTAAAAGCAATGATCAATTAACAAGATCGTAAGTTGAGCCTAAAATCAATAAAATAAAACATTAGTAGTAAAGTCATCGAATTAAATTATCCAATAAAATCTAAAAAAATCTACAAGTTAGCACAATAAAATTTAGGTAAGCTGAATTAGGTATAAAACCCAAAACATATGTAGTAGAATAAGTAGGTAAAGTATACATTAAAACCATCCAATAAAAGAACTTTTACAGTTAAAACGATTTAGATGAAAGATTTTAAGTCAATAAAATCATCAATGTAAAAGGGATCACAGATTATTATCCGTCAAAAACGAGTGTTTAAAATCAGTAGATTCAAAATGGCAGTCGTAACAAACTTGAAGACAGTAACAGTTGCCAGACCAGACGGTAACTAAAGAATAGATAGAAGGAACTTAGCTAGTTGATTTTTTCATAATTATTTAATTTTCATTTATGGAAGCAAAACATATTTCGTAACTGCTTTCCTTATTTCTATTACCTTTATTATTATCTAACTGCCATCGGCTGTACTAGTGAAAACAAATGAGAAAATCTTTAATGCAAAAAGTTACAAATCTTATTAAATATTTAAATTTCTCAAATCCTTCTTTTTTCAGGTAGAAGGGTACTTTAACAAAAAAAACGAGAAAATGTTCGTTTCTGCTTGATTATAAAAAAGAAATAGAATTAAAGTGATAAAAAAAACAGAAGTTAATTTTTTTTATTTTATTTACAAGGAATAATAAAAACTTGCTAAGACAGATCTAAATTTTTAATGAGTCAAATTTTAAAAATGTATAAACGCACAAATCCATTAATTACAACCATATAAATTTTTGATCAAAGAAGAAAGTGCAAAAAAGATAGTGCGTCTTAACGAGAGGACGGAATTAAATGTACAAATAACAAATTTTTGTAATCAGCAAATACCAAAACTAGGTTAAGTATTTTTATGTTAAGCTGTTTTTGTATGTAATACAATCTGACCAAATAAAATATTAAAATATCTATGATATGATAGCGATATGATAATAATAACGTTAAAAAAGTTTAAACTTTAAGAAAAATGCTGTATTAATTTACTTTTGCAAGGAAAAAAAACAGAATGACTTATAAATGTAAACGTTAAACGAACTTTTTAGTTAACTCAACAATTTTAATTTTAGCTGAAGCTCTATGATATATAAAAATGACCACAATGTATTTACTTTCTTAAAGATAAAAACTCATTAGTTTTTTTTCTTTTAATTCAAATCGCTCATAATGTCACGTTCAGTTGTTTATTATATACAACATGACAAAGAAAAATAGCTGGTAATTTAAAATACATGAATAAAAAATATGAAAACTTTCAGAAATGACACCAATCTAACTTTTACTAGCAAACAAATAAAATAACTTTGTCATTTTATTTTTATCTACTCATTTATTTATCTAGCCATTTACTTCCGGTATCTATTTTCTTAAAAAATAAAACATTACACCATAAATAAAAAAATAACGAAAATTCAACAAAAACGAACGAACATTAGGCTTATTTCCAAAGCCTGAAAGTCAAGCCAAAATGAATAACCACCACATGAATATGGACAAAGCGAATTTTACATAAGCATGTTTAACATGTTAGGCATAATTTGACCTCTCATTTTGTTGAAAGCCATTTGATCGAAATGAACGACTTATTTAATACTTTTTGGCCATGAGCCATTCACCCTATATAGTACATTAGCTTCCCTTTCTTACATATTGTCTGTAGTTTCCCTTCACAATAAGTATACACAATGTCGCATACCAATATGAAAATTGGTATAATGTGAACTCATTTCAGTAAATATTGCCTCCAGTTAAACTATTGATAACATAGAATCTTAACTTCAATATTTATCACATAAGTTAAAAGAAGTACAGAATCGATTCTCTGATAATTAAAATATTCGAGTTGAGTTTAAGTATTCCATTGGGTTAATTTAATTCAAAACAATCTTTACCCCAAAGGCAACGTTAATGGAGCCATACTAATGTGGACATTGGCGTATGAATACATCCATTTCTGCGACCATTAAATAAGTTGAACTTCTTTAAATGAATAGTCCCGCCCTGGCAAACAATTAGCTAAATAAAGAATATTTAGTTCGATATCTACGAAAACTTGTTAATTTTACAGAAGTGTTCTTTTGATAACTTGATAGCTAAAAATTGCATTCTAGTTAAAGCAATCGACTCCCTTAATATAATTCAGAATTGTTTACCCGAATGATGCACTTACACTAATGCTGTCTATTAGTATGAAGAGTGACTTATAAATCAACTGCAATGTTCCCTGAACTTGTTCAAATTAACAAGTTCCCCTTAGTGAATGATTGGATAAATATAGAATCTTCAATTCAATATCAACATAAATAAGATAATGTATAGAACATGTTTTTGATGTGGTACTCACCTCCCAATGAGATAATCCAGTTTCGAATCCTAGCGATGGCCGGTTGATACGAATTACGCACCCGACTCGCATCGACGACAATGCTGTCGTAAAATATCATCAGTGGTAGACGGATCATGGGTTAGAGTCCCCTTACCGATAGGCTAACCATGGGAGGGTTTCGTAATTGCCCCCTTTATGTAGCGCAAATACTGGTTATTTCCATCTAAGAGTCATATTTCTCCCAATAGTTGACCCAGGAGTTCCCTTGACTGAATCATGTTCAAAATTTCAAGGTTATAGAGTAAAACATTGGTAGTCGTAAACTCTAAATTGGATTAGCTGTTTAACGACGGTTATAAAATTGAAGTATTCGGTTCTATTGGTTCATTTTAGAACTAAGTTTACCCACAAAACGAAACTAATATCACAATATTAATATGAAAATCGATACATGAACCAACTTTTGTGAATTTTAAACATCGCCTGTAATTGAACTTGTTTCAATAAACGATTCAAATTAATAATTAAACCTAGAATCATTATTTCTATGTTTAAAGAAGTAAGAAATAGAAGTGTTCGTTTGAAGCTTTAGAATTTACATTCCATTTCAAGTATTCGATTCTGAATTCTGACAGGTCAAATTCAGAATTATGTTTTCCCTAACAATGAAACTAATGTTGCATAATTTGAAAATTATTACTAATCCAGTTTCGCGAACTCGAAAAGTTGCTTGTTTAAATGAGGAATCCATTCTTGTAAATTAATAGTTAAATAGAGGATATTTAGTTTATCTACATATTAAGGGAATGAATGGAACTGAAACTCTGTTATCTTTGGTGATCGACCCTGTTGACAAAAATACGCAAAAGCAAACTAATGCCGCATAACAATACGAAAACGGATAGCATATAAATCTGAAAACTGATGCATGAATCTGAAAATAGATCTATGAATCTGAAAACTGATGTATGAATCCACATTTGCGAGTTTAAAATATCGCCAGCTGTTGAACCTGCTCAAATAAACAAATTGAATAGCTTGAAAAAACTGAAACTGCTTGAATAAAAACTTTAAAGCCTGAAAAAAAGTTTTGTTAGAATAAAAATAAAAGGGATTAAATATTATTGTAAAAATTCGTAAAGTACAATGTTAATAAATTACGTAACAGACAGGATTTATAATTTTATGATTATCAGAAAGAAATATTTCAGCCTGAGTAAAAATTTTGAGGGTAAGACAAAAACTAGCATATAAAAATAATATAAAGAATTTAGAAACTTGTGCAAGAGCCTTTTTACAGAAGTATTTCAAATATTCTAGTTTTCATGAAAAAAACTAGTTTTAGAAAAAGTTCGGGGTCTGTTTAGTGCTATTTGTCTTCGAAAGTATGTTTTAACTCAATTTATGATGTAAAATGCCTCCCTTTGCATAAACTTTTCGTCCTAAGTAATCCCCCATAAGTTCTCGATTGGGTTATGACTTGGCAGGGCATTTAAAAGTTTCAACATCGTTGGCTTAAAATCAATTTTTATATTTGAATGAAAAGTTGCGTTGCTGATCTATCCAAGTTTCTTCGGCGAGAAATTCTACATTTGGTGAAGGATAACTTACTAGAACATTTTGGTAAGCTCACAAATTAGTTTTGCCCAAAACGAATGCAATTAAACGCACACCAAAACATCCCCACGTCATTACAGAACCACCGCCTAATAGGCGTTCGAAGAATATTATTTTTTCTTTTCTTAAATCACGCCAATAGAGCTTTAATTCAAAATCCTTTTTTTTTTTTCATCAGGAAAAATAATTTGTATACATTGGCTGTGCCAGGTCTGGCTAAAATGAAAACGCTTTATTTTAAACCATTGCAACAACCGTTGTTTGGCGAACTTTGCTGTTAAATGAATCCTTCTAATCGTGCTATGTCCAGTTTTTTGACAAACATTTAAATAATAAGAACCGCGATGGCTCAGGGGATAGAGTTCGCCTTTCAATGAGGTGAACCAGGGTCGAATCCCCAGTGATGGCTGGTCGAAACGAATCCGCATCCGGCTTGCACCGACCAGAGTGCTGACGTGAAATATCCTCAGTGGTAGACGGATCAAGGGTTAGAGTCTCTTTGCCGTCAGGCTAACCGTGGGAGGTCCTCGTGGTCTTCCTCTCCATGTAGCGCAAATGCTGGTTAGTTCCGTCAAAAAGTCCTCCACGAAGGCAAATTTCTCCCAATACTTGATCCAACAGTTCCCTTGTCTTCTGGATTGGGTTCAAAATTACAAGGCTACGGAGTTGAACATTAGCAGTCGTAAACCCAAAAAATTGGGTCAGCTGTTCAACGACCTTTATAATATAAAATAAAAGCATTTAAATAAGTTTCCTGGTTGAGAATTTTCCAGTAAATGCAAATCTGTAAACTCTTATTTCATTATCCATAACTTTAGCTCTTCATTTTACCATAATTGTTTTTCAATTTCGAAACATTTTTGAATACCGTCTTTGATCCTCCGATCTTTATCGCTAAAGTATCGATACTCGTTCCTCAACCTCTTTTATGATCAGTTAAATTACTACTTTTTGCAATCTTCGCAAAGAGTGCCAAAACTTCAAAGAAATGCATGGCAAATTTGCTAATAGAAGTGTTTTTACAACCTTCATAGTTACCGTAATATTTAAACTTATTTCAATATCTTCAGAAGCAAAATAGAATGCATAAAACTCTTCTTTTGATACTTAGAAATTGCATGCAAATTCAAGTTTTTAACTCTACTTGTCAATTCAGAATTATGTTTACCTTAAAAACAACACTAATGTGAAAACCAATATTAAAATTTACTTACGAATTCACTTTTGCGAATTCGAAATGTTCCTCGTAGTTGAACATGTTTAAATAAAAAAAAATATGCGATTGTAGATTAAGAGTTGTATGTACAATATTTAGTTCTCTGTTTAGGGGAATGTATAGAACTGTTTCTTTGATGGCGTCAGTTATCGATTCCATTGATTCAATTCTGAAATATGCCCAAAAAACGACACAAATGCCATATCCTAGTACAAAAACTGATGTAGTATGTCCCAAACAAAATGCAACCCAGAAAAACAAAATGTTTATTGAACACAAATTACTAGAAATGTTGTATTCTTGTAATGTATCAACTAACAAATGAAGCACGCTTAACAAGATTAATCGAAAAAATTCATCTACATTTGTGGGAAATAAGATTTAATCTCTCATTCAATTTTCGCTTTCAGGCCTGTGTTAGATGTCGGGCAATCTGCATACCAAAATTTTTTTTTAAATATCTCCATTAAAAATAGTCGGTGGTGACAAGTCCGGACTTGAGGGAGGTCACAGTCCATTGGAAACAAGCCTTTCGCGAAAACTCTCTAATGAAAGACTTGTTTGACTCAGATGTGTGGATAGTGGCGATATCCTGGTGAAACCTCGATATCAATCCGAGCACATAAATATTGCAAAAGCAATTGCTATTTCTTCGATAACGCTATTTTCTCGTCTTCAGAAAATTGCTTTTATTTAGGACATACTGTATATGTATCCACTTTAAATATCACCTGCGACTAAGCTTGCTCAAATAAATTATCCGGCTCTTGCAAATTAATAGCAACATACAGAATCATTATTACAATATCTACAGAAGTAAAATGGAATAGTTTTAATCCTTACTCGATTTTAAATATTTGATTCTGAATTATGTTTGCTCAAAAGAAAACATTAATGTCTCAAACTATTATTAAAATTGACTTATGGCTCCAATTTTGCGAACTCGAAATGTTGTCTGCAGTTGAATTTGTTCAAATAAACAAGCCTGCAAATTAATAGATAAATATTAGAGCGAATGTTTGCGAACGTAAAAACTGCTCCTTTGATAACTTAAGCATTAGAGCAAATCGACGAACAGCGGCGTTCTTTATGCAAACAGACGCTATTCAAACTCAGTCTAGACATGGATTTATATAAAACATATGCTTTTTCTCATATTAGTAAAAGAGACATTAAACTAAAACAGGCTCTTCAAAACTACGAATTCTTGAAATGCTTATCCTCAAGTGTTATTAATTAAATATTATATAAATAGAAGACTGTTAACAAAAATATAAGTAATATTTTGCCTTACGAAAAGTTAACGAATTCGTGATCAAGATAGTTAAAATTTCCAAAATAATTATTATTTTGAGAATCTTGAGCAAAGTTTACTAGTTTGTAATCAAAAATTTTATTATTTATTTTATTTTATATCTAGCGTTGAACAACTGACCTTATTTCTGAGTATACGACATTAAATTTTCATCTCCGTAGCTTTGTAATTCTGAACACAATCCAGAAAGCAATGGTACTCCTGGGATAAACTAGCCTTTGAGGAGGACTTTTTGATGGAGCTAATCCATATTTGCCTTACATGGAGTGGAAAACCAAGAAAATCTCCCACGGTTAGCACGACAGCATGGGAATTCTAACCCATAAACCGTCTACCAATGAGGATATTTTATGTCAGCATTTTAGTCGGTGCAGGCCGGGAGCATATTTCGTATCAACCAACCATCGCCGGGATTCCAACCTGGGTCACTGGAAGGCGAACGCTCTATCCCCTGAGCCACCCTATGTTAGTTAAATTAAATTCAAAAGAAAACATCATTAAATGTTAAAAGTTATAAATTTATTTTCTTAAACTCATTATCATTGTGACAGTATATTTGAGTCAGACAAATAATTTTCTAACATATACATATTTTCTAAAACATGCAGTTAAATGGCATTTCATTCGCTTGTTGCTTGGTTGTAACAATATTTTGTAAATGCTAACAGAACCCATATTCGAAATTAATTGCATTGATGAAATAAACATTTCTATGAATAACATTAAATATTATTGAGCATTTAAATCAATGTAGATGGTATCACTGTTCTAATCTAAATTAATCATTATATTCATTGTTGAACTAAGTTACATTACTAAAATTATAAAGTGAGGAGCATATTTGTCTGGTAATAAGCGTGAAATTAGTTTATAAAAAAATAATTTTTCTAGAATTATTCTCTAAAACAATCAATGTTTAGAATAAATTATCAACATATATAAATATAGAATAAAAGATTTCATAACAAATCGCTTTGAAAGATAAAAGAAAGGCGTGTTTATATGATTATAATTATGAAACATAATTTGTCAAATATTTTACTGCAGAACAAATTATTTTAATATAAATTATTAATTCACGTTAAGTAAAAATATAAGGATGACTGAAAAAAAGAAAACTAAGTATGTTTATTTAGATATAAATATGAATTTTGTAAATATAAATGTGATTGAATTAATATTTTTACTCAGAAATAGTAATTAAAATATACATTGTATTTTTTATACTCTTAAGCACCTAAGTTAGTTTCAAAGGAAGAAGTAGAGTACAGATAACTACATTCAATATTAAGAGCACATAATGTAATATTATCTTTTATTATAAAGTTTATTCATTTTTATTTAACGAAACTGTATCGTATGATTTTCGTTAAAAATAAAGCAATCCTAAAACAGCCTATATGGTTAAGGCTGCTCCACAGTTTCGTTATCAACGGCAGGATCGTGACAAGGTGGTTAGCATTGCGTAAAAGCTGTCTTTACTTCCCTAACAAGCAGCTACGCCAAAGCTCACTTATATATTCTTTGGTTACGCATTGATCAAGTGCCGGATAACCCTTTAGGCCAGACTAGGCTATGGCCCCCAATGATTAGGGGCCCCCTTAAAATGGATTTTTTGAAAAATAAAATTAAAAAAATTAAGAAAAACAATACTTTTTTTAAAAAAAAAATCAATTTCAAATATATATGTTATAATTATAAAATATTATGATTATTTTTTAGTTCTAATTTAAGAAAAATAAAGAAAAATTTAATTCATCATTATTTATTTTAATTTTAAATATGCTTTCTTAAATGAAAAGATATATAAATACTTTTATATTTGAATATATAAAAAATATACGAGAAAAAAATATTTAATCTGAGGGCCCCAAAAATTTGAATGGCCTAGGGCCCAGCGTACGCTTAATCCGGCACAGCATTGATCAGATTTCAAATCACTAATGGTGATCGAACTACTGTCCTTAAGTTATGGTTTATATCACAATTTTTGACACAGCAAATAAATATGAAAATGAGTGAATGACTAAATAAATAAATGACTGAATAAATGAACTACTGCGTGAGTGAATGAATAAATGAATAACTGGAGTGAATGAATAAATAAAAGAATGGTTCAATGAATGACTGACAAGGGAAATGAGGGAAGTGTGACTCGCCAATTTTGAAATAAACTAGTGGGATGTATGCCTTATGAGTAGGACTGGGCGATATTAGAAATTATATATCGTGATATATCGTCAGTTTTGCATCGCGATATAGCGATGTATCGCGATATAGTATTTTTGAATTTCATTTACTTTAAGGCACAGAAAGTCAGATTTCTATCAAGACTTCATACGCATATTGATTTAAAGCAATTTATAAATTTGAAAATATATATGTTTTGCTAAAGAAAGATATTAAATAAATTGACTAAGATGTACAAATCTTACTTAAAATATTTATTGAAAAATAGTGTGTAGATACAGAATGAAATATTTACACTTCTTTATCGTTTATAAGGTATAAGCAGTCTTAATTTAAGTTAACCCCTAAAACACCCTTAATGAAAAAAAATATTGTTATTAAACAAAAGCTGATTTTAAAATTTCAAAATATATTTTAATTAAAATAAAAGTTAGATTGACTAAAAGCCGAAGTTTAAAATTAAAAATGTTCGAATTTTAAACTAAAAAGTAAACATAAGATTTGTAATAATTTCTTAAAATTTTCGTTCTCTGAAAGATTTCTCAGTTTAAAAATAAAAAGGGAATTTTATAAAGATATCTAGCTGAAATTATTGAAAGAAAATTTAAAAAATTAAAAAAAAAGCTTGTTAAGAATATTTTTTTTTTTAAAAAAGAAACTTTTTTTAACAAATCAATATTTGCTTGTACTATTATGCGTAAATAATTACAGAATTATTAAGTTCGATCGTAATGTTAAAATTCTTAATGAAGAAGTAAACACAAGTTTTGTTATATTTTCTAAAAATGATCACGCAAATAACAAAAGATTTCTTAATTTAAAAATAAAAAAATAAATAAAAGTGAAATTTATCAATATATTTACCTAACAGCTAAGGAACAAAATTTAAAAAATAAGTTCGTTAAAAAATTATTTGTATGCTTAAAACAAAGAGCTAAATAAATTTTAGAAAAAAAAATGCTTCTTAAACACTATTTTTATTATTATTTCATATAAATAATTAAATTAAATTAAATAATGACCGAATTATGAACGAAAAACAAAGTAAGGCAAAGTTTCTTAATTAAATTCTTAAAAATAAAAACAAAAGAATTGTGATATTCGGTAATATATTTAGCTAATTAACTAATAATATAAAACGAAAATTAAAAAAAAATAATGATTTTACTCTCTAATAAAACGAAGTAGTAATTGATAAAAAAAAAAAAAAGAAATGAATAAAATTCGCAAACTTTTCAAATTCTTTTGAACAAATAAAGTTTATTGACTTATGTCCAAAAAATAAGTTTTGTTTTAACTTTATTTCTAAAAATAAAAACAACTCAAGATTTATAAATTTAAAATCAGTAATAGAAGCCCATTAAATTATTAGAAGTTTTATCCGAAAGGTTTTTAATAAATTAAAAGAAAGTAAAAAAATAACCTAACAAATGTTTTTTTTTTTTTTTTTGTAATTTAATTCCTTATGGGTGCCTTAAATTAGATTTCCGATAATTTTCACATTTAAAAATATAAAAAAAGTTTTGTCAGAAAATAAATAAAAAACTTACCTAATATGAAGAAACTTTTCTTCATAAATTCTTTTCAATAATAGATTGCGTTCAGAACAAGGTTACGACGGCGATCACGAAGTTAATCCCATTGAAAATAATCTACAAGAAACGATTTCAAATCGCGAAGTTGCGAAAACGAACATGTGATATAACGATATAAGGTCTCAAAAGTGATTCTGATTCTACCGCTCATCAATCAAGGCCGTCTCAACATAACGAAACAATATCGTCTTCCACAGCGCGAGTTGGCATCGGAACGTAAGAGAAAGTCCTTGCGTGTATCGCTATATCGTTATATCGTCTTCTTCACTCGACGGCTTAAATCAGATTTCTGATGCATCGCTTGGAATGAAAGTCGCTGTATCGGTTTGCCGATATAGGCGTTAAATCGATATGTCGCGATATATCGATTTATAGCCCAGTCCTACTTATGAGGAATAATTTTAGGGGGCAACATTCGTTCCGGCCCATAGAAGGTCCTATGAGAGATAAAAAATAATCCTATATATAGAAAAATCGGTATTTTATTACTTCAATGCAGACTATTAGTTATTATAATTATCTCATAAACCAATTAATTTGCAATTAATTGGTTAATTAATTAATTTGCTAATTATTTAATTAGCAAATTAATTATTAATTAGCAATTACATACTCCAATTAATTTTGAAAATTTTTTGAAAAAAAAAAATTAAAAACATTTTATGCCAATTTTTTTCAAAATTAACCTAACAGGTTTTTCTGAAAAACTAAAGAAATATAAAATTTTCGAAATCAATTTTGACAATAAATATGCATTATATAGTACGCGAAAGTACCACAAAATTAATTGGAGTATGAGATAATTACAATAACTAATAATCTGCGTTGAAGTAATAAAATACCGATTTTTCTATACATTGAATTATTTTTTTATCTCTCATAGGATCTTCTATGGGCCGAAACGAATGTTGCTCCCTAAAATTATTCCTCATAAGTAGAGCCCGGAAGTTCAGGCAAAATGCCATAAATGCCCTTTTCTGCCTTTTTTAAAAGTTTTCTTCTGAAAATGCCTTTTTCTTTCCTTTTGTCCATAAATGCCTATTTCTGTCTAATTTAAAATTTTTCTGCAAAGCTTTTTGTGCTTTTGACGCAAAATGAAGCTTAAACGCAAAATGAAGAAATTTTGAAGTACAGAAATGGTTGACTATACCCTGTGAATCAACTTTAAGGAAAACTTATTTAGATGACTGTTACACCGAAGTTCTTAAAACTATTCAAAATGAAATCGGAACGAAAAACATATGGCTATCTACAGAGGAAACGACAGATGTAACTGGACGATATGTTGCGAATGTTATTGTTGGTGTTATGGACCCATTTGAAAAACCTAAAATCTTTTTGTTGACATCTGAACAGTTGCAAAAGACTAACAGTACTACAACTGCACATTTGTTCACTAATGCACTGGCTTTACTTTGGCCAAATGGTACTGAGCATGAAAGAGTGCTATTCTTTCTTACAGATGCAGCCACCTACATGAAAAAAGCTGGAAATGCCTTAAAAGTTTTTTTTACTAATATGATCCATCTAACGTGCCTTGCTCATGCATTGCACAGGATAGCAGAGGAAGTAAGAGGTCTCTATCCTGACGTAGACTCGCTTGTTTCTAGTGTGAAGAAAGTAATAGTGAAAGCCCCTTCAAGTGTTCAACGAAATTGCACCAGACATTCAATTACCTCCTAAACCGATCCTTACGAGATGGGGAACATGGATTTCAGCAGTCTCATACTACTGCACAAATTTTGATTAAGTTACTCGAGTCCTTACCAGCTTTTCGGATGAAGAGACAATATCCATAAGTAAGAAAAAGTAAAAGTCTGCTTAGCAGTTTTAAAATAAAAAATGAACTGACTTCTATTTCAACTTATTTTGGGAAGCTCCCTGGAGCTTTTGAACACATGGAAAAAAGAAATGTCTTTGTCTGAGTCACTAAAGATTTTCGACAATACTATTGAAGAACTAATGTCTGTGCCTGGACCAGCTGGTGACAGAATAACGAAGAAATGTGAAAACGTCATCTCTGCAAATACAGACTTTGAATGCATCAAGGACATTGCAAAAGTACTTTCTGGTGATACTACAGTTGAACTTACCATATCTCCTACCATGGCAAGTTGTTTTAGGTACGAGGCCATAACCTTTGTCGAAGTAGAAAGATCCTTCTCTTTGTTTAAAACTATATTGACTGACAGGAGACAAAATTTCTCTTTTGAAAATTTGAGTTATTTGAAAATTTGAGTACTAGTTGTGATGTGCAACAACAACCAATCATTAGAATAAATCTGCATACAATATTATTGTAAGTATAAGTTTTCAATTTTTATTTCACACTTACGCAGTTGAGGGTTTTTTTTTTTGTTCAATTATGTCCACTTCTTTTGTACTATTGCTACGACAGTCGAGTAAAATGAATATGTAGGTATACCGGATACTTCTAGCAACTTTTTTTATACCTTGGATACCTATATGGGTTTTTAGGCATTACCAACTACCATTTTGCTCCAATTTTAAGTGCCTTTTTTGTTGCCTATTTCAAGCTTTTTAAATGCCTTTTTGCCTGCCTATTTTTGAATTTTTCATTGCCTGAAATTCCGGGCTTTACTCATAAGGCATACACCCCACTAGTTTATTTCAAAATTGGCGAGTCACACTTCTCTAGTTTCCCTTGTGAGTGAATGAATGAATAAATAAACGGATAAATGAATGAACCAATGAAGGAGTGAGTTAATAAATGAAAGAAATAATTTATTAAACACAGAAGTAAAGGTATCGAATGATTGAATCAACGCTAGTATGAATAAACGAATCAGTTTGTAAGCAAATAAATTTTTAAAAAAATGCCTATAAGCTTCTACAAACCTTATAAACCTCTATTAAAATCAACAACCTATATCCGGGTGCGTAGCCAAATTATTCAACAAAAAATAAGCATTTTTCAAGCACTCAAAAAATATTTTTAAGCACTTTAAAAAAATATTATAACTAGGCAGAGTTGGAAAGTTTTTGACAATCGACGGTTTCATCTTGTTTTAATTGTCATGTCAAAAAAAAAAACCTTTTGTAATAGTGTTTGACAATTGACTAAAATCATGAAATTTTGAATCATGTAAAACGAATGGCGTTTTCATACGCTATGGACTGACTATAAGCCGAAATAGATTGGGGTTGAATTAATTATGAAAACGTTGAACAGAATGTGAACTAAGTCTTTTTTGCATAATTCGAAGCGAAAATCAACACAGTAAAGAAAAAATCTTATTTTGAAAAATGGAAAATTAAGCACTATTTAAAAACACCCAATGAAAAAAGCACCTTTAAGGGCTTTTAAAAATCGAAAATAAGCACCTTTAAGCACTTTTAAAAAACGCTACGCACCCTATATATGTTTTAAATATATATATATAGCATTAAATGCTCTAAAATCTATTTAAAGCGTAAAATAGCTGATATGAAATGTTTAATCTTAAATATATTTTTGTCATTTTACAATAAATGTTTAAAAAGGAATAGTTTTTCAGAAGAAAATCCAAACATGTAATAGAGAAGTAGGTGTAACACATCTGAAGACTGAAATAGACTTGACAGTTTTGTGCTGAAAATTTATGCCCTTTTTTATTATACTGCGAAGTGAATTTCATTCCAACACACCCATAATTGAAAATACGTTTTATGAAATTAAATTTTGCAGAGAGGGTGCTGGAAAATAAAAGGAGTGTTTCTTAATTTATTAATCTTGACCTTATTATTCGTCTCTATGCACTACAGGAAATGAGAAAAAATGGCATTAAAAATAGATTCCGAATGAAATAAAGTGATTAGAGTAGTGCTTTATTTATTTTTTTATTTTCAGCAGTTTTATGAAGTCTTATAAACCATTGCGCAAACACCATTGTTAAAAAACGATAACTCAACAAGTTCGCTGAAACAAAAGGAAACTCGAACTAGATATATGACAAAATTATTTATTTACTTGTTGAAGAAAAAGAAATTAGTACACGTTTAATTATTTATTTCACTACATTATGTTATTTAACAAATGTTTATTAATACCATTGACGAAAGATCAAGGATTCAGAATAAGAAGCCTATTTGGAAAAAGAAAAAATAATAATAAAGCTTTAAAAAAAATTTTAATTCTATAACCAAACTAAAACTTAACACTCATCACGTAACACTCCTGAAAAACGTGAATGATAAAATGATGATAACAGTTTATTACATAGTGATATGTTTAATGTTTTTCGTTTTAGGCAAAAAATGACTTTTTTTAGCCCATTTAAAAAAACACTGCTATAAGAAAACGATTTTTCAATTTACTACTTTCTTGTTATAGAGGTTATAAAATTATACCTCGATTGGAGTAATCTATTACAATTGCAAATAATTATAGATAATTACATAATTAACTTGTTTACAATCACTTGTTAACAAGATAACAAGTAATCATATTTTCTGATAATTGTGAGTAATCAAAATATATGATTACAAGTAATTGGGATTCGAGGCAATTGTTATTACAAATCATGATGTAAAATATCCTCAGTGGTAGACGGATCATGGGTTAGAGTCCTCTTGCCGCCACGCTAACCATGGGAGGATCTCGTGGTCTTCCTCTCCATGTAAAGCAAATGCGAGTTAGATCCATCAAAAAGTCCTCCACGAAGGCAAATTTCTCCCAATACTTGATCCAGGAGTTCCCTTGTTTTCTAGATTGGGTTCAAAATTACAAGGCTAAGGCTACGGAGTGGAACATTAGTAGTCGTAAACCCATTAAATTGGGTCTGCTGTTCAACGACGGTTATAAAATAAAATAAAATACATTACGCAACATGTGATTAAATAAACATGAAACAAGTACAATTAGTATTCATATCTGATTTAGATCGACATAAATTTATCGCACTAAAAATAATGAAAAAGAGCAATTGAATCAAATACAGAATCGAATTATTGAATGATTCGATGCAGAAAGACAATAAATGTCTATAGATTCCCTGAATTTTTACACTCTTACAGCACCGAATAATTCAATTTTAATTTCATACATTTAAATTAAGAGCACTAAAATTATTCCCCATTCGAAAACCAAACACACACTGAAATAGAAAATGCCATGGGCTTCCATTGTCGATGTATTTGTATTTCGCCATTTATTAACAGACAGATTACAAAATGGAAGAGGAAATTAACACGCGAAAAAGACATAAAAGAATTTGGATAATCCAATAAGCAAATATGAAAGCATCAACCAAGGAATAGTTGAATCATGTGATAAGACCAAGGCATTACATGAATAGAACTCATTTGCTTTTAGCACCACACCTGTAGTTTTCTATTTTTGGTATCAGAACCATAACTCAAATATTTCTTTGCACTCTGAGTCTCATTTCTAGAAGTGACTTAATATTTTATGCAACAAATATTTTGAATGTGTTCCAAAAAGATTATATTACTTACAAAATATGCTTACACGATAATTATGATTCGATTGCATTTCAAGGGCTTAATTTGGCTAGTTAAAAGTTTGGATGATTAATGTTTAAACAGTCTATAGCCTGAGTATTTCTAAATAAAAAATAAATAATAGAATAAGTAAGAACTAAAAATAACTAAAATTATAATTGAGACAATTTTATATACAAATTGCAAATAAACAACCGACGTGTTTCAAAGCGCTCAAAAACAGAAGCCCATTTTCAACATTTGCCAGACGTGAATGAGAATAAAAAAAATTGATTTGAAATATAAAACGTAAAGATGCCAACTTAAATGGAAAAATCAAAGTGAGAACTAGAAAAACAACAGTATAAGAGAAACCACAGTGCCCAAAGGGATAAATCAGAGCAAAATTCATTTCCACACGCTATGAAGAGCTGAGGGAGGAACGAATGTCGTTAACAAGGGAATTAGCATTCATATGTATAAAACAAGATTCCAGGGCATCAAGATGAGCTAATGTGACTGGGGTGGAAAGAATTTTGGCCATGACGAAATTCAATTTATACCTAAGGTTTCAAAAGTGCAAAGCAATTGATGATTTCTCGTATTCTTGATAACAGACATATCTATCGTGTTCCTTAAGTGTAACTTTTAAATCGTGTCTAATTTGTCCGATGTAGCCTAAGTCGCACTGACAAGGAATATTGTGCTTGGAACGTGTCGACAGTTATTTCCAATTTGTATATTTTTGAAGCGAATGAAATTTTAATAAAGCTTATCGCTTCAGTTTCTTGAGATAGTATATCTTTGATATATTTCAAACAACAGGCCTGTCTGATAGTTCGCAAAGTTAAAACAAAATATTAGAAATGTTTAAAATTTAAAGTTATATTAAAACGTCATAGATATCGATATCTTATTTAGATTATAAGTCGAACGTCTTATATTTGGTTGTGGGGTTAAAACCAGTAAATAGCTCGGGTTCGACTTAAACCATTACATAAAAAGGTTTTTAGAAGAAAAAAAAAGATATGTTTTGTAAACAACTTCCTGATATCTATATCAAACTGTTACACCGTTAGAACTTCAATTCTAAAATTAGGGTAAAATAACTGATAGATTGAAAACATCTTTTCCTTTTACGGGTTTAAAATCGTTTACAAGAGACATGGTTAAAAGAATGGAATACAAAACAATATAGATTTTTTTATCGTTTACATCTAGTTTGGTTTTAAAACCGTAAAAATCAAATTTATCTAGACATTGGAATTAGGTTATGTTAGACTTTCGTTAAGCAATGGAAACTGAATTTAGATTGCGTTTTGTTAAGTGAATGTGGCTTAATAAGTTTATCTGGTGGTGCCATCTATCGTGAGAGATGGGAAATACTAGTTTTTGGGTTAAGTAGCTCTGCGATGATGTCATCTATGTCTGAATAAGATCTTTGTATTCTTATAGTCCAGGGTCACGCAGGAGACTAGAAACTCCTCATGTGTTGCAGAAATGGAGGAAATATTGTGATATTACGATGGAATTTGTGTTCCCATTTAGCCGGTCCTGAGATTGACAGGTTAGTCTACTCAGCTAAAGTATGTGCTTAACTGCAGAAGGAATTGGCTTTATAAGGTGTTCACCAAGCACGTATTGCTATACGATTATTATGCATCCAATGATGGAAAATAGAAATATGAACTCGTAGTCCTAATCAAATGGTTTAGCTTCTAAATTTAAAATATGTGCATATTTGAAGATGTAGGTATTTCTTTTATCACCAAAACTCATTAACAAAGTAGAAATTGTTTGAAATCTAGCTTTCTTTTGAGACAAAAATTGTAAACCTTATTTTAAAACAAAACAATACAACATTTAACTCAGTATTAATATATGATGATTTTATTGAAATTTATAAATTTTGTAAGAAAATTTTTAAAAAAGGAATCGTTAGAATGTAAAAAAATTGAAATTAACAAAAATATTTTCTGTCTATAAAAAATATTCTAAACATTTATTTTATTAATATAGCAATATTCATTAATTCATTTCGAATTAGTGTATTTCATTTGAAACGAAATTTTCAAAATAATAGGGACCAGATGTTAAAAAGTTAAAATCCGTACGAAAAGTATCTTTTAAAACAGAATTCACTTATACTTATTTCCACCCCCTTCTTATTTTATTAAAGACAAAAAATATTCAAAATTTTTCATTTAAAAAAAAAACGCTAGCAATCATTTCTTTTCAAACAACAGTTTCAAACAAATAGAAACTCGATGGTATGAAGCAAAAATTCCCAGAAATAAAATGTTCAGCAGTTTATTGAACTAAGTCTTGCCTTTCTCTTCATTTCCCTCAAGTTTAAAACCCATAAAAATAATGCAAAATAAACACACACAAAAGTTATGCCATTTTTATATGGTTTAAAAACAAACAATATTTGTCACAGGAAAACTTTCAGCTTTTTCTCAAAAAGAAAAAAAAATCTTCCATATAAATGCAGAAAAGCAGAATTCCAACAAATAAAAGAAGGGAAAAAAACTATTCAAAACACCAAATGCAAGAAAATGGCTATGAAAAAAAAAAGCTTAAACAATTACAGAAATAACAACAAAAAATATATATATATAACAAAAAGTATATTGCACGTGCAGCTAGTTAAACATGGAAAAGATTCTTTTAAAATCCAGAAGGGGCTGCTGCGGATCCATTACAGGAATTAAACAGAGTTTCAACAGTCGCATTTTACTGATCTAACTGTAGAAAGAGAATGCCAAGCATTGGGATATAAAAAGGTAGCAGGAAGCGTGAAATGCACTGTGTCACGAAATGTTATTATACAGAAAGTAAAAACAAAACAAAGAAGTGCAAAACTAAGAAACTGCAGGATTAACAAATTACACCGACATTTTTGGGAACATGATATTGAAATCGAGCAAAAAGATGAGAAACTGTATAGCTAAATTCGACGAACATATTATGTTCCTAAATATGAAAAGTAACTGTTTGATGTTTTTTTTATGGCCAGTTACTTAATTTATTTTTGATCAAAGATGATCGTGAAATATCTATCTACATATATATATATATTTTCCTTCTAAATATTGTAATAATAATATTTTAGAATATATCCACACAATGTTTCATAAATATCATACCAAACGAATATTGCAAAGAATATTAGAGACGTCACTAAAAATGCAAAGCATGTATGCAAGAAATAAAGCTCAATTAGCTAAAATAGGTCCTCTACAAGATAATACGTGATGCAGTATTAGCACATTGATTAAAATCCTAATCCTGGTTACAAAACTAATCCTAAAACATTGCAACAAACAAAATTATTATATCATATCAAGATTCTTCCTTACTCACATTTATTTGTATCATAACATCAGTATCAGTATCATAACATCAGTAACATGCCTCTTAAAAGCAAATTCTACAATTAATTCATTAACAATTCCGTTAGCAAGAGATACATAAAATCGTTTGTTTTCTTTAGAAGTTACAATTTTCTACACGCAAAGCTAGTTATAATGTTTTTAAAAGTGATAGCTACAACTTATTCAATAACAGTTCTATTAGCAAGAATAACATAAAAGAATTTTCTTTGACTGCAATTTAATGCACGTAAAGCTAGTTGTAATGTAAATAACAATCTTTTCCTCTTCGGTTTCTCCGATTTAGAGAAATCTATCCGAATTTTCTATTTTCTCAAATGTTTCTAACATTTAAAATCCCTTTTTTGAAACACCTCCATTCAAATTGAAGTTTGAATCGCCAGCTTGTATTTATCAAATATCTCAATATTGTAATTGAGATAACTCATAAGCATGAGGAAGTATTAAATTAAAACTAGCGCTTTCGAAACAGATTTAAAATATATATTCTAAAAATATTACCCGAATCTATAATCCCAAATCTTCATAATCCCCACCATTTATTTTTATTTCGTTACTGTTTTCATTAAGACTTTTCAATGGTAAGAAGCAGTTAAACCAGAAAGTAAAAATTGTGCTGAATATTATCAAATAGCTGTGTTGTTCCGTTAGTTAGTAACAATAATTTCAAATTAACGTGTTGTTTTAGAAATTGATCCAAAATACCCATTTTAAAAATATTACCCAAATCTATAATTCCAAATCTTCATAATCCCCATGGTTTATTTTTATTTCGTTAGCTTTTATTAAGACTTCTCAGTGGTAAAAAGTAGTTAGACCAAAAAGTAAAACTTATGCAGGATGTAATCAAATAGCTATGTTGTTACGTTCATTTTTGTCACAATAATTCCAAATTAGCGTGTTGCTTCATATCCAAAATATCTGTAACATGAGATATTACCCACTTCTACAATGAGTAGAAAACGAATAGCCTTTCCACATCCTAAAGCTTACCATTATACCCATTACTTGATCCTTAAAAATTGCCCAATTTGAAACAGCCATTTTGTACCGTGACCAAAAATGTGGTCCCAAATAGTGTGACCCTATTTCCTATTCCACTTAGCTAGAGAATTTCCTGCCGAAAACCAAATTTGCATAAGAATGGAAGAACAGTTACCACGTTTAGGTAGCTTCAACGAATATTGCGGAATGGGAAATGAACGGGGATTTAATGTTGATTGACTGTACCTACCAAATGCCGTCGGTGGTTAAAGGGAAAAAAATGGCTAGAGCTACTCTAAAGGGTTAAGAGAGATACTTTCAAAGCTGCGCATTTTATTTCACAATACGAGTGAAAGTAATGTGCGAAAGTTTGTTTTCACTTTTTCTTGGAACAATAGAAGAAAATAAACTGATTTCATTCACTCGTGAGTTTTATTTTTTTTTTCCCCTTTTCTTGAATGCTTTTTATTTGACGATGTACAAAATCCAAAAAAAAAAAAAAAAAAAAAAAGACTCATTAAGGGTATTTTAATCAGACTAAATTTAAACTGTAAATTAACTGAAATAATTAATTAAATTTGTCAGCAAAAATAAAAATAGAATTTTTAAAGCATTTGTTTTAATTTTAGAACGTTGAAACAAATAAACGCTCAATTGGTGCTGATTTTTTTCCGTTCGAGATTGCCCCCATCGTGTGTGCTTTTGGGGAACAAATCCTTTTTTTTTTCCATCACACTAATAAAAACTGGCAAGTTGAAGGTTTATTATTTTTTTAAAATTATTTCAAAGACATAAAAAATTTGAGTCCACCGTATCATGTTAAAAAAATTAATATTATCTTTTAATTTGAAATTATATGATTGTAATTTTTTAAAAACTAAAGTGATGACTAACGCTACAAATTATCTACTAATTAAAACTTAAATATCTTATTACTTTCTTTCATGAAGATTCTTTTTACTAAAAACAAAGAGGCGAATCTTCGCCTCGTTTGCAAGGAATGAGCTTATATTTCCAACATAAAAAAACACTTTTTAAAACCATGAAAATTAGATTGCACTAAAATTATGCTGTATGTTACGTGTTGCATATTTCCCTTCTTTATCAAAAAATCAGAATTCAAAACGTTTGGAAATTTTCTTTTCTTGCATTAATATTTAATTTGGTAAATATAAAAGAGACAAGTTTTAGCTATCCCAATCAAGAAAAATAGTTTCAATTGGAATAAATTAAATTACGCTTATAAAAGTTTCAATAGAACAAAAAATTAAAATTTATAATTAATTAACTCTTCAATGTCCAACTGGTAAGACATATAATCTGCTCTAATGGCTATATATATATGGGCAGGATACTTAAAAATTCATTTTTGGTAACAATTTTATTTTTATTTTGTAACTGGTGTTGAACAGTCGACCCAATTTTAAGTTTACTACTATCAGTATTCAACTAAGTAGCCTTGCAATTTTGAACCCAACATTGAGGACAAGGGAACTCTTAGATCAAGCAATGGGACAAACTTTTTCATGGAACTAATCCGCATTTGCGTTACATGGAGAGGAAAACCACAAAAGGCTCTCTCGTTTATTCCAAAGACCATTCTAATCCATGATCTGACAACCACAAAGGATATTTTTACGGTTACACTGTGTTCGGTGCAAGCACGAAACAGAATTCGCATCAACTCGCCACCTCTGGGATCTGAACGTGGGTGACCTCTTTGGCAGACTAACGCTCTATCCCCTGAACCACCATTGCTCTGGTAATAATTTTTTTTATTTTATTTTATGACCGCCGTTGAACAATCGACCCAATTATTGGTTTTACGACTGCTAATATTCAACGCCGTAGCCTTGTAATTTTGAACCAATCCAGAAGACAAGGAAACTCCTGGATCAGTACCCCCAGAGGTATTGATTTGTTATGAGAACATGGAGGACTTTGAGACTCGACAGATTAAACGTGCATCAGTCACCAGGTAATAATTTTTTAAAAAAAATCCCGATATTCAGAAAATAATTTTATTACTTTTCTTTTAAAGTTAGTAATGTGATATAAAGGTTAAACGCCCTTCTCTCTTATCATTGAATCATTTTTTTTTTAATCCTTAAGTTAAAGTTAGATTTAAACCTATTTAAAATAGGATAGAAATTTTAAACGAGCTAGTAGCAGTAATTTCCTGAAACTTCTAGATTATTTTAATGAAAGGAAATCAACTAGACAGTTTTGTGATTTCTTTTAAAGAAAAAGGAAAGAGATAAATTGATGGTTTTTGTCTTTTAAATTAAATGAATGAGTTTATCGTCATATTTTTATACCTTTTTTCATATCATTCAAATTATTATTCATTGTCTCAAAATGGTAGGTAATCTGGAAGTCACTTTTCAAACATTCTAAACTTATATATGAATGCATGAGATTGAGAATAGAATAGACAATAAACTACGTTTTAAGCAAGCGCAAGAACGATATAACACAAATATCTTAATAGTACTTTTTTTAAAAAAAGAAAAGAACGCTTTATATAAGATAAATATAAAAAAAAGCACATGTAACTTTTAAATTAAATACAAACTCAAAAATCAACATTACTCTAAAAAATAATAACTTTGATGATGACTGAAAAAAAAACCTTCTTTTAAATTTTGCTTAAATTTTTAATTTAAAAACTTTCCTTGGTGCAATTCATTGAATTCAATTTCCTGTAAACAATTTTCATCAAACACTTTTCGTCCATTTTACAAAAGAGCACTTCACCGTGATCATTAGTGATCAAATAGAAAATATAGCAAGGAGTTTTAATTAAAGATCAAAGCAAAACTTTAATTGGACTAAATTGTAAAAGAGAATTACACCTCTCATTGTGATGAAAATTGGTAAATTCATCGTATATCTAGAGTAATCTAGAGCAATAATCTATAGCCATAATTAGAAAATAAATATATGCCTACCAATAATACTAATTAAATTCCTCTTTCTTTTAGAACAAGTGCAACGTTAAAAGGTAAAGGAAAGGTTGGCGCCAAAAAATATTTTATATCGCTAAATCAAATAAACACTCATAGTTATAGACGAAATATAAACAGAGTTAAACGAGCGGTAATTTCTTTTTATCTTAAAAACGAATTTTTATTGCATGTATCAAAATTAAGTCATCGAAATAATAAAAAATCAAATTTTCAAAGTGAATCTCGTATCAGAGTCCAGCACGCTCCCTATGTTATTGCTACTGCAGAACTAGAAAGGACGCTAGCAAGGGAGAATCCTTTCACGGCAAATTCTTTTCCCCTACATGAGTAATTTAAAGTATAGAAAAAGTAAGTTCAGATAAAACTAGAATAAACCATGAAGTTTCGAGTGCTGTATTTACTTTTTCAAAATATCAAAATGCAAACAAATTTTGGCTGGATTATGCTGCAGGAAAATAACACTGGAATTATTTGTTTGTATTTTGACCCTTAAAAAACCTTTTTTCATCCTTTTAAATTTCATGGTTTACTCCAGATTTATCCTGAACTCCCTTTTCTCTAAATTTTAAATTTTCTAACATCAATCTAGATGAAACAGTCGCCATAAAAAGTTTTCTCCGCGGCAAGTGTTCACTAACATAACCGTCAAAACGGTGTAAATAGCCGTGGGAGTTTTATTTTGCTTTTAGTCATTGATTTTCTTTGAATCGTTTTCACAAATAAATTGATAATTGTGATGCCATTATATATTTTCTAGCTTTTAAAGTTTCTTTAACTTCATTAATTTATATTTTTTACCATTTTTAATCCTATTATAATTAAATTAAATTAATTTTTGTTAATTTTTATCACAACTTATATTGTTGTTGTCATCGGCAGAAAGGGCGCTATTGCTTTTGTTTCCCAGTGGCGCCATCTATGGTCAATAATTTGACTTCTTCCACACAAATACGCCACACCTGTTCATAGGGCGTACCCACTCATAAATCCAATCATTCATCCACAAATCGTAATTTTGACCTAAACTAGAGAACGATCGATCTTCAATTCAGTACTCCCAGAAGTATAATTTGATATGGGAACATGGAGGACTTAGCGATCCGACAGATTTAATGAGCACCAGCTGCCATTTACTACACGGGGAGTCTTCGGCCGGCTAGATTCGAACTCCCGCTCTCAAGAGCGTGAGTCCAGCCTCCTGCCAACCAGGCTATCCCGGCCCATCACATTTTATAAAAAGCGAATATAAATACTTATATATTTTCTTAACAATATATGTAACGGCTAACTTATTAATTTAATACAAAGTGTATAACTCATTAAGTCAGTGTTACGACTAATCGAATATCAAAATCTATTTTTAACTTTATTTTTCTTTAAGCTACTTTATTTCTCTAACTACAAAAATATTTCAGTTGCAGGGTTATACTTACTTCTAAAGGCCTTTTTAGTGAGTAAGTTGTAGCTATATTATTTAAAATTTAATAAAGTACTAAATTAATCATCCAAACTTACTGAACACATAATTTTTTTGATTTCACAATTAGAGAAAAATTCGAAAACGTTCTAAACTTGATCAAGCGCCATTTTCCTCTACCTAATAGAACATTTCATCTTATGCAAAATATAATTCTAAATTAAATACAATACTAAGTTATAACAAAGCAAATCTGTAGCCATCATTTTCAAAAAAGTAGTTTAGAATAATACCTTTGCCTGATTTTAGATCTTTAAAAAATGTCTTTTTTTTTCCTTAGTTTCCCTTTTAATAAATTTTATATTTCATTCAAATTGGTTTTCACCATTTTAAAAGCAAATTTTATGTCTCTAAAATATAGACAAGCATGAAGTATTAAATTAATCATGCAAAATTACTGAACACATAATTGTATTGCTCGAATATTTAGAGAAAAATACGAAAAAGTTATAAACGTGATCAAGAGCCATTTTCCTTAATCTAACAGCACATTTCGGATTATGCAAAATATAATTCTAAAACACAATAAAAAGTAATACCAAAGCATATCTCTAGTCAGCATTTTTAAATTACATCTTTAAAAATGCTGACTAAATGCTGTAAATAATGCTAGTTAATTCCACCTTTGCTTGTCTTAAGATTTTTGAAAAATATGTTTTTCGTAGTTGAAAGAAATTTTCATCTCTAAAAATAGACTAACTTAACTTATAAAATTAATCATCCAAAATTACTGAACACACAATTTTAATGATTTAATATTTAGAGAAATATTCGAAAAATTTTTTATACGTGATCAAGCGTCATTTTTTCATTCTAATAAAACATTTCGGATTATGCAAAATATTATTCTAAAACACAATACAAAGTTATACCAACGCAAATCTGTAGTTAGCATATTTAAATAAGCTGTTTGAAATTATACCTCTGTCGAGCCTTAGATTTTTGAAAAATATTTGTTTTTTCGTAATTTATGTTTAAAGAAATTTTCTGTTTCATTCAAATCAGTTTTCGTAATTTTGAAAGCAAATTTTTCACCCCAAAAAGTAGAAAAACATAAAGTATTAAATTAACCATCCAAAAATGCTGAACACATAGTTTTATTTCTTTAATATTTAGATAAAATCCGAAAAATTCTAAAGCGCCATTTTTTCCAATTTAATAGAACAAAGAAAAACATCGAGGAAACAAAAACCAAAAATGTCATTAAAAATCCAAGATGGCGACGGAAGAGCCATTTTTTAGCACACTTTTTCTCATATACATGTTTTCCAATTCATGCATTGATATATGTCCTTATTATAAAGTTTGTGGAAAAAGAGAAAAAACGCGTTTATGTTTAATAAATGAATTTAGTATTTTTTATCAGTTTAGGCTAATTATTGACAAAGAAACATCTTAGAAAAAAATGTGTTTTACAAAAATTCTAATCACATAGTGGCTATAAAAATTCTGATTCCATTAATATATGAAAAGATTTTTCTCGCAAAAACAAGCAAAAATTCGATCAATTTAGTAAACTGTTTATACAAGAAATATGAAGACATTAACTTAAATGGACAATCTGCTAATACAAAAGAAAAGGAAGAAAAAAAAGGAAGAATTAAATATTCGAACAAAGTATATTGCTTAATTAATTTGTCACCATTCTATTAAATGATTAAACACACCACAGTTCCTTAGATAAATATTACCAAAGTATTAATTAAGTTAATTTATATAATTTAAATATCATAAGTGTTACACATTAATTATTAAAGCAGAGTTTAATTAAACTCAAACTAAAAATATCTGTTCAGAATATCAATTGCAAGTTACTTAATTCCTTAATTCAACTAAGAAAAAAAAATGTTGATCATACAATTTCCTTAAATTTTCATTGTAAGGAGTCTGCTTTTAAGAGAAAAAACTAAAAAATGCAAATCGTGAACTGTGTTTGAAAATCAAATTAAGTCGATACGAAATAAATTGGTTTTACAAATTGATACAAGAAAAGGAACTACTTTTTTTTACTTTAAAATAATATTTGCTGTTATAATTAAGAATACTTTTATTTTATTCACCTCTAAAAAATATATATAAAAATTTAATAAAGTATTGATGCAACGCTTTGGAAGGTTCTTACCCATTAGTTTCAGGATACTCCTTTTTATACTCTTCAAAAATCGAACTATATATATTTTTTAATATTCAAATAATCAATAATAATTCGATTTTTATGCGTCATTTATGTTCGTTAAAAGAGAATAAAGCTTTAATATTTTTATTTATTTATTAATTAAAAAGTCAAACTCAATTAAAATCATTTTGAAAAATTTTCTATAATTTAATGAATCTGAAAAAACAAGATTAAATCAATTTCATTCGCAGATTTATCTAAGATTTGTAGATTAATTCTAAGATCGCCGCAGATTCATAGAAGAATATATGCGCTTACGAGGAAATAGTATACAAGGGCTTATTTGAAGTATTAATCCCACTAAAATGTCTACAATAAAACAGTGTTGTCTACAGATTTATTGTCGATGTTGTTTTGCTCATAAAAACATCCGTCTCTGTCGTCGTCACTCTTCTAACTTAGGCATTATTGGACCAACTACATGTTAAAACAGGGATGTTCAAACTAAGGCCCGTGGCCAACTGTGGCCCGCCTGAAGGTTTTATCCGGCCCGCGGATAGAATTTTAACTTGCCGATCCGTGACGAATATTAAAAATATACATCCATTTTCTTGTCTACTTTGTTTAAAGCTATTTTTGTTCTTACTTTTTTAACAAAGTATGGATGATCTGTTTACTTTCTCTATTTTTGTTCTACAAAACATAAAATGATGGAAATAAGCAGCTTCAATTGGTAAAATGTTGAAAACAAATGTTCTTTATAGAATAGACGTAAATTGGCGCCATCTGAAGTAGTTTCTAAATATGCCGAAGTCAGAGTTTTACAAATCATTACCAAAAGCTAGTTTCAGAAATTTAATATTTCATGCCCAGAAAATCAGTGCTATGTTTGCTTCATCTTATGTATGTAAACAAGTGTTTTCAACTATAAACCTTTGAAAAAAATCATTTCAGAAGTAGACTAGCAGGCAAACATTTAACCTTGAGCATTAAAACAAGTACATCTCACTCGGAACCTCAATATAAAGAACTTTTAAAAATGAAATCTCAATTTCATTCATCTCATTAAATATTAAAATTAAAACTTGCATATCGTTTTTCTACTTCAGAAGTTTTTACTTGGTCCACCAAACTTTTTTTCTTCGTTTTTTAGCCCTCGATCAAAAAAGTTTGCCCACCCCTGTGTTAAAAATATAAGACTGCGACATTAACTTTCACCTTGGCACCACGTTGTCTGTAATTTCCACACTGTATCTGGTTCGAGTAAGTAGGTAGTGTTTTAAAGAACAAATAGATTCAAATAGTTGCAGCATATAAAAAAATCTCACCATACGTTTTTCTAAATGTAAAACAATAGATTGGCTAACTTGCAATCTTTTAATAGGATAGACAAAGATATTTCTGTAAAGTTTCATGGGCGTGGCATAATAATATTCCCATGTAGAGTGATTCTAAATAGGCTTGGTTACAGGAAACATGTCTCGACGCAGAAATGTTGAACAAGGGAAAGTCAATGTTGGCAAAATAAGCAGTTAAATATTATACTTCTGCCTACATACAGTATGTGTTCGTTATAAACGTAAACGTTTTCTAATTACAATCAACACTAAAACAAGTATCTCATAGAACAAACTCTTTTACTATCACAAGTGTACACAAAATAATATATATATAAAATATTTTGCCAACAAAAAAATAATGTAGGAAATAATATAAGAAATAATCACTGCATCTGCGTTCACGCACTTGCGTCTGGAACACAGTATATCATTATTTTAACTTAAAGTTATCCTACTGACACAAATAAATTTTAGACGTAAAGAAGAATGTGCGCCTTACTCTAATATAAATTAATACAATGAAATTTGGTACATTATTTAGTATTTTTTCCTATTAAAGTTTTCAAAGTTTTAGTAATTAAAGTTTTTTTTTTCCAATTCGTTAGAAATATAAAAACATGCATAGAAATATACACTGACATAAATATTCATTAAAATTATTTTATTCATTTAACTTCATTGAAAATTATTTTCTAAGTTTTCCCGAAATTTTGAATCTTTACAGGTAGGTTTCGATCCATAAGTATCCACATTTGACTATGCTCCAGCTGCAAAATATGTCTTTTATATTAAAATGAATGAATAAATATTCTCGCACGTTTTCTAGCGAGGACGGAAGATTCTGCCTTTGGTATCAGATAATGTAGTACATATGTCTCAGGGAGTGTTGTCAACATTTATTGTTGAAAACATTTTGATAACTATACCACATCAAGCGAGAGGGGAAGTCTCTTTCTCTGGTATGAGATAGGATAATATATATATATATATATATATATATATATATATATATATATATATATATATATATATATATATATATATATATATATATATATATATATATATATATATATATATATATATATATATATGTTACCGGCAAAGTTTGAAATCCGGCATTCTATAGAATGAGAAATCGGCAAAGTATAAAATGCATCTCTGATTCGTTTCGTAATGTAATGAGATGTAATTCAAAATGTCATTCAATCCTGCCATGTTGCAACAAGTAAGTAAATTTCTTATTTTTTTAGATGAAAATTTTTTTCTCTTAATAAGAAAGGCATAAATTATGCTTTGTACAACTTTTATTTTTCTTTACTTCTAAATGTTTTTTAATGGCACTCTCATTATTTTTTCAGAATAACATTTTTGTTTTCGCGAAATGCACACCATTTACATAAAAACCTCATCAGGAAGTTTTTTTCATACTTTGCCTAAATAGCATTTGTCATTCTATTGATCTGATCTAAATATATATCTATCATCTGATATATATCAGATAGTGTTCAACATTTATTGTTATCAACATCAATTGATGAAAAGACTTGGATAACAACAATGCCACCTCAAGCGGAAACAGGAATCTCTTCCTCTGGTATCAGATAGGATAAAATATATGTTAAAGATAATGTAGTCAACATTTGAGTATGGCCCAGATAAACTGAAGGTTTTGTTTATAGTTGAAAAGACTTCGAGAAATATACCACCTCCAGTAAGGACGGGAGTCTCTTCCTCTGGTATCAGATAGAGTGAAATATATGTCATAGGTAGTGTTATCAACGTGTATTATAGAAAAGACTTCGATAACGATAACACCTCAAGCGAAGACGAGATCCCCCTTCTCTGGTACCAGATAGGGCAAAATCTATGTTTCACATAGTGTTATCAAAATTTATTGTTGAAAAGATTTCGATAACTATACCACCTCAAGCGGGAACAAGAGTCTCTTCCTCCGGTATCAGATAGTGTAAAATATATATTTCAGATTGTGCTATCAACATTTATTGTTACACAGAACTAGATAGCTATTTTATTTCAAGCGGAAACAGGAATCTCTTCCTGTCCTGTGGTATCAGATATTGTAAAATATATGTTTCAGATAGTGTAATCAACATTTGTCTATGCCCCAGATAGGTTGAGGTTTTCGTTTATAGTTGAAAACACTTCCATAACTATACCACTTGAAATAACAACGCGAATTCCTTCCTATCATATCAGATAGAGCGAAATATATGTTGCAGTTAGTGTTATCAACATTTACTGTTGAAAAGATTTTGATAACTTTACCATCGTGGTTCTTGTTTTTGCATTCTTTATCTTCAGGTTCAACCAAAGAAAAAGAAAAAACATTTATTTTACGTAACCGGCATAGCTCAAAAGGAAATTCCGTTGCCAAATAGTAAAGTAAACAATCATAGCTCAAAACGCTCGTAACTAAGAAAATTCACTTATGAGAGAAAAACAGTCAACCAAAAAATTTATAACACGTAGGAGGTACATTTATATAGATATAAAAAAAAAAAACATTCAAACAGTGAAAATTATTTCCCCTTCACTCTCTCGTCTATGAAAGGTGCATGAATGTTATTCAGTGTAACCAAAAGTCATGTTTATTTTAAGAGTTCGAACCTACCCCCTTACATGGCAACTTTCTTAGATATGAAAGTATAAATTTAATGTATAAGCAATGCCCAAAAACAACAAGAACTGTTTCTCGACTTTTCTAAATGCAGATTTCTATGACGGCCACTTCTATTTATGTGCCATACATAAAACATAAAAGTCACCATCTGCATAACAAAAACGATGAGGAGGCAGCAACATGTCTGAGTTTTTCGTTTACTCCTTCCTTTTGAAACATGCATGAGGGCTGTTGCCAAAAACAGAAAGCAAAAAGAATCGCCAGTTTTGATCCAATACTTTTCAACCAATCATTACTTATTCAAACTCGGGAAAGTAGAGACAGTTGAATTTACATAAATAGTAAGATTTATTCAACGATTAAAAAGATAAGTTTAAAAACACTCTTGAGCACGGCACTCTGTCTTATGACTGCGGTTGATACATACCTGGCAGATGGGTTCTTAGCTCGATATAAAAAATGCAATGCGAGAATATTTATGAAAGGATAGCTTTCAATGTAACAGTTTTCAGTAAAAAAAGTGAATAAAATCCTTCATTTTTTTCCATCGTTACTTGTTAGCTAATATATAATCGATATAAGACTCGGTATTTTCAGATACTAAGTACTATAAAGTATCGATAATTCAAAGTGGACGGGACAGAACCTAGCTCGAACTTTCGAAAACTTAAAATTTAATAAATACTTAAATAAATGAAAACAAAGCAATTTTTAAATTTCAACATTTAATTGATATTATATTTAAAGAAAATTTAGTAACATTAAAGGATGAGGATACATTTACTGCATTACACCATATTACAATATTTATTATATTACTGCATCAGGTTAATTGTACTTTAAAATAAGTGACTAATGTTTTTTGTTTAATCACACTGTTCACATGTTTCAGTGTTTAACACACAAATTTATTTTTTAAATTTTAGTCTTAGTAATCGCTCCACGTGCTTTTTTAGTTATCTCAAAAATGGCACGCTATAACAAGGAGCTAATTACTGTTACACTAGTTTAAATTTAACACTTTTACAAAATACCAGTGTTCACGTGCGTATCTCCATCACAAGATCTGTAGAAAACCGTTACTGCGCAGCGCTAAGCTTCGTTCAGAATACTACGCGAAAGTAACAAATCTCTCCAATGTTACAAGATGATGAGTGTGCAGTGTTGAATGCGGGTGCATTTTTAAGGTCATTCTAGTTCAGTTTTCATTTTACGTATCTAACGTTTGGCCTTTTATACACCATCCCCAAAGACTCACTTAACTTAAAATCCTTGGGAAAATCTATTAAATAATGTCTGAAAATTCATCTCTAAAGAAACAACAATCAAAATCTACAGTGGATAAGATTCCAGTACAGCTTACTCAATTTAGATATATAAAATTAAACATTTTACACACTATTTTCAAAGACCAAATCAGCTTAAGCCCAGGAAAATTTGTTAGATAATATCTAGAAATTCAACAGTCTCCAAAGAAACAACAAACAAAATCCACAGCGGATAAGATTCAAATCTAAATTAGCTTATTTTCGACGAATTCCATTTACATAAAATTTGTATACAATTACCAAGTTTTATTAGCAATTACAAAGATCGTAAGAAAAACTTAATTGACATTCTAAGTACACTTCGAATTAAAACGAACAAAAGACATAGATCGGGAATGTTCAATTACACTTTTCCATATCTTTTCCATCGCAATCAACCAAAGATGTCGGGTTCCTGTTCTTAATTTCCACACAATTTCAGTTCTTTTTCCTCCAAGGCGTCGCCGAAGCTTTCAAACTTAATTACTAAAGAGTCCACAGCGTCTCGGACAGGGAGCCCACCAATCGGCTTAAGTGCTTTTGCTTCTGACCTCTCTTCCATAATAGCAACCACACTCCAACACTCTTTAGCGTTTTTGTTCACTCAATTAAGGCACCTTAATCTAGTTTGGCGCTCAGATTTTATATGATTTTTGCATTCTTTTTTTTGTATATACTCCCTCGCTCCTTCATTCAATCATTCTGTGCGGAAGTTTATTAGCGATCTAATTTGAAGCTTCCTCATCAAGTTTTATGACTCATTATTATTGTTGTTGCAAGCCTTCTTTTGCTTCCGCGGAAGCAGTGTGTAATGGCAGTCCAGTTAATTGGAAATGACTCTTCTTCACTAATGGATTGGGAAAAGCAACATACGGGACTTTATCGATGGCAAAAGGAGTGTTTTTTTTTTCCTTTAAGGATTACGATTTCTTCAACAGCTTGCAACTGCCGGTGAATGCTTAAGGGTCGTTTTTCGTGAGCTCTGTCGTCATATGAAGTACTTCGCAGTGAATAATATGCTATTTTTATAAATATTGTGAGTTTACAAAAGTAATTCATTACTGCTAAGTCTCGTCGGTTTGGCCAGTGCCCTCTAAGCTAATTATGAAAAAGGCGCAAAATATTAATATGAAAAGATGCTTTTGCGGAAACGCAAAGCGTTTGTGATCTACTTTTGTCTATCTAACCCTTTCTGCGGTTCTAGAACAGGGTGCGTAGCAAAATCTTTAAACAAAAATAAGCACCTTTAAAGTACTTTTTAAGCACTCAAAAATATTTTTAAGCACTATATACATTAACAAAATGCAAATCTTCAGCCTTTACATGATCATGATAAAATGACTAGTTTCTGACGAAGAACTCTTTTCATGATTATATTAGCCACCATAAAAAAGTTCCGAGAGATTTTTCGGTTCGATTTCCGAGGGTGGAAAATAAAGCCTGAAATTGAGAATATCTTGAAAAATATGGCAGAGTTGCAAATAAGAGTGCAAGAATCTCACCGAACCCAGCTCAATGTTTCATCAAACGTGTAAAATAATTGGCGCTTTCAAACGCTAAGGACCGACGATACGCCGAAATGCTTTGTTTGCATGAATTGTAAAACGCTGGATAGAACAATGTGAAAACCATACTTTTGCATAATACGTGCCGAAAAGTAGCATGGTAATAGGGAAAAAAAATCCCATTTTTGAAAAGGGAAAATTAAGTACTTTTTAAAAACACCCAATAAAAAATGCTCCTCTAAGGGCTTTTTAAAAACGAACATCGAAAATAAGCACCTTTAAGCACTTTTTAAAAAGGCTACGCAACCCTAGTGTTCCGAGGAACACTAGGGTTCTAGGCAAGCGTTTTAACTCTTTTAATAGCTCTGACAGTTCTTTTTTAGCCAACAAATGTTTTGAAAATTTTAATTTCATTTAAATCTAATCAATAATCCATTATCTACTTAATATTTCGGTCATCCTTGTGAAATTAATTAAAAATAAGATATCAATGAAAATTTTTGTCAGTGAAATTGAATGTCAATAATTTTTAAAAGATAAATAATTTTTCTAATGACAATATATTGAATTATGGAAAGACATTGCATTTATAAAAAAGTTGCCTACGGGTTTCTCATCCGGGTTTTCAAATCAAAAGAAAATAACTAGATTCGCAAATAAAGGAATCTGTTTCTCTAATAACCATTTTCAACGTTTATAGCAGTGCTTTTTTGTTTTCTTTTTTAAGAAAACTATTATTCTGCTTATTTTATTCGTTTTCAGCTTATGTATATACACCGAAAACAAATTCATTACCAGCCTAGATAAAGCTCCAGGATTTCGAATTTAATTGAAGACATAAAATCTAATTTAAGATGATTAATGATGAGAGGATGAAAAGAAAAAATTCATTCCTCTAAGACTGTCCAGATGATAAAATTTAGAAATTTCGTAATACAAATAATAAATACAAATGTAACTGCATTTAAACAGAAAAAAAAATGCTTTTTAAAATACATAAATATAATATCAGACTGAATTTCCTTCAAATGAATAAAACTACTGTTCAATTAAACTAATATGTTGGTGAGAAGTATAAATGAGGATGGAATGCAATAAAACTTGATTTTTTTCCGTTACACCTTCCCCCTTTCTATTTCAGATTTTTGTAACAATTTTTTACAATGGCGCAGCAGTGAGAAGTTTAAAAATGCCATAATTCTAAAGTTTCAGACACTATTTTTTTTCCGAATTTCTAACTGAATGAATTTAGTAAATTGTTAAAGGTAGAGATAATCGCAAGTCACGCACACGGTTGTTTTGATTTCTTTTTAATAGTACACATGATTCATGGAATGTCAAGTTGTCAGGAAAGAAAATTGAAGATGACGAAAGTTACGAAGGACGTGTACCGTCGAGAACGGATAAAAACATTCCGAAAACAGATTAAATTATGCAGAGATGTATTAATTCAAATAAATTTTCAATATAGCAACCAGCAATATTTTTCAGTTGTCTCTTTATGTCAAATCGATCAAGCTAAGCAAACCACTTTCTCTACATTTTATCTTATAATGGACGTTAAACAGCCGACCCATTTTTGGGTTTACGACTACTAATGCTCAACTTGTAATTTTGAACCCAATTCAGAAAACAAGGGAGCACCTGGATCAAGTATTGGGAGAAGTTTGCCTTCGTGGAAGACTTTTTGATGTAACAAACCAGCATTTGCGAGGAGGACAAGCCATCGCTAGGTTACGAACCCGGTTCACCACATTGAAACGCGAACCCTGAGCCAACCTTCTCTACATTGAAGTCAATTGAATTATTTTGCTTCTTTGATTCTTCAATAAATATATTGGTAACTATTACATTAGTATAATATATAGGACAAGCCGCCTTTGGCGACCAGCTTAGTCATATTTTTAAAAATTATCTTGTACAACATATAAACTTTAATGGTAACCAAACCAAATGCACAGCACCATTGTATTTAAATACTTAATTCTTCAACCCCTCCACCAATCATAACACCTAAATTAGTTTCAAACCATATATTTACCAAAATATTTATATCGTCTGGTTGTCCTCCGGTTTGCCCGAGCGGAAATACTTTGATTTGTATTTTTACTTCTTTCAAGAAATACCCGCGATATTGCAAAAGTTCTTTATCAATTGAATTTTAGAAAAAATTTTAAATCTTTCCAGTTACCATTAAATCCCACAAATCGCAAGTATGAATACGGGACATTTAAGCATAGTAGGCCCAGCAGAAGTATTAAAAATTATTTCAATCTGTTGCGAGATAAGATAGAAAACTCATTCCAATGCTCTATTACATGTTGTTCTACTTCATCAAGCACCTCTGGAGCATAGTATAATAATACACATGCAATTACTGGAAAAGAGCAAGCTGTTTCACCAATAATTGGTATCGCAGTATGCGGTACCATAGCAACGTGTAGGTTTAAAATTTCAACAGCCATTTTAGAAAGGAACAAAAATAAATCCAATAGATAGATAAACATTCGAGTTTACGGTGGGACATAAGAGAAATATTTATATTTAGATAAAAAGACAAATGTCATAAAAATTCAAATTAATTCATCACTCAAATCAAAAATCTAAAATCTGATAGTTTTGAGCGTCTACGAGTAGATATTTTATTTATATATATATATATATATATATATATATATATATATATATATATATATATATATATACAAGAAAACACGAAGAAAATTAAGAAAAACAATAAGTTTCATTTATTGCGCTTAAGCTGCAAATTATATATATATATATATATATATATATATATATATATATATATATATATATATATATATATATATATATAACCGTCGTTGAACAGCCGACCAAATTTTTGGGTTTACGACTACTAATGATCAACTTCGCAGCCTTGTAATTTTGAACTCAATCCAGAAGACAAGGAACTCCTGGATCAAGTATTGGGAGAAATTTGCCTTCGTGGACTTTTTGATTGAACTAACCCGCATTTTCGTAACATGGAGAGGAAGACCAGGAAAACCTCCCAAAGTTAGCCTGACGGCATAGGAACTCTAACCGTCGTCTACCACTGAGGATATTTGACGTCAGCACGGTGGACGGCGCAAGCCGGATGCGGATTTGTATCGACCAGTAATCGTGGGGTTCGAACCCGGTTCTCCTCATTGTAAGGCGAATGCTATGTCCCCTGAGCCATCGTAGCTCAAGATAATACGTTGGCCAACATGGAATAAAATACAGCTCGTTTTTCAAAAGCAAAAAAAAAGGAAAAAAACTACTACTCCTTAACGATTCTACTTTTTAAAGTGTAAAACGACGAGATGTGCACTTTCCGATCTAAAGTTCTAAGACACGTACGCCTGGCACACTGTAAAGAAACCAACATCTTTTCTCTCATCAGGTCACCCCAATATTAATTAAATAAAAAAAAAAGATTTGATGCACACGCAAATGCGAGAAAAGTATTTGGATATGAAAACATATTTCTATTCAGTGTAGACACATTTCTATTAGACTTCAATTTAGTTTACTTTGCTCTCACAGAGTTTTCAATCTTATTTGCATATACAGTGACTGTTAGCAATCAAACAGGATATTACCTCACAATATTATTTTAAAAAGTGTACGAGGCAATACCACAAGACTTAATACTAAAAACTAAATGCAACTGAAAGTTAAGTCCAGAAAATCGGACATCAAACAGATTCTTAGTTGCAGTGCACCAAAGTTTTATTTTACCGCAAGCAACGAAGTAGGATTGAATAGTATTTAATAGTTTAATGGCGTTGAATTCGAATGCATCTATTGCACTAAACACAAACGACAATATGTACTCAAGGCAACGGAATCAAAATGGTGTTACTAAATCAAAAGAAAAGTTCTATATTGCCTTGTTTAAGAAGGCAAACCCCTAATGGGTACAATAAATTGACAAATCGATGCATGAAAATTTAGCCATGCATTTACAAATAACTTTGCATTTACAAATAAAACTCATAAACTTATAACAAGGCGTTATTTATCTGAACCAGACTATAAAATAGTTAAGTTAAAATTTCTTTTTGTGACACAGATGTCAAAAATCGTATTTCCCCCCCCCCCCATGAAAAATACAATTACGATACGATTAAAATACAAGATACACTTAATACCATTCGATAAAAGAAGAGATGAACCAATCATCAATAAAATCCCTCCAAACGACATCAAAATATTCTCTGATGGCAGTAAAATGGATAGACAGACTGACAGTGGGGTATTTATTGAAACACCTCGAGAGAACTACACTCTTCATCAACGAAACCCCGATTTTTGCTCCGTCTTTCGAGGCGAACTAATTGCAATCGACAGGGGACTAGAAAAAATCTTAAGTGAAGGGCACCTTGGAAATACTTGGATACTATCTGACAGCCGTAGTTCAATTCAACACCTCAAAAATTGGGCCCTCATTGGAGATAAAACCAGTTTTTCGATCTTACAAAAAGTAAAGCTCATTTCCCAACAGCATGAGGTCCACTTTCAATGGATCCCGTCCCACGTCGATATCCACGGCAACGAGTTGGCTGACACCCTTGCAAACAAGGGACTAGACCATCCAGTCGCCTCCACCTCAGAGCTTACATATCTTGAACTTTTTGCAAGGCAAAAGGCCCAGAACAAACAAAAGTGGCTGCTTCCATCTATTCACTACTGGTATAAAGCAAAAAGACCAGGACTCTCTCTATCTCTTCCTGGTGACAGGCAAACCAACACCTGCTTATTCCGACTGGCCAGTGGACACCTGAAAAATCTCACATTTTCTGCAAATCAAAAGATCTTTCCTCTTTGCCCTAAATGCCAACAAAACCAGGCATCACCTGAGCACATCTTGAACTGTTTAGGGCTGGACTGGAACGACATTCATTCCTCTCCCATTCTGGTTTCGGATTTTCTTAATATCAACGGATTCATTGATCTGGTCTGACCCCGTCAGACCAGATGGGAATTAGCAACAACAACAACAGAGGTGAACCAAGCAATCCTTTGAATGCAAAACATATCCAAACGAAACTAATTGAAAAGTTAAAACTGAACTTAATTAGTTGTAGCAAAATGAGCTCGGATTGGATTGAATGTAGAGTTCAGTGACAAAAGACAGAGATGTGTTTGTACACGCGTAACACAAACGAGAATCAGAACTATAAATGTCCTGGCATAAAAACAAAACAAACAAACAAAAACGACAAACCCACAGAGGAAACAAGTAAATGACCACTCGCTGCACCAAATTTTTATAAACCATTACACTAATAACCCTTGACACTATATGTATATGACTAGATAAACGACAAGCACTCCTTTTAACATAAACCCTTTTTCTGTAAAGCTCTTCAAATGGAAAACAAAAACGAGTTTAAACTTACCTTAAAAATTTGCTTTATCAAAATTGCACTTAAAAGCATTTGCCATATTAAACATATAAAACTAAACAATGAAATGCATCATGTTTACTGACAGCCTCATAAAAAGAATAAAAGAAATTCTATTCACTTTTATTCGTCAGGATAAACAAAATGGCGAAAAAGATAAGAACTCCAGCAAATTACAATCATAGTAATTTTTTTTAGTTTCCTTTTTATAACCTTTTTAAAAAATGAACATAATGGAACACAAATCGAGAACAAAGCACACAATAGCCGCAAAAGAATTCTAGTTTTTTTGCGGCACTTTTGTTTTCGGCAGGAACCAGCTAAAAATAAATCATAATCAAGGTTTATTTACTCATCTAGGCGAAATAAAAAAAAAAAAGTACTTCATTAATGAAATGTCAGGTCCTTTTCGCAAAAATTACAAGGAAGGAATTTTTCGGAAGAATATTTCAAGCGGAAATTGAAAAAGACAAAGTGATTACTAACTTTTTATTCAACTTGAGTGTGAAGTTTTTCGTACAAAAAGAGTTGGAGCAGATAAAACGCATAATTATAAGATGCACCTTAAAGCATGAATGTACTCACCATCGTCATCTAAGCAAATAATTTCTTACGACTATTTTCCAAGTCGAGCAAGCTCTTTTTAAGCGGATGCAAAGTTTCCAAAAAGATATTTTAATAGTTTTTCAAAGCTGTTTCACCAAGAAAATTACGAAGAAAAAAAAAGACTCAGTTTACAGGATTCACGCGGTCCTTGAAAATTTTCAGTAGTGGTAGTAAATTCAGGTTAATGATAGAAGATATTTCTCATTTTAATACACCACTCCCCGTCGCTAAGTGGTTTGTCAACAGGAATTTTCTTGCATATATACTTTCTTTGGGAAAAAAAAATTTTAGTGGTAGTTACACAGAAATTAAATTATCGACAATTGTTTAACGATAATTGTTTAATTATCGACAATTGTTATCGACAATTGCTACCACTTTTAAAAATTTACAAGACTCGCGAGAACCCTGGTTTAAGTGCCTTACACTACAATTGTAAACTAATCATTAAACAGATAACCCAAGAAACTGTACTGAAAGATTTACTCAATATAAAAACTTAACTTGTTTTTAAAGAATATGAAAGTGGAAAAAGTAGATACCTCTGATCCGTCGCTCATTTTCTGGCGAGTTTTGAGAATGGGCGTCATTTTTCAGTGCTCAAAACATGCCGCTTTTTTACACCCTCATATTCTATTGAAACAAATGAATTTTTATACTTTGGGTTTTTGGAAAAGTAATTTTTTATTTATTTATTTTTTTGTTTTTGTTTTGTTTGTTTTCTTAATGAAAATGAAAAGCGATTTTTTTACAGCGAATAAATATTTTTATTAACTCAATTTTTGTTCCTTGCTGGCAAAAAAGTGATCCAGATGATTTTTTACTTGATTGAAGTAAAGGTTTTACCTTCTAAAAAATTTTGCAGTGTCCGAAACATTGTGGCAGACAACCCATTTCTTGACCCCAGAGATGAAGGGCTTCAAAAATAAATCCTTTTCTTGACGTTTGAAAAGCAAATCACAGACGCAATGACGCAAATTTCATCCCGTAAAAACACGAAGAATATGTCGAGCTTTAAGATTAAACCTTGGCTTTTCAAAAAGCTCATGAACAATCGAATCCAATTAATTTAATCTCTCAACGATCTCATGAGTTGTTATTCACTGGCATCTATCAATAAATGCCTTTAGTGTGTCTTCATCAGCTTAAACTGATGTGAAACAGATTCGCGCATTTTAATAGAAATTTTGCAGAATTGAAATTTTGTAAACCAGTTTTGGCAATGTCGTACTGCCAATACAGCTTCTCCGTACGCATCAGAAAATATTTTTCTAGCTTGAACAGTATTTTAGCTTTTTCGATAGCAAAAAAGTAAAATATGTCGAAAATTCTGCTTTCCATATTTCGAAAGACACCAATCAAAAACTACTGAGTAGAATCAATTGAACTTTTTCACAAGCTAGAACTGATATATCAGCTGTCAAAATATATAATGATTATGTGGCTTTAGTGTGAAGTATGCTGGGAAAAAATATAGTTAAAACCTCTATTGAACAACCCAATATTTACCACATTGCCGTATACAGAATTACTATACGGATATTTTAAAAGTTATTAAACTTTTCCTTGAAAATCGCCAATTTGACGAAATTTTTCCCCTTACATGAAAATTATCAAAAACAATGAATAATTTTCAATTTTTGCCAGTTTTTATGAGCGCAGATAACGCAGAGTTAGAGTAAATCATTAAATATTAAAAAATTAGATCACAAACGCTTTTTTTCTTCTTCTTTATTTTCACAAAACTGTGGCTTTCTTCATACTGGACGTTTTGCGCTGTTTTCAGAATTAGAATAAAGGGCATAGATTTTAGAATTTGAAAATTATTCCCCTTCAAAGATTTGGCTTTTTTCTTCTTCTTTAACACATTGAATGCCATGGGGGTCACCACTGACCGGCACTGAGTTAGTTCTTAGCGCCACAGGGGTCACCGGTGAAGCTAAGATTATTAGAAACACATAATTCAAGTAAATTTTTAATTTTTTAAAAATTATTATCGTTACTAAAATGGTTTGAAGAAATTAATGCAATATAGAATACCCAAAAATAGTTTTATTTATATACACAGAGATGTCAATTTGCTCCGGACAGTGAATAAATATTTTCAAGTGCTAGTTTATTAATTGTGATTCCTGGTTTAATAAATTCAATTCAGTAGATTTTTATCCACCACTAATTTCAGATATGTCATGCTAAACCCTTAAAAAAACTAGCAAAATCTGTGTAATATTTGCAAATTTAGTTTGCAGTTATTTACCGTTTGGCCAGACGGGCAAGACATGAAAAAATAGAGTGGCATTCAACGTGTTAACTAGCAACCCTGTATCCAACGTATCAAGAGAATTACGAAATATGGGCAACAACTTATGATTGGCTGAGAACCAAATTTTACCGAAATGAAAAGACACAAATATTTTTAAGGAAACTTAACATGGATTCACAAACGAGATATCCTTAACTGGTAGAATCGTAAAATTATAGATACGTATTCCTTTTTTTTCTTTTAATTCTTAATTATTCAAAATATGTAAAAATAGTGACCTTATATAATGTGAAATCCAACGTTTGTTGAACTCCAACGCAGATTCTATATGATGTTAGAAATGGATTAAAGTCAATAGAAAAATGCAACAAAAAATTCACGTTTTTGGGAGTAAAATTATCATAAAAAAATGATATTATCGAATAATCCGTGCATGCTTAAATGCTCTTTTAAACAATGTTGCAAAACCAGGGAAATAGTCGTTTGATGGAAAAATAAGAGGCAAGAAAGTTTTATAATAAACATGTTTAAATATTTAGATATTGCGTTCTGTTACTCCATCACTCATCTTAACTCTTTAAAATGATTTTGAATATCTGAAGAATGTTTCATGAGGACGTTCACGACATTACAAAAATCTGACTTTAGCGAAAAATTAACGATCACTTTCCAACTAGTATTATTAGTTCACGGGACGGACAAAATAATGGAACAAAATACGAGAAGCGAACAAAGAATAAATATGATTAAGAGAGAGGAAATCGATTCTATAAAAGAAATTAAATTGCAACTTGGCTGCGCCACTACTCCACAAATACTTCACAATTAAAATGGAAGATCTCTTTTTTGTACCTTTTTTTTACCCCTTTTATGTTTTACCCCCATCTATTTTTCCCAACGATGCACTTTTATCACCGCCCTTAAGGTCTTTTGTGTTACAGAAAAATGGCGAGAAAAAATCATCATAAGTCGACAAAGCTCATTGAACAAAAACTAAACGATTTTCAGAAAGAATGAAAAAATGCATTAAGCGTAAGGAAAGAAAACTTCCAGAAGTTTGCCAGAAATGAATTAAATGCATGAAAAAATCGAATTCAAAAAGCGTAATAATCACTTGAACGATCACACGAAATTTTATATGCGGCGATTAAACGGAGAATGTCTTTATTGTTTTTCATAAAAGAAAGTGGGGGAAAAAATATCCCAGTATTGACCAATAAGAATTTACAAAAAAAATGACAACATTACATTGCCTTACAGCATTTAAATTTCTCTCCTAGTTTCTGCAAGACTAGTTTTCTTCTAGAATGAAAACTAATACTTTTTGTGACTTCGTTCTTTCTAAAAAAAATTGTTCATTTTAATTTCAATTTCATAAAATATGTTAAAATAAAGTAGAATTAATGTTTTTCTCCAGGTATCGTTTGGAAACCAATGAGAAAATGTGATTTATTTAACAGGAAGACATGTAAAGTCGTTCAAAGTTTTGATATCGAGATATAAAAAAGCAGAAAACAGTTTCATTTTAACAATTATAGATAGTTTCTTTTCTCTTCATATTTTCAAGTTTTAGCTCTTCAAAATACCAAACACGTATTTTAATTACATTAATTATAAAAGACGTTTTATATCTATTAAAAAAAACAGAAATGCTCCCTTTCATAAAAGCAATCAAGGCTTTTTCTTATTACATAAATTAGATAATATTGCATGATAGTACGCAGGGAATGGTGGAACAAATCTGAGTAGATGGCTAACACGACACGGCACTTTTGACTAAATTACTGTTGGCATTTGTTAGAAATCAGAAAAAAATTAATTGGAAACAGACATCAGTTCATTCAAGATAAAAAATATTTTGAAAGTGAAAAAATCGATTAAAAAATGTTTGAACTATTTTTACTCAATAGTTTCTAAAAAATTATTTAAAAAAATTATTATTAACTTTATTATTATTATAAACCAACATAGGATCGAGTTAACATGTCTTATATACTAGCAGATATTGCGTATAGCTGAAGAATTTATCGTTCTTATTGGGAATGAAGTTTTCTGAAACATGTCACAAGAATAGAATTATCCTGTAGTGGCTAAAGGAATAGCAGAAAAAACTTCACTTCTTGTGCTGACTGCATACTCTATACAATGCATTCAATTTTAAAAGGAATAATAGTTTGGGGTTCAACATCATGTCAGGGTTATAGAAAACTCTACTCAAACATTTGGTACGATCTATCATCAGCCACTTACACAACTAAAATTATACTGCAGTTGTTTAGAGCAGTAATTCCCAATTTTTATTGACTACAGAACCTTTAATTATAGACCTCTTTTTGGTGGAACCTCGCCTTGAAATTATCGACTAGATTGGCCTAAAAATCCAATTTCACAAGACATCATCATGCAATATAATTTAACATTCAGCATGGATCTAGAAATTAGTTACTTAACAGTCTAGAAACACCTTTCTTCAGAGCTTCCTTGAGTACACAACAATCTACTTCTGTCATACATAATTAATTAAATCTTTTTACAATCATGTGTGGTTTATCATTTTGATCAATCATGCTACTTATCAGGAATGATGCTCCTGTTGTGTTTTCATTAAAGGTTTTTGCATATCACAAACAAGTCATAAGTCTCAGAACCCTTGTGTCCCTTCCACAGAACTCTAAGGTCCTGCAAGCTTAGAGAATAAGAGTGTGAATATCAGTTCATCTTAGCTAAATTTCAACCCATCATCGCGCAGATTCAAAATAAAATAGAATGATGGTTAAGAGTTCAAACATCATCCTATCAGAATATTGTCATAGCTCTACGCAAACACTATGTACAATTTCACCAGCCACCTAAAAAGGACTTGTGATAGTTATACCAAGGTGGGTTAATGCAAAAGGTATATCTACAAGGTATGAGTAAAGCAATCTCATTATATTTTACCTTTAAGATGTTATTTGCATAAGCAAATAATGAAAATATCAATGAATTTTAAATGTTGAAAATTACTTACTTAAAAATTGTACAACTTAGGAAATAAAAAGGTGCCATCAATATTCCTATGCTACTTACCTTTACTCTAAAATGAAAATTAGAATTTAAAAAGGACAGATAGAAGAGATGAGTTAGTGAAGTGATCAGCTGAGCTCATCAGTGCTGGGGAGCGGTGTTAGGAGGGTTTCGCTGAAGGAGTTTAGATAAGTAAGGCCAAATTTAAGATATATTTCGCTACACTTACTATTTATTTCTTATAACTGTGAATAAAAGGAGCTAACTATTTTTAACGATAACATCATTTATGGAAATAAGAAAAAATTTTAAACAAGATTAATGCAAAAACTTAAAATAATGTACATAAGAAAATATCTGTAGGAGTAGTGATGGTTTAATATCCAACTATAGTGACATAAATAGCAACTATGCTAAGGAAAAGAGCTTGAGCAAGTTATGCTAAGTTAATAATATTATATAAATAAATAAAAAATTTCATTTTTATCCATTTGTGACAGTTAATGAGACAGCCCATGAGATTTTCTAGAATATTTAAGCTTATGAAAGATTTAAAAAGTTGTTTCATTTAAGATCGGAAAGCTTAATGTAATGCAAGAAATTTGAAATTGAACGTTTAAAATGATTTATATGGTAAAATTTATCTAAATTAATAATTAAATATTAGAAAATATATTTGATTGAAATCAAAATTATTTGAGCATTAAAAAATAAAAAATACAGCCATTATTATCTAAAATCCTTCCCCAGCAGACCCCCTTAATAGTTTAGCATGCACATAAAATATTTTATTTATAAATTGTTAAAAATATTTTTCTAAGCTATGTACCTGATGCTAAGCTATGAAAAGCTTTTTAAATAATAAGAACTAAACAATCTAACACAATAATCCAGCTTAATTATTGAAAAAGACAAACCCTAATTTAGAAACTATGCTAAATTTTATTCAACTTTTCTTTAAATATTCTGATAGTTCAAATCAAAAATGTGGCCATTATTATTTAACCTCCTTCCCCAGCAGACCCCCTTAAGAATTCAACATGCAAATTTGTCTTTTTTCTCAACTGCTTATTTTAGTATCCAACTACAACAATCATAATATTAAAAAATAAAAAAAATTATCACAGAAATTCCTAATATTTAATTTTAAAAAAATATTCCTTTTTAAATATAAAAAAAAAGATTACAAATATTTTAGAATATGCTAATGTAGAGCTTGTCAAAAAATCATTTAAATACAATGCATCTGAATTTTTCTCGAAGTGAATAACATAAAAAGCATAACTATTTTTATAAAACGTACAAACTTATATACAAACTTACTTTTAATTAAAAAAAAAAAAAACTTCTTCTTAGTTTTTATTTTAAAGAAATGAATTATTATGACTGATTAATTTGTAAATGGTTATTTCAAATCAATTTTTTTTAATCAACATCAAATAAAATAAAATCTACCTTATAAGTATAACCTTATATTTGATTTTCTTCTTTTTTTGCTTAAGAAAAGAATTATAAATAAGCTAAGTTTTTTAAGATAGCCACATTTAAAATCCACTTTTTTGCACAATCATTTCTGGATATGACCTCCTTTGTATAATTTGAAAGAGGCAAATAATTAGAGTTAAAGCTTACCTCATTTAGTTGAGCAACGATCTTGTTGAAAGCGTTGATCCATCGACGTTTTGCCCTGGACATATTTGGATCCCCATCATCAATTATGATTTCTGAAACTTCTGATTTTGGCAATACCATTTCAATAGTCAGATCAGGAACAATAGCTAATGAAGGAGGAACACCTTTCATAGATATAATACTGGGTCTTCGATTCAGAACCATATCCTCATCTTTACCATTAACAGTCAAAGTCGTTTCATAATCGATTGAGTCTGTGGTTTGAATCTTATAACTGACATCATTTTCAACCTCTTTACCATTAATAGATGGCTCCTTAATCTGTATATCTGGAAACTCTGGCTTTGTATGTTCATTCTCAAATTCCTTCTCTTCCTCTTCATCAGGCACCCATTCGTTTCTTTCGTTGTCATCTTGCCATTCACTGATTAAAGAGTCCATTTGGTGGTTTGACATTGGTTCATCAGCCCAGTCTTGAACAATAGTCTCCTCACTCCAACCGTTATTAATGGCATCATCGGCTTGGTTCTTCCATCTCTCAGCATTTCTAATGGGTTCTTTGTTAGTTCTTTCATCCCACATATCATCCTCTTTGATTGGTTCTATTGTTTCGTTCCAGAGATCAGTTTTTATTTCTGTTGGGTGGTTGGTCCATTGTTCACCATTTTTAGTTATGGATACAGAGCTGTTCCTCCTCTCCGCTGCTTTTCCTGCATCTAATTTTTTACTATTTCTTCTGTCCATTTTTGTAGGTGTTTCTACTTTTGGACTATTCCACTTATTGCTATCTTTTTCAGTTTCTACAACAGTGCGATTAGTCCACCTATCGACTTCCTTGACGGGTTCCGATGGATGATTATTCCACTGATCTTCTTTACTAGATTTAGATTGCCTGTCCCATTGATCAACCTCTTTGACAGTTTCAACACTATTTGTATTCCACCTATCATTATCTCGTTTATTAGGTTCAACTGCTTGACTGTTCCACCTATCGACCTCTTTGTTTGTGTCCAATGAATTATCACTCCAATGGTCAGCAGCATTCTTTGATGTTTCTGGAAGCACTCTTTCAACTTTAGTTGGAGTTTCTTCAATCCAACTAGGTCTACTAAGTTTGGGTGGTTCTTTTACAACTGGAGTGTCTTGATTCCAGTCTTTAGAACTGTCTTTACTCCACTGAGAATCAAGGCTGCCTTTCTTCCACTCACTACTGGTACTATCCTTGTGCCAGTCTTCCACTTCAGGAAGACGCTTCCCAGTCCTAGCACCAACTGTTCCATTGACTTTACTCCAATCAGTTCTTGATTCGTCGGTGGGGAATTTGCTAACAGCCTTTGGCGTTGCTGGATCAGCGCCTTCGCCATTCCACTGTGACATGTAATACACATCTGATTCTGCGTAGCTATGCTGTGGGGTGGTATATCGACTACTTTTATCCCATTCAGTTGAAACTGAATCTTCTCTGAAACTAGGATAACTATCAAAACTACTTTGGGGATATGCTTCTGGACTTTCTCTATATTTGTAGTCCTCAGGATTATATTGCTCAATGAAACGGTCGTGCACAGATTCATCAAATCCTGTTTGTCTTTCAAGACTACGCCGCCTATTAGAACTCTGAAAACGTTCTAACATTTTTTTATCAGTTTCAGTATCTATTGTGTCCTCTTCCCAATGGCAATGTCTAGAACTTCTATCAGTTTCAAATGAATAACGCATGTCACTTTCGTAATCTAAACTAAGGCTGTTGTCATAACCGGAAGTGGATCTAGTTGAGCGTGATCTGCAAAACAATTTACAGTTAATTTGAGCATATCATACAAACATATATTGTGTAAGGGTGATGTAAGCATTAAGAAATAATTAAAAAGCTTCTCACTCTTAAATAAATTAGTTCCATTTATTATGAAATTCGTTCTTATTAGTTGCCTTGTAATTTTAAGCAAAACTTTAAAAATAAATTTTATTTTTTGAAGTAAAAATAAATCAACAGAGAAATATTTTAAAATTTGAAATCTGTAGAAATTTTACTATTTTTAGAGATTTTAACTACATAAAATTAACTATTTAATGGTAATTTTATTTTTTATATGTTCTTGCAACAATCATAAAAAATGAAATATGTATCCTTTCAGTCATTGAAATTATCATTAAGAAATGATTAAATCTATAACTAATGAGTTCGCTGATTATTATTTATTTTTTTTTGTCATACAATTTTAAAAAAGTATGCTATTTTATAAGTCATTATGCACTCATATAGAAACTCTGAAATGATTAAATCTATAACAATTAAAACTCTTACAAGTTTCTTCAAATAAATTATATCTTAACTTCTTTAAATATAAAAAAACTATAAATTAAATAATGTGACATCATTTTTTCCCTACATATTCTTAATTTTTGTTATAACTGCAAGGAAATTCCATTAAGAAACTTATTAATTGAAGGAAATCCTTATATTTAACAGTGAAAATTAAAGCTGTTCATACTCACAGTCAGTAATTAAATATTGTCTTTTTTACAAACTTTTTAAAGTAAATTTCAAGTGAAATTGTACAGTGTATTTAACATTTGTTCTTCAAATTCAAAAAAAAAAAAATTTCGATCAAAAATATAAATGCCATTTTCATGTGTGTCATTACTACCAGCATTTTAACAAGGTATTATAACTAGACACTTTATTATCATATACCATGGTTTAAGGAAAATAAAAATAACTAGGAGGCTCCGCCCCCTGTTCGCTAACGATCGCCAACCCCCAAGAGTTGTTACGCAATCCTATGCGGTTCACGCCGTGAACCATGGCTCGCTGCGCTCGCTCGCCAATGAACACAATGTTCTAGCACAAAGACATAGTATATTATCATCAAAGACATAGTATTTTATCATCAAAGACATAGTATTGTACTTATGTAGAAGAATTCTATCAATGTTCTAGTATGATAAATTTCTCTCAACTAATTTCAAAGTAGGATTTGGGTTCATGCGTACAACATTGGCTTTTAAAAAAGTATATTAGCTATTTAGATTGTATATGGTGAAAAAATCAAAACATTAGCTAAATGAGAAACATATTAGCAAAATAAATTATCAAATATTGCAGTTACTCACCTAAATTCAACTAAATGTGTATAATAAATTAGTTAATGCTAGAAATTCTGAAAGTTTTAGAAAAAAATTTTATTATTTAAAAATATAAACTTTAAACCCTAACTTTTCCTTGTGAGATAATAACCCTCAAAAAGTCTTTAATTTTCAAGAACACAAAAATTTCTTTTATCGCCAAATGAAATATTTTTTGGTGATCAGCATTATTGAAATCAATTTCTATATTAATGAACATTCGTGTACATAAGTTTCAATAAAATTTTTTCCGAAAAACCATTTCATGTATTATCATGTTTATAGGGCATGAATCTGAATTGAACAACCTGATAATGCTCACTCTGGTTATTGTTTCCGTTTTTAAAAGCGCTATATGTTGAGCCACCTCATCTTGATTTGCCATGTGACATTTTTAGCAATAATCATTGGTCGATTTTCTAACGTTGCCATTCGGGGAGTTGTAATGAGGCTTTTTTTTGGTGCCGTGTAAGAGAAATATATATATAGATTTTCTGCTTTAGAGCAGCGAAATCTCAAGGTGACAAAACTCATCAAAATTCCATCACACTTTAAGATTTATTTTATCAAATTTCCCTAATTTTTTAAAATGATGGCGTAAATTTAATTAATTTTTAGTTCAGTCTTATTTATAATAATCAAATATATTATAATACACTTTTACTTGCTATAGATATTTGGGGGGATCTTTATCATTTTTTAAATTATTACAAGAATAAAATAATCATATTAAATGAAAAGATTCAGAAAGATAGCAGTTAAGCTATCTTCTTGATGGCTTTATTGTCTATTCTACTATAATGGACGATAAACACATTTTCCTTCATGTCCATTAACTAACTCTTCACAAAATTATTAATCATTAAAATAGACCTTATAAAAAATATTTTATAGTGAAAATTAACCAATTAAATAAATAGTTTTTTGCAAAAACAAACTTCTCACAAAAATTTACTTTTCAAAAATGGTATAAAAGATGTTTCAAAGTTAAATTTACTTTCTAAAACTTTATATGGAAAACCTGTTTTCCATATAAACCTTTTCACGCAAGAAAAATAAAGTTTGCAGTAACTCCTTAATATCATATTTTACTAATTTGAACTCCAAATAAAACGAATTCTTAAAAAGAAAGCTGAAAATCTTTACCAGTTTCCAATTTCTGAAAAGCTGAAACTGATAGATCAATTTCTTTGCTTTGATCTATAGAACTTTAGCTTTTATGAACTCATACAAAAATTATGTTGAAGTCATAAATGCAGAATACTCAATCCAGTATAACAGTGTTTGCCAAACTCATGACTTTTGCGTACCCTTTCTAAATTTTTCGTAACACTGAGTACCCCTAATAAAAAAATGAATGAATTTTTTACTATAAAAAATCGCACCTGGCTGTTGTCACCACTAATTAACTGTTAACTCTGCAAAAAATACTCAATAGAAAAATACATAGTCATAAATTTTCATGGCTAGCTTTGTCTTTAAATAAAATGTTTTGAAATTTTTGTTTGCTGCAAGATATTTCGCAAAAGAACGCATACCCCTGCTAAACTGCTCCCGTACCCCTGGGGGTACGCGTACCACACTTTGGGAAACACTGCACTATAATACTGTTGTTCACAGCTTCAAAATAACATAGTAGTTTTTTAAGTCTACTTACATTAATATATTAATATTACAAAAAAGAAAAAATTTAAAAAAATTACTTTAATATTACAAAAAAATTGGAGTAGAAAACTAATAAAATTGCAATAATGCAATACTGCATTTCCAAGATCACAAAAGAGCTTATATAGAATAGTGATGTTCATATCCAAGATTGAGAACAGATATTCAGTAACTGCAATAACATGATATTACATATTTAAAGTTATAATTGAACGCATACAGAACAGTCCAAGGCTAAAAAAAAAATACTATTCTATAAATGATTTCCTTTGAACATTATTTTATATCTACTATAAGAACAATTATTATTAAGTTTCTAATTTACTAAAAGTTGCATTTAATGTATTAAGAAACTCATTGAATACAAAGGTAAAAATTAGATTTCAGCAGTTCTTGTTTGTAACTTGTCACTACAATAAACAGCATTATGATAATAGATGGTAATAAAAAAGAAACATTAAAGTGTGAATTTTGAATATTTTTAATCAATAAACTATGAACTTAAAGTGAAACTTTTTAAAGCAGTCCAGAATCCAATGTAAATAAAGTAAAATTCAAAAACTATAAACAACAGAAATAATATGAGAGAATAAATTTTTAAACAGAACTTCAAATACATCAACATAGTCTACAGAATTTATGATGATATATGATTCAAGAACTAAAACAATATTAATGAAAAATTTTTCTTTGAGTTACATAAATAAGGAATATTAATTTTTTTTTTTTAAATTGAAAAACAACTATTCTACATCCAAACATTTTGTCTTCAGCTATACAGTTGCTTGAATATCTATTATTTATTACTTAGAATAATTAATTTATAAATTTTCTAATTTTATTCTAATAAAGAGAATTATGTTTATTAAAGAAAATGAAATGAAATTTATAAAGCCTGGGAGAAAAAAAAAGATTGCCTGAAAATTACTTACTACAAAAGGAGAGAAATAGTAAAAATAATTATAACTTTGAAAATTTTCAATATAAGATGCATAACCAAATGGAAGAAAGAATAATCATCCAGAAATTTTTACATAGAAAAGAATTTTATATGCTAATATATCAGCTATAAATATTTAAATTTGGAATAAAATGCATTCCATCCATAGAAAAATATTTATAAACTATTTACACAAAATTTTTTGATAATTGTTTACAAATCTGCATGATAATATGGCAAAATCTATGAAAATTGCTGAATAAAAGTTTTTTTTTTTTTTTTTTTTTTTTTAAAAAAATATGCCCTAACATTAATTTAAATACTTTTATTTATTTCCTAATTTATTTTCTTTTTTTATGTACTTATTTATATATCTATTTATTTTCCTGTTTACTTTTCATTTAGTACTAAAGTAAATGAAATAAGAATTTCAAAATAATATTTTCGTCAGAAAATTATAACGATAATTCAAAAAGATGTTTCAGCTATAAAGGAAGCATATTATTTATGTAGATAGACATAAACACTTGTTATCTGAAGTTTCCATGAACAAAAATAAAACAAATGAATATGAAAATCAGTTCATAAATATTAATTGCTAGATTTTAGAATGTAACACAGTTAGTGAGGAGGTTACTTTGAGTGGAATTAATATTCTCTGTGCTAGGGATATAAAAAATATTCGGCATATTAGCCGAATGTTTGACCAAATATTAGACAAATTAGTTTTTTAAAAAATATTTTTTAGTTTTTATATATTATATTTATTTTTTAAATATTTAGACAGTTTATTTTAGACAGTTTAGACAGATTAAATAAAGAATAATCTAAAACAGTATTTTTTACTATACATTATTAGAAAGAGTTTTTACACATATTTGTTTAAGTTCTAAAATTCATGTTCCTGCAAATTTATGTTCTGGAAAAGGGGACTGAAGAATTGGAACTAGAATACTTAATATTGAACCATGTGTTTTGTACTGCTTTTTTTTTAAATATATATATATTCAGGCAAAAGAAATTGGCCCTTTTTATCAACACTTTTTGTTAGAAGAATTGAGAATGCCCCTCCCCCCGACGTTTTAGTTGTTTTTATTATAGTGCTGCATTTTAAGGGAGCTTTCTTCATAAACTATTCTTTCTTTTGACATTTTGATAGACTATTTACTTTTCTTCTTGTACGGTAAGACAGATAATCAGTAACAAAGAAAGCTATGACTTTCAACATTAATTATATTTTAAGAAATAAAAACAATTTTTTTTTGGTTGCTTTTTTTCATTAATTTTTCTTTTTATAAGCATTTATATTAAAACACAACATTTTTTAAAGAGCGTTTTTATTAAATGTCATTCTGGTTACTTTTTGCCACATGGTTACTTTTTTTAAAAAATGTGAAAGTTAATTTGCTAATATGAATAATATACCAAAGTCTTGATTAATTTTTAATGACTAATTTTATTTATTCATAAAAAAAATATTTATTAATGATTTTTAAGTAAAAAGTGTTATTGTTTGCCTGGAATTTGCCGAATACCATGAATACATTACAATTCCCTACACTGGGCCAAGCAATAAATATTTGACAGAAACACTTAACCTCCCAAAACAGTAATATAATTAATAAAATAGCATTACCTGGATTAAGGATTAAAGTCTAATATAAGATTTTAAAAATAAGTAGCAATAATAGAAGATTTAAGTGGATAACAGCCAATGTAACAGCAGAAAAATGTAAACAATGTCGTTTTTGATAATTTATTCAATAATAATAAGAACTATTGAATCACCAAAAAAATGTGTTTTATCCATCTTAAATTACTGGAATTATTTATTCTGGATTGGATTAAATCAGATTTAGAGGATGGACAGCTCTAGAGAGCAGGGCATTATTCTGGATAATATTCTTTGAAATTTAAATATTTTAGATTAATTTCAAAAATGTATAATAAAGTAAAAAAATACCGGTCAGTGCTGTGCGAATTCATACGATGATTTGGTCGACTATTATAATACAAAGGATCTTCAGTTAAAGAATTTCTATCCATATAGTCAATTCGATCCCTAGAATTAACAGGAGCATTTTCGTACTCTGTTTCATAACTATTACCATGTTCAATATACCTGAAACACAAAACAGCAAAATAAATCAATCCAATAAAGGATTTGTTTCAAAAAATATTGTTTTTCTGAAAATCAGTTATTTAAACTCATAATTCTGAACTACATTGATTTTTATTTTGATTAAAAACCTAAGTTTGAATCCAGAAGCATTTTTTCTGAAATTTACGCCAACAAAATTCTTAAAATAATTTTCTTCTATAAGAAAATAGATAAGTGCTTATTACTTCTTACAATAATTTAAGAAAAGGCATTAATTTTAGGGAGTATCATACATTCTGGACAAATAAATACAAAAACTTAACTTGCAGCATTTTAAAATACAATATGAACGTAATGAAATAAAATACAAGACGAACAATGTAGTAACGCTCTTGATCCAGTAAAAAAATTCTAAATCATGAGAGCAAAAAAAGAAAAGAAAAAAAATATTAATTCGTAGCTAAAAACAAATTCCTAACTAATTTTAACAAAGCAATGCTTTCAGTTAATAAAAATTAGGTATCTAACAGAAAATTTTTAATAAAGCAACGTTTATTTCTAGATTAATATAAACATAAAAGAACTCTTTAAAATAATACTTCATAGGTGAGAAATAAAAGAAAATATAAAAAATAATACACTGGTTTGGGGCTGAAATTTTTGATAAACAACATGCATCAAGATAACTGTGAAAACTACATATTTTAACTCAATACACCAAAAAAGGAGACTAACGTGTCCCAAAAAGAGTGAATACGATTTTTGCGACAAGAAAAGTATGATAGACAAATTTATTGCATTATTTGAAAGGTAAGTAATATAACCAACTAATGCCCATACTTTATGACTACTTAGTACTAAGTACAAAATTTTAGGGTACAATTTACTCGTCATTCATTTAAAGGAGAAGTCAAGCTGTTTTAAACTATTGTGTATTAACATCAAGCAATCAATGGTTTAAATAATTTCTTTGAAACTTTTCAAAACAAAATTATTAAATCTTGGTCCCAATATTGGAACGAACCGTTCAGCAAGGACATTTTAATGAATGTTAAAATAACATTGCATCGATTCAATAGCAAAAAGGATTTTATCAATGCTGTAATGGAAAAGAGGTAGTACTAAAGAGCATAGACTGTAACGTGAGTTTTTCTTCTTCTTTTCTTTGTATGAAAAAATAATTTCCATATTTTAATTTAAATGGTCATTAATTCAACATATAAGATTTGAACAATAACATTAAAGCATACTTTTCATGCAAACAAGTTGTAAAATGTTTAAAAATTAAACTTTTAAAGCTGTAATTACAATAATTTATAATGAATATTTAATAGCTCTTTTCTATGGCTAGTACAATAAATGTACCAGAATAACATCTTTAGCATGCTAAGTGCTGTATTTAAGAAGTTAAGTAACATAGATTATTTAAAGCAATTTTAAAAATAGTCAATGCAATTTCAAAAATAGTATTTTTTAAAAAAAAAAAAACAAATTAAAAGACAGAAGTTTGACAAGAAATTTAAGCAAAAATAAAAGCTTTGCTAATATTATTCTAGAATTTTTAACTGTATTCTTTGCATTTCCCAAACATGAACTATAAAAAAATTTCTTTTACAACACGCTTTACAGTTTTATTTTGCATTACAACATGCCTGATAGTTTTTTTTTTTTAACAGAGTGCATAGCCAAATTATTCAACAAAAAATAAGCACCTTTTAAGCACTTTTCAAGCACTCAAAAATATTTTTAAGCACTTTAAAAAAATATCATAACTAGGCAGGGTTAGAAAGTTTTTGGCAATTAATGGTGTCATCTTGTTTTAATCGTCAGGTCAAAAAAAAAACTTTTGGCATTGTTTTTGACAATTGTGTCAAAAATCATGAAATTTTGAATCACGTAAACCGAATGGCGTTTTCATACGGACTGACAATACCCCGAAATAGATTGGGATTGTATTAATTGTGAAAAGGTTGAATAGAACAATGTGAACTGTGTCTTTTTGCATAATTCAAAGCGAAAATCAACACAGCAAAAGGAAAAATCGCATTTTGAAAAGGGGAAAATTAAGCACTTTTTAAAAATACCCAATGAAAAAAGCACATTTAAGGGCTATTAAGAAATGAAAATCGAAAATAAGCACTTTTAAGCACTTTTTAAAAATGCTACACACCCTGTTTAACATTTAGACTGAAATAATTAATGTTAAGTTCCAATAATTAAAGGTAAAAACAATATTGGTACATTTCCTTTAAAGAAAAATGAAGCGTTAATAAACATACTTATCCCTGTCTCTGGGAAAGGAATACTCGGAAGCCCTGCGGGTGATCTCTGCAGCTCCGCCATATTGGGAGGCCGAACTGTTAGGATGGTGGACGGAGGCACTTGGGTGTTGAACCGTGGGGTAGCTGACATCACTGGTGTAATCGCTATCTTCAGAGACGCCAGCTTAGGGAAAAACAAAATTTATCTCATAGCTTTAGAAATATGCATAAAATTCTAGTACAAAAAATACATAATTTTGTTGTTTTCACTACATATCATCCCTCATAAATACTTATGAAAATGTTTATCAAAATAAATTTAAATTCTAAAAACTGATTATAGCTTGCAAAAATTTTGTATAAAATAATTTAATTGACATAGTTCGGATGTGTTATCCAAAAAGGAGATAAAACATTAAACTTTTGAAAAACATAAATAACGCTGTTGTGTTTAACTTTTAAAAAATGGCAGTACTTGATAGTACTACTATAAAAGAATGGCTACCATTTTTAATAGAAATAAATGTTAAGAATAATACTTAATAAAAAATACTCAACAGATATTGCAAATAATTTCCATTTTGTTTTAACACAATTTATTTTCTATGATGACCATTTTTTAAACAAGAAAAATTATGATTATTGGTCCAGGATGTTTTCCTAACAATATAACAAGATCTATTTTGTAGGCTTTCAATTTATTCTTAATTTCGTTTCTTATGTATGCATTAAAACAAATTTAAAATTTAACTCAAAAATTAATAACAATTCAATGTTTTTTTTTCTTCTTTTTGTAAAAAAAAATATGCACAGTTGCAAAAGAGACAACCAGAAGATTGGAAACAATTATCAAATTAATTATGATCGTTTAATTAAAAGAAAAACTATAAAAACTAGGTATTAACACAGGATATATAAGAAGAAATATAAAAGGACACATGAAAATACATAAAAACAGTTTAAAACACTGTATAATTAATTTTGCTACCTATCTATAACACAACTGAAATCAAGTAAAAATATATTTCGAGAACAAAATTAAAATGTCTTTTATTCAGAGATAAATTAGTGATTTTAAGTAAACAATTATTATAATAAAAAAACACGCTGAGACATTTAAAGAAAATCAGTACTATTTTATAATTTTCTAAGTTTCTTTGTATCTAGAATTCATATTTTTCAAACAGAACAAAAAGAAAAAATAGTTGACATAAAATTGTCTCAAGCAGGCTAATTTGTACAATATTAATCACGTTTACAAGTCATTAATGACATGCTATTGATGTTTTTATTTAAATAAAATAATCCTCTTTTCCTTCCAGAAAAAAAAATCTAATCAGGTAAAACTAATAATTCCAGCAGAAGTTAATTTCTCTTTACACGACATTAACTCACTTAATAATCTTGAAAGATAGATAAATTTTAAATACGGAAAGTTTATTATTCAAGCTTTGCTGTATTATTGGATAAAAAAAACTTTTATAAAAATGTTTAAGATAATTAGAAACATTTAAGATAAATAAAAAACTGACTAATAGCTATTAAAAAAAACTATAGTAGTAAAGAATAAAAAAAAGGATAAATAGAAAAAAAAACATGGTCTTAATTTTTAAAACAAATCTTAATGCTAAAAATAATATTTTTCAGAAAAAAAATTTCTGAAAAATGCTAAAAGAGATAATGACTATCAGAAAGGCTTTTAAAAATGTAATATTATCACAACACGGATAAAAAAAAAAAAAAGATTACATACAAAAGTAAAATAAAACAAATATCAATCTTAATTTTTGAAAGAAAATTTTAAACAGGGTTCCCACTCTATGATGAGATTGAAATTCAAGGACTTTCCAGGACTTTTCAAGGACCTCAACAAAATTTTCAAGGACCTTAATCTAAGACCAATTTTAAAAATTATTCTCTTCTATTTTACTAGAAGCAACAATGCTTGTTGTGGCAATAATTAATTTCAAATATAATACCTAAATGCTTTGCCTATATAGAGAGAGGAGAGTATATGTATTATGGACTAAAATTTATATTTTTTTAAAAACAACCCTACTGGTTTCACATATTAATTCACAAAATCATTTTCAGCACAATCTATAACTAATGGTAAAGAGGTGTTAATGGCAGGGTTGGGTTTTTGACGTCAAAAAGTGGTTTTTGACATGATAAGGGTATAATACTGGTTTAAACCGTCAAAAATGTCAAAAACTAAAGTTTGCCAAAAAAATATATAAACTTCAAAACTACCAACAGTTGCCATGCATTATATTGAAATTTAATTATACTATAGGTAATAAGCAGGTTTTAAAATATTTTTTAATTAAAATTAAGGTAAAATAACAGATTTAAAATCTCAGAAATTTATATTCAAATGCATGTGCAGAAAAATTTTGCACAAAATTTTTTTAAATATTTATATTTTGAAAAAAAAATTTTTTTTTTGATACTTAAGAAAAATAAAAGTTTATTACTATTCATTTTTGACATATAAGGAACATATAACTAATATTTATAAGGAACTTACAAGTTATGTTGTATAAATACAAACTTGATAAAGTGTATGAAAAAAACTTTTAATGTTATACCGAATATCTTTATTATCCAGATTGTTAATTTGAATTTAAAAGTAGTTATATTTGTGAATAATGATAAATATAATTCATATTGTTTATTATATTTATTTATAATTATTACACTTATCATTTTAAAACAATTTTTACCTCTTAATTTTTTTCCCTCACTTGTATTAAGAATACAAATAATGCATATCTTGAAAGCAAGAAGTAATTATTCAACAGCTGAATATTTAGATATTCAACAAAACTATGTATATAGTATTCAGCAAAATGAAATTCACAAGTATTTGGATAAACTAAATTTTCAGCATAGTAAATGAATAGGCTGAATATACTGTAAATCGACACTAACTATTCTGTGTATTTAACAGAAAGCACTTAAATTTGTATTGTCTTATGTTAAAAAGATTATTAAGAAGATTTAAAAGAATATTAAAAAGATTTTTCTTTAAAAGATGTCTAATGTGCAAAACTGCTAATGTTTATCTTTAAAAATGTCTAATTTTTAGTATAATCTTTACTATACACTAAATTTGGTTATAAATAAATTTCTTAATAATATCACTGCAGATTTTCAATAACACATGAAAATGAATACATAATATTACAAAAGATGTGAGCTTTCAAAAGTACAAGATTTTGGTCACTATTCAAAATATAAGTGTTTCTTCAAAATTTTAAATTTATTTTTTCTAGAACATATTTAGATTGTTGTTGTTGCTCATTTACGTCGCACTAGAGCTACACAATGGGCTATTGGCGACGATCTGGGAAACATCCCTGAGGATGATCCGAAGACATGCCATCACAATTTTGATCCTCTGCAGAGGGGATGGCACCCCCGCTTCGGTAGCCCGACGACCTGCACGCGAAGTCGAGCACCGAACATATTTAGAAACACTATCCTTTATAAAAAATATATAAATTTTATGTATTAATTAAATTTCACATATGAATATAGATTTTTGACATTTTCGACAGTGAGGTTTTTGACGTGACGGTTTAAACCATGGTTTAAACTGTCACATGTCAAAAACCTGCCAACCCTGGTTAATGGTGAAATCCTTTAATCCTGTGTATTTCCATGTGAAGGCTGCATGAAAGACAGAGCTAAATCTTAGGTATTCCATAACCCCCTCCTCTCCTCTATTAAACATCGTTTCTGAGATTATTCATCCATAATTTACACAACCTTCTCTAAATGTTATGCAGCAACAATTCTTTCTGAAAATAAAAATTAGAAGGAACATATCCGAGTTTCACCATGTTTAAAAGCATTATTCGTTATGTGTAATCCACAACTGTCAATGAATATGACCTGGTGGGAATATTTCTCTTTTAATTCACACTGAAGCTTCTAATAGAATTTCCAATTGACATAGGGTCCATCCATGGATAATTGAAGTATTTTAGAGAGCTTTTAACCATCATCCATGCATTTGTAAAAAGAGGACAAAATATTTTCTGCAGTTCCATGACCCATAAATTGGGAGATAAGATACTTAGTGCAAACTTTATTATCAATTCCTTACCATAATGTCCATCTGCTTAGATTGTAGAGACTGATTTAACGTCTCATCAAAGAGTACAGTGTAGCAATCAACATTCTGCAGCTCATTTATAAGAATCCCTCTGAAGTATAGTGCCAATCCAAAGGAGCCCAAATAGGCTCACTTTGTGGCACTACAAAAAACTTGTTTTGCTATACAGCTATCAGCAAACATTTTGGAGAACAATTTACTAATCCCTTCACAGGAGTTACATGAATAATTACTGGTGATGCACTTCAGACTCCAGAGAATTTCAGCATCAAGCACATTCCTTTTGACCAGACAATGTTACCTCGGCCACTAAAGTTTCTGTTTCACATGGGGCACACCGTGTTGAAGGAGTATTTACACCAGATGAATTAGATGTTGATGTCTTTGGAAAAAGAGAACTCAGGGCATGAGACTGCTTTTTTGTTTTACCTTTCCTTCATGTGTGATTTCAGAGCAGATTCTTCCATTTTCGCGATATCGATCTCCTTCATGCATAATCGGCACTTGGCTCTAAACTTCTTTTCGGGCATCGATAAAATCCATCATCCAAGCTTGATTATCCATCCATTGGGGATTAAAATAGCACTTCCCAGGCATAACTAGTCTAAACTACATAACACAAATACGAAGCCGTGCCTTTGCGAATACGCTTTACAATAAAGTTTTGAAATGACGCAAACGTAAGGACAAGTGCGGATGGTAAAACGGCAAATTTATTGAAAACTACAAGGTACATATTGTTACGAAATTCGAGAGTATTCCAGTTTCGATAAGAAAAAAGAAGATCTAAGCATATGCGACAGAAGATGAAGTGGAATCTCGCCCCGAACGCATTGATTGTCTGCTGTGCTCCGCGCGCTTGGCAAACACCAAGACGCTAGGCCCAGTTAGAAACGGTGGCATTAAAAACCACGTGAGAGAGCTCGGGAACAAAACAGAAGGAACGAGAAAGATCCGCGGGTGTTTTATAAAAAGGGCCGCCGGCAGTATTGGACAAATTCAAGGACCTATCAAGTTTTTCAAGGACCTAAGACGTTTTTCAAGCACTTTCAAGGACCTAAATTTAGCAAAAAAAAATTCAAGGACTCTCAAGGACCGTGGGAACCCTGTTAAAGCTAAGCATTTGTTTTCTAATTTCTGTATTTTCATGCAAGAGTGAAGTTTAATCTAGATAGTAACCAAAACAGAAATTGTTCTAAATTTTTTAATTAAAGAGTAAATGCTAAAAATCTCAATTTAACTTTTTCACATTTTTAAAACCAGTGATCATAAAAAATAACGTTCATTAGATAAGCTCTTTAAAAAGTGCTGTCACGATACAAAAAGTCTATCAAAAACGCTTTGTTAAAATGCTGCACTATAACACAGAAAAGTCAGCAAAAAAGAAACAAATAATAAAAAAGTTCTCAATTTATAAAACAAAGTGTTGAAAAAACGTCAAAATTGACTTGCCTGAATAAAATTTTTAAAAAAAATCACCAATACAAAATTCATGGTTCAGTATAAAGTAATCTAGGTTCAATTTTTCAAATTTCACCTTTCCATTTGTCTTTCAGAACATAAATTAACAAGTTTTAGAATTTAACTATTATGTGTGAAATCAATTTCTAATAATATATAGTAGAAAATACACTTTTATATTACTCTATATTGGATCTATTCAAACTTCCTCCCAAAGAAAATTTAGTAAATAAATACTTTTCCAAACATCAGGTTAGAGGGAAAGTTCTGTCGTATTTTAAAGAAAATATTTGAATTCATTTATAAAAATATGTGTTCAATATTAATCAATTATATATGCTCTGTTATTTGTTACAACATGTTGCCATCTTTCAGGTAACCTGCGAATTCCTGTTTCGTAGAAGTTCTCGTCCTTGGAGTTAAAACAGTCAACAACTGACTTAGAAACACTTTCAAAAGATTAGAATTTTTTTCCCGTTAGAGAATTTTGCAGAGATCTGAACAGGTAATAATCAGATGGTGCAATGTCAGATGAATACGGTGGGTGACTAAGGATTTTCCATCCTAACGCATTCAGTTTTTGTAGTGTCACCATTGCAGTATGCGGGCGAACATTAGTCCTGGTGGAACACTATTCCTATTCTGGACGCTAATGCTGGCCTTTTTTCTTTGATAGCTGCATTCAATTTATCCAGCTGATTGCAGTACAGATCCGCGTTGATGGTTTTTCCCTGTTTCAGCAACTCGTAGTACACTGAACCTTTCCTGTCCCACCACAAACAAAGCAGTACTTTTCGTTGATGGATACTTGGTTTTGGAACTGTTGCTAATGATGCTCCTGGTTTGCAGTAAGATTTTTTTATCTTAATATTCTCGTAAAGAATCCACTTTTCATCTCCAGTAACCAGCCTGTCCAAAAACGGCTGAGCATTGTGTCTAATCAGATGTTTTGAACACATTCTTACACGATCAGAAAAATTCTTTTCCCTTAATTCATGTGGAACCCAAACACTTAACTTTAACACAAACCCAAGAGATTTAATGTGATCTCCAACAGTTGTATAATAAATGCCAAACTCTTCTGCAATTTCTCGACTTGGTAAATGTGGATTATTTTCCAACATGGATCGCAAAACGTCATTATCTATCTTGGATGGTCGTCCAGATCGATCACTTTCTTTGAGGCTCAGATCACCGGAACGAAATTTACTGAACCATCTTTGACAAGTATGAACATGTACAACATCTTTTCCAAATACCACACATAAATTTTTACATGCAGAAGATGCGTTGCTTCCTTTTTGGAATTCATATAAAATGCAGTGTCGTAAATGTACTTTATCTACTGACATGTTTTTCACTTTAAATATCACAACTAAATGATGAATTGAAAAGGGCACCTTTTATATTATACAGCAGCTAAAAAAACAAAAAAATCAGACTGACTCACTAGCTAGATGCAGGGTATCTGCTACACTTTAGATTTTCAAATTCATGACTTTTCATGATTTTCCATGACTAATTTCAAGAATTTTTCATGACTTAACGAAGTTACTATTTTTTCTAACAAAAACGGAACAATACATTTAAAAAAGCATTATAATAACATTAATTGAAATGATAGGTATAACCAAAACAGTCATACTCTGCATCTTCATATTTATAGATTTTAAATTTAAAAAACAGAGTAAAGAGAGAGTTGAAACAATAAGATAGCTGGAAAAAAAAATACAAATAATTTTTTTTCTGCAGAATTATATTCTAAAGATATTTTTCTTGTTCATCAGAAAGGAAAGAAATACTCCTGATTTTTTTGTTCTCATTTCGGAATAAAAAAAATTTGCCAATGACTGGTTTGCTTAAGCTAGAATTTTAAATTGATAAAATTAAAAAAAAAAAAAATAATAAAAATTCTTAAATCACAGAAGTTAAAAAGATAATTCGCTCTAGAAATGTTTTTTCTTTCATTTTTTGAAAGAACACCAAAATTTGTAAAGAACATGATAAAATAATTTTATATTCGAATAAAATATGACTGAGTGGTGATTTTGTTATAAATTCAGATATTTGGAACAGGATGAAATTGGGGAGGGGGATTCCATTTTAAAAATTAGATTTTTCGGAGACCTTAATCCATGGCTTTCCATGATTTTCTTTAAAAAACAGTAAAAATCATGACATTTCATGACAAATTTTGTTCAATACTAAAATTCATGACTTTCCATGATTTCTCATGACTTTCCAGGTGCGCGGATACCCTGTAGATGTTCTTTTTATTTACAAGAAAAATCACCTGTCTATTTAAAATAAGACAGAACTTTCACTCCAACCCAATACTTTGCCGAATATTTGGCCAATTACTCGGCCAACCAAATATTGAGCAAATTGGCCAAATACAGAATAGTGGCCGAATATTCGTTACATCCTAATAGGAAGAGAGTCCTGTAATTCATTATTATAGAAAAATTTTAATCAGGTACCATATATACAACACATTGTGAATTGATTTTTCACAATTCACAGATAAAAACAAAGCAATTTCAAAGTAACAAAATAACTTAAAATTTAAATTCCTCTCTTTCAATTTTTTCTTTACAGATGAATTGTCTTCTATTAATAATTTTGGTAATCAGAAATATATGACAAGGAGAAACTTACTTTAAAATATAAATCATAAATTATTTGGAAAATATTGGAATGCACAAAATAAATTTCTTAGTTTACAACAGTGCATTTAACAAATCACTAATTCAAAAGTTTTCTTAGGCAGCAAAAATATTAGTTATGGAAAAGTTACAAATAAATTATGTGCACACTATTTAAAATAACAATTTGTAATATCTTAAAGTTTTCAGTCAAAATCTTTTTTTAAATCAGAACACATGTAAAAGAAAATCAGATACTTACAATTAAGTGAAAAATTATGTCTTCTATCTTGTTCCCTTAAGCTTGAAATCTTTAAAAATAAAAAGAAATTTTAATAATTAGTATGAAGATAAGCAGAAGGAAAATACTTTTGAACTTTTTTAATCTCTTTTAGTAATACAGAGAATTTCAATCATCTATTATATTATTTAATACTATAAAAATAAAATAATTATCTCGAACTGTTTGATTTCAATTACATAAAATGGTGTTGTTCTTTTTAAAAATATTCCTGAACACATAATCTCAGGAACAAGGGAGAAAAACTTAGAGGTCACACTCTTTCTTTGTTTGAATACAAAGTGAGTTCTAATATAAATAATAAACTTAATTTTTATAGGGCTCATTTGAGGATTTATAATTTGACAATTGTGATCCGAAGCAAATTTTTTTCAAACTGTGAAATTAAGCATCAGTTGTATGCTTGCAAGTGAAAATTATCAAATTTTGATATAGTATCTCTATAAAAACTTTTGACAACTGTAACCATAATTTGCTAATGACAACACTCTTTTCTTTTCTCAGAGCAAATTATGGAATGCTAAATCTTTTTTTCGATATAATAGTGAATATTTATCAAATAAATGCATTAGTACGCTTTTTACTTAAGACATCCCGCTTTTTCCGTCATTAAAATGTGCAGAACAGCCCTGTGGCAGAATTTTTTCTGACTTTCTGCGACAAACCTAATTAGAACCAATATCTTTCTGCAAGATATTTTTATCGTTATAAAAGTATGTGTAATGAATTTATAATAATAGATGAAATTCGTGTTTATAAAATAAGTCTACATGCATAGAATAAAACTGTAATTTCATAATATAAGTTTACATTTCTTAATAAGTTTAAATTGTTTAAGTATAAATTTGTATAATCTTCGATAATAACGAAAAGTTATAAATGTATAGATCTGCAGACAAAAATGCTTACTAGAGCATAAATAAAGATTGTCCAGACAGAACCTGTAATAAGATAGAACTTATAGAAATAGCTAAGAATGGACAATAAGATTAAATTTATAAAACAAGATAACTGAATTTGAAGTATCAGTTTAAAACAGTATGATTTAATGTTTCACTATAGTAGTTATATCAGGTACAGAAACAAATCAGGTGAAAAAATTAATATTGAAGTTGAGTAATCAAAATAATAAAATAGTATTGACTATAACCGAATTCTAAAAGCAAAAAGATTAAAGCAATGTTTGTTTCAATTTTTTCTACTTCTAATTAATTTTACCTAATTAATTAGATTCGATTAATATTGTACTGACTTATTGAAAGATTTTTTTTTTTAAAAAAAAGGAGGTAAATAAAACTTTTTTCGTGATCAGGTTAAGTTCAGAACGAAAAAAATACACAGCGCTTGTGATTTCGCACTGTATTGTGTAAATATATAGCACTGATTCCACACGAAGTATGCAGAAGCAGTTTCCGACTCAATATGCTCAAGTCTATTCAACACTCGAAACGAAATAGTCTTTATCAGTACTGAAACATCGGTATTAGAGCCATATTCATTGGATGCGATTTTTTTCGCATGCGTATAAAATGCTCTGTTCTCATAAAAAAAACACAAAGCAAATTACTGCGCCAGCGATAGAGGCTGAAGTTGGCAAATTTCCAAAAATAGCTTAATAAAGGGGAAAAAAATTCTCCCCTTTTTATCCAGTAACTGTTTGTGTTGGAGATTAACGGAGAATTACGAGCGCTTTCTCCTTCTGCGGTACGCTAGAAAAAAAAAATATTTAAAACAATTCTGTAAGAAAAAAATTTTGCGGAACCATTATTGCTTCTGCAGAAATTTTTTGTTTCTGAAGAAAATGATTTTTTTTGTTGGTAAAACAGCTTCTGTTTCTGCAGAATTTATTTTGAGAACTTTTGTTTGTGGCAAACCAAAAATTTTTATTTCCCAAATAAAAAAAATCTTTCTGCAAGAACTCAGTCGCTTTCTGCGACAATGTCGCTGTGTCGCCGTGTTTCTGCCACGGGGCAGAACAGTTATAACTGTCATTTGTCTATCTATCTCCAAAAATGGGATATCAAACACAGCAATTTTTGGAAACAAGTTAATGAAGTTTCATATTTATAACCTATTTAATATATTTTATTTAACATATTTTAAAAAATGAAAAAAATCTTTAATATTTCAGTCTATAGAGCATGTTTTGCCAATAAGTAGCAGGTGAGCAACACAGTGAAATGGCGGAGAGTCAACAATGGCAGGCAAGGCTTGTCAAAAAAAATTAAAATATGTTGGCTTCCAAAATTCTGCTAAAATCCATAATATACACTTTTGAACTCATAATACCTATCATGTTATCAGTTCTACTTATAAGATATTGAATTCCTATCATTGGATTTTATTTAATTCATTATGGGACAATCTTTAAAAATGTTTATTAACAATGAAACAAGTTAGTACTTTAATTTGATTCATTTTTTTAAATCTCCACTACTCTGATTGTAATGGGCATAATTATTATTATTTTTTATAATGTACACTATCCGAAAAATTTAGCTACTCTTGCTCTAGAGAAAATGTACTCTTAGAAATTTTATAATTTCAAAATTTTGTTCTAATTGCCCATTTTGAGTTAAATTTTCATACAAATAAATAATAAAGACTCCTTTACATATAAATACCAAGAAAAGATGACTTTCTTTCAAAGTTTATAGCACAGATAAAATGTAATCCAGGTTCCCACTTAATTTCAGAAAAAAATTTCTTGACTTTTCCAGGTATTTCAGGAATTTTTTTAATGTAAATCCAGGCCATATTTTATCTAATAAATACTGCTAACATACTATGACAAAGAAATTTTGAAAAATGGTTAATATCAAGACTAAAGGAAAGAAAGAAAAAAAAAACTTAAAATTTCTCGAGAAAAAATGAAGTACATATTGGTAATAATGTACATACAGCTTGAAATATTACTTATAATGTATATAATGTTGGTTATAATGAATAGTCTACTTGTTAAAACTATTCATAACAGCAATTTTTTTTTTAATTTAGAAACTATTGCGGTCTATGGAAGCAAAAAATTGCAAATAATAAGTAATATTTTACATTATTTTTTTTCTTAACAAAATAAATACAGTATAGATTCGTTGTAATTATTTTCACTTAGTATGTTTAAATCGATTCAACTTGTTTTTTTAAAAAGATAAATGTACTTTTGAAACTAAAAGGGGAAAAAATCCTAAAACCATATAAAAATTTCTAGTACTTCCTCTTGTAATTTTTGTACAATAAACTAAACAATAGATTTCACAAAATAACAACAGATTTAACAAGTCAGAAAGAAACGTGTAACATCTACCAGAATACAGTCTACAGAATTTACACGTAAATAGTTTTATTTTATTTGTCTTGTTAGCAAAATTTGCAACTACACTAAAGAGGTTTGATTGTTTGATGTCACAATAAACTAAACTAGGATATTGGTAATGGTAAACGATTCATTTTTTGAAACTTGCAAATAAACAGAACAATATATGTACAAATTCAAGTTTACTTAATGCAGTAAAGTTAAATCTAACAAGTTCTAACAAAACATCATGTTCATCACTTGCTACTAGAGTTTTGTTTACTAGACTTAGTTCCCCTTTCACACTTAGTTTGCTACTAGTGTTGATACAAGAAGCTTAAGCAAAAGCTAAATCTCGTTATTGGCATTAAACGAAATACAACTTTGAAGATTGATATACAGTGTTACATTTTATTATATTTCCAATCAATCATGTTAAAGGAAGAACATTCTAAAACTTGATAAATAATATAAATCTACAAAACAACTTTATTAAGCAAAGAGGAGTCTGCTGTGCTTGCTTATAAATGATTTCTGATTTGCTGCTTTCATAGATATATGTACATACATACAGGGATTGTAAAATAAGTCCCAAAAAAATACCAAAACATGAAGCTTGCAGTATTGAAAAAAGTTGTTTTTAATGCTCTCAGACTGTCATTTCTCAATAGATTGCTGTTAAAGTAACAACTTTATGAGTCACTTGTGTTCATTGTCATAGTTGATTGAAGGGGAAAATACTTTAGTTTCTTTTATGTAATAAGAGAAATAATGAAATCCTTGCAATTATTAAACATGATTATTTTAAAAAAGTAACACTTAAAAAGATCAAAGTGGAATTTGATAAAGTTCATAGCACACCTGCTCCTATGCTCATGAATGTTTAGAATTGAGATAGCTGTATATCCACTAATTGAATTCCTCAGAAATGGACAAAATCTTTTTTTTTTTTTTTTACACTAATGTAACAGCAATGGTGCATACATTTAATTACAAAATTTGCACAGTTAGCAATTAAATTAATACAGCTAACCCTATTCACCAGATTTAGTTTCTGATGACACAAATTTTTAAAGATGAAAAAATGGCTCAGAGACAAATGATTCACATTGAATGAGAACTGAGAAGGCCATTACCCAAATAGATTGAGAACTTTCTGAAATTTGTATTTTTAAGAGGCTTAAAAAAGTTAAACACTAGGGGGAAAAAAATATTATAATGAAAAAAAAATTGATCCAAAATGATTTGTTTTTACCTTTTCCTAAAAAACATTATACAGAAGTTTCTATTATTGGAGATACGGAACAGAGATTTCTATTGTTGGGTGTGTACATATATTATATATTAAAAGAAGAAACATTAGACTAAAATCCTTATGGAAATCATTGGCCTGAAACAACACAAAGATAAATAATTATTAAAAAGTAAAAAGAACAGAACTGCATACCTCTTCACCCAGTATTTGGTTCAAGAGGTCCAGCTTTTTCATGAGCTCCTCCCCCTCTAAGTCATCTAGATTTAAAAGGGAAAAAAATTAAATAATGGAATTAATAAAATCTTAAAATACATAATTTGTTGCAGAATATTTAAAAAGTATCTTCTAAAAGAAGTAAAATATTAATAGAATATTTTTTCTTAAAAAAAATGAGAGAAAAAGTCTGAAAATTGGTAATTCAAATAAGGAGAAAAGTACAATTTTATATTGAAATAACAGCAATTTAATACAATATATTTTGATAATACTAAACTGGAATATGATACATGATTTAATGCTCATCCAACCTTGATTAAAAAAAAAAAAAAAAAAAAAAAAAAACAAGATTATTCAGCTTACATGGCTTATAAAACAGTTTTATGAGTTTTTGTAATTTAGCTTAAAACTAAGAAAAAATCTTTTGAAATTAATGATAATAAATTTATACAACTAGTATTAAATGTGACACAGTACAATTTTACTGCTCATACTTCATTAAATATAACTTACTTTAGTACAAATATGTTTACGTATTACAGAAAAATATCTACATAAAGGAAAGTGCATTCCTCATGTCATCAAAATTGATGGGGGGAAACATACACAATCAACTATATATAGATCATTTTAACAATTGCACACTTAAGGTTACACATTTTGCATATTGAATTAACATCTCTTTCAATATAAATCATTTTTTTCTTTTAAACAAAGGTCTTTTCTTTAACTTAAAATATAGTCTGAAATTCTAAATTTTTAATTTGTATAAACAATTAAAATAAAAAAATGTACTAAATAAATTTTTTCTTGTAGTAACTTTAGAAAATTTTATTTTAAGCTAATTAGATAAAAAAAAATGACATCATTTGTCTACATGAAACTTAAACCGAATCATAAAAAAATTTAATCAGGGTTTCCTCAATTAACCTAATGCACTTTAATCAGAGATCTCTTTTAATGCAAACCAATTTTCTCTGATAGATAAAGCTATTTTTTAAACTTGCAACATAGTATGAAACTCTAAATTTTTAATTTTTTTAATAATGAAATTCATTAAAAAAAATTTCTTGTAGTATCTTTAGAAAATTTTATTTTAAGCTAATTAGATTAAAACATGGCATCATTTGTCTACATAAAACTTAAACCCAATCATAAAAAAATTTAATCAGGGTTTCCTCAATTAACCTAATATACTTTAATCAGGGATCTCTTTTAATGTAAACCAATTTTCTCTGATAGATAAAGCTATTTTTTGAATTTGCAACATAGTATGAAACTCTAAATTTTTATTTTTTTTAAACGTTTAAAATAATGAAATTCATTAAAAAAAATTCTTGTAGTATCTTTAGAAAATTTTATATTTTAAGATTATTCGATAAAAAAATGGCATTATTCTTCTACATAAAACTTAAACCGAAACGTAAAGACCTTCCCTTTCTTTTTTTGTCATAACAGCTCAAAAATATACAGTAAACACATAAGTTACGAAACAATACAGTTACAAAACACATAAGTAAAAATAAATAAATAAAAAGTATCAGAAAAGAAACAATACTTTTTCTTAAGCATATAGTTAAATTTCTTTTTTTAATTGAGTCACCTCTGTAATATTTTAAGAGTTTAAATTATTATAATACTTATCAACCCAACAAGCTTCTTTGTGCACAATTTGTGCTCTCTTTGCTCACTTATAGGATATTTGTGAATTTTAGTCTAGTTTTATATGTACGCTGATACTCTTTTCAAAATAAATCTTTATACCTTTTTAAAAGTTCTAAAAGCATTAAAGATATAAAACATATGTTTCCCTGAAAACCTTTGATTTATAAACATTTTGATACTCCAGGTTGTATTTCAGCAGATCATGAAAACCTACTACCACTATACCTATATTAGATACAGAGACGATACAGGGATAAAACAGCAAAAATAGAAAATGTCTCAGCAGAAATGGCAAAATAATTTATGTTTCTAACTTTCGTTTAGTAAAAATTTAGAATTTTTTCAATGGAAATTTCTAGTTACGAGTATAATTGTTCCATTTACACACAGTTTTGTATTTGGTTGATAATTTACACTACCTCATATTAAATAATTGCAATACAATAATCGCCAGATGTATATACAATAGAGAATGTACATTAAAAGTTCAAAATAAGTAAGTTCCAAACCACACTGAGATCATATTGTTAAAATAAATAATGCCAGGAAAGCATGCGTTTTTTAACAAATGAAACAAAAATATCTTTACATCGTTTCAACAAATGGATATCATTTTAGTTCATGTTCAATGATTTTATTACAAAATATTTTAACAAAAATTGTAAAAATTATCATCAATATTTGACAGGAGTAATTTCGGCTTCATGAAAGAATCTCTGAAATTTTAGCAAGAAAATGTAGAAAACATATATATTCATTTATTGGGGTCAATACCTGCTTTTAGATAATTACAAATTATAATTTTCATAAATAGGAAATTGATGCATCTCTTTTAAAATTATTACTTGAAATTTTAATGCTGACACTTTATAATATAAATGAGCAAAGTTCATCAGTATCATGGGCTATATTATTTCAAAAAATTATTGTACCTACATTTCACAACAATATGAATAAAGATTTCAATTCTTAACACAACTGGATTAAGTCAGTTATTATTGTAAACTCTTAAAAATAAATTGATTGAATAAGAAACTACGGTGTTTGATTTTAAAATCACACGAATAAGGATCACACTGATCTTTAAAATGTGTGAATACAAATCAAGTTATTTTATTTATAAATCATGCTTATTTTTTAACCAGTCAAATACAAAGAAAAATGTATGATTTTTAAACTGTGAGAATAGGAATCTCAAAGTTACATTTTAAAATTTTGTGAATATGTATCTTAATGTTTGATTTTAAAATCATGTGAATACGAATCCACATGTATAATTTTTGAAACACATGAACACAAACTATAAGAGTGGATTTTATATCACATGAATAAGAAGTACCGTTTAAGCTAAGCAAATACATATAACAATGTTTGATTTCAAAATAGCGTGAAAACGAATCTCCATGTTCAATTTTAAAATCCTGCAAATACAAATTCCGATGTATTTTTATATTACGCTAATAGAAAGTGTAATGTGCGATTTTTAAAAGTGTGAATTAAAGAAAACAAATACCAACTTAAAGAATACAACTTTCAAAAAGTTATAAAAAATTACCAGCATGTTACAAAAATTCACCAGTTTATTGATAAAAAAATTCCTAATAACCTGGTACAGGTAAAATTTTTAATTATATTTCACACATCATAAATCCCATGATGTGCGACAGAGATTTAAAATAATTAATTCTATGTTAGTTATTTTAAATCTAACTCTCGTTTTTTTTTTTTTTTTTTTTAAGGATAAAAGAGATGTTTTAATACAAGGAACCCAACATGTGAGGGCAAATTTTAACCAGGGCCCCAGATACTCTGTCACTAACTCAATCAACATAAAGAAAAAAATTTAAATCTTATTCCTCCCCCACTGACCTAATAAAATAAGTTCACTTAAAATTTAACAGATGAAACAGTTGCTACAATTAAAATTTTTATTTTCATTCATAATCTGTTGCAACTTACTTTATCATTATAAATAAAGAATAACTAAAACTTATCGAAAAATACTAATACTAGAACACAGAATTAACCATACAGAATTAACCATACTAGAATTCTATTATTCCATTTTATTTCTCTATAGAGTCATATCGTTTATTGTTAATCTCAAACATAAGTTGCAAATCTCTTTTGGATCACTGCCAATTTTGCTAAATAAAAAAATTTTAATGCCCACTTAGTAACTATCCTTTTGTATACTATTCAGGTTATTTAACATATCACAAGGGTAATCGTGGCATAGTGAAAAACCCTAAAAACTTTTATGCACGAAAACTCGATACAAATATATCAATTTATATACCCTCACACGTTTCAGGGTTTAACATAATTTTTTTAACTAAGATTTGCAACTAAATTACCAACCAAAGAAGAATACATGCACAGTAACTAATTTAAGAAAAGTAAGTTCTTAGAAGAATCACAATATTGCTTTTAAAAAATGTGAATATGAATCAAGACATTGAATTTTAAAATCACATGAATATGAATTACAATATTGGATTGGAAAAATACGAAAATACAAATTGTATAATGTGAATACAAAACTTTTATATTGTGTGAATACGAATTGCATTGCATGATTTTTAGATTGCATAATATGAATAGCAATGTGTAGCCTCTAAATCACATATGAATAGTAATATCGATGATGGATATTATAAACACGGAATGCAATTTCGATTTTAAAAACACATAGCTACAAATCACAATATTGTGTGAACACGAATCACAATATATAATTTTTAAATAGAATGAATAAGAATCCTGACACGTAACTTTTAAATCAGGTTCTAGTCTAGTGGAATCACTGGAACCATAATAGAGTCTAACTAACAAACAATTACTTAGAAAATTTTTGAACAAATAAGAAAAAAAGGCTTATCTTTGTATAGAAATATTATAAAGCAGAAGAAAATGTATCCTTACGAATGTGTGTGTGTGTGAATATCTGGTAAAAGTAATTGTTATATTACTTCTGTCAGACTCTTAACTATTTTATTAGTGTTTTTCTGTGTTGCTTTTTGCTGTATGAAATAAAACATACAATTCGAAATATTTAAAGAAATCTACAATTTAAAAAAAAATGGTATGCAATATTATTAGAACACCAATAAGCTAAAGAATAACTTATGAAAGGTAAATAAATTTAGGGCCAATTTACATTTTATTTAAATGAATTAGAATTTATGTCACCTTCTTACTCAGCTTCATTTTACTGATGAGAACGTCATGTTTATTACATAAATTATGATAATGTGTTAGTTGAATTGGATTTTTACTGAAACTCACTGTCTCATTTTAATCTGGTTCATTTGAAAAAAGGTGAGCTTTTTATTAGTGAATATCAATGCTTATCATCAATGTACTGTAAAGTTAATTAATCTTTTCCTTGATACTATTTAGTTCATTTAAAATATCTCGAATTAATTAATCAAAATGTTTCTTATTTGGAATAATTGCTGGAAATCTCAATGGAGATAACTAATGTTTCTCATTTATTTAATATTAAGAATGTTTAAATTCAAACATTCACACCAAAAACTTTTAGAAAGAATTTCAAATTGCTTCATTTCAAAAAAAAATTAAAAAATAATAAAAAAAATACTAAGTTATTGATAGTAAAGCTCAGTATTGCTTAATTCCATGTAAATAAAATGATTGAAAACTTTTTCTAGGTAAAAAAAAAAAAAACTCTATAATGTGATCTTAATTTTGGTAATAAAATTAAAATTTGTAATTTTAAAATTTCTCTGACAGTCCAAATTTGAGACTATAATCTATTCAATTATTTACATTTCAATTAGTCGGAAAACTTAGACTACAAGGATGACGAAATTCTAAAATTCTTTTACATCATGATTTAGTTGCAAAGTCAAATTATTTTTGTGAAGCAGAAGTTTTGTAATGTTTTTGTTCACAATTTGAAGTAATGTCCCAAACTGTCTTATAGTTATTTTACTGCACAAGAGATGAAAATATTTTGTTTGAAAATTCATTTTATACTGCAGCTCTCATTTTTCTGGAAAGTGCATTTATAAGCTCATGTATATTCCTTATAATATGTTTATTCTTTAGCATTGTACAAACACTTCAATTTATAACTAAATATGAATTCCTTAGTTCACAGATTGATTTTTCAGTCCTATTTTTTTAATTCAATTAACATTTAAGTCATAATTTAAGACATAGAAATAAAAGACAGTTCTAGATAAATTAACCTTAATTTTTATCTAACAAAAATTTCTTAAATGCTTTTTCTTCATTTAATATTAGGGAAAAAATTTGTTATTAAATGATATAAACTACATAAAAATAATGAAAAAAAAATCGATTTTGCTTTGTCTTGGAGAGGATCTATCAAGACAGAAAAGGCAAAAAAACTTTTTATTTTAGAATTCACTTAAAATTTACCACCTTAAATTCTTTTTACACAATATTAGTTAAAATTTTTAAACATTTCATCAAAAGAAATCTGATATTAATTATCATAAGTCAAAAACGAAGAATAAGTATTTTTAAGGAATAGTAGTAGACGTTCATTTACGTCACACTAGAGCTGCACAATGAGCTATCGGCAACGGTCAGGGAAATATCCCTGAGGATGATCTGAAGACACGACATCACAATTTTGATCCTCTGTAGAGGGGGGTGGCACCCCCGCTTTGAAAGCTTGGCGACCGGCATGTGACGTCAAGCACGTTAAGGTAGAAAGTTTAACGAGGACCTACGCAAAACGATCCAAGTGTTCATCCACCCGCACACTGGCCACAGCCAGTGATGCCTGACTTTAGTGATCTGCTGGGAACCGTGTCTTAACGATCAGTCCACTGTGGGACTTTTAAGGAACAGATTATCATAGTTAAGTAGAACAAAAATGTACAAAAGAATATAATTAAAAAATATTTTTAAGGAATATATAACCATAGTTAAGTAGAACAGAAAATATCAAAAAGAATAATTACAACTGCTTGCTGAACAGACATTAAAATGTTAAGAATAGCATACATGGAAAAGATAAGCATACATGGAAAAAAGCACTAATTATATAAAACTATATCAGTTAAAACATACCACATGGAAGTTCAAAGTGAGTCTCGAGGAGAAGACTGTGTCCAGTAGGCACTTTGGTTCCGACCACCTCCCCCTCCTCCATCATCAACTCTTGGTCAAGTGATAACCACTGACCTTCACCCACCTGAAACATTTCATTTTATTTAGTCATCATTCAAAATATATATATTATGCATGCGTTTTAATGTTTAATCTGCAATCTCATTATCAGAATATCCAAAGTAAAATCTCTGGAAAAGAGGCAGAACAGGGGACAGGAGTCCGAGACTTTCTCTGGACAAAAGAAAAAAAACAGGAGCTTGACAGCAAGATTATTGCCCGAGAGTCAGAGACAACAAACTGATCAAAGAGAGACAGCAGGCCCAACAATGAATATCAGTTCCTACATACAGTGACGGCGAAAGTATCTCAAAAGTGGGATATATATATATATACATATATATATATTTTTATATATATATACATATACACATACATATATATTTATATATATACATATACACACACACATATATATATATATATATATATATATATATATATATATATATATATATATATATATATATATACATATATAAATATAATATATATATTAGAGTTAAAGGGAATCAAACTATTTGAACCTCACAAAAATGACAATCAAGAATTCGAACTTGCAATTTTAACTTCATGATTCGAATTCTTTTAAAATTAAAATTAAATTAGTAAAAGAAATTGTTTACCCGTAAATTATTTATTGCTTATTTAACGGTATCTTTCTTAAACATGTTTCACTGTTGTTGTTTTATTTATTCTGCTCTTTGTAACATTTGAAACCAAGAATTTTCAGATCGGTCAGCAATAGGGACGTATATTTCCTTTACAAAGGGATAGGGATTATTTGGCAGCAGTTTTCACCAAGAATGTTAAAGTTCGATTGAAATAGAGATTCTTTTTCAGAATTCAGGCACAAAAGAATTATCTACTTTCTTTTAATTACACAAATGTTGAGCGAAAAACAGTAATCTTAAAAGGGGTTGTGCCTCTTTATTAAGAAAATATTACTGTTCTCTCGATTCCGCGGTCCCTGCCTACATAATTATTTACATCCAGTTCTGAGCCATAAGTATTAACATGCATCCAATTCTCAGTAGGGGAACATGTGTGTATTGACTTCATTCCTGCCCTAAACAATACTTCTAAACAGTCTTGCGTTTTTAACGGAGGCTGTAAAAGGTCACGTGATCTAAGAATTTTCTGATTTTGAATGGGTTGTTAGGGAATATCAAAAGCATAACATGAGCAGAAAAGTCAAACCTCGAAATGTCTTGTAAGAAACTCTCAAAGGGATTAAAGTTAGAGCAAGACCACTACTGTAAAGAGTAACATTTCTTATAAGAAACTCTCAAAGGGATTCAAGTTAGAGCAAGGCCACTGAATGGTAAGGAGTAACATTTCTTATAAGAAACTCTCAAAGGGATTAAAATCAGAGCAAGCCTACTGAACTCTAAGGAGCAATCATATTAGTTTCTGGTACAGTTTTAGAGAAGATTCCTCAATGTCATATTCAATACTCATATCACTAACGAATAGTAGCAAATCATCAATTGCTGTGGACTTCATGATCTAGTGACCAAATAAAAGGCATAATTTTGAATTGGTTCTATCGAATTTATTTTGAGAAGCTATTATCATTTGCGCATAACTGTACATAAAAATAAGTTTCAAAGAGTTGTGAAAAACAATTAATTACTCATTTTGAATAAGCTAAATTATTTAACTGATTAAATACTGTTTTAAAATGAGAGTAAAAAAACAAAATATTTCTCAAGATAATATTACTTAATTACTTGGTTAAAATATAAAAAGGTTCAGAGGATTTGAATACAGAAAAAGGGTCGTCATGATTTGTCTTTTCAGTAACATATTGATCATTTTGTATTTTCCTAAAGTAATGTAGCCATATTTGGCAATTATTTCTACTGCAGTTACGCAAGTTTTTAATTTCATTTTTTTCTTTGCTGCCAAAATGTAAATATCTCTCATTTTAAGCAAGAGTAATAAAAAAATGGCAAAAACTAGGAAAGTTCCAAAATTCTTTTTTTGTCAATACTTTCAAAGAGAACTTAAAACATCCTACAAACATTAATTGAATTTAAAACTAAAATATGATATATTACTGCAATGACTATTAGAACACATTAAGAAAGCAAAAACTGAGACATTAGAATCACAGAAATAAGTAATAAAAAACCTAGTGTAATTATAATGGATGAATGGAAAATAACATTTTATAGCAGAATCGTTGAAATAGGTTGCACAGTAAGAAATTTCGGAATGTTATATTGACTGACCAATTGCATGAGTCAATAAACATCACTTGCTAAATTCTGACATTTGGGCTTAGTTTAAGTGAACCTGCAGTTCGTAATTAGGAGATGGAGTAGTTGGTCCCTGCTTCAGATCATGTCTTCTTACATCATAATTGTAGATTATCATATATTCATATTTTTTAGTGATTTCGATAATTAATTAAGGACATCTAGTTGATGGCATCAATAGCATGCAAATTTTAGAGATCTCATCTGTATTCCAATGCATAGCAGTCACTAGCCATTCTAGCCAGCATGACTAGCCATTCAGTGCTAAAACTATCTCCGTGTAGATGATGTATGTCTTAATCACCATGTTGTCATTCATCATTCCATTTATTTGTATAAGTTACGTTTTTGATGTTGTCATGAATAGTTATACATTACGTGGAGTCTACCATTCAAGTCATGTTTTGAATCAGTGCGAGCATTTTAGTCTTCATTGTGTAAAGCTGTCACTCTAGTGGACCATGCACTTCTTGCACTCAGGCGAGTGTTATTCTAGTTTAATTCAATTTTCATGCCTTTGGAAAAAGTATGTGGCAAGTCTGAATGGTGGTAGAGTAGCAGAGTGTGAGTGTTGTTTGACTGGCACAATTGGTGATTGGTCAGTCGACAGATCATTACAACTTTAACATTACTGCTACAAACTGAAGCTAATAAAAACAAATGTCGTCATAAACTAAATAAGACAACAAAAAAGTAGATAAGAGCATTAGAAAATATCAGGAGAGTGAAACACATGGTGACATAAAGATAACCCCTCTCCCAAAAAAAATTATATATACATAAAAATATTGAGTAGAATTAATGACAACATTTAGAGAAATTAATACACAATATAAAAAAATTGAGACAAATAATATAATGTGAAGAGAATAATAGAATTCTTACATACAATTATCAACAGAATATAATGATAAAAAGAAAACTGATACCTCATTTGAGTATTTGACTCGAGTGAGAGGCAACCATTGCAAGCCTAAAAGTTTGTCCCATACCATCCCCTTGTTCCAGACTTCAATAATGAGACCAATGTCCATCCTGTTGGTTTCACTGAAAGATTAAATGCTTTTAATTACTCAAAATATGAAGAATATCAAAATATTTTGTTTAAGATATAAAGTACAAAATATAGATATAAATGAAACATTGAATAAATATTACCATCTTGAAAATGATAATGTCTATTTAATGTTTCATGTATTATCGATCCAATACTGGATGAAAGTTTTCTAAAATCTTTAAGACTCATGTGAGAGGCACATTAAAACTACACTGGTGTGGAAAGGTGTTAAATTATACTGAAATGTGTAAAATTATGTGGAACTAGGTAAAACGATGCTTAACTTTTAGACACCAGTGTATGGTCTACAAAAATTAAAAATTTGTAGGGTGCTGTATTGTATCTACCACTACAAAAATACAATCCCAATTTACTAGTACAGTACAGAACCCGTTATCCGGAAATCAGAAAACCGGAAAACCAAAAAACCGGAACAAAATTCGATAAATTTTCATTTTTAGAAGAAAAAAAATTTTTTTTCCTTGTAAGATTTTAGGATTTTTCTTTCTTTTCTGAAAGATGTTTACCTTACCATCATTTTTGAAATAATCATTAGTGTATTACTTCATCGTTTTTTCTTCCATTTAAGATTATTTCCAAAAATTTTTTTTTTTAGTTGTGTTTAACAATAAAAAAACCGTCTTTTTGTAGAGACTCAGAAAACCGGAAAAATCAGTTATCCGGAATAGCGATGGTCCCGATCGTTCCGGATAATCGGTTCCCTACTGTATATAAGACATGTTAACTAGATTCTATGCCGGGTCTATAACCAATTAGAGAGCATGACGAACTAGTACTCATTAATCAGGTGATACCAAGAGTAACTAAAGCCACATACTCAGGTCTAGTCATCAACAACAGACTGACTTGGTTGGATCATGTTAAAAATGTTAAAGATAAAGCAAATGCTGCAACTTTGAAACTGCTATCCAAGATGTACAGTGAAAAATTAAGCTTGAAATTGAAGAAATTGTTATTTATTTCGATAAGACCAATCATGTCCTATGCCTCACCAGCATAGTGTAATGTATCTCAAAGTGAGTTTAGGAAACTTATGAGAACGCATAATAAGATCTTAAGAAAGATAACTGACGCTCAATGGTATCAAAGAAATGTTGATATACACACAGGCTTAGAAATTGACAGTTTCGATCACCACTTTAACAAAATGAATCTGAATTTTTTTTAAAAAGAGTTAGATTGTAAAGCTGGAAACTTTAACTCAATTTTAGAGTACGAAAACCTATTCGAAGATGCTTCTCAGAAGCCAGTTGCAAACTTTTTTACAAGTGATGCAACACTGACCATTTGAGTCAAACTCAATGGAGCGTAAATAGTGAATTTTATATTATAGCAATATTTTCTTATGGCACTTATTTATATATAAAATTATATACCAAAACGGACAATATTCGTATAGAATAACACTAATATAGATGCGTAATTGTATGTAAAATGTGTTGACACAAATCAAATTGAATTGTATTGTACTAGATTTCATCAAAATTGACTATGCTTTATCATAAAAGTGAAGAGTATGTGATTGTTGAGAATATGATATGAGAAAGTGTATTGTACTTGAGAGATGTACAATAGAGTTTGACAAACTTCTTACAGGAAGTATACTTTTATCATTCTTTTTCTCCATTACTTATTTATATGTATATGTAAAAAATGCATCATTATTTAATATTACTCGAGCAATGTGCTCATACTTATTTTTCGACTTTTATCTTAGGCTACAGGGACTGTAAGGAACGACCACTATGATCCTTCAATTCATGATGAAGGGGTAAGGGCCACTTCGGCCTCAGGCATCCCGACCAACCGACATGACTCTATGTCAGGGTACCTTTTCATAGGTGAAGGTTGACATTGTCGATAACTGCTATCCCAACATTGGTGACTTCCGGACGTGATGTAAACAAGCCTAACTTGACAGAAACTTTGATGGATGGTTCCCATTGAACAGTTGACTTGCTACTTGTGACTGTCACAATATTCACTGCACGTTGCTGCTTCTCAGTCCCAATCACACACAAGGTCAGTCTGTATACACTCGTCTGCTAATAACAACACAGGAGCGACCATGGCCGTGAACTTAAAACAGCTCTCACGATCATCATTTAAAAGTATGGTGATCACTCCCGGCTTCGCACTAATCAGTAATGAATCAGCTAGTGGTATCTGTTCATCGAATTCTATCACAAATATAATTCTGGTGGGGAAGTACTGTAGTGTATCTACCACTACAAAAAAACAATTCCAATTCACAAGTATATAAGACAAGTAAACTCAATTCTGTGTCGGGGTACCTTTTCATAGATGAAGGTTGACATTGTCAATAACTACTATTCACACATTTCCCCCCTCCCCCCAATCCCCAATTTTTATAAGCCAATATGCTAGTGTACTTTCAAGAAACACAGAAAGTAACATAACTTTCAATTTTTTTAAGTTAAAAAAATATAATCACACACACATCGTCACATCAGACTACTAAATTGATCCGTGCTGAGGCCTTTCTTCTTTCAGGAGGTGTTGGTCTGCCAGGCCTAATTGACTACCGTTTAGCGGTGCCTCCACAAATTCAACTCTAGGAAAAACGGTAGTTTCCCCAAATACTTTATCTTAAAATTTCATTTTGTATCCCGTAGGAAACGATAAATCCATATTTTTACCATATCTTTGTGCTGATTTTTTTAATAATTTCTAATTTTCGGAAATTATGTCTAAATTTCACAAAATAGGTACCTCTCAGAAAAACCTAGACAGACCCCTGATTAAACACTTTCATAAAAAAAAGAATTAGGGTACAACCTTTGAACCATCCGTGTCTAAAATATTAACGATGAATTAAGCAGATCGAAAATGTAGAGTAAAATAACGATCAATTCTAGATAAATGCCTTATTTTCTTTTAATTTAACTCAATTATAAATGAGCATTTAATTCTAAAGGAATGCTACCCTTCAGTTCATTTTTACTTTGATATAAACTGTAATATGTTTTATATGTATGTTAAAATATATATACCATAAATTTTAATAAAAGCATAAAAAAAATTCTTACAACAAGAAGTCTGTTTCCCAAGTGGGATTGTTGCCCTTTACTGCTACTGTTGTGGACTTCACATTTTGCAGTTTTAGGGTAACATAGGTATTGAACTGATCTAAAAAGAGAAAAAAATTAATGTATGAGTTCATAAAGAATTATACACATGGGAAATAACTTTTTTACATGCTATAATAAAGTATTTTGAGGTATGAAATTTTAATAAATAGTTGCAAATAAAAAAAAAGAAAAGGCTGCATTAAAAATATTAATTGCTTAGTAACAATTATCTTATTATCACTTGGACTTATGGAGTTCAGATCATCTAGTAATGGTAAATGGCATGAACTTTCTTCGGCACTATCTTAATAACTAAAATTTCCCCATACTGAAATTGTCATTTTTATCATAGATAGTTTTCAAACAAATAACAAAATAATTAAACCAAAACATAAAATAAGTAAATGCAGATAAATTTTAAAATGTATAAACTTACTTGCAGTGCCAACCAAAGCAGCTCTTCTCACTAAAATAGAATTTTAACAAATTAATTAAATTATAGGAAACAAATTTAATCACTACAATATTAATAACATGAAGCACTCTTGTCACTACAATATAAAACACTCTTCTGCTTGAAAAGCAGGTTTCCAGGATTAAATGAGACTTTGCTAAAAAGGGACTGCTATGTGGAAAAAAAATATTCCTTTCTAAAGTCATTGAAGCTTCAATGCTCCACTTAAAGGCAACAATATTTTCACAAGGTTTACAACAGTTATGGAAGTATATCAGTGATGTAATTTTCTTAACTAGTATCAAGCTATTAATTGACAATTATAGGAAGTAACAGGAATAAAAGAGGACATTGCAATCTTCCAAACCTTAATAGTGACAAATGAACAAAAAAAGGAAAGGCTGCTCAAAAAATATTAATTTCTTAATAATCATAATCAGGGGTCTGTTCAGGGTAAATTTACTGCCGTTTCGCGGTACCTTCACAAATTCAATTTTAGGAAAAAAGGTAGCTTCACAAATAAAAAAGCAAGTTCTCATGCAAACCTCGTTCTTGTTGCAATCTATGGAAAAGAGGAGTGCAATGTGGTAGGCCTAATCGGTCACTTACGCTAAATCAAAGCGAGCTTCTTTTTAGCTGAGTTTTTTTTAAAAAAATTAAATGATGAGGCTCTTTCTCTATAAACTTCACAGGAAGTTGAAATTTGAACATTATCCTAAACACTATTGTAAATTTATTTGAACAGACCTCTATTTTTTTATGAACCATTTTTTTCTCTGTGAAACTTTTTTCTGTATATGAAGCAGTTGAAAATGTTCTCATAATTAAAATTATTTATACTATTAAATGCATGTTTTTATTAAATTCAAGTTGAAATTTAACAATCAGCAATGATTTTTATAGATTTTAAAATTTGGGTATAATTTTTAGCCTAAAATTTTACAATAGCAAAATTATTTTTGAATATATTTGGGGAAAAATATATAGGAATTTACCAGTCAAAAATTATTTTTATTTGTAGTGACAATTTCTGAAAATATTTTCTTACTTTACCATATTTTTGTGTTGATTTTTTTATACAATTTTTAATTTTCACAAATTATGTCTAAATTTTCACAAAATAGGTACCTCTTAAAAAAACCTAGACAGACCCCTGATAATGACTTGATAGAAATTCTGCTTGACATTTTAGTAAATATAGGTCTAGGGTGCCCAAAAATGTAAAGCAAAGCATTTCTGCATCGACCATTGTGGACAAAATCATTTAAACTATAATATTTTTGAACTCAATAAAATTCGCCTCTGAAGCCACAAGCTGCATGTTTAGTGTTATTCGTTTAATACGGTGGTGTTCAAAAAATTATTAAAATTTTTAACATACTAAGATGTACACCAGCAGGGCAATATAGCAGCAAATATGGAAAAGTCATTAACAAATGCTGTCAACATCACATGCATCGAAGACAAACTTGGCACTCCCTTAATGTATTAAGGTAATGTGCTATTTATATAATTATATTGGAAAGAAAAAACCAAGACTTTAAAAATTGCATTGAAACCCATTGCAATACCATCAAAAAAACGATAGATAAAGCATTCTGGATTTATGACAAAATTGACACAATTCATGTGTAAGAAAAAAATGAGATTTAAGATCCGTGTCTCACAAATAACTTGTATTGAAAAAAAACTATATAGTAGAAGCCATGATGAACTCTGTAGAGAAATAAACTTCTATTTACGAGATAATCCATTAACTACTATAGTCTACCTACGAGACAAAATGACTTTAAAACGGTATCGTCAAAATAGCATTTGCATGCAAGCTAAAAACCCTACTTAAATACACAGTGACTAAAAAAAAACAATCAAAAAACCATGTGGATTTACAATGGAATCATTGAGAATTGAGCAAATCAAAGAAATGATTACACAGATGCGCAATAAAAAGAATTCTGTGACATAAATATATATATCATAAATAATCAAAACAAATTGGGGGTTTTAAAACCTCTATGCTTAAAAAATATTTTAAAATTGAAACATTATATTGGGTTGGCAAGAAAGAAATTTCGGTTTTTAGAGTGAAATAAAACTCACATTTTTTAATACAAAAATGAACTTTAATCAGTCATATATCTTCCATTCTGTTCGATGACCTTTTGTCATCTTTCAGGTTTCTTCATGTTTGAACATCATGCTCAAAAAACTTATGGTCCATAGCGATTAACTCAACGAAATGCAAATTGAGGTGATAGTTATAACTGAAATTTTTACAATCTGGAACGTTTTAAAAACTTCATAATAAATGATAATTTGATTGTGCAAGGTTGGGACTATTAGAAACACAAAACTTCCACTAACCACAAATAATTTTGTATGCGGAAAAATTGTGTGTGGCTCCGCATTGTCGTGGTAGAACAGGATCACTTTTCAATGTTCTATTTAGTCTCGACTATGCAACATTGTATTATCATTAATCTCAAAGCTCACAGAACTTTTAAAATTGTGAAAATTTCAGTAATAAGGCTCATCATTTAAATTGCACTTAGTTCTATTTTTTGCTGATAAGGACCATAAGTTCTATGAGCCTAGGATTATGTGGCAAAAGATCATCAATCAGAATGGAAAATATTTGACCGAGACTGATGACCATACTAATGCTGTAAAGAACACAGTTCAGGTACAAAAATCAAGATAGATAAATATATTGTTACATTACAAGAAACGTACACGTAAAATCTGAGAAAAAAATAAAGTGAGTCAGTGTTTTTTCATGTTAAGTTTTGTAAAAAAAAACTCTCAATGCTTGATTTTTCAAAAAAAGAATTCACAGAAACTTTTGAATTTATGATAAGTTTGATTCAACAACCTAACTTTTTGGAGATGAAGAGAACAGTGAGTGTTTTAGGGACAATTAAAGGATGATTCTACTTATAAAAAAATTATGCCATTATTGCAGCCTAGAAATATCAAATTTTTGAGATTAAAAGTAGAATAGATTTAATACTCTAACAACTTGAATATTTAACTTGAAATTTTGCTGAAATGGATAAGCTGGAACAAATTTAGCGAGCGAGTATGATGCCAAGAGTCAATATAGTAAAACTGACAAAACTGCACAGATTTTTAAAAAAATTTTCGTTCAAAAATGAATTATATGCATACAACAAACCACGCAAATGACTTGCTAAGAAATATAGTTGCAAACTTTCTTTCTTTAATTGCAACCGACTTATTGCAACTCTTTTCTTAGTGGTTTACTTTTCAATACTTTTTTAAAAAATTGGATACCAAATTAACTAAATAATTAATGTAAACATTGCTGACAATATGAAGATAAAGCAGAACATTGTTGATCTGAACTTATCAAGACCAGCACAGATTTCGATTACAGAAATCTTGACTGTGATCTATGTTCTATGAAAAACTTATTGTTATATATCCAATCCTGTCAATAATTAGATATCAGGAATTATTAGGAATTAGATTTCAGGAATTTCAGGAACACAGATTTCGATTACTGAAATTTTGACTGCGATCTATGTTCTATGAAAAACTTATTGTTATATATCCAATCATGTCAATAATTAGATTTCAGGAATTTAACAGTCTTGTGGTTAACCAATTTTAAGACACTATATTGTTTAAAGAGAAATGTTTCTTATTCGAAAGTTATTTGCTAATCACTTTTTAGACACATTATCATCAATCACATGATTTGATAATACAATATAGTGATTCATAAACAAACATGAATTATGAATCTCACATAGCAGTTTGTAGATATTGCTAGCAGCTCAAATCTGAGTTAATTTCCCACTTAGTTAAGTAAATCATGATTTATATTATTTAAAATTTTCCCCAATAATCGATAATTAATTTAATATTTAGGTTACTTTCTTGACATGAAGTAAAATGCCACTAAAAAATAAATAACAAATTTTAAATACATAGGACAAATTTTTCCAATAACAATATATTGATTAAATTACTAAAAAGGATAGGTATGCCTTAACAAAAGATAGCATCAATATTTTTCATCAAGTTTTAAAATTCAAGATAAAATTACAAATTTCAAGAATAAAGAATTATCCTTCTACAATAACCTATCTCATTTTTTTTTTAAATAATAATTAGCACTGCATTCAAAAATGAAACATACTATTAAAAAATAAAAATTAAGAAAAATTCTTTCAAACATTGAGAAGTCAGTTATTAAAAATACATATATCTTGAAACAATGATAATTATGAACAAAAACAGAATTAAAATCTATAACTTCTACTACCATTATAAAAAAAAAGCATATTATTATAATTATTGTATTATATTATTTTGAGAATGGCTAGAGATACATTCTTAAATTAAAAGCTTTGATGCATATTGTTTTTTTTTTTTTTTTTTAATAAAAGTAAATATTTTGATGCTGAAAAATAATCTTAAACCTTTGATAATGTACATTTTCTTTTTGCTTTTAAAATAAACTTTTAAACTACAGTATTAAAAATTTCATGATTAAAAAAAAATTTGGTTAAAAAAAATAGGTTCTTAATAATACTTTAGATATTTGACTAAGTTTATCAAAAAATTTCTGAAGAAATTTAATTATCTAACTTTCAAATTATTTTTTGACTAACAGGCAAGATGTCGCACGTAATCATTCGAGGGCCACAACCACTACCATTTTATTAAAATTATCAAAAATAAAAATTGATTGGCAGAAATAAAAAATGTCACATTCATTGCTAAATCTTTAATTTTATTTAAAACTTAAGATTATAAAATTCAAACCTCAACATTTTAAAACACACAATTAATCAGTAACTAAAGACATTATAAATAATTTTGATTTAAACATTTACCAACTTACTTCACCCATAAATAAACATATAATTAAAAACTATGTTTAATGTTTTAGCTGTCAAATTTAATCATATTCGTAAATTAGGAAAGCATGAATTATGAATGTATCTTGCAATTGAGAACTAATTGTATCTAAATAACTATTGAAAGAAATTTTCTTTAAAACAAATTAAAAACAATAAAAAAATATTATAAAAAATCCAAAATATATCTAAACATTAAAAGACTGAATTCTCTCAACTTTTTCCTTTTTTTATTTTCTTAAATGAAAGCAAGTTTAAAAAGAATGTAGCTTAAAGACTTATCTATTAATTAAAGAAACACTTAATTAATATACAGTAATATATAGATACATAATTGATTTATCAACAGAGAAAGTCAAAAACGTGAAATAATTTATTTTTCTTCTCATTTAAAGAAGAAAAAAAAGACATGGGTATTGTGAAGAACTAAAGTTGTAATTGATTTGAAAATTATATATTTTTGAAATAAATTCAATTGTCTCTACATTGCCAATTAATATCTAGGATAACTAGAAAATGTTCTTATTATACTAATGAATAATTAAATCAATATCAGTAAATGTAAAAATTGAATTCAAATTTATTATTATTTGTGCACCCTCATTTTTAATGATATATTTAAAGTAAATATTATTTTTCTTCACAACTAGTTTACTATCTACTTAAATATTAATTGTTTAAGATTGCCAGGCTAGGAATAACATTTAATGTGATTAATAGCTCTACAATTTAAATTAGAAAAAGAATTTAATTTTATTCATAGTGAATGATTGTAAGTGATTCTGGGTATAAACTTTGATATTTTCCACAATATCTTTGCTCAGTAAATCAATGTTATTTAGAGCATAATTAATTAGGCCAGACAAAACAAAGCAATACAAACTGATAACCATGTTGACACAAAAAATAAACACCAAAATCGTTTAAGGAATGAGAAATCCCAACAGGATTTGGCAAAGATAAGGGCATCCTTCATACAACACAACAAACAAAACACACCATACTACCTGATAATGATGAGATAATCCACACCTGTCGCAAAAAAATGACGTAAAGGATTAAGAAATAAAAAAAGCAATTAAATATATTAGATCCTGAAAGCTTTATAAACAACTAATCACAGTAACACATAAACATCCACATAACATTGCGATTCCATTTCATGCATCAAATCAAGCCACAAATGATGTAAATATCCCTCTGGAGAGCACAACTCTGCATCAATTATTCAATAAATAATTGCGATTTATTTTTATTTTGAATTTTATGCACTACTTATTAAAAACATTCAAAATTGAAGGGTAGTGGAGCTTCACTATCTGCACCCGTTCAGTGCCTTTGAGGATATCGCTCGGCTCAATTCGCCTATTATAAGGTAAGGATAAATACTGAAGAATGCACAAGAGGATTATGAGAGGAAAGAGGTCTATTAGACCGCCTTTACACACAAGATGAATAGCAGGATGATGAGATAGTGATCCGGACTCGAACTCACCAGTTACGCAGAGTAGGGCCATGCTGCTAGGAAATTAACTCCAATGGTTGTGGAGTAAACACCTGGATTACATAATCTACACAACTTCTTAAACAACCTGTTCCTAAGACCGTTCATACCACACCGCTCTTAAAAAAACATCTTCAGTCCTATGAGCGAGCACCAGTATTCCATGAGAAGACACATTTCCGCCATGTCGTTACGTCACGTGTGACGTCAATGACTGGCGCGCTTCGGAGCAGACTCCGAGGAGAAGGAACCCAGAGTTTCCCGCTAAATTGACTTCTGAGACGCCATTATTGGTCATCTGTTTTATGTCCATTAAAGTTAGGGGAAGTGGCGGATCTTGGCAGTAAAAAGTTTTTATTGGTAGCATCTTTTTTCTGTTTATTTTTTGGGCAAAATAATTTTGTTGTTTGGTAAAATCAGGGTTGTGGAGTCAAAGTTGGAATAATTTACTCGATTCAGACGACGCAAAAAATTAGTTTCAAAGGTTAAAAATTAGTTTTTATAGGTCAAAAAGAAGTATTTAACCTTATAAAAAATTATTATAAATTAATTACAAATAAAACTAATTATTTTTAGAAAAAAATAATTATCAAAAAAATAATTACAATTTTTTCTAACATTAATAATTATTAAACTTTTTTTGTCGAATAATCAATTTATTAATCAATTAAGTTAAAATCATTGCAAAGTGATGCAAATATAACATCAATACTTTCCTAGGATTATGCAAAAATATTAACAGAATATTAACCAAAAATTATGTACAAATAAAAATAATTATTATTAAAACTATTACAACTATTAATAATTATAATATTTTGTAGTCGAATTATCATTGCTAAATTAAAATCATTACGAAATGAAGCAAATATAATATTAATACTTTGCTAGAATTATGTGATAAATTTAACAGAATATTAAGCAGAAATTATGCACAAATAAAAATAAATTATTTTTATAAAAATAAATATTATAAAAAATAATTAAAATTATTAAAAATATTAATAATTATTATATTTTAATAGTCGTATTATCATTGTTAAGTTAAAATTGTTACGAAATGAGACAAATATAATATTAATACATTCCTAGGTTATGTGATTTCAACAGAATGTATGTTTATGAGTAATTTCAACAGAATCTAAGTTAGATTTAGAATTAGAGTCCTACTTTCACAGAAAAATGAGTCTAACATTTAATCTACCGACTCCGCAGTTCTGGTTAAAACAACTGATTTTTATAATTAATTTTAATTAACTTCAATTTTTGCATCGATATAAAAATTATATAGCCAAAATTATGCAGAAATCTATATTTAAAAATCAAAAAATCACTAGTTTCAAATTGATTAAGATTCCTAGATTATTTTACCTGGGAACATAAAAATTTCAATTTAGTTATTGTTTTATAATGCTAAATTTTAAATTTCACATTTTTAAATCATAATTTTTTTGTTCTCTATACCATATACTTATGGCTATAAATTGGATCGAGCTGTTGCACTTTAACATTTTTTTAATCGATAACTAATTACAGTTAGTTATAACTATGCTAATAAATGAACTTTTATTAATATTATTAATTGTAAAAATATTAGGCGAATACATAAATCTATATTATTTAATATATATGCTATTTATTTTATTAACTTTTATACATATTAAGATATTAATGTTGTATAATATTATTAATTATTAGTAATTAAGACAAACAATTAAAGGAGGAAAAAGTAATAAAAAGCAATAAAATAAAAGATATGTGTGTTGGTAAGACAGCACTGTCTACCAACACACAGGAGCCTTTCTGTTGTCAGTGGAAAACCCAAAACTGACAGTGCTCCGAGGCCCCATTATGATAGACAAATATGAGAAAATCATTACAAGAATTGAAAAGCACAGAAATAATTTTCTCTTATTTGTCTATCCATTATGGGGCCTCGGAGCACTGTCAGTTTTGGTTTTTCCACTGACAACAGAAAGGCTCCTGTGTGTTGGTAGACAGTGCTGTCTTGCCAACACACATATCTTTTACTTTATTGCTTTTTATTACTTTTTCCTCCTTTAATTGTTTGTTTGAATTTCTAAACTAAAATAAAGCAAATTTGGTTTTAACTGCTTTAGGCGCTTTTCCATTTTGATATAATGTTTTAATTATTAATTCACCTTTTTGTCTTTTTCTGTATTTGTAAATTAGATTAATTTTCCGATTAATTTCTTTTTAAAACTAAAATTCTAATATTTAATTCTCTTCCCTCATCAAGAAAATTAATTAAGCTTTGTCAGATTCTCTAAAATTTGTTTTTCAAAAGGCAAAATAAATTAAAACACTTTGAGCTCTGATTTTATAGCTTACAGCTTCACTTTGAGACTTCGCCGGAAACATACAAAAAGGAAAAGCATTTTGCTTTCGGCAGCAAAGGGATTGAATGCTGAATATTTTCTCCAATAAAATCAAATGGTTACTCATTTAGTACGGATATTCACTTAGTAATATACAATTAATTCTACTTGAAAGATACGAAAAAGGAATGCGTTTTTCTTTAGGCAGCAAAGGGATTGCATGCTGAACACTTTCTCCAATCATATCAAATGGTTACTCAGTGCAGTTCATTCATTTTGTAATATACAGTTAATTCTATTCGAAAGATATGAAAAAGAAATGTATTTTGCTTTGGGCAGCAAAGGAATTGCATGCTAAATATTTTCTCCAATAAAATCAAATAGTTACTCATTTAGTGCGGCTCATTCATTTAGTAATATACAATTAATTCTATTCGAAAGATACGAAAAAGAAATGTATTTTATTTTGGGCAGCAAAGGGATTGCATGCTGAATATTTTCTCCAATAAAATCAGATGGTTACTCATTTAGTGCTGATATTCACTTAGTAATATACAATTAATTATTCTCCAACGATGCAAAAAAGGAATAAATTTTGCTTTGGGCAGCAAAGGTAATTGCATGCTGAACATTTTGTCCAATAAAATCAATTGGTTACTCGTTTAGTGCGGATATTCATTTAGAAATATACAGTTAATTCTAGATTATCTGCAAAAGTTGAACAGCCCAACAAACACAGATAAAGAAGAAGAAAATAATTTAAGAAAAGTCCTCCCCTCTAAATAATTCAAGAAACACCATCTAAATACATAAATTTTTTATTGTGGTACATTAACTAACTCCCGCGAAACATAACAACATGGAAGTAAGGCAAATTTCTGATTCGTAATCTAACGGGGGAATAAAACTAGAATTTACGAAATTTTTAACGTTTGTCCGGAGGGTCATTAACTTTGAGTGTTCAAAATGAGCTTTATTTCTGAGAATAAAAAATAACTCCGGGAAGCGGGTCGGAAAACTTTTATGTTTTGTATCAGTAACTCCATCCGAACTTAAAATGGGATTTAGCTGCTTCTGGCATTGTATCAGATCAAAAGTTTGATGGTAACTCTGTTTTTTTGGGATTATTTTACAACAGAAAACGGATTTATCGTTTACAGAATTAATTAATCCATAAAACAGAAGGAATACTAAAATAAAATTCATAATATTTGGCGAAGAAATGCTGCATTTTTTTTTTGTTAGTATAAAATGAGCCCAAATAAATATTTTCATTTGGCACAAATGAATATTTTAATTTTTTTATAATAATACGTATATTATAATACATGCGCATGTTTCAGACGTACGTATATTATAACAGTATGTAAGATTATAATAGTACGTACGTAATAGTATGAATAGTATATTTTTTATGATAGTATTTTTTTAAAATAGTCACACATTTTATTTCATACATATGTTAATGCTAAAGCTTGAAAGTCGCCAATGATCAAGCTAATCTGCAGATTAACTTATTATATTCTTCGCTACATGTCGGCCAAATAAATATCTTCATTTGGCACAAATAGATACTGCATTTTTTTATAATAGCATGTATGTTATAGTGCTTAAGTATATTACTTACTCACTTTATAATAGCATATAATATTATAATAGTATTGTAACAATACATACGTGCGTAATAGTATGTTAGTATATTTTTTATTATTGCAGTTTTTTATGGTAGCCACATATTTTATTTCACATTCATATGTTACCGGTAAGGCTTGAAGGTCGCCAATGTGGACATAATCTAGCTAATCTGCAGATTAACTTGTAATTTTCTTCGCTACATTTCGGCCAAATAAATATTTTCATTTGTGACAAATGGATACTATACTTTTTTATAATAGCACGCATGTTATAATGCATACGCATATTACTTACGCCCTTATATTATAATAGTACATAATATTATAGTAGTACGTAATATTATAATAGTATTGTAACAATACGTACGTGCGTAATAGTACGCAAGTATATTTTTTATACTAGCAGTTTTTTTTTTTTTATAATAGCCACATATTTATTTTATATGTATATGTAACCGGTAAAGCTTGAAAGTTGCGAGTCATGACCTAATTAATTTGCAGATTAACTTATTTTCTCCGTACGGGGGTGGAAGTAACAGTTTTCAGCATTTTACCAACACTGCAAAAAATTTCGGTTATATCAAAAATAGTTCTCACTATTTTTGGTGTTGCGATAATCTAAATGCGTTTTTAAGTACAAAACTCTAGTTATCGTGTAAAAAATCATATAACATAGACAAAAAACTGTTGTTTGAAAGAATTAGGGAGATTACATCATTAAACATGTGTTTGCAATGAAGTTATAAATTGATTCTAATGTGCATGTAAATAAACAAACAAAAAATGAATAAATAATTAAATAAAACTATAATAATGTAAAATTAAATAAAAATATGACTAAAAAAAGTTAAACTTACCTCAACACCAAAAATGGTACCAATTATGCACCAATTTTTTTTATAGTATAAGTAATGTGATCACTAACGGCTTCCGTATCTTTAAAGTTCAAAAGATTCTCTCTTTTCATCAACTAATCTGTTGGTTGTTAGATTATGTTTATTTACTTAATTTTTTAGATAATGAAAAATAAACAAATGACATTTTGTTAATTTCCTTAATTATAATAATATTTCAAACCATTTAATTCTTGGTGTTATAGTTTTTAAAGTGATTGATCCTATCAATTAATTTGTTGATTGTTTGATTGTAGTAACTTGATTTTTCCAAATATCTAAAAATAAATAAAAAATATTACTTGAAGGGTACAGAAAGGTTGTTATTGTTCCAGCAAAGATCTTATTTCCTCTTAAACCAGTGCTCCCTACTAGTAATTTTCTGATTTTGTTAGGTAATTCGGAAATAGCATAGGTAATTTGAGGAATGGAAAAATTTTTGTCACTTTAACGAATTACCCTAGTTAACCTGCACTAATAATCAGTTCTATAACTGATTTCTACACTTTATCTATAACACATTGAATCTCAGGTCGGAATAGCAGTTTTCGAAATATGAAAAGCGCTTTTCTCAAATCAATGTTATGTTCTAGCAGATTTAATTTTTTATTTGAAATCTGACACATTTACCTAAAAATCAATCCTTAAAAAGGTATATTTTTTTCTCATTTGATTTTATTTTTGAATTGACAGTGAATATTGAAAATGAAAAAAGGTGAAGAAAGAACTCTGTTATTTCAAACAACAACTGTTTTTTTTTAATTTGTTTCGACTTTGGAAATTATACGAAAAAGCATTATAATTAAGATCTAATTATTATTTTTTATTAATTATTAGGCCTTAATTATAATTAAGTCCTAAATCTAAAATGAGATGACACTAAGTATCAACTGAAGTACCTATGCATTTTATTATTAGATAGAGAAGACACAGTGTCAAGAAAATTGACACTTTAACATAAATTTTCTTGACAGTTAAATGATTTTAATAGTGATTTTATTGACAGTGAAGTTCAGGAAGGGAAACAAGAATCATAAATTAACATCTTGACTAGTTGTGAATTTATAATTTCTGTTTGAGGGGAGGTTGCCAGTCGTATTGAGCATGACCCTAGTACCTGCAACAAAAAGCGTTAAATTATTTGTTTCAACATCCTTTAATTACAGATTAAAAATGAAATAATTCAAGTAAATTAAGGGTTATGGAAAATGGATTTTTTTTTCAAAGATAACATTTTTAAATTAATTCAATTTGATGCAGTTACCGAAATAAAAGAACCTTTTATTTGAACTACTAAATAAATAACATAAATGTAGCACAGAAAAAATATTGCGAAACAAAAAACAAATAAAATTTTATTGTTTAATTTAATGAAAAAAATCTCACCTTGTCAGAAAAAAACATAGGAAAAACTTCAACTTAAAGAAGAAAAGAATGTTCTACCAATTCTTCAAAAAAAAGAAAGAGAAAAGTGAACCACCAATACAATATGTCCTTTTTTAATTTCATGCTTTTTGCCAACCTGGTTAAATATGACACGTCAATCTTTAACAGCAATTTAAATTCCGCTCTTTAAAAATAATCGTCTGCTACTATGTCAATCTTCAACACAATTAGTATTGTTTTTTCCCAATGACGCAGATGGGACACCGGGGTGCGAATTGACAAAACATACCGTAGATTATAAACTAGGCGATTGCACGTGGAATTGGCGATGGATTACGCGTAAATGTGGTGGGAGAACGAAATTACATTAACCTAAACAGTGAAATTCGATATTTTTTTTCTCCTCCTCGACTAGCCATGATGAATAAAAATAACTCATTAATTCATTTTAGAATTAAAACAGAAAATAACCTTTTTATTCTTGGGATCACGTTACAACTAAACTGTATTTATATTTTATTAAGCGCAATAATTTATATTTTGTAAAACGATCTAGTTTTTTAATACAACAGATATAATTTTTTAATTTTTTTTACAAGAATTGTGTTTGTGAAGAAATAAAAATAATTTATTAATGAACCAATCACAAAATATAACGTAACATTTAATACCATGTTTTATTGGAACGCTATTTTGAAGAATTAATTCTATTTAACTTTTATTGTAAGAAAACATAACCTGTTTTAATTTAGTGATTTTCTCTGTTAAATCAATCTTGATAAAAGAATAATGTAAACTTTTTATGAACATTTTTTTTAGAAATTAACAAAGACATATTATTTATTAGAAAAAAAAATTGGAGTATTCAAAAATGTTATCACGCTTTAAAGTAAAAATTTCTTGCAAATGAAAAAATCGATATTTTTAAAATTTTAAAGTAATCGGAAATTCGCTAGTAAAAAAAGAAATATGTGAAATAATTTCAAGAAGGGAAAATTGTACAAATGAAGGGATTTTTCTTCAATGACCTATATCGCGTTTGTTTTATTACTAGAAGCATTTATTATAAAAAAATATTCATTAAATAACTTTTTTTTCAATGGGATGAGATCTTAAACTTTGTGAAAAATTGATTCAATTCCTTAATATATATAAAAGGCCGTAAATACTTCATTTATTATGGAGGTCAATTCGCAAGTCCGTAAATACTTCATTTATTATGGAGGTCATAGATACCTTGATACTCTTTCAGCATAAGAATAATGAATGCAATTAATAGAAAATGCACAATTTTAAAAATATATTTTATTTACATATATTGTGTACAGGTTATTCTGCAACGATCATACGTAGCATAAATTTATAGATTCCTAAATACTGTTATATGAATTAGGTAATTAAAAACACAATTAAAAAAAATAACATAATTAAAAAAATTTTCAACCTTTATTAAAAACTTCCTGTTGTCAAGTATTAATAATAATTATAATTTTTAACAATTTTTTTAAACAGAAATTTTTAATTCTCAAACTTAATACTATCCTTCATATGAAAATATCCGAAAATTTGTAAAAGAAAAACTATATTTTAAAATTGAGCCATTGGCAACAACAGAGGTTAGATGTATATACTGAGTTTAAATAAATTATATATTATAGAACTCACATTTAGGACTTAGATCATTTTATTATCAGTTCATAAGAGTGTTTTTTAATAAATAAATGTAGTGATTGTTTGATTTATAATTGTAAGTCCTGAGTGTTTAATGTTAAGTTATGTTTCCTTTGAAATAATTTTTGAACTATGCAAAGCAGGGCGACATTCATTTCAACTTAAAATATATCAACTCAACTTTCAATAACTATAGATAAATAGGAAACAAAAATTAGATAAAAACTTTAAATGAAATACTTTTAGAAAAATACCTTCTAAATAAGGTTTAAATAAAACGCAATCACTTCGCCTGAGTGATTTTGTAAAGAATTCTAAACTTTTTAATTTTACAAGTTAGGTGAAAAGTAAATATCTTACAATAGTGGTAGGGAATTAAGGAAATTCTAAATTAAATGAACATTAAAACATTGAGTGCAAAAAATTTTCAATTCACTTAAAAGTTCACTGGAAAGTTCCCAAGATATGGTGAAATGCGCAAAAAGTAAAGTTAACACTAAGGGGTCCTAACATTGCATTGCTTTCCTGACCAAACTATTGGGAAAATATTTCCAGATTGCGGCAACCCCTATATACTGGGCAGGGACTAATATAGGGGTACTAATATGACAGGGACTAATATCATACTGGGGATCAAAAATCCGAATACGCAGCAAAAAAAATTTCTCAAAATAGGCTCGTTTTAGTGTCTGATTTCTGAACTTAAAATATATTGTCTGCTATAATTAAGTGGCATATTTGAATTCACCCTCTCGATCCATTAAGATTGAGTCCTAGAACGTAAACATCTGAACGTAAACGTAAACATTTGATCATTAGATCAAAAGTTAGTTTTAGATTTTTGTTTACTGCTCACTGTACACTAAAACGTGATTTTTTTTCTTTTGAAATTTCGATTTTAATGCCATTACTTGGATCTCCTTCGGGTTGTGCTTACTTTATATATTTAATCTCAACTATATTTTTCGCTTCACTTTTAAACTGTAAAGACTTTTTCTCCATTTGTAAATTATGAAAAAAATTATTAATCTGATTGCGTAAACAGTTAATTCATTAAAATTGGACATTCTCAATTAATTCCTTTCAATAGTCATTTATATTATTAATAATTATTATTTACGCAAAATTATAATGAGGGAAAGTTTGATTAGAAATTTAAAACTTTTTGCTGCTATAATTAGGGAATTTCTATCGACAAAATTCAAGTAATTTTTTTTTTCCGGAGCAAAATGCATTTTTATATAAAAGGGAACAATACTTACTTAATATTTATACGATAAAAGACTCTCTAATCGCTAACACCGATGACAGGAGAAATTTTCCATTTTTTCTTTTCCACAAAAAGTTTAAAACTTAAATTGTTGTTCTTTCATTATAAAGCAATTGTATAATATTCTCGTATCATGTAAAACTTTATAACGAAGTTACTTATCGACCGTTTTGCAGTTATAAAATGAAATAGTTATTAAATTATACTTGCATTTTAAAATGTAATACTCAATTGTTCAATGAATTTTACGATTATTATTATAAAACTGTGTATAATGAACATTTCAATTAAAATAATTACTACAAAATAGGTGCTGAAAATTCTCTTAAGCATTTACAAATATTATACATTTATAAATTTCAGCTTTTCGCATTATTGCTAAATAATCTCTACGTCGAAAAATATTTAAAAAATTTCATAATAACAGAAAATTTAATGAAATTTTAAAAAAATTGTAAATGGTTATCGAGCAGAACCATTAAGTTTAATTAATGAATATAGAATTCTCTAAGTCTCTGATAAACAATAAGAAATAAAAAAATTTAATCTTTTAAGTAAACAAACTTTATTATAATACTCATTTCATTATTAAGGATTAAAGGTTATTGTGAAATTATTAATTCTAATTAGTGGATAAGTAGGAAAAGAATTTCACTACTCGAAATACATTTAATGAAAGTTATGAAATTATAGAATATGTAATAATGTGTAATTTTTCTATCTTAGTTCTATTACGACCTTTTAAAAAACGCTAATAAACACAATTTAGTCAACAGAGACAAACGATTATGTCGGCGCTATAACAAAAAAATACGCTTTATATTTTATTTGATGCAGAAGAATCAAATGAAGACCCGCTTAATTGAAATGTCGCACCCATATTTAACTTGTTGAATGTTATGCGATACCGAAAACAAAACAAAAACATAAGCACACAGCTGTTTGGCGATTTGCGAGAACGCTCCTTTAACGCCAATAGAAAATTTCGCCAACCCTTTGCAATCTACGGTATGTTTTGTCAATTCGCCACCGGGGTCCCTTTGCCTATTTTTTTCTTCGCCTTAATTACAAGCAAAAATATTATTTTGACATCTTTTAATTATAAAAAGCAGTCTAAAAGTTATTAAAAAAATTTGTTTGATAATTGGAATTATATTTGTACTAAATATGAAATCTAAAACAAGTAATTTTTTTTTCATTCACATTCAAAAATTTATTAATAATTGATTTTGTAAATTAAAGAAATTTCAATGTATCTGTTTTTCTTAGATCTAAATAAGTGCTAATTTGAAAAATTGTTTGGAAGTTAGCCTTGTTAGGAAGATTTTGCTAACTCGGAAAAAGACACCATTGTTTCATGCTGCATTTCATAACCGTAAATTATTAAAATGCTAAATGTAATATTTTTTTCTTTGTTCTGTCCTAAATTGATACAAAATAACAAAAAAAGTGTGAAAAATATGTTTGATAAAAATTATACGTTAAAGGGTTAGGATAAGGGTTAAAAATGTGGCTTATCAGTATACGAACCTAAGCCCTTCAAATCTTAATATCACGCAATGATACTCGTCACAAAATATAGATGATAAGCTAGTCTGGATCAATGGTTCCCAAAAAGTGTTCCATAGAACCCTTGGGTCTATTGGAAAGGTAATTGGGGTTCCGATAATTGCGTCAATTTTTTTAACCAGGAATGATTTTTAAAATCTGTAATAGGTTTGTATCCAAAAAATAATTCTTAATTTATTTAATATTTTCATTATTTTTAGTGAGTAAAACACCGAAGAAAAAATAAAGAAAAAATTTAAGAATATATTTTTTATCTCATAACAATATATTGAATAAATTACGATAAGGATATGCATTTGCAAATTAATTAATTGCAACAGTATTTCTAATCAAATTTTTAAATTCAAAATAAAATAACCGAATTCACGCATAAAGAATTATGTTTTGCTGATAACTATTCTCACAGGTTATATTTTCCAATAGTAAAGTTATTATTATTTTTCAACTTATGTTTCTACAAAAACAAATTTAAAACTAGACTGGAAGCCGCTCCTGACCTGTGAATTCAACTGCCAGACATAAAATAGGATTTTCTTTTATCACATAAAATATATTTCCAATTGATATCTTAGTCATTTTTTGCTTCTGTTTACTATAATGTAACGGAGACTAATTAACTTTATTTATAAAGTCGGACCAAAAAAAATAAATAAATAAAGCTCGATCACTTGGCTGAGGAAAAAAAATTGGAAACCGTTGATCTGGATGACGTATGAACGAAAATTAAGTTTTTAAAACTTCGAAATATTTATTTTCTTTCGTAGGGTTTTACTTTGTTTTTTACCTATATTCGTATTATAGATGTCTAAAGTTAAAAATATGTTGTTAGATGTGAGCTGATGAAAAGATTAAATGTTTTATTTTCAGGATTTTTATTAGTTTTTTCCTTTCTCCGGATATATATATATATATATATATATATATATATATATATATATATATATATATATATATATATATATATATATATATATATATATATATATATGGCATAATAAAGAATAGAGAAAAAATAAAATATATTTTTACCACAAACATATTTGATTAAATAGTTGAATGATAATTAAAATTGCAATAAGTACGGAATTAATATTCGCTTTCTAACGTAAAAAAATAATATCCATCCTATTATACGTAAAAAAGAATGCGCATATTGTTTTTTTAAAAAAACGATGTAATTTATTTTTCTCGTTGACAGCAAAGAACTAAAAACTGAAACACACAACTAGCGAGATAGAATTCATAAGCATGAGCGCTTAAATGTAAATAATTACAAATTTCTGAATGAAAATTCCTTTCTTGTGTGATAAACGAAAAGCTGAAACAATACTCTGCTACAGTTTGGCAGAAATGGAAAGGTAAAGGCGGGTAATTCTTATTATAAACAAACTGTTCTTGTTTTTATCATACTTATAAATTTACGCAGGTTCAATGATAATTTTGATCTGCATTTTAGTCTTAATGATGTTTCATTAGCAACGTAAGAGGGAGAAATATGAATTTTATCAAAGAATATGGGCCTGCGGCAGAGACTGGGCCTACTATTTTTTAAGGAATATCCCTTTTTTAAAGGCAGGGATCATGACGCTATTTTTTAGGCCGTTTATGCTGGGAAATGGGCAAATCACTAGTTTTTTTTTTTCTTTTCTTTTTAAGAATCTACTTTTTCAATTTTTTAAAAGCAAAAGATAGCATTATAGTTGTTCAAATACCTTTTAAATAAGGATAGTAAAACATTTTAACGACATATGATTAGATTTCAGATGCATATTTGAAGTACCACTAATAATAAATTACAACTTTATTAAGTATGCCTTCCCGTTAAAGATTTTAAAATAATAAGATAAACAATTAATGTAAGAAGTTACAACGAAATTAACAGAGATAAGGTGACCAGGCGTCCTCGAATCATGAGTACAGTTCTCGAATTTCAGCAGTTATCATTCAAAAAAAATTTCTAATACTTTGAGGGTAGAAAATGTCTTAAAATCTTAATGTTCTCAAATGTCTCCCGAAAACTTATAACCTTTTTTTATAAACAGTGAAATGTTAAAAAAATTAATTAGAAAAACACATGATTTTTTTAAAACGAGACAATTTTTTTTTTCAGAGAATACAAGCGAAAAATACGAAATAAAAAAATCACCATGCAAATGATAACTCCAAATAATTTCATCAAAAAGTAAACAAAATTTAATAATCTCGTACTCAATCATTTTACAAGCGTTAAAAAATGCAGAGTTTCAATAAATATGTCAAAACTGAAATTACGATTATGTTTACGACCTTAAACACAGAAATCACTTACGTGTTCTGTAATCAACATGTTGATTCATATATATGCATATACTTCATTTGTATATGAAATATAAATTAGTGCGTTATCAAACGAATTAAACTTTATAACAAACCAAATGGCCTATTGATCACCTTTTTATTTTTCTGCCAACATTTAAAGTGTTCTGCAATCACCCCCCTTAATGTTCAATTTTAAAGTTCTTGTCCAAAATAAACTATAAAATGTACATATTAATGACATTGTTATCATGGGAAAAACAGTGTATCTAAACTAATCGATAAATAATTTTTGGATCAAATGCTTAGCTAATATTTTTTTTTGATTAAAAATTTGAAATTAATTTTTGAATCAAATATTTGGTTTAATTATTTTTTTGTTGTTTTTTATTATTATTAATATTTAGGTCAAAGATATAACGATAATAGCGAGAATAGAGAATTCGTTTCTTGGGTATTATGAATACTATTTTTATCAATATAATTTTTTAAAGAAACTTGGAATAAAGATGAAAATATTTTGTAGAACTTTTAACTACATAGATCAGTGTTTCCCAAACTCATGACTTTTGTGTACCCTTTCTAAATTTTTCGTAACGCTGTAACCACTAATAAAAAGAAGGATGTATTTTTCACTATAAAAAAATTGCACAAAAGTTAAAAATCAACCCTGGCTGTTGACACCACTAATTATTAACTGTTAACTCTGTAAAAAATAGCCAATAGAAAAATACGTAATAGTAAATTTTCATGGCAAGCTTTGTTTTTAAATAAAAAAATTTTGAAATTTTCGTTTGTTGCGAAATATTTCGCATAAGAACACGTACCCCAGCTAAACTGTTCCCGTTCCCCTGGGGGTACGCGTACCACACTTTGGGAAACACTGACATAGATGATACGACGGTAATAATATTCACATGAATAGCTTGTCGGTCAAATATTACGTTAGCTTGTTTTTAGTAAATTTAGACCCCACTGTCAGCAAATCAGAAAAAAGAAAAGAAAAAAAAAAACCGGGATCCCCCCCCCCCTCATGTTTACGTTAGAAAGTTGCAAATCCCTTGTGTTTTTGCTTTAATTTTGGTTTTTATTGTAGTAAACTAGTTCATTAATTTTAGTATTAAATTTAAATGAAATGTGCGTTTTTGCGTGAAAAAAAATTATGTTTTTAATTAATTTATTTAATATTGAATAGTATATTATCTAGCAAAACTCAGCGTTTTTTTTTATTCTGTCCTCTGAAACTTCTTGATTTTTTTCCAAAAATTTACATTTTTTTTAAATTTTACATTTTTTTAAAATATACCTTTTTCCAATATTTTTGCATTAAAATAATTGAATGTACAGAAATTTTTGCCTCATACGTAAGCATTGCTCTTACTCCTTCTAACCTTGTCAGCAAAAATTAGAAAATCGCATTCCGACTCCCAGGCCTTTTAGGTGCTTTCGTTTTAATTGAACTGCCCCTTTCAAAAAATTTTACCATTTCAGGAAAAAATTGACAAATATCGTAAATAATTTTTAAAAAAAATAAAAATATTCAAATAAAACAAATAAAAAAACGTTATGAAAATAAAAAAAATCTCTGAAGTAAAAAAAAGAAAAAAATCATTTACAATTTAGCTCTACATATGGTTACACGTAATTTATTAGTGCATCTTACTACATCAAAAAATAATATTGGCAATTCGCAAGACAATTTACTTTATTTACGTTAACCCAGCTACCTTGCAAAGTTCATTCCCCCCACCCTACAAAACAAACGGTTTCGCCGGGGAGAGATAGAAAAGTTTTCGAAAAGTTCCTATATTCCCCGGACTTCTCAAAAACAAGGATAAAAATTTCGTCACCGGGCGGCCCCGGTTTCTGCGCCGGGAAAAATCTTTCTCCGGTTATGCGCAACAATGAAGTTAAAAAAAGAAAAGAAGCACCTATTTTAATTCTATTTCCAGCTCTGCAAAAACGTTTGCGACCACATTAAGAAAGCGAAAGAAATAAAAACGTTCCGATTCTTGCATCGAGAAGTCGCCAAAACAAAAGGCGCGGCATCATCGATGTTGATATCGCTGTCCTTTATTTTGTTTCCAAATAGCGGAAAAGGCAGCTTCAGTTGCCAATCAGTGCGTTCGGAATGTCGTGGAGTACTACGAAGAGAGTAAAAGAGAATAGGCAGTTTAATTTGACTAGGGCTCTTTCAGTGGCAGAGTTAGGAGTTACTCTCAAACAACAAGATAAACTTCGGCGCCATCTTTGAACACTTTTTTTCCAAAACGATTCTAGTTTTATAAGTATCGTTTGATCTTTAATAAGTATCGTTTGATCTTAAAAAGAATCGTTTGATTTCTTCTTATTTGGTCTAGAAAAGTTATTATAGTTTTTATTTTGAATTGTTAATACAAATTAACAAAAATAGAGTAATTTTAGTAAAAAAAAAATTAATAAATAACTAAAACAATTAAAAAGAGGAAAGTGATGTAGAAGTTTAAAAACTTAATTTTTTCCTAGCATAAATGCGTAGAATAGCATAACCATAATATGTCATTAACGTTGTGAAAGAACTAAGAAAGTTATCGATATTTTTGTTAAGAGTTTTCGCTTGCGTCTGTAAGAAGCAATCCGCTAAAGGTTGCTGATTCATATGGCGTCATAGATTTAAAACTTTTTTTTTTTATTATGCTTTTTATTTCCGCATCAACATGCTTTTCTTTAATTATTTTATATTCAAAAATTATGTTTTCTTTTCAAAAAATTTTTTTATTTTAGTAAAAATTAAAATTGATTGATTCTCATTCATCATTGATTATTTGTAACGTCTTTGTAACATCCATATTTTTCATAAAAACACACAACAGTTTGGTTTCAAAATATTCAATTGTCATAGCTTCATGCAAGAGCATTTTGTTGATGTATTTCTCGTAACGAAATAGACTGTTACCTAGATTTGAAAAATAATCATATGTAGATAAAACAATTAACCTAAGGTATACAGATTGTGGAATTGAATTAGGAGAAGTAAATGATAAGTAATTTTACTCATTGAAGAGACTTATAACAATTCAAATAAAGAACGGTTTTTATCGCTTTTTATTAAGTTTTTTTTTTTTTTTTTTTTTTTTTTCTTTTTTTAATTTTCTTAAATTTCACAATGAATGTTGAAATTTATATCTGGGCAACATTAAAAGCTCTCTGTACTTTTGATTGACAGCTACTCGAGCACGAGTTTGTAAAGAAATAAAGATCTCGCGCAAAGAAAAAAATCATTTTCTACAACAAGAGATAAATAGTCAACACTTAAAGGAAAAAAGCTGGTTAAAATAACGAAAAAGCACTGAAATTTCCAGTAGTTTTTGAACAAGTAGGAATTTCAAAATAAATAAATAAATAAAAAATTCCTCAAAATCATAATCAGCGCTTAAATTTCTACATTGTGCTTTCATTACAGCGGGCAGCAGATCAATCACCATGGTTATTTTTTTTGCTAAAGTTTATCAGTTAATAATTTTTGAAACAATAATTGAATCGTAATATTTTTTTTTATTCCATTGAACTCCTTGTACATTTCTCTTCAGACCTTTGTGCCAAGTTTCTAAGCCTTCTAGATTTTGAGCAGCAAAGCAAAATGTAACGTAAAGTAAGAAAAAAAGTGGGAAAAAATTCGCAAAAAAAAGCCCTTAAAATTGTAATAACTTCCAGACAAATTGGAATTATGAAAAAAGAAAACCCTTTGTTAAGTTCACAAACAAATGTGACCCTTTCAGCATGTCAAATTTCAACTCTGTAGTTAAATGCCTGTGGCCCGTAGATCGACCCGTATGGTATTTTTTCCATCAAATTAAATTATTAATAATTCTCGAACGCTCTCGTTAATAATTCTATTTAAGTATCGCATGTTAATTCTTTTTTTATCCCATCGTAATTCCTGTATATTTTTCAACGTTCCTTAGTAATTTCATGGTTCCAAGGTTTACTGTTTTTGAGCAGCAAAGCAAAATGTTACGATAAGTGTAACGTTTATATTAGACTCAAAGTGGCGGTGTTAGTTATAAGAAAAATATTGACTGTTGACTTTTGCATGCCTTTGTGTATCTGTTACCATTAAAGTACAGAAATTAGTTATTTTACATATTACCTAATGGGCACATTAACTAGAGTAATTCGTTAATGTACTGAAAAGTATTTAATTTTTCAATGTACTTTGGTGATTTGCGAAATAATGTTCGTTAATGTTTAAAATGTGATAAACGTTTGATAATCTACAAATTGGCCAGGTATTGGACACAGAACACTAACGGCTCTCAAACTTCAGCGGGAACATATCCAACATATTCATGAACAAATTTTATAAACTAAACATCGTTTATTTTTTCAAATTAAAATAAACGCTTTCACATTCTGCGGCTTAAAAAAAAAGAAGAATCTCGGTCATTAATACCAAATAGATTATTGCTGAATTGTATAAACTGCGCAGTTGAAGGCGTTAAAATATGTAGAAAAAATCTCCTCTAAAACTATCATTTTGGAACAAGTAATAGTTTCAGTATATTTTTTCTTTTTAACTATTTCTTAAAAAATAATAGGATATTTTTTACTCGCCTAGATCAGATTCCCACTGAAAAGGGATTTTTTTTAAAAATCTATTTTACGCTTTGTAATTAATTATTTTTTAAAATAACAAACAAAAAGGGAAGAATACAAACAAATAAGAAAGTTTTATCGAATATTCGTGGATGCATATTGTTTATTTTATTTCACTGAATATTTGTGATTTTTAAATCGATGAAAAATAACGCAAATTTATCAGTAACTATAGTCGCTCTTCGGCCTCAGCTTTTTTAGAACTATTAATTCAAGAATGATTCTATAAATTGTTCAAATAGAAAATCTTAAATCTTGCTTGTTTTTTATTTCAACTCTCAGAAAAAATATTTAAAATAAGAAACTAATGATCATTTTATGCAGCTCTGTTGCACTTCAGCTGCAGCGAATATAAACGTTTTTCGGTTCGAAACAAATTAAAACACTGTAGACGTCAGTTAGAAAGGTTTTACTAAGAAAATAAATTCACAAATCTTTATGATCAGCGATTTCCAACTCTCGGATATATTTATGACCACCCTACATTTAACAGTACTCCAACTTCATAAGAATAAATGTAAACAAAATAACTACTAAATACAAAATAATTGTAAGCAAAATAACTAGTACTGAATCAGTTGTTGGTTATAAAAGTTGAGAACGGTTATCAAGAAAATTCAAATTGAAATATTTGCCGAAAAGAAATTTTTCAATTTAAAAGTTAAAAAATGCATTTCGATTTCATAATTTATTCAATGTATTGTTATCACAATAAATTTGTATATATTTTTTAATTTTGCTATTTTTCCCAATATCATTTTAATTTCTTAAAAATTATCAAAATATTAAACAAATAATGCATTATTTATTAAATATAAATATAATTCAAGGTCTCAAAAATTTAAAAAATCTCAGCTCCCGGAATGTCTGCGACCCTTGCATAGAATCCTAGGGTTCCACGGAACACTTTTTGGGAACCTCTGCTCAAGGCAACTCTCGGATATACTCAATTAATTCCTGTTACTCAATTAATTCTCAATTAATTCCTGTATGCCTAGAAAATAAAAGTTGATATATATATATATATATATATATATATATATATATATATATATATATATATATATATATATATATATATATATATATATATATATATATATATATATATATATATATATATATATATATATATATATATATATATATATATATATATATATATATATATATATATATATATATATATATATATACGTGCACTCCCGATTATCCGGGTTAATCACCGGGACGGGTCGGGTCGCACGGACAATCGAAAAACACGGATGATCCGAAAACTCCTTTTTATTAAAGAAAAAATGAACATCAGTACAAAAAATATAAAAATTACTTACATTTGCATGCCGTATAACATCTAACTAGGAATTTAACATTTACTGCTTAAAAAAATGTGTAATGCGTCTTTGCTTCTGCTGTTTGTTCATCTCTTGCCGTATATTGACACATATTTTACGTACCGTAATAATGTCACCGTAAACAAATCCTCGTTCTCCCATATAATCAATCTAATAAAGTTTCCACAGATTGTAGAGCAGCAGAATCAGGAAGCGTATTTCCCTCATTTATTACATCTTCTGCATCAGTACTATCATCACTATTTGATTTAACAAGTACAGTTAGTAGTTGATTAACAGTTAGTAACAATTTCCTCATCTGTTAAATACTGGAAGTCAAGCTCACATACATCACTTTGAAACGAATTTCTAAACCTTCGATTTCTTTTCCTTGTTCAAAAATACTGTTATCATATTCTTCAATATCTGAAGAAGATTGTTCATCAAGCGGTATGATCTTTCTCCACGATCGTCATAACGTAGACGATTCTACCTTTGACCATGCTGCTGATATTCCATATACAGCATCTAGTAATGAATATTGCTTTCAAAAATTTGGTAGTGTTATAACTTCATAAATCAAACTTACTATTGCAGCGATTATTATCAATAAAAACATTCATTCTGCTTAGATTCATATTCTGTTAATAAATGGCGAGACTATACTGCAAAACTGATTTGACAAGATTTCTATTCATATCAACATATATTTTACATGCATGATAATCTTGAAAATGTTTCTCTTTAAAATTTTTTTGTGACTCCGAAAGGAGCACGGATAAACCGTAAACCGGATAATCCGCGCACGGATAATTGAGAGTGTACTGTATATATATATATATATATATATATATATATATATAATTATGATTTTAATTAATCTTAGCAACCTTTACCTTTTTCATTTTTATTTTTTTATTTGGAAACAGTTTTCTATTATATCACTTTCTCCGCAACAGTCAAAAATTACTAAAGTCATTATTCATTTTCTTTGACATTAATTTCATTTCCTGAACTTTTTTTGGCTTTAAATTGTTTGTAGTAAAAATATAAGACCTTCAGAAGGACATGAACTACTAAGCCTTAACTCAAAGAGAAAAAAAATAAAGTGTTGAAAATAGTTTTCAGTTACTTTATCAAAATTTTAAAAAAAAATATTTCAATTACGTGTATTTATAAGAAAAATAAAAGACCGTTGTTTTATGCAGTTTCTCGTATTTGAAATGTTAAAAAATTTATTTCGAGGTTTATAATTATGATTAATATACTAGTGATTTAATTATGATCAATAATGAGGGTCGTCCACAAATGATATTACGATTTGAGGAGGAAGAAGGGTTCCATGACACTGTGACAGTTTGTGATAAGGAGGTAGGGGGAATGAAAAGCATCACGTCACACAATTTAGTTAATCAACAATTGAAATGTTTTTATATTTTATTTTTTACCTTAAGTTTATTTTTAAAGGATAAAAATGACGTTTTATTCCGTTTATTCTGGTTTTTATTATCAAGAAGTAAACAATTTTGAGTTATATCAATTTTGCTTGTAATTTTTTAAATAATCATACAAAACGTTTTTTCATTATGCTCATAATTTTAAAAATATTAATACTATATTAATGCGAATAATGAAATGAAATGACTATAAGTAAATTGATTGAAAGAAACAACATTAATGAAAGTTGGATGAATGAAATTTTGTAAGTGTTTTCGCTTCCTTTAGTTTCAAATTTAAAAACAATTTTACATTTGAAAAAATATAAAAGATCAAAATAAAATATGTAAAGTTATTATAAAAAACTAACTAAAGTAAATAAACGTATGTAATGTATAATTGTTTTTACTCTTAATGATTTCATTTTTGTAATACGTTTACAAAATTGCGATTTTTAAAAACGAATTTCGAAGCAAAAACCTTTAATGTGGGGTATGGCATCAAAAAAATCAGCAATTGAAAACAACTTTAAACTGTTTAGTTTTACTTAGAAAAGAAGCAAATGGATCATTTGAAAATGTATCAGTAAAAAAAACGTAAAAATTCAAAAACTCCGCTCCCCGAAATAAAAAAATTATTATTCTTAAATCATAAATAGCTTAAAATAAAAAGACATGCGTTTTCATAATGCTAAGAAAATTAACTTAAAAAGGAAATTTTGGAGTGATTGTTTCAGTAATTGTGCCTATAATATACTCAGATAAATTTCATCAATTTGAGAAAAAATTTTAATAAGAAGTTTCTTTTGGAATTAAAATTTGGCAACAAAAACACTGTTTTGAATAAAACATCGTTAAAATATTTTATTCTGTATGTGCATAGATTTGTTTTGTATACAGAAAATTCCGTAATAGCCGTTCTTTATGTATATTTTTAAAATCTCGGTCAAAAATAAAGTAAAAAAGTACACGAGTTAGGAATCACCAATTAATATTTTTATTAAGTCCCGAAGAATCGAAGTAAAGTTTTATCGAAATATAAAGAAAAGTGAAGGTGAAATTTAAAACATTTAAACCTCTTTTATTGCCGGGAAAGACTGGAAGAAATAGAAAAACAATAATAATAATGATAATAAACAGAAAACCTTCAAACATCAGCTTGCAATTCAAACAGATTTTTATGTTTTGAACCAATCTTCTTCAATAGGGATTCGACAAATTTCTATAATTTTTTTGTTTTTCCTTTCTTCTTTGCTTAAATATTAAATATAATTTGTCACCGTAATTTGTATGCATATATGACAAAAATTCTAAAGATAAACATTGCGAAACACATTGTTTTGGTCAATTTTATACGAACTTCAGCTTAGATTTTTAAAATTTGCAATTTAAAGCCATTCTAAAAACCCAAGTTCAACAAAAAAGTGAAGAAAACATTTTTTTTAAAAACAAAACTTCTTTGTTGTAATTCATAAATAGTGATCTTTTTTTACATGAGCAAGCGTCTGCATTTCTAGGATTTTGGGCCCCACACTAGTGATTTTAAAAATAAAAAAAATAAAAAGAATTATTTAATAATTATAAAAATTGAAATTTTTATAAGATTTATTTTTAGTATTGAAAACGTACTTTACTATTTCAATCATCTTAGACAATAACTTTTTTGCATGGCTTCTGAAGGCAGTAGTAAACATATTTCTAAAATCTGTTTTTAGAAACCAAATCATAGAGTTAGAAAATAACGTATATAATTTCAAACATTTTTAGCTGATTATTTTAACGGGTTTCATTAATAAAAAATTCTACAAGATGACGTGCCGATATATCACACATATCACAAGAAAGAAAGTATAAAATTTAAAAATAAAATTACAAATAAATAAACAATTTATTTGTTTTTGGGAATAAATCTAAAAAAATATCATAGAATAATTATTAATTAATTATAAGTTATTAAGTAATATCATAGGGGTATAATATGATATAATAAATATTATAATAATCATTATAATATAATATATATTATGAAGTATTAATCAATATAATAATTATTAATTAAAAATATAATGTAATTAGTAAATTTTATAATATATACTATAAAAATATCAAAGAATTAATTATTAATTAATCATGAAGTATTAATTAATATAATAGGAGTATAATATTATAGAATAAATATTAAAATAATCATAATAATATAATATATAGTATGAATTATTAATTAATATAATACTTATAAATAAAAAATATAATGTAATTATTAATTACGATAGTCAAACCACGATATTATGAAAAATATAATTATTAACATAATATAATTAATACAAATACAATATAATAACTAATTATTAATACAATAAATGATATTTATTATTATTGATGCATATATTTAATGTGTGATATTTATAATTATTAATACAATAAATTATATTTTTTTTAATAATTAATTAATAAATTACTTATTAACAAAAAATATAATGTAATTATTTATAAAATTGATTAATTATTTATGTATCGTAGAATTAATTATTACTGAATTTAACCAAAGGCTCACTAGCTGAAAGAAAATAATTAAAAGCTTCCGCAAAATGTTTAGTTCAGGACCCTGCTAAAACTAGCTCTTTCTAAATGATATAAATAACCTATAAACAGAGAAACAGGATCAGTTTAAAAGCAGTTTGTAGTGTGAGACTACATGACATAATTCTACCAGGAAAAGGCTGATTCTCCTCGTTATCATATCCTTTTGACATTTGGTTAGACTTTTGAATGACATTTCAATTTAGACAAATCCCAAAAATTAATTAAGTTCGTGAGGAATCACCATATGCTGCTTAATATGCTATTTTAACACAAATGTTAGCATAGATCTTTTAAATTCCCTCTCAACATGATCAAACTAAACAAACACAATTAAAAAATAGTTAAATGAATTTAATATGTTGAATGCTTTTTACGTTTTTATATTAAAAATAAAGACATCCTTATAAATGTCTTCTTTTAACCTAAAACCAAAACATGTCAATAACTAGAGGGCCGTGTCACTGCTTGTTTTACATGTTTTTGATTGTTGATTATAAGCTTATTGTTATATAAAAATTTAAAATTATTCCGTTAAATGATCCCCAAAATCTTTTATTGTTTTAAAAGAGATTTGGTTACACAAACTAAGCTCCAGCTTCGATTGAAATAAAATTTAAATGTAATCATTTTGCATGGTTACCATGGCAACTAAATCCATAATTTAAAAAAACAAATTTTATTTAATCTTTGGCAACTTTGAAAACTCGCTGTCAGTAGAACACCGAAGTCAAGCATCTGTCAAGTAAGCTGCGGCTAGTAAGCGGTTGATTGACTACTTTGGACCGAAGGTACGCGGTATCGGTCCGATATCGTTAAAGTGCTCTACCGTTAAGTACTCGACTTCGCGTACTGGTCGAGATCATCGGGTTACCAAAGCGGGAAAGCCATCCTTTTGGCAGAGTATCAAAATTATGATGGCATATTTTAGGGATGTTTTTCTATCCGTCGCCAATAGCCCAATATGCGGCTCCAGCGTGACGTAAATAAAATACCGATCTACCTAAAAATTCGCTAAATGTTAAGGAAGAGATTATTTGGCAATAGTGAGAAAAGTTAATTTTTAATATTGATTTACAATTTAAAATAAATATTTTATATTCTTTATTTTAGTGCATATGTTGATGACGACATGAAATTTCCGATGAAAGTAAAATAACTTATTTACTATTTAATTATTGCAAAGCGCAGACTGAAAGTGTATATCACAAAAAAAAAATTGCGATGAAAGATAAATCATAAGGTTACTTACATAGAGCACCAATTTTATTTTTATGACTTTAATTATAAATAATAATCGAAATCCTGAATGAAATAATAATAGAAAATAATAATAAGGGATGATAAATGAATTTATTATTGCAAGCGAATACCGATGAATAAAGGATAAATAATTGACAAGAAGATACATTTATAAATTTATTAATTTAATGCTGGCACAAAGATTAAGGTAATTAATCTTTGTTTCAATATTATAAAATAGAGAACTAGATCATATAATTTTTGAGCGCCATTTTGAAAATACACAAATTTAAATGAATGAACACGATTTTTAGTTTATATGGTATGATACGAACAAAGTTTGATCAATGAATTACGATTGTCAATATAAAACTTTAATTCATTCAAATAATCTTCCATTAAGATGTTTTCAATTGAAAAGTCGTTTTGTAAACAGTTGATTTTATCCAATGAGCAGAAATATAATTTAACATGATATTCCACAAACTTTAAAATTTTTATTGCTTTATGTCATAATTTTTTTGAGGCTCTAAGTATGCAACATTAATTTGCTACAGCAAATTATTTATTAAAGCGGTTGCTAATAAAAAAAAAGCTGCTACGTAAACAGCTGGTTTTAAATCAATTATATATCAATTATATTAACAATTAAATATCACTTTACATGTTCTTCTAAAAAACTCTTTAACTGCATATTACTTATAAAATTTTATTGAAAAACACGTTCACTGACATTTAATTGACTCGGAAACGCAAATTTTTTTAAATCACAAATTTGTGATTTAACACAAATTTGTTATTACGTTGAAATAATGAACTTCAACTGAACTTCAAATTGTAAGTTAAAGTAATTTTCAATAGTAGAATTTGCTTTGTAAACAGCTACTTTTTCTCAGTTCTCTTAAATAACATGCATTAACAATCAAAAAACTTTACAAATGTTCAATACTTTAAATATTAAATTTGTGACTTTGTCGGAGGGATTTAAATTTTAAAGTCGACTGCAAAAATAGTTTTTCCACTTTATTTAGATTTCACTTAATATTAAATATCGCTAAATATTAATTATCACTAAATATTACTAAAATATCACTTCACATGTTCTTCCCCAAAACACTATAAATATATGATATCTACAGATTTTTATTAGAAAACGTGTTAAGTTATATTTAATTGGCATGAAAACACGAAAGAACAAATAAGTGTTATATCACAAGTTTGTAATGTTATCTAAGTTATAATGTAAATACCGCTGAAGTTTAGAAAACTACTTATTTTTTCGATCACATCATTAGATAAGGCAGTTTTCAAAATATAAGTTGTTTCAGAAATAGCTTATTTTCTCCACTTCCCTTCAATATTACGCAGGTTCTTCCAAAAAACTTTACAAATAGGCAATACTTTAAGTCACAAGTTTGTTATTTTGTCGGATGCATTTTTAATGTATAGTCGACTGTAAAAATAGAACATTATTCGTTTGATTAAATAATAACATGAATTGTTTTTCAATAGAATATATAGTTTGGTAAACAATTGACTTCTCCACTTCACTTAAATATCACTTAAAAATAAATATCACTTAAATATAATTGAAATATCACCCCACAAGTTCTTTCACGAAATTCTTTAACTATATATTATCTATAGAGTTTTATTGAAAAACATGTTAAGTGATATTTGACTTGGAAACACGAATAAATAATTAGATAAATTGTTATTCAATAGAATAAATAGTTTGGTAAACAACTGATTTCTCCACTTCACTGAAATATCACTTCACATTAAATATCACTTAAATATTATTGAAATATCACTTCACAAGTTCTTTCACAAAACTCTTTATCTATGGAGTTTTATTGAAAAACACGTTAAGTAATATTTGACTTGGGAACACAAATAAATAATTCGATAAATGGTTATTCAACAGAATAAATAGTTTGGTAAACAACTGATTTCTCCGCTTCACTGAAATATCACTTAACATTAAAAATTACTTAAATATTATGGAAATATCACTTCACAAGCTTTTTCACAAAACTCTTAACTACATATTATGAATAGAGTTTTATTGAAAAATACGTTAAGTGATATTTGACTTGGAAAAACGAATAAATAATTAGATAAATTTCTTTTCAACAGAATAAATAGTTTGGTAAACAACTGACTTCTCCACTTCACTGAAATATCACTTTCCATTAAATATCATTTAAATATTATTGAAATATCACTTCGCAAGTTCTTTCACGAAACTCTTTATCTATGGATCTATGGAGTTTTATTAAACAATACGTTTAGTGATATTTGACTTGGGAACACAAATAAATAATTAGATAAATTGTTATTCAACAGAATAAATAGTTTGGTAAGCAACTGATTTCTCCACTTCACTGAAATGTCACTTAACATTAAATATCACTTAAATATTATTGAAATATCACTTAACATTAAGTATCACTTAAATATTATTGAAATATCACTTAACATTAAATATCACTTAAATATTTTTGAAATATCACTTAACATTAAATATCACTCAAATATTATGGAAATATCACTTCACAAGTTTTTCTGTAAAACTCTTTAGCTATATATTATCTATAGAGTTTTATTGAAACACACGTTAAGTGATATTTGACTTGGAAGCACAAAATAACAAATTCTTGCAAAGTCACAAATTTTTTATTTCGTCGAAGTTACAATGTAAGTTTGGCTGAATATCACTTAAATATTACTGAAATATCACTTAACATGTTATGACACGAAACTCTACAAACATGAAATTTCGAACACAAATTTGTTATTACATTGGAGCTATAATACATACAGTTTATATATCAATATCTAAAACATAGTTCGCGTTATTTGAGGTTATATGAAAGTTAGATATCAGAAAACGACAAGGGGCGCAGGTTGTGTAGATGTGCCGATAACATATGCAATCATAAATGATGAACAATATCGGTATTCGATAAGGCTTCATAGTCCCAAATCCTGAATCATGATGAATGAACGGTTTATTGAAAAGGACAAGAAAAATCTATTCGCGGAGATTTTAAAAGTCATGAAAAGGGTTTATAACGTTTAATTTGCAAGGGAACACTGGAAAAACGGGAATCCGGGAAGTACTGAGATACAGCGAGGAGAAAATCACTTTGAGAATTCCTCTCTATCGATTGATTGAAGATCAATAAATGATAATAGATGAAAACTTCTTGTCGTATTTGGAATAACTGTAGAGTTAGAATCGGTTAAATTTAAAATTTTCCACTTTTTTATTCTCTCTAAGTGTGGAAAATCAAGGGTGGGAACTGTATTTTTTTGTTTGTTTAGTTCTTATAAATATTTTATTTCATGATTTTTAAAATTGTATTTTAATAACGCGATATGTAGGAATTTTTTCCTGAAATAGTTCAGTGAAGCTGGTATTAACTTTTGCCAGGTAAATTATCTTAAAAAACCTGGTTGCCATACCATTATAAACGTTTTTATGTTTTATTTGCCTTCACAAATCAAAAGTTTTACTACGACATCCTTCTGAAATAAATTTAACTTACGGATATGTTATTTTTTAGAACATTATATTTTTACATTTTAAGAATTGAAACCTCCTGCGGAATTATTTATTCATTCAATCGGAGTGCATAAAATTACTGTTTAGAAAACCGTGTATTAAAATTAGAATACTTTTAAAATCTGATAATAATCCTCTTGCGGAATTCTTTATTCTTTCAATTGGAGTGCATAAAATTACTGTTTAGAAAACCGTGTTCTAAAATTAGAATACTTTTAAAATCTAATAATAATCTTCTTGCGGAATTCTTTATTCTTTCAATTAGAGTGCATAAAATTACTGTTTAGAAAACCGTCTTTTAAAATTAGAATACTTTAAAAATCTAATAATAATCTTCTTGCGGAATTCTTTATTCTTTCAATTGGAGTGCATAAAATTACTGTTGAGAAAACCGTCTTTTAAAATTGGAATACTTTTGAAATCTAATAATAATCTTCGTTCGGAATTCTTTATTCCTTCAATTGGAGTGCATAAAATTACTGTTTAGAAAACCGTCTTTTAAAATTAGAATATTTTTAAAATCAAATAATAATCTTCTTGCGGAATTCTTTATTCTTTCAATTGGAGTGCATAAAATTACTGTTTAGAAAACCGTCTTTTAAAATTAGAATACTTTAAAAATCTAATAATAATCTTCTTGCGGAATTCTTTATTCTTTCAATTGGAGTGCATAAAATTACAGTTTAGAAAACCGTCTTTTAAAATTAGAATACTTTTAAAATCTGATAATAATCTTCTTGCGGAATTCTTTATTAATTCAATTGGAGTGCATAAAATTACTGTTTAGAAAACCGTATAATAAAGAATATAAAATATTTATTTTAAATTGTAAATCAATATTAAAAATTAGCTTTTCATGGCTTTGTTTTAAAATTAGAATACTTTTAAAATCTAATAATAATGCTCTCGCGGAATTATTGATTCATTGAATTAGAGTGCATAAAATTACTATTCAGAAAACTGTGTTTTAAAATTAGAATACTTTTAAAATTTAATATTAATCCTCTTGCGGAATTATTTATCCATTCAATTGGAGTGCTTCAAATTACTGTTTGGAAAACCGTCTTTTAAAATTAGAATACTTTTAAAAGTAGAATACTTTTAAAATCTAACAATAATCAACTTGCACGCAGAATTATTTATTAATTCAATTGGAGTGTATAAAATTACTGGTGAGAAAACCGTCTTTTAAAATTTGAATACTTTTGAAATCTAATAATAATCTTCTTTCGGAATTCTTTACTCCTTCAATTGGAGTGCATAAAATTACTGTTTAGAAAACCGTGTTCTAAAATTAGAATACTTTTAAAATCTAATAATAATATTCTTGCGAAATTCTTTATTCTTTCAATTGGAGTGCATAAAATTACTGTTTAGAAAACCGTCTTTTAAAATTAGAATACTTTTAAAATCTGATAATAATCCTCTTGCGGAATTCTTTATTAATTCAATTGGAGTGCATAAAATTTTTGTTTAGAAAACCGTATAATAAAGAACATAAAATATTTATTTTAAATCGTAAATCAATATTAAAAATTAGCTTTTCTTGGCTTTGTTTTAAAATTAGAATACTTTTAAAATCTAATAATAATCCTCTCGCGGAATTATTGATTCATTCAATTAGAGTGCATAAAATTACTATTCAGAAAACCGTGTTTTAAAATTAGAATACTTTTAAAATTTAATATTAATCCTCTTGCGGAATTATTTATCCATTCAATTGGAGTGCTTGAAATTACTGTTTGGAAAACCGTCTTTTAAAATTAGAATACTTTTAAAAGTAGAATAATTTTAAAATCTAACAATAATCAACTTGCGCGTAGAATTATTTATTAATTCAATTGGAGTGTATAAATTTAATGTTCAGAAAACCGTCTTTTAAAACTAGACAAATTTTAGAATCTAATGATAATTATAATTAATAGATATATCTACTGTTTATTGATTCGTTGAAAAATACTAATAATTTTAATGGTTTTCTTAATTTTTATTGAATTTTAAAATAAGAACATAATGACCGCAATGATAATTTAAAAAGTAAGCGGGTCAATAGCGTATAAAAGTTGTTCTGTAAAAATCACTCTTTATATGTATTTTTGGAATCCTTATCATAAAAATTTTTTTAAAAAAATGCCAGTTGGAACAAAAATTAATATTTGACTAAGGAAAAAACAAAGACGCTATTGAAGGCCAAACAATTACAGTAGAGGAACCAGATGTAATAAACACCAAAACAGGTTTAATGAAACGTTGAAACTTCAAGGTGATTTTAATAGTCGTCTTATAACTACCGCAATCAGACCTATCTTGATGTTAATTACTCCTGCCTTCCCGTAGCGTTATTTGTCAGATTTTAAAAGCGTTTATGTTTTTTCCACACTTAAAATATTAATTTGCGAAACCTTAAGTACATACGCTTTTTTTATATTTTTGTTAAGGATTCCAAAAATGCATAATAAGGGTGGACTTTACGGAACACCTGTATAAAAGAACGAAAATTTTAAGAACTTTTAAGTTTTTCGCACTTTCGCATATCTCTATCATATCTCTATTATATCTGTTTAAAAAGCCTATTCATTTACGGAAAAATTAGTTCAACATTAAATCATATTTTCGATACCTTGGACGTGATACTATAACTTATATCAGCAGTAATCTTAAGAAGGTGCAAAACTGAACCACATGTTTTCTAATAAGTTGAACTATAGTATCGTATAATCAAATTAAGGCAGGATAAGCTTATAGAATAATATGGTTTAACCTAGTTCCGTAGTATGATTGCAGAAAACTTGAATACAAGGCACAACGCGAATGGGGCTAACCCTCTTAACCCTATTTTTCGAAGCTCTGTCGCCAAGAAAAATAAAAAAGCCATAATTTAAGTGTCTTACACTTGAAGCAATGCAATGATTTAAAACTATATATATAATCTTGCTGTGAGGAATTATTAGGGGCTTCAGCACAGACAAATAATTTATATATTTTAAAAGTTATTAAACTTTTCTTAAAGTCGCCAATATGGAGACATTTTTCCAATTAAATTAAAATTATCAAAATCACTGCCTTATTCTCAGTTTTTGCAAATTTGTTTGAGCCCAGGTAATGCAGCATTGGAGTAAGTTTTTAAATCTTGAAAAATTAGACCACAAACGCTTTTCCTTTTCACAAAACTGTGGCTTTTCTCCGACGTTTTGCGTCATCTTCAAAATAAGCGTAAACAGTGATGGCTTTAGATAGGCTGAAATTAATCTAACAGTCATGAGTAACAGTTGCAAACTCACAGCAGTTATAAAAATAGCATATTATCTGCAAAAAAGCATAATTTATATTACAATGAAGCTTTCGAAAAACAGTCTTACTGTAACGGTTTGAATGTTTATGTTAGCCTTATTAGTAAGGTGACCTCCGAAACAAGGAAAGAGCTTCAACCGGTTCTAGTACGTAACAAACTGTACAGTTCGTCTTAAGTTAGAACTCCCCTAGTCATTCGTCTGGACCCGTGGCGGTGACTATGGAAACGAGGAATAACTATTTTAAGTAATGATGTAGGGTCACTGTTTAGGACAAGTTTTGGCTCGAGTCGGTGAAAGAAAGGGAATCTTTTAGCCTTGTTAGCCTTAGAGTAAAGAGAAACTACCCTCCCTGAAATGCGCTATTCTTGTTTTGCATAGCAGCAGACTTTGTGGCGGGGGAATTCTTACCATAGACAAGCTATGCTAGTTTTTGTTTATGTTCAGTGCAAAAATAAGGGTCCTGCTTGGCATATTGTGTAACTACATTTTTACAAAAATCAATTCAATATTTTGTGCAATAATCTTAAAATGATATTTCTTTTCTTTTTCTGGAAATTTTACAGTGTTGTTTCCTCCCTGTAACGCACTTTAAGTTCTTTAAAAATGAAGAATTGGGTTCATCATATCACGTCATCAAGAAAAAGAAGAAGAAAAACTCTTTAAACGATATAATTGTATGGAACAAACACTTTATTGAGTCTTGGTCACGTGATTAACGAAAAGAAATATTGATTTTGCAAAAAGAAAACCAAAAATTAGTTCCCATCTTCATTAAAAAAGAAAGATAATTATCTTAATTTAATCATTTATTGCATAAACTCGTCGAAAGGTTCTTTTTTTTATTGAGAGAAAACTAAAAAGTAAGAAGCACTCATTTTAAAAAGCAATTAACATTTTGGCTTAGATATTAGATAATTTTTTCTTCCTTAATGTAATTTTTGTACATTTAAAACGCTTCCTAATAAATAACTGAAATTGTTTTCAAAGTCGTTCTTCTGACTTTAACAAAGAATTATTGCATGTATGTCTCCAATATTTGTATTTTATGTGAATTAATAAAATATAGTATCTTGTGTATTGCATAATTAAAAATGATTTAGATCACGAGGGACTCTTATTCATGTAATACGCAAGAGACTTTTTAATTATAGTGAAGATGTCATACCAAGCTTTGTATAGTGCGCAATTATATATATATATATATATATATATATATATATATATATATATATATATATATATATATATATATATATATATATATATATATATATATATATATATATATATATATATATATATATATATATATATAAGTTCAAAATGAAGAATAAAACAAAGAAAAATTATAGACATATGAAAAATATAGACATATACTCAGAATAACAAATCACTTCAGCAGTGCAGTAAGAACGACACTTTAGAACCCTTTTGTTACACTCAATTTGCGCTTTTGTTTTCATCTTTTGTTTTCATATTTTGTAATCTGGCAATCTTTCTGCGAAAACATTTTTAAATCATTCTTGAAAAATAACTGTCCAAGTAAGTTGTTATGATTTTGCTACTCGCTTTATAGTCCCCCCTTTTTAATGTTTTTTATTTTTATTTTATTTTTTCTTTTTATTTTATTTTATTATCTGTTTTTACATGTTATATTTACTTTTTATGATCTATTTTTACGTAGTTATTTTATAAAAAAAATTTTTTTGAGTGCTCCTCACACTATTGTATTAATATATTTTGCTTTGGCTTTATTGATACAATATCAGAAAGCACTCTGTTTTGCGGATATAATCGTGTGGGCTGAAGAAAAGATTATATCTTTTTTTTCCGGCTTTTTTTCCGGTTTTTTAATTAACATTTCACTTTTTTTTTTTTTTTTTTTAAATAAAATATTGTTTGTTGTTTTTTTTTTTTTTTTTTTTTTTACTTATTATTTCCCACCCCCTTTTTTTCATATGTCTATAATTTTTCTTTGTTTTATTCTTCATTTTGAACTTATCTAATGAGTGCTGTTTACTTGCAGCTTAAGCGCAATAAATGTTACTTATTGTTTTTCTTAACTTTCTTAGTGTTTTCTTGTATTTATTTATTTATATATATATATATATATATATATATATATATATATATATATATATATATATATATATATATATATAATAAAAAAATGTTCGAAACACACTAAATGATTGTGAAAATTTGATCCAATGATCGAATTTTCAAATTAATTTTAATGGTTCAAGGGGATGACCTCAAATTCGCTGATTAACTAGAGCAGACGATATTTTAAGTTATGAGTTATATTTTATTATATTTTAAGTTATGAGATATATTAAGTTATATTTTAAGTTATGAAATCGGACACTAAAACGTACTTTCTCTGTATAAACATACCTTCTTTGACGACGGATTTGGATTTTCGACCATCAAAATATATTAGGCAGCCGCAATCTGGGAAATATGGTAGCACTATTATGGATTCATTAATGTTAATTTCAATTTTTACGTATTTCGCTATACCTCTTTAAGCGGAATGAAAATTTTTGGGGGCAATCTTAAAATTCCATGCAAAAAAAACTCTTTTTTATAATTATTCATATTTTTTTATTACTTTATTTAATAAAAGTCGAAATTTTTTTTTATTTATAAATATTTTTTTTATTCAATAAATATTTGACCCTTATGAAATTCTATTTAAGAGCTATTTGACCGATTTCGTTCAATTTCGTGTTTTACCATATAAAATTACATACTTTAAAATGAGGCAAAAATTTGTATACTTTACAATAAAAAAATTTCCCGATTTTTATTAAATAAATTTAAAAAAAAAACTAATAAATAAATATTGAAAAATATTTTTTGCATGGAATTATCTTCGAAAAGCAAATTATACAATTGCGAGCAAAATATTTTCACATCGTTTAAAATGTTTCTCGACATATGGCAAAATACGTAAAAAGTAAAATTAACACTGAGGGAATCGAACTTTGAACCGTTCTCCTGACCAAACTATTAAGACCGTATTTCTCAGAATGCGGCTACCCCTTATATTTCGTTGTATTGCCATCGAATAATCTGTTTTAGGAACAAGAAAACTTTATCCGACTAGTTTCGTCAACTTTTTTTTAAAAATATTAATGTAAAATTTAAAACAAAAAAAAATAGTGCGTGGAGTCCCTCCGCGCGGAAGAAGTTAAACTTCGTAACCTGCGACGTTAATTGTAGAAGAATCAGCAGTCGTAGAAGGATCACTAGTTCTATTCAACGACACTTTTTCCTGCTCCGCTCGCTTCCGCGCTCTGTAATAACAGTAATATTGTGCATTTTTCCCTCGTGGACCTCTTGAACCAGTGGAAGTGCTTGTGGTTGCCTCATCGTCTCGCCATGGAAAATGTATTTGCATTAATAATGTATGTGAATGCGTCATAATGTAATTTCAAAAGAGAAAACCTAACAATCAATTGATATTCACAAGAGACGTACCTTGACGTAACCTTAAATCCGTCGCATTGTCTGTGGGATTGTTTTCACTCATTTTTTACAATTGTTATCCACTAAATTTGAAAATTAAAAATACTATCCTATTAAATTATATGTGTATCAAAACAAACGAAAAAAATATTTATAGAAAAACAATACTTTTATGACTTTTATTATTTTTATGCTAGTGAGAACCAAAACAATATGGAAATGAATGAGGGAAAACTGGATCCTACAGCGTGATTTCCCGGCCAATAAAAATGTAGCGTTAAACGTTTAACGCAACCTTGTTGGAAGTCACATAAGAAGTATAACTTCAATAATTTTATTTGTTTTATTATGCGTAGAAACTTATAAAACTAGCAAGAAATTATTATTATTTTAATCATTTATCTTAAAATGGCCATTTTTAGGTAAAAATTAGGCTTTTCTTAGTTTTGAATTATTATCTTAAAAGCAAGTTAAAACACTACTGAGTTAGGGATCAATGTAGTTAAAAGAGTAAATGTTCAAAAATTTCCGCACTTGCCTTGGCGAAAAAAACATGCATAAAAAATTAAATTCTACTTTTTTCGCTTAGTTTGTAGTTCAAGACGTGTGCTATAATCATAGACAATCATAAAAAATTGTAGACAATTATTTTCTAAACAACATGCGCTATCGTGTTTAAGATGGTGTGAAATGTGAAAAAATTTGATTTTTAAATAAGCGCATTTAAGGATTAAAAATCAGTTTATTCACTCTTATTACCTTGAACAAAAACTGCTATAACTTTGCAAATATTTAAAGTACAAGCAAAAATTGAGCACTTTTAGAAAGCTAAGAGTATAAAGGTTCTAAATTTATAGTAAACACGATTTCGAAAATTTTTCGCAAAATCATGTTCTCACTTTAGTCAGATGGATACATTAAAGTTCAGCCTTTTAAATGAAAATAAATAAATAAAAAGATGGAAAAATTCAGTATTAAATTTGTTTAAAAGCAATATTTTGTTCTTTATAAAATATTTTTCAGGGAGCACGCATTTATATTTTTAAAAAAAATGCAACTTTATAATAAAAATAATTGCAATAGATTTCGCAATGCAATAGAATTGCAATGAATAACCCATTCAGCAGGATGCTTGGGGTCGTAGCCCCTTTCACCCTCTCTGCACATCCCTGACTATATGGAACACACTATTGAGTTAACAATATTGACGTAAAATGTGCCAGCAGTGGATTAACTGTCCAATATTAGCCATCAGTTAAAAACAAACATCAATTAAATCCAATGAAGGATTATAATGAAATAAAAACAGGAAAATTTAAAAATTAAAGATAGGTACCTTATTTTCATCGCACTGCAGTAGTACGATGGGCTATATATATTTATAACTGTCGTTGAACAGCCGACCCAATTTTTTGGTGTACGACCTACTAATATTCAATTTCATAGCCTTGTAATTTTGAACCCAACCCAGATGATAAGGGACCAAGTATTTAGAGAAATTTGCCTTCGTGGAGAACTTCTTGATTTAACTAACCCACATTTGCGTTACATGGATTGCAAAATCACGAAAATCTCTCAAAGTTAGCCTAACGGCTATTGTACTCTAGCTCATAATCCGCTCACAACTGACGATATTTTATGTTAGCACTGTGGTCGGTGCGAGTCAGGTCCAGTAATCGAATCAACCAGTCATCGCTGGCGATGGCTTAGGAAACATCCCTGATGATGATCCGAAGACATGCCATCATAATTTTGATCCTTTGCAGACGTAGCCCGACCACTTGCACGCGAACTTCAGCAATTTATGGTAGAACAGTTTAAATAAAACTCCCCGCTTACTGACCGCAGCCAGTGATGCTGGACATCGCTGTTTTACTGAGAACCGTGTCTTTAAGATTAATCTACAGTATGACAAATAATAGATAGAAGACAGAAAATATAAAAAAAGTATGACTCGTAAACACCGTTGCGACTCTGTATCCCTCCAAAAAAAAAAAACATCAAAACAATAAATATAGAATTTCTAGTTAGTTCCAAACAAAATTATTATTAATATTTATAGATTATTTTTAAAATCATTTTATTTTTATTAGCATTTATCATCAGCGCAGTGAATAACAACAACAAAAATAATTCCGCAGCAATTTCTATTGAAAACTGTCCCAGCGCAAAAATCTTCCATGTTTGTGAAAACAATTAAAGCTTTGTGAAATGAATTATAACGAAGCTGACACCAATAAGTGGATCAAAAGTTGACCTTTCTTCTGTTTTAGCCATTTATCAAAATCGCCCGCTTATTCAGATCTTCTGAATTCGGAGCAAGGCGAAAATCGTCCCGCATGGTTTGCAAACTACTCGAAAATTCATTAGTAACTAATTTCTCCTAACCCCGATGTTCGCAATTTAAAATATCAGCATCATTTTCTTTTCAAAAGCAAGTCTAGCAAATTAACAATTTAAGCGTTAGCTTCAATAGCACTTAACTCAGTGAATATGAATGAATATATTTCATTAAAAATAATTGGTATTAAATATTAGCGTTCATTATTACATTACTTTAATACACTTAACTAATTTTTTTTAACAAATGGAATGCCAAGTACTTAATTCCTTAATTTTTTTTATTTATATCCTTGTTACTACTTAAAGGTTTTAGTTAATTAGTTATCGTTTACAGATGAGTATCTTAAATATCGTTGTGATATACTGTGTTACTTATTACTGAATTATTTTAATTTTTATTAAAAATAAATTTTGTATTTGACAATGTTATCCAAACAAAGAAATAAAGAATTCCTGCCATGATTTTCAAATAACGTCCATTGTTGAACACTATTATGCCTGGACTATAACACTACATCATTGATAGGATAAATCTGAGGTTTTATCATCGATAGTTCCACGAAAGAGACTTTTAAATATCGCAAAATATCACTGAAAAATTTCAATGCATTGTGTTACGTAGTATTTTACTTACTTTAATTTTATTTTTATTGGATTTTATATTAGACAATGTTAATCAAATAAAAAAAATAACAATTCCAAAGAATTTTTACACATAGCATCCATTGAGTCCTATTGCCTGGACTCTAAGACTACATTATTGATAAGATAAATCTGACATTTTATCATCGATAGTTGGATGAAAGAGACTTTTAAATATCGCAAAATATCACTGAAAAATTCCAATGTATTGCGTTACGTAGTACTTTACTAACTTTAATTTTATTCTTATTGGATTTTATATTAGACAATGTTATTCAAATAATAATTCCAAAGAATTTTTACATATAGCATCTATTCTTTGAGTTCTATTGCCTAAACTATAAGATTACATTATTGATAAGATAAATCTGACGTTTTATCATCGATAGTTCGACAATAGAGAATTTAAATAACGGAATATATCACTGGAAACTTTCAATATATTGCATTACGTATTTTTTTAACTATTTTAAATTGTATTATTATTGAGTTTTATATTAGACCATGTTTTTCAAATAAAAAATTAAATTCCCACAATTTTTTTTCCAAATATCATCCATTTTTAAGCTATATTTCCTGGACGATAACACCGCATTATTGAGTGGATAAATATAACGATTTATCATATATGGTTAGAGGAAAGTGAATTTTAAATATGGCAATTCTATCACTGATAAATATTAAAACATTGCATTACTTATTATTGTGAGGATTATAATTTTTGTTATTATTGGAATTTATTTTAGACAATGCTATCCGAATAAAGAAATAAATAATTCCCACAAAATTTTTCAAATAACGGCCATTTTTCAGTTTTATTGCCTGAACTATAACACCACATTATTGATAAGATAAATCTGACGTTTTATCATTGATGGTTTGACGATAGAGAATTTTAAATATCGGAATACGTCACTGGAAAATTACAATATATTGCATTGCGTATTATTTTAAATTTCATAATTATTGGATTTTATATTACACAATGTCTTTCAAATAAGAAAATAAAAATTACCAAAAATGTTTTTAAATTATAGCATCCACTTTTAAGCTCTATTCCACTAAGATAACACTGCATTATTGAGTGAATAAATCTAACGTATTATCATTGATGGTTCGTTATATATCACTGGGATATATTAATATATTGCATTACTTATTATTGTATTCACTTAAATTTTTATTATTTTTGATATTATCTGGGAAATATCAATATATTGATTGACTAATTATAGTAATAATTTTTTATTGGTTTTTATATTAGACAATGCAATTCAAATAAGGAAATATAAGATTCTCACAATTTTTTTCAAACAACGCCCATTATTGAGTTTGATTGCCTGGACTATACCACCATACTATTATTTGAATAAAGTAAATTTTAATCGTGACAGTTCTATAACTTGGAAATATCACAGTATTGTGTTACTTATTATTACAATAATTTCAATTTTTATTATTATTAGGTTTTTATATTGGACAATGTTACCTAAATAAAGAAAAAACTTATTTTTTTCAAGTTTTGCTTCCTTTTAATTATATTAAAATTATTCGTTTAAAAAATAACAATGACTAATAATTATAAAAACTAAAAATTGCTCAAAGCCAGAGCCAGAAAAAATCAAGATTTTATGTTAACAAATAAAATGTTATATTTTATGCTTTAAATTAGATTTTGTTTCGAAGCTATGTGGAGTTTTCAAACTATATTTCATTTTATTTGAGGATCATTATTTAATGGACAACATCTAAAAAGTTAGAAATTTCCTAACATGTCATGTATTTTGTTTTTATATTTTTAATTATTTCTTTATTTATTTGTATACTAGATAAAGTTCTATTCACTGCAACTACCAAGTTGAATTTCAATTCACAGTAAACTATAAATCAAACAGTTTGAAATAAATACTATGCAAAAATAAGAAGAATTAGATTCAAAATCTAATGTTGTAATGTATTTCTGCAATATGTGCTACAGCTATTATAATGTTTTTTCTAAGAATATCAAGTTTCATACACGATAAAAGTAATTTTCCCCCAATAAATCACGTGTTTATAAAAACAAAGAAAAAACAGGATATTATTTTGTCAAGAATTATGATTAATTTCTTTGAAAGTTTTGTTTACTTCACACGAAGATAGAATAATTTTTTGCTATGTTTGAGTAGGCTTTATTTGAATCACGCAACTACATTGCAATTTTACCCCTTTAATGACTTGGCTAGACGCAAGACTATATTAAATTTATTCTACCGTTTGTTAGAAACCTAACAGGTCACAATTCTTATTTGGTTATTGTTTGTGATACAGACACGAATCATTTACCTTATAATCAAGATAACGGTCTTCTTACGTTCATTGCTGAAAAATGTGAATTAAAAATTATGTTTGTATTATTAAGAAATGCAAATCTTTACATTAGATATCCTGCACTGATGAATAGGTTTAACTCAGAATCAATATATCTTCGCTCTAGTTGGCACGTAAGGCTTCAATCCCTGTCTTGAGCCAGACCTCGTGCCTCCTCTCATCCATTTAGTTTTGCTTTGAGCAGATTTTGGTGCATGTATCTTTGCCAAGTAAGTATCGGCCTTCCTCTTTTTCGTTTTTCATCGGGTGCCCAAGTCAATGCGAAGCTAACAAGGCTATCCCGTTTCTGACGATAGGCATGTCCAGTCCATCTTCTCTTCAAAATTTCTCCATGAATGGGTGATAATTTTGCCTTTATTAATATATCTTTATTTAAAATAGTGTTAGGCCAGTAAGTTTTAAAAATTATCATTAAACATTTGTTCTGGAATGTTTACATTTTTTCTATTTCAGTTTTGGGAAGGTTCCGACATTCAGCACCATACAAAAGTATAGAGTGAGCAACAGTCTTAAAAATATTTATTTTTGTGGAGATTTTTATGCTTAAAGCTCACCAAATTTATTTCTGAAACAGATTCTAGCTTGTATGGTTCATCATCGTAGGTTTTATCATGGTAGGTGCCTTCTTGCTTATTTAATATTACTCCACGGCATATGAAAGAATAAATAAAATAAATACGTTTTTTTTGTTACGTTTTTAATAACTTGAGGTGAAAGTGGAGCATTGCAAATAACTTTTGATCACTCCCTAACTGGCTAGAGAACTGAAATCATTGTAAAGGCTCATTGCTTGATGACCGTACGAGTTATAATCGCTTTCCGACAGCTGCCAGCAGAAAATGGCGTCGTGTTCGTGGCGTTATTTTAATTAATTTTAATTTTGATCCCAACTCAGAAAAGAAGGTGAATTCGTATATCAAACATTTGAAACATCGCCCCCTTCATCACAAAGCACTCAGGCCGTTTTTTGTAAGTAGTCTGCGATATTCATATATTTGAGGAATAATACGTGGAGATTAACAAAAAAGTAAGATAAACCAATCATATTCATAAATTAAATTGGTTTCAAAGTGTTTTTTTCCTGCCACTTTTTTGCTTTTACTATATTTAATGCTAAATGGCTATAGTATAAGCTTGTTTACTTTCATAGTGGCCTCATCGGACTACCTTTATAAAACCATGTGGATGTTTCCAGTTATAAGAGGCAAGGGATAAACTAGCTCACGTGGAAAACGTTTTGATATAACTAACCTTTATTTACGTTACATTGTAAGAAAAACCTCAAATACATACCACAATTAGCTCGTTGGTAAGAGAATTCTAACCCATGATCACCACTGAGGAGTCGAGAGCAAAATTCGCATCGACCTGCCATCGCTGGGATTCGAACCTGAGTCACCTGATTTTAAAGACGAACGCTCTATCCCTTGATACACCGCTGTTTATTGCTTTGTTTAAAAATATTTAAGTATAAATATATAAACATATTATGAATTTGAATGCGATAACATCACGTTATCGATTACTTGAGAAATAAGTACTAAGTACAAAACTGTGAGAAACATGTATCTATTATTTTAAAAATAAGTACTTATATATTTGTGAAATTTTTCCTCGTGTACAGAGAGTTGGAATGCTTGTACTCAGAGCTATAAGACTGTGTTAACCGAAGAAAATAACTACGTAAACACTAGACATTAAGCATTAATGTAAAAAGTTTCAAATTTTTAAATTTATTGTTTAATAACCATTAAATAAGTATTTTAACAGCTGTATTATTAATAGTTTAAAGTCAGTGGCACAAGAAATTTAATCTTTTTCTTATTCTTAACTAGATTTAATAACATTATTTTTCTTAGTCAGGAATTTATAAATGATTAAAAATTTAAAGTTTACGTTAAGTATTTTTATTTTTTTTTGTGGAAGAAAATGACATTGTAAAATTAGAATTCGTTTTTACAACTTCAACCAAAACTAAAATGAAAAATGGAATAGCCTATAAATGCTTGAAATATTTTATCGAATTATTATCATCAAAATAAAGAAAAAGAAGAAGGCAAAGCAGTTTTTAACTTTTTTAAATTTAACTAGTTAATCAAGTCAATTATCCAAAAATAACTTGATTTACTTGCATAAATATTACCGAAAGCTTCTTTAACAATCTTGAGTGAACTTTTTTTTTTCCTCCATGAAAAAGTCATTTTATCTGTTCAAGTAGAAAATTTGAAAAATTTATTAATTGGTGCTGCTAATTAAATTATTGGTGAGCTTGATTTAATAAAATTATTTAGGATGTAACTAATATATATAAAGCATATTTAACTTTTAGAAAAATTTCTTGAGGAAAGCACAATTGCTCCATAAAATAAGCAGCATACAGGAACTGTAGTCCCTCCTCTGAATTATCAAAGCAATTTTTCTATTAAAAAAGTCAAAAATCACATTATTGCAATACCAGTAGGACTACTGCTGGGTAACATCGCAATTTTAACAGAGCGATATGATTTATATATGAAAATGATATTTCGTGATATATCATGATGAATGCTTACATTGTGTTGTTTGCATTATTTTTACATTGAGCAATGTTTTCGTAACACTATTCATATCAAAGTTATTTTTTAATTTTAAGAAATTCATTATTGCAATACTATTGAGACAAGAAATCATAAGAAAATGGTATTTCGGGATATATCATGCTAAATTTTTAAATTATGTAGCTTGCAATATTTTTATTTTGGACAATGTACTCATAACACAATTCATATTTAAATTATTTTTCAATTAAAAAGAAAAACGCTGTTTAAATACTTTCAGAGCAAGTACTGGGTGATATCATCGACATTTTAATAGCGCCACACATGTGAAATTTATTTGCTATAGATCATATATATTAAATCATTAAATCTTGTTATCAAAGCTTAACCCCGCCCCGATCCCGTTAGGGGGCATCCGGGGAATACTGTAGACCAGTGTTTCTTAACCTTTTTGATATAATGGACCCCTTTTAAAATTTTTTAAGAAGTCACGGACCCCACCCCCCCTATAATTGCAAAAAAAATCAATTATTAGAAAACATTTAATTTTATTATTTTAATAGCATACAAAATTTTTAATGTGAAGGTTGCTGCTGCTTTTCCTTAATTAATAAATTGAATTGGGAGATGGTTTCCGACAAAGCAACGTGCATATCATGTTCAACATTCAATCGATTTGGATGTTATGTTTTTATTGTCACAAGTGTGGAAAACCTCGCTTTGCAACGATACACTGTAGCAAACGGAATTATAGCTGCCATAGCTTGCTTTACAAGCAATGGGTAGGCTTCCAAACGTTTTAAAAATTAGGAGCAGTCAGCGGACCCCCCAAGGGGTTCATGAACCACGGGTTAAGAAACCCTGCTGTAGACTCAAAGTGCATGCACGTTACTACTCAACAAGAAAAAAGAGGATTCACTAAGGTAGGCTTGGTGACTATTCATGGCACGTAATAATAAATAACACGTCGAATATGAGAGGCAAAAGCAACTTCAGGAAAAACCCTGGTTGATGTAGTCTGGGCGCCGATTCTCATGACCAAAATGGAAAATTAAAACTTGTTATATTATATCTTATTATATTGTATCCTGTTACATTGAATCTTGTTATATTGTACCTTGTTACATTGTATCTCGTTATATTGTATCTCGTGATATTGTGTCTTGTCACACTGTATCTTTACATTGTATCTTGTTACATTGAATCTTGATACATCAAATCTTGTTACATTGAATCTCGTTATATTGTATCTTGTTATATTGTATAGAAAAATGATTTCACTGACTATGAGTATTACTAATTATAATTATAAATTTTAGGTATTATAGAATAATAAAAATGGTAGCTACTACTTTATACCAAGTAGCGCAAAACAGCATTTCTGGTGTAATGGAGCACCTAGATTTAAAAGTTGTGCATGGTGTTTCCCTGCACTACTTTGGTGTAAAGTAGTTAACACCATTTATGGCAACGTAAATGGTGGTACTAAAGTTTTTTTTTAAATAAAATTCTAAAGAAAATTGAATAAATTTTTTTTATAGAGTAAGCAACAACTCCATGGAACTTAGAGTGCTTCTTCAGTCATTTTCATTACCTTCTGAGAATAATGAATTCAACACTCTCAAAACTTTCGAACAATGTACTTAAATCATCGGATAAGATCTAGTTTAAACTTTTGGAGAATCAGAATATTTTTTTTTAAAAAATTAGCAAAATTCATTCAATGAAAAAGGATCGTTGGAACTTTCAACGAAAAATGCAAAATTCAAGAGTACGGAATTTTTTTCCCCTTTAAATTTTGAATATAATTGGGACACAAGATAATCGCAAAAGGAATACAAAAAAGAATAAAAGTAGAAATAATAAGAAAAATTCCAATAAAAGAGATTAAAAATTTAAATAAGACAAATAGTTTGTCTCCATTTTAATTTTTAATGTTTTTTTAACATTCCCCTTGTTGTTGTTGTCGTCCTAAATCAAAGTGGGTGATTGTTCCTGATTTCCAGTTGGGTCATCTATGCCAAGAATTTGACTTCTGCCACACCCATACGTCATGCCCATTTATGGAACGGCCCCATTCATGCATCCTTTCATTCATCCACACATCGTAATTTTAACATGAACCAAAGAATGATCGATCTCCAATTCAGTACCACCAGAGATAAAATTTGTTATGAGAACATGGAGGACTTTTTGACCTTACAGATTTAACGTGCACCAGTCACTAATTACAACAATGGTCATTACTTCGGCCATTCAGCCAGCTAGTTTCGAACTCCTGATTCTTTTCTTTTCAAATTTTCCTATCATGTTTCTCTAGTGCCAGTATCTCATAGTAAGGACTTTATATACAGAACGAAAAAAAAATAATAAATCACTCTAGATAACTTTTAATCTAATGCTCGGATCTGCTACAATTCCTGAGAAAACGAAATTTAAAATTACGACTTTTTCAAAATTCGATTTTTCAAGAACTAAATTTTTCTGATTTTGCTAAAATTTTGTATTTTGCCATATGAAATTGCTTTCTTTAAAATGATGTAAAAAAGTGCATACTTTACAATTCAAAACTTGTTTTTGCTATTATTCATTAAAATAATAAAAAATAATATATATTTACTAAAATAAACATTTTTCATGCAATAATAATAATAAATAAATTTATAATTGAGTACACAAATTCACCAATTTGCTTAAAAGGTGCTCGAGACATGGATAAATATTCAAAAATTAAAATTAAGGGGTCCAAACTTTGGACCGCTCTCTTGACCAATATATAAGGACCAAAAAAAAAAGACATTATTCAGAAAAAGTAAGATTTTGTACCTGAATTAGCGATTTAAAATGAAAATTTCGATTCGATTCAACCGATTTTACTCAAATTTGCAATGCAAAATTCGATATTCTAAAATAATGTAAAAATTTTTATACCTTGCAATTCCAATTTTTTTATTATTATTAAATAAAATAATAAATATTTATAAAAAGAAATATTTTTTTATTTAATTATCTTTTTACAAACGAGTTTTGTAATTGTGAGCAAATGTTTTTTTTTTCATTTTACTTAAGAAAATTTCGAAATATGGCGAAATACGCCAAAACTTAAAGTAACATTAGGGTTTTAAACTTTGGACAGCTTTTCTGACCAAACTAGTAGAACCATATTCCCCAGATTACGGCTACCCCCTCCCCTGTATTTTGGGGGTCAGAAATTCAAATCCATCGAAAAAAAGGTATGTTTATTTGGAGAAAATTCGTTTGTGTGTTTGATTTCGTAACTTAAATATCGTCTGCACTAAGTAATTAACATAGTTGAGGTCCACCCCTCAAACCATTACGATGGAGTCTTAGAACGTAAAGATCCAAGCATTAGATCAAAAGTTATTCAACGTGGTCCTTTATTTTTTCACGCTCTGTATATTAGGAGGGGGGAGTAATACGTTGATTAATTTTAGTGCAAACGCTGGATTAGACGCGATTGCATGTCTGAATGAATAGTTATTCCCGGATTTTAATCGACTACCGTGACAGGATGCAGTAAAAACGGTGATTAGGGAGTTCACACAGCAAATGTATGCAAAAGACTTTCATTAGCTTCGCGAAAGAAAGGAAAACAAGTAAATACAGTTAACGGTAATATAGTCGCCGGTTTTGAAAATACCTCGCAGTGACTCACCAGGGGGTCGTGGTGGACTTCGGAAATATCGAGAACAAGAAACGCGCCTCGTGACAGCCATAGCTGAGACGTGCGCCACTTCCGCAGCGGTGTCAGTGGCGGAAGTCCTGCTTCCGGGTCGACTTAATGGACTTTGGGAGGTAGGTTAGAGAACAAGGCTTAAAAGCCTTGATCGAGTCTAGATCCTATTACTAGACATTTTGCTTGGAAAATTAGGTTTGTGAGGAAGTAAAAATATGTTCGATTACGACATTGCTTTTATTTCACAACTTCTTCATTTCTGGTGGTTATATAATTAGAGAGAAAGAAGGGAAGCTCCCAGAAAAAAAATGGAATTTTTAGACATGCTTTTTGTGAGAAAATAAAGAACGTTTAATGCTGATTTAATCAATTTGCATATGTAACTTTTTAATCAAATGATATGCTTTTCGGATTAATAGCAATAGTTATAGTCTTTTGAAAGGAATAAAAAACGTAAAATACCAATTCAATGAATTTTTAACTAAATCAAACTAGTACTTATTGATATATCTTTTTTAAAGGAAATAAAGAATATATAATTCTAATTTAATGAACTTATTCTAAATGGATTATTTGCAAAAGAAGATGATATGGAATCAGGATTTATAACCATTTTTAGCTTTCAGTAAGAAATAAAGAACGTATAGCACTGATTTAATGAACTTTCATTAATGAGTCTTTAGCAATACGTCATGAACATTTATTAATAGAGTCACTATGTTGATATGTTGTTACCTCATCAAGAACTGTCCCATTATTTTTGAGTTTAGGTTTTTCAACAATAGATTGCCTAAGGAAGTCATTTTGACTGCTTTTAATTTCAGTTAGGAAAACGATGATGTGTATAATGACACAATTTCTTAGAATTTTGTACGACATATAATTTTTTTATTGCTAATATTTATTTGGCATTTCAGGCAAAATTAAATTCCTAGTGCACTTTAGCATCCAAATAAGAGTCTCGGTGCTGCCATCTAGTGTGGCAGAAACTAGACGTCCAAATTAACTTGGCCAGCGGTATCTCACCCATTGTGGTGGTCCTGAAAGAGTGGATACCACTTCTGGAGAACGCACCAGATCTGCTCATCGGGAGGGAAGACTGATTGAGCAGCTCATTGGAAATAAAAAAAAATATTTACTAATAACTTGTTAACTGCAAGTAATATAAAAAATATTAAAAATTTATTTTAAACAAATTTCTTTACACATTATTTATTCTCTTACAATCCAGTCATTTTGACAGCTTTTGGGCAATATATACTAAGTTTCAGTCTTTCTAGTGTTAATGACAACTCTATGTAAGTTGACTTTTATTTTGCTTTTTATGCCTTCTCATCATTTTACTGAGCTGCTTGTCACCTAATGGCAGAGATTACGCCGGTGGGCGTAGGATTGAAACAAAAAACCGCCAAATAATTAGAAGATTTAAAGCAAAGGTAGACTATAGATTTTCTTTTTCCCACATCCAGCTTAAAATTTATTTTCATTAAAAAAATTTAAACAACCCATGAAAATTTAACATCAGGTATTAAATAAATAATCCCAACATACTGAAATGAAAAGATATTATTTGATTAAAAACTTCATTCACTTTAAAAATATACAAGTTGGAAATAATAGCAGACATGTTTTAAGCGCTCAAAAATAGGCAAACACTTTCAAGACTTTTCGGACGTGAAAGTGAAGAAATAAAAGTGATTTGAAATATAAAAGACGCAAAGTTGCCAATGAAAAATTAAAAAAATAAAGGAGAGAAACAAAACTATGAACTACCGCGGTATCCAAGAGAGAATAAAAGAAGAGAAAACACAGTGACCAAGAGAACCAAATCAGGGGAAAGTGTATTTCCACGCCCTAAACAGAGGTGCTAAGGAACTAATGTTGTTGACAAAGGTACATATGAACAAGATTTCGGAGCATCAAGATGAGCTGATGTGAAACAATTTCGGCATTGTCGAAATTTTATTTATGTCCAAGATTCCAACAATTGATGTTTTCTCGTATTCTTTATGACGGACTACAGTGTTTCTTCCAAGATTTAGACTTAAGCAGAACGATAGATATGCTTACTGTATGCGAAGGACTGTGCTTCCTGAATCGAGACTCCCAAACACGGCACAATGGAGCAATCAGAGCCAATTCTAAACCAGGCTCTAAGAGATAGAGAAAGAAATAGGAGAGTTCTCTTTCCATAGGAGAAGGATGTCATACTCATAATGTGGAAGTTAATTTAGACAGCAAAAAAAAAAGTGTATTTAACATTTTCAGTTATTTACCAACCCCTGGACCTTTTATATCAAGGTTCACCAATACGTCGAGCAAACAGTTTTCAATATCTGTGTGTCATTTTCGGTCGTAAATTGACTCGGTGTTTGCTTGTTTAAATGATTATGGAACGTGCTACTAGGAAACTTATTTTAATGAAAAGAAAATACTAGTTGCAAGTGGGGTTGCTTTAAAACCACTTTTAATTTGACATACAATTCATGTATTCTGCACCTTATTACGTACAGTTGTGAATTGGCAGTATCTAAATGAAAGTTCGGCACTCTAGAATGGTTTTAGAATCAGGCTCTACAGCTTCTCACTGGTACAATTAAAACTAATCCAGGTGATGCACTACTATCTACGCACCACATGGATATTTTATCCATGGAGAAAGAGAAAGTACTAATCTCAATTAATACTACTCCGTGCGATATACTACTATCTACGCACCACATGGATATTTTATCCATGGAGAAAGAGAAAGTACGGATCTCAATCAATACTACTCCGTGCGATACACTACTATCTACGCACCACATGGATATTTTATCCATGGAGAAAGAGAAAGTACGGATCTCAATCAATACAACTCCGTGCGATGCACTACTATCTACGCACCACATGGATATTTTATCCATGGAGAAAGAGAAAGTACGGATCTCAATCAATACAACTCCGTGCGATGCACTACTATCTACGCACCACATGGATATTTTATCCATGGAGAAAGAGAAAGTACGGATCTCAATCAATACAACTCCGTGCGATGCACTACTATCTACGCACCAGATGGATATTTTATCCATTGAGAAAGAGAAAGTTCTGATCATATGAGAGAAAATTTTAAGAGATCCAAAATGTTTTTTCCTCTGAAACGATCCCTCCTCATTGGTTTCCAGTTAGAGATCAGCTATTACGCCTTGAGCTGATATTCTTTTTGAGTTACGGATATATATATATATATATATATATATATATATATATATATATATATATATATATATATATATATATATATATATATATATATATATATATATATATATATATATATATATATATATATATATATATATATATATATATATATATATATATATATATACAGGGTGATTCTAAAAAGATGGGCAAAATTTTTTAGGAAGTGATAGTACTCACCCAAGCAAACAATTTTTATCAAAGAATGCATGGTCGAAAACAAAACGCAAAACCGCTGGAGGGCGTCAAAGTTTATGTTCTTATATGAGGCAAAAACACTCAGCGAACAATGAAGTTAAGTTATAAAAGCAAATTTAATGACATGTGATTACAATAAGTGTTCAAAACAGTCGCCGGCAGCGGCTATGCTCGCAGTACAACGGCGAAGAAAAGATAGGTGAACATTCTGAAACACACCAGGCATATCACGAACTTTCCATGCAGCGGCTGAAAGCTTGGCAACAAGTAACGCAGCGCAGTAACTCGCAACAGGAATGGAGCTTTCACGTTTGGATCAAACAACTTTCCAAATGCACCAGCACCTTTGCGTTTTGTTTTCGACCACGCATTCTTTGATAAAAATTGTTTGCTTGGGTGTGTACTATCACTTCCTAAAATTTTGCCCATCTTTTTAGAATCACCCTGTATATATTGAATTTTTTGTCACTACGTTGATTTTTCATTTGCACTGCAGAAATGAAAGTACTTAAATGAACAAAAGCGCAAATGAAAGTACATTAAATGGACACTCTCGTTGCTTATTTACGTTGTTTTTTGCTTTAGTTATCTAACACAAAGTATATTATATCCTTTGTTATAAAATTAACTAGAAAAAATTAGAAATGATTAAAAAGAAATATGCATTTTATGAAAAAGAAAGAAATTGAAAAGCTGAGAAAAATGTAACCATAAAATAGGAATATGTAACCATTATATAAACTATAAAATTAAATTGAATTACTTTTTCATTCCCTTTTTCCCTTTCAAATTGAACACATTTTCTGTCCAAGTTGCACCATAGCATCACGAAATCACGTGGTTCAACTTTGCACTATATTCAGATTAAAGCAATTTAAAACATTATGATCCAATTCATTTAAACATGATTCTTCTCCAAAGAGGCAAATTTTTTAATGTCTCTAAAATACAGAATTCGTTGAAATATTATTACGATCTGACTTTTAAAAAATAAATATTAAAGTAGCTCGTTGCGAATCACATTGACTGCAATGCAAATATAAAGTGACAAAATGCATGAAAAAAAAGTAATTCATAAAATGACATTCAAATTTAAATAGTTTATTCAGCTATGAATTTGAATAATAAAATATTAATGGAGCAGAGATAGGAAATAAACTAAGAAAGTAAGAAAACTGATTTTGTAATGTCAAAGTGTAAGTCTATCTGTTTATATATGATTGATCAATTTTAAAATAAGTCAGGAAACATCAGGCATTTTTCTATTTGATTATTTGAAAATATTCAAAATACTTTCGCAATTCTTATAAAAGGATTTAATTGGTTTCGTATTAAGAATTTATTACTTGTTTTTTTTTTTTAATTTTTTTTTTTAGATTTATTGAAAAAAATAATTGCGAATATAATTTAATCGCCGAGTCCGAAAACCAGTTCATTTTTCTTTAAAATAGGTAGGTAGATACTTTATTGTTGTCGCACTAGAGCTGCACAATGGGCTATTGGCGACGGTCTGGAAAACATCCCTGAGGATGATCCGAAGACATGCCATCGCAATTTTGAATTTTGATCCTTTGCAGAGAGGATGGCTCCTCTGAATTGCTAGCCCGACAACCTGCCCGCGAAGTCGAGCACTTTACGGTTGAATAGTATAACGAAGACCGATACCGCGCAACCTCGGTCCCTATTCAGGCTGATCAAAGTGGTCACCCACCCACTTACTAACTGCAGCCAGAGATGCTTAACTTCGGTGTTCTATTGGAAATCGCGTCCTTACGATCACTCCACTGCAGGACCTTCAAAATAGAGATTCTTGCATTTTTAAGTTTAGCTGACTTAGATACATAATTAGGATAGAAATAACTCATGTCATCCTACTTGGTATAGTAAATTTTGAGCAGTGAAATCTCAATTTAGTTCGAAAACATGCCATATCTTAGAGACATGAAAGCATGCTCATTCAAGTTTTTGTCTCCCCTGGGAAATTAGTTTTGGTAGTGATGGCTGGTTTTTGAACTGGTTGATTCAATTTCAATTCATTTTTCATAATTGGTACAAGAGTTAGTTTGTCTTCTGGCACTTGTTATTTTCGTGTTATGAAATAAGAGCGAAATTATTTTGACAGCCAAGTTAATTTTAAGCGTATACTTTACGCTATTTCATATACGTTGAGGTAGGTGCTTAATTTTTTTTAAAAAAAACCAAATTTCAAGTTTTGTCCGTTTTCTTAAACACGCTTTTTAAAGAAGCCATGTCCCCCTTTTCAAACACGCATTTCAAAATACAACTTTTTTTTAAACGTAAATTTAAAGTCTTGTTTATTTTTCAACTGTGCCTACCAAGCTAAGTTGATTTTTTTAAATGTTATAGCAGAATTTTTAAACACAAATTTTTTTAATTAACGACACATAATTCGGTCCAAATCAAAAAGTTAGTCTGTAAGCTATGTTTACTTATTGTGAAGGACCGGTGTTCAAACTCTGATTGCGACTTGAAGTCCACGCAGCTTTAAATTTATGGTTACTAACTTCTTTTTAATGTAAAAGCGGTAAGTGCGCAATCGTGACCACTGAGCTTTCTCCGTGATTTCCCTGGCAATGGGCTCTTCACAAGCTCGCTAAAGTTCTCGCCAATAAGAAATTAAAATTATAAATATGAACAAAATTAATTATTTCAAAGTTAAACCATAATTTGTTTTCAATAATACCATAAACTAAAATTAGATTTTTATGTACAAAATAAAATTATTTATTCCTGCAAAATTGTATTAGGGTAAAAGAATTTAATTCAGCTTTTAATAATTGAAATATTTTCTTTATTTAAGAGCAACGGAACTTAAATTCATATAAAATATCTCTCTCAAGCCATAAATAGTTAAAATCTACGAATGAATTTTTGACTTATAGTTAAAATAGTAAAAACTCTCTCCATTCTATTTCTTAAAGATGTATGGCAAAAAAATGTTCTCATTCTAGAATGTCATATTTCGTTTTTGTGACAGCAAGTGACGATTCCAAACAATTTCATAGTCCCTACAGGCCGATTTCTGTCATATTTGTCGCTTTTTGTACTTCCAACTTACCGATCAATAAAAGAAATATTCTATTCCAAACTGCATAAGTCATAACTATGATATTAAATTGAATGATATTTCGAAATTATAGCTGTAAATTATAATTCATTTTCAGTCTTAAAAAATTCCATTCGCGAGATAATTCTAAGGAATGTCAGGAATAGTGAAAACTTTTTTTAAGGAGCTTCGTTGAATGTCATATACATTTACTATATTTATTCGACGTTTCATTAAATTTTTTTTAAGAGAAAACTTTATGAATCAAATTTACACATTTTTATGAGTCAACTAATAAACTAAATTTAAATCGATAACAAAAATAAACATTTTCAAGTTTTTTCCTGCTTATTTATGTTTGTTTATGTGTACCGTTACCCCTTTTTAAAAGACTAATTCAAAATTTCTAAAGAAAATATCATTATGATTGAATCTAAACTTTACCGTAGTGGTGCCATCTACAGACAAATAATCTATCTTTAAAAGTATTACAAAAAAAAAACTTATAATAAATTTCAATTTATTACAATACCATCGCCTCACCGAAAAAAAATTAAAATACTTTTAATTTTTTGAAACACTATAGCACTATGTTAAAATGACCTGGAACACTATCAAGAAATCAAGAAAACTAAATTATTGGTTTCACATAAAAAATTCCGTTTTTTCCTTTTCTCTAAGCTGTTCATAAATAATTCCTACTTAAAGTTCAAAATCTCTAAAAGCACCACGCGGCTTTAAACCTACTTTTAGATCTTTATCACTAAAATCAAATCTGACCCTAACAATGTGCACCTTGCAAGGAAACAGAAAAGAGGAATCAAATATGCGCCAAAGTAGTTTAAACTACACTTAACTTTAAAAAACATTATAACTCAGATTTACACTTAGCAATACCTTTTCCAGCGGCCCATAGGGGGTCAGGAAAAGATTGTACAGCATCGTTATCAATCTTCAGCTTTCAAATTTTAAACATCGAAACATTCATAATCTGCATTTTCAAAATAACATTAAAAAAACAAAAATGGGACAAACCCAGTTTTGACTGATTACATACATCATTACAAATGCCAGTGGAGACCTACACTTCACACTTATGTACATAAAAGGACCGTGGTCCACCTGAAAACAAAAAACAGTCTCCACCGACCTACTACATTCCGGCTTATGTAACAAAAATATGCACCGCCAGATATAAACTCCTCCTCCATATTTGGAGAACATTTGACATTCCACCCCAAAACATTTATAACCCAATTTAAAACAAGAAAAATTTAGTTGCACCCCCCTCTTACAAATTCTAATTTCTTATGACCCGTCCATTTACTCGTTGTCTTAAGTTATAACGAGGTTGCGGAAAAGGCACGAATTTACCTGTCTCATACAGTAGATTTTCTGGAGCAGGTGTTTCTACTCTTTCCCTATCTATACTGCCACTGATTTGGTCACCGAACCCACTATCTCTGGATCGCAAAATTTCCAATCTTTGCTCCGCCTTTGCCACATTCTCCACATGAACAACCCTAGTATAGCCAAAATTTTTTGTATGTTGGATTTTCAAAGTGACCGGAGATAAGACTTCAACCACCCTGAAAGGGCCCTCATTAAATTTAGCAAATTTCTTGCACTGGTTTTTCTTTAACACAGGATTGAACCAGTATACCTCATCCCCTGCTTGGAAACTATATTGTTTGACGTTTTGGTCTCTACGAGCTTTTCTATTTTCCGCAGAATATTCTAGATTTTCCCTCGCTAATGCCTAAGTACCATGCAATTTACCAAGTAAATCTTTGGCAAAGTCCTCAGCACTCACGTAAGAGAAAGGTTCATGGTTTCTACGAAATTCCAACTGTAAAGTTAATTCCCTACCATATGTTAACAGTGCCGGAGTACTTGCAACGCCAAAAGAAAAAAATGGCCAGGTATAAACACACCCGTTTGACCATCCTGTGGCGAAAGCTTATCTTTAGGACACATATTCGATTACAATTCAAATTTCACAAGCACACTATTAATTGAGTAAATCTTAACTTGTTTACGTCTATTTCAAAAACTGGGAATACATGAATACACTCAAATATGATACAACTTTAAAACACATAAAAAGTCAAATGTTAGCATCTGGAAATGCAAAAGATTGCAGCACCAATTTAGGCCCTCTCTATTAAATTTGCCTATCCTGGTCACGGCACCAATTTGTACCGTTACCCCTTTTTAAAAGACTAATTCAAAATTTCTAAAGAAAATATCATTATGATTGAATCTAAACTTTACCGTAGTGGTGCCATCTACAGACAAATAATCTATCTTTAAAAGTATTACAAAAAAAAAACTTATAATAAATTTCAATTTATTACATATGTAATTATAGAAAAGTAATTTTTACCTTTTTTTCATATAACTATGTTAAGCATAAAATTTGTTAAAATAAAGGTTTATACCTAAGGTATAGTTTTTTTTTAGTTTTATGTTAACCTAACAATACATAAATTTAAATAAACAATTAGATGTTTCTTTTAAATAGTTGATTATAATGGTTTTGGAATTAATTCTTTGCTACAAAAATACGTAGTAAACAAAAAGGAGTTTCAAAGCTTTTTTTTCATTCATATTCAAAAATTTATCAATAACTGATTTTCTAAATTAAAGCAATTTCGACGATGAATAACTTTTTCTTTTAGATCTAAGTAACTGCAAATTTGAAAAAATATTGTTTTGAATTAGAAAATTTAAGCAAAAAAAAAATAAATAAATTATTAAAATACTAAATATAATATTTATTTTTCAATTACTTTGATCTAAATTAATACAAAAAAGTATGAAAAATATCCTTACTAAAAATTTTGCAACAAAAGGTTAAGGAAACGGAAAATAATATAAGTGCATTGCAGATTTAATGTGAATTCATAAGTTTTCTTATTAAAAAATATAGATAATAAGTAAATATAATACACATAACGTTAATAAGCCATATAATTTTACATGTACCATCACAACGGGTATGGAATTTGCACTTATCTAGTATACAAATTACGTTTTAAAACTTAAATACAATTTTTAATGCAGACAATTAAATTTGAAGTTATTCAGATTTGAAATTATTCATAATCAAATTTGCGTTTTTAGAAACTGTTGCGAAAATGAAAAGTGTATATGTATTGTAGTGTTAATGTAATTTTGTGAATTTGCATTAAGTTTTATTATTGAAAATGTAGATCGAAATAAAAAATTACAATACTCATCTTTATAAATAATGATATTTAACATGATTTGAAATTTCGGAACCCCTGTGCTTGATGATAATGCAAATTTATATCTTTTCCAGACAGCGATAAGAAAAATATATCGTCATTCTTCCCCCAATTAAAATTTATTATTTTAAACATCTATTTTTTTTTTAATGACAAGAGAACAAATTTCTATTTCTTCTTGGTGCCATGGGTCAAGTTAAAATTTAATCGTACGCGGAGAAAAAAGTTCTGGTAAAATTACCGTGCTGTATAGTAATAACATTTCTGGTAAAAACGAATTACAATTTTGATTAATAAAACTAAAATATGAGGTATTTAAATCATTCATTTCGAAAATTTTAGGAAATTTTCGTAACAGTCACCAGTCAGAATTTCGGCCACTTTTTCACTGTTGATTTAAGCATATTAATAGAAACAAAACCAAAAAGATTAAAATAAATCCTTTCAAAGCAATTCATTTAAAATAATGTTAGCAAAACGGAAAGCTCATATGGTACATCATTTTCATTATGAACCACCTTTACTTTAAAGCATTTCAGCTGACGTATTTATTTTAGATCTAATAAAAATAATTTTTTTACCTATTTAGTCTACTTTAAAAACGTAGGTGAAATAATATGATTATTTTATGTTATTTTTTTACCACGTTTATATAAACTTGCCTTCGTGTATGTCTGTCCGGGTGGAATTTTGTAATCGATTTTAAACTAACTTCCCGACTAGCTACAAACTTCAAATTTGGCACATAGTTCAGAATTGGATGACAATGCATGAAAATGAAGAGAAAAAAGACATACAAAGTAAAATAAAAAATTAAAATTTTAAAAATAAATTATTTTCGAGATTGTCTTTTGTTGTCGATTCCATTATTTCAAATTAGTATTACATGTCAGGTGAAAATATTTTCATTGTCGGAGTATTTTTATTGGCTGAAAAATCACGTGGTAGGATCCAGTTTTTCCTCATTCATTTCCAGATTGCTTTGGTTGTCATCAGCATAAAACTAATGAAAGTCGTAAAGGTATTGTTTTTCTATAAGGATTTTTGTATGCCTAATTTAAAATGAAAGTTCTATTATTTGTAGTAGTCTTGACTACTCTTGACTAAGAAAAATAATCTAAATAGAAATATATATTTTTAAAAACCAGGTTTTTTGTAGTGAAGAATAATAATTGAAAAGTAATAATTTTTAAAAAATATAAAATAAAAATTAAAAATTAAAAAAATTATAATTTAAAATAAAAAAATTCAAAATAAAAAATAATATTTTTAAAAACCACGTTTTTGTAGTGGAGAATAATATTTAAAAAAAAATTGAAAAACTAAAAACGTGGGGTGCATGAAATACATAACAGTACATATACACATACATATACACATTTTCTTACTCATGCACATGCACAGCCGCATATACATCCACATACATATGCATATACACAAACATATTCCGCATCCACATTCAGATACAATTAGAATTACAGATACGCATACACATATTCTCAAGAGCACACATACACACACTAATATAACATTGCTGTTATGTATTTCATGAGCCCCACGTTTTTCGTTTTTCAATTTTCTTTTTAATTATTATTCTCCACTACAAAAACGTGGTTTTTAAAAATATCATTTTTTATTTTGAATTTTTAATATCATTTTAATGTACAAAGTTCAGTTTGAATGTCCGAAAAACATTTTTTCTTATTTCAAGTTTCTATTTTAATTTTAAATTGTGATTTAACTATAAAAGTGAAAGCGATTTTTTTTGCAAACGATCCTAAGATATAATTAGCATAAAACATATCAAATAACAAACCCTTAATTAGATTTTTTTCTTTCTATTTTACCTTCTGCTTTTATGTTTTCGAAATAAGAAATATGATAGAAATATTATACACATTTATCGATAATATTTCGATTGTTCTCGACTTTAAGACTCAGTATAGAAACCATCTGGATGAGAAATTGCGTTTTAGCGGGAAAAATGCCAAACGATTGTTTCTTTCTTTCACTTATCGTTGAAGTGAAAAGACACGCCATTTGCTAGTATGCCACAAACAGGTGTTGCCATACTTAACTAACAATGAAGTTTGACATGTACTCAATTTGATTTCGATAAATTTAAATTTTCTCTTTAAATGGAATTAGAAAATGGAGATAACGGGGATTTTAAATATAATTAATACTTCGGGAAATTATTTTGTATGTTTATATTTCTTGAAAATTTAAATACTTTTTAAAAAGCAGAACTTGTACCACCATAAACATTTTAAATATAAGAGTAGATTTAATAGTACTTTAGAACTTAACACAATATAGCGATATTATTTGTTTCAATAAAATTTAGTTTAATACAAAATATTTACATTGGAATCTCATGATCAATTTATTCCCACGGTATAAAATTATCAATGATTATAAAATTACAATTTAGTACAATATAGGATTATACAATACAATATAGAAGTATACAAATAATAATCTTTAATTTTACTAATATTATCATTGTAATTATTATTGCCATTGGAAATATTAAGAAACCCTTAAATGTCACGCACTTTGCTCTTTTTAGAAGATTACCCTTACATTTTTTTTTCAATAGAGAAAAAGTGGATTGACTTACAATTAAACATTTGAATTTTAAAACTTACTTTATTTTTATGCATATAAAGTAGGCAAATATGCGTAATTACATTTGAGCTATCACTTGCACGCCGTTGGAATGATTTAATACTCAATTCACAGATGAAAATGATAAAAGAATCATTAATTTTAATCATCTCTACTATACATCTCTCTTATACAAATTGAAGCCGACATTTACTTAAAAGCCTCCGTCTTTCCTTCAGTATTTTTATTTTGGCTCACAAACTCTCATTAAATAATCGATTTATTACTCTTTTTCTTATTTTGTAAACCACCAAGGGATTTAAACAATTCACTAAAACACTATAAACAAACCTGGTATTTATTTACATTTTAATTACACATTAAAAACGTAATTGAAGTACTCTTTTTTAATATTTATTCTTTTGAGAATCTGATATAGATGGTATATCTGGTATATATCTGGTTTTTAAATTTTTTTACAGACCGGTTTTTAAATAATAATTACCTTTTATGTTTTTGGAATCCTTACGAAAAATCAGCTTGAAATCCGAATTAGTAAAATATCCCCAAACTACTATTTAAACTAGTAAAGGAAACAAAACCGCCATTGAAATCCATCGAATCACTACTGAGAAAAGTGGGACTGAAAACATCAAAATGCATTTTTTTACCGACGGAAATTGTAAAGAGTTAAAATACAGTTATAAGAAATATTCCTCAGGTAATCAAACTGGACTTGCTTTTCATCCAGCCTACGTCCCCAATAACTCTTTCGATATTTTTGTTCTCTTTTTCTCACTCAAGTATTAATTCCCCACTCTTAGTATTTCACCTTTTAAAACAAGCGATGACAAAAATTAAAAGTGATATATGTTAAGAACAGTAGTTTTTAAATAATTTTTTTTACAATTAAATAAAGTATATTTGTTTTAAAAAAATCAAACAAGAATTTTAAGTATATTATTATTTTTTTTATTAATTCTTCATTTTTCGATTCGTCTTGCGCTTACAAATGAGGTACAGATTTGGGAATTATGCCATTCTAGACCCTATTTAAGTTTCCATTAACTCAAAATTTGCCGACTGATTTTTCAAAATTGTCAAACAACTTGTACTTTACTAACTATTTGATATTTGACACATTTATTTAAAGCTCCTCTTTAAAACAGATATTTTGAATGTATTGCTCTACATTTATAGTTTTTTTGTTTTAAAGATTGACAGACAGATAAACATAGACAAAATGTAGCTTATATTTGGTATAAAGTAATTGGATGCGTTAAGGGTTAAAATATATAGTATGGTCTTTACGCATAGGAATAACCGTGCAGTTCCCGGGGGCCCAAAAGAATGGACAATCGCAGTCAAATGTTTTTTTTTTCTTTTCTTTTTTAATCCTAATGCATTTAGAATCACCCCAAACTCCCAGAAAACATTTTATTCTTCTTCTAAGAGTGCTAATTATTTAGTTATTTTTAAGCAAGGAGCATTTACTTTCGTTTCTGTTTGAAACGGGGAGTCACGTGGTTATTCACGAATTGACGTCACTCGTGTCCATCTGGCGTTCTTTTAAAATCGCAATGCTGTGAAAGCCATTACGTTCCTGCTTTCGTTAGAATTCTTCTAATTAAATCCAACTATATTAGATGGTAAATAACTATGTGAGAATAAAGATATGCATAATAAATTGTGTCCTAATGTAACTTAATGAAAATGTGTGCTTAATATAACGTATTTTTATAATATTTTACATTTTAATGGTGCCCACTGAAACCTATTGACGAAATTTTCTAGTTCTAAATAGTAAGATTTTTTAGTTCAATAAAAAATGCGTTAGCGTTATTTCTGGATGCTTTATATTACTTCTTAAAATGATGCGTTATAAATATAAAATAATTTTGTTCTTTCGTTTTTTTAGTTATGTTAATCTTAATTTCAAAGTATATTTCAAACTGATTTCGAAGATTTATTTTCATAATAAGTGAAAAAATGAGGAATTGATTTCTTAAAAGGAATAATTTTAGATTTCAAAAATGTAGAAAAGCTAAAGTTTTTTAATTTATTTATTTATTCTAGCTTGAATTTGATGCAGAGAATTATCTTCGGCCTAGCACTAGCCTTTTGAAAAAAATTGTGATTCCAGCATAACTTTTAATTCATTCTTCTTCTTCAAAAAAAATTTAAGTTAAAAGAATAAAATAGAAATTCATATATTCCAGTTGATTTTATTCACATTATTTTAATTAACGTTAATCTATGTTATAAGAGTATTGAAATCAAGAATATTCATTAATTTAGTTCTACAGAACAGAAACAGGAATTAAATTTTATAAATAAGTATAAAGTAAAATTTCTATTTACTTAAAGAATAAAAAATATTAAGAACGATATCAACATCACTGTCTATTTAATTACTAAATAAATTATAGAAAATGTGCATTCGAATTTCTTTTAATTTGCATAATTAGGTTTTTAATTCTTTAGCTTTAGTGAAACAAAAACGTCGAGTTTAATAATACTCGCTAAAATTATGCGGCTAAATTAAATTACACTAAAAGAAATTTTAAGTATAATCACATAGATTGTCGATGATGGACAAATATACTTCAATAAACTAGATTCATGAAAGTGTTTATTAACCTGAAATTTTTAACCTATTTTAATTAAATTTTTTTATTAAGAATGAATAATGCATTAATTTTCCTATCTCAGAATTCTTCTTTGCAAGCATAGACAAATAGTTTGCAAAAATGAAGAGAAAATTTAACAATGAACATACTTTGTAGATACTGTATTGCAGAAAGAGGAATTAAGATTTATAAATTTAAAAATAAAAATAATTTCTAAGTATAGCGAAATTTCTACTTACTCAAAGAATAATATTGAGAATAGATGTGAGCATTAATGTGTATTTAAATATTTAATGCATAGTAAAAAAAGAAGAAATAAACTGCATCTCAGATACTGCTTCTGGATAAAAGATGATGGATAGATAATTTTTAATGGTCTAGATTTATGAAAACACTGATTTGTTTTAGTGCAATACCGAATAGTAAAATGATCCGCCCTTTATCTAAATATATACTATTTCAGACCAATCTTCGATTGATTTTAATTAAGTATTTAGACTGTAATTGAGCATTATTTCAACTTAAAAATGAGTGGAGTAAAATAATATTTTCTATGAACTTTAAAATCACTGATTTCACCCGAAAAGAAATGTTGATTCGCTGGGAAAAGCTGAATAATCATTTCCTCTGCTATTAATTAATATTAAGAGTTATTAATATTATTAGTTAATATTATATTTTTTATATTATATAATATTATATTAGTTAATATTATAAGATATTAATTAATATAAAGAGTTTGAAGATTTAAAAATCTTTCATCCATTTTGTACACACTCTCAAACTCGTAAATTTAATTTAAAAAATTTTGATGTTCATACGATATGAGTGCTATTGAAACTAAAAGAGCGTTAAAATAGCCTAAGCGAGTGGAGGTGGCAAGTTTACATTCAGCACATGTGACGTCATAACCTATCAGGGATCGTTTTTGATTTCATCACTTACGGAGGCCTTTAGGGGCAATTTAAATGCTTAATAGTTAAATGAATAAACGTCTGAGGGAGAAAAAAAATTCGGTATTCGGTTTCAGGAGAGAATTTCCAATAAGTCAGAATTGAAAATTTAAAAAATTAAGAGATGCTCTAATAGTCCATTCAGGGGGCCCTTCTACTACTTTCGAAAATTGTATTTTAAAAAAATTGAAAAAGGGAGTGATTGCTTTATTATTGAATAAATCTGATGAATGAAATATATTAGAAGGAATAAATCTATTCAATGAATGTGTAATATATTTTGTAATACATTAATTATATTATGTAAGTACAGTACCAATAAATTAGATGAATAAAGTGAGAGGAAATTACTTTATAAAATTTTATAAATTGTCTCTTGGTTTTAAATACATTAGTTTAATGCAAATTTATCTGATTTAAACCAATGTGGTTAAAGCCATACACATAAATCAAACGGTTTTTTTTAAAAATGAATATTTTAATAAATAATATTTTTTTATTATTTATATAAATACTTTTAAGTTGACAAACAGAAATTTTTGCACATATTTTTTTAACTTTTAATTAAATTGCTAAAGTGATTCTGTCTTACTTTAAATAAACAAATATGTCATTCTTAAATGTTTAGTACATATCATTGCTTTATTGAAAAAATATCTCTGTACAACAAATTAATGTTAGAAAGTTTTAGGTTTGCTCATGAATATGAAAATGCTTCACCAAAGCTAAAAATACCATAAAAGTTCGTTTAAATTAGTTTATGAAAATTTTACATTTTGCCTAGTTATTCCGTTCGTATATTTAATTATTTAAAATAGCTTCTATGGTTTCTAAAATTATTTTAGTTTTAAATATTGAAGATTACTGATGGTTACCATCCAAAATTTTTTTTAAATTATATCTATCTTAAAAATGTTTAATTTTATTTGGGTGAATTTTTTGTAGCTCGATTTTAAGCAACATGACATATTATAGGAGCCCAAAACATTTCTATGCCTCGGGACCATGCATGCTGTTTGGACGGCCCTATTAAAATGCAATGGTTTTAGAATCTTTACAGCTGGGCGGTTTCTGATTAAATACTACAAATGGTAGGAAATTTATAATTATTTTTAAAAAATGTGCTTTTAAACTGCTGTTTGTAGAAAATGCAACACCATGAAGGAATCATCAGAATCAAATGAAATTCGCAGCAAATGTCAATTATAGGATATTATGCAAATTAATAAAGTTTCAGAGCCATCGCGCGTGCGTGGCGCGCGCAGCGCCCTCTGAATTGATGCTGAAAGCGTATAAATAAAGTGCTGTAGCGGGACGTTGAAAATAGTCTATGATTATTTGTTAGTGGCAAACGTTTAGTGAGACCTGAGTATGCCTCCACGACGGAAGAATAAGAAATTCAAGCAACTTACGGAGTTTGAACGAGGGAGGATAATCGGCCTTCGAGAAGGAGGATTTTCCTATCGCGCAATAGCAGCTCGTATGCAGCGGAACAGTTCCACAGTGATGCGAGTTTGGAAGCAGTGGACCGACGAGCACCGAACAACTCGAAAAACAGGCACTGGACGACAGAAGGTGACGTCAGAGCGCGATGATCGACACCTGCTCCGCATGGCGGTGAATGATCGCACAGCTTCCTCCAGGCAGCTGGCAGCACATTGGTCTACTGCTACAGGTGTACAATTGTCGGCTTCGTCAATTCGTCGTCGTCTGCTGCGCCGTGGATTGCGTGCAAGGGTGCCATTATACAGGATTCCCCTCACGGCGGATCATCGACGGCTGCGTCGGCAGTGGACTCTTGAGCACAGAGACTGGCGAGCTGATTGGCACCAAGTTGTCTTTTCAGATGAATCACGCTTCAATTTGTGGACCCATGATGGCCGTGTTCGTGTTAGACGTTATGCCGGTCAACGCTGCCTTCCTGAGTGTATTATTGAACGACATAGTGGTCGAACACCCGGAGTTATGGTCTGGGGTGCGATTTCGTATCATGGACGATCCAATTTGATACGAATTGAGGGTAATCTCAATAGCAACAGATACGTCCGTGAAGTGCTACAGCCCGAAGTCGTTCCTTTCCTTCAAGGCATCCCTGGTGCTATCTTTCAGCAGGATAATGCACGCCCACATGTTGCGCGGACTGTTAGAGACTTCTGTTCAGCACAACGCATGCAACTTCTTCCTTGGCCTGCTTATTCGCCGGATATGTCGCCTATTGAGCACGTGTGGGATATGGTTGGTCGGCGTCTCACTCGTGATCCGCGTCCTGCAGTTTCCAAAGACGAACTTTGGTTGCGCATACAAGCGATATGGAATTCTCTTCCTCAAGCAGATATTCAACATCTGTTTGACTCCATGCCACGTCGTATAGCAGCACTTATTGCAGCGCGTGGTGGCTGCACCAAATACTAATTTCGGACGCTTAATTTGTTTCTTTTGTTTTGAAAATTTCATCATTTATTTGTATCAGTACAAGTCGTTTCTGCATTAAATTTCATTTGATTCTGATGATTCTTTCATGGTGTTGCATTTTCTACAAACAGCAGTTTATCTTTTGACATAATCTGCATCAATTAAAAAATGAAAGCTTTCTACTCTGTCTCTAATTTCTTTCATATAAATCGCTAGATGGAGGAATAAACACATTTTTAATCAACTTCCAAATTCCTTCCAATCAAATTCCCTCTCAATTACGTTTGGTTCGCCATCTGTTGAAATTATTTTAAAACATTTGCGTTTTAACTTTCAACACACCAAGATAAACTATAAGCACTTCCTTTGTTTAATTTTTAGCATAAAATTATATTTATTATCTTTGAATAAATTCACAAATTTTGCAACTGTGTGCAAAATTTTTTTATATAAGAATAATTTTAAACTTTTATTATTAATTTTAAACTTTTATATAAGAATAATTTTTCATACAAGAATAAAATTAATAATAAAAGTTTATAATTAAATTTTTACACATAAGAATGATTTTAGCTTTTAACACACCAAGATAAACTGTCAGCACTTTCTTTGTTTAATTTCTGGCATGAAATTATCTTTGAATAAACACACAAATTTTGCAATGGTGTGCAAAAATTTTCAATTCACTTAAAAAAGTTATCGAGACACGGCAAAATGTGCAAAAAATAAAACTGACATTAAGGGGTCAAAACTTTTGGTCACTCTTCTAGTGGAACCATAATATACAGATTGCCGCAACCCCTTTTATATTGGGGGTCAGGATATTCCGACTATAAAAAACAGGTACGTTTATTCAGAGAATGTACGCTTCTGTGCTTCATTTCTTAACTTAAAAGACTTAAAACTTATTTATGATCTGTTAAAAAATTTCATGTAACAGAAAAAAAATGTTTACCTATGGAATTATTCAAAAGTTTCAAAATAGGTACGAAATAGTTATTTTGGTGCCCTGGTCTTCAATTGATTCCCATACTTTAGTTGAATTCGTACTTTAAGAAGGCTGATCTATCTAAAAATTATTATCAGAATGAATAAAATAATTATGCAATCTAACAATAAATCACGAAGCAATATAGATAAACACATAGTTTAAAGCTCTGTTTTCGTTTTTAATAAACGTAACAATTTCCATTCTTTATAAACATAACTCCAATTGCTCTCCTCTAAATCATACTTTAGTTGGTCTCGCACCTTAAGCTCTGATCTAAGTTAGAATTATTATCAGTATGAATAAAATAATTATACTATCAAACAATAAGTCACGAGGTATTAATAGATAGACTCATAGGAGTAGTTTAAAGTTCCATTTTAGGACTTAATAAAGATAACAATTTCCATTCTTAATAAACATAACTCCAATAGCTCTCCTCTAAATCATACTTTAGTTGGTCTCGCACCTTAAGAAGCTCTGATCTAAGTTAGAATTATCATCAGTATGAATAAAATAATTATACTATCAAACAATAAGTCACGAGGTATTAATAGATAGACTCATATGAGTAGTTCAAAGTTCCATTTTAGGACTTAATAAACATAACAATTTCCATTTTTTATAAACATAACTCCAATTGCTCTCTTCTAAATCATACTTTAGTTGGTATCGTACCCTAAGCAGCTCTGATCCAAGAAAGAATTATCATCAGTATGAATAAAATAATTATACTATCAAACAATAAGTCACGAGGTATTAATAGATAGACTCATACGAGTAGTTTAAAGTTCCGTTTTCGGACTTAATAAACATAACAATTTCCATTTTTTATAAGCATAACTCCAATTGCTCTCCTCTAAATCATACTTTAGTTGGTCTCGTACCCTAAGCAGCTCTGATCTAAGTTAGAATTATCATCAGTATGAATAAAATAATTATACTATCAAACAATAAGTCACGAGGTATTAATAGATAGACTCATATGAGTAGTTTAAAGTTCCATTTTAGGACTTAATAAACATAACAATTTCCATTTTTTATAAACATAACTCCAATTGCTCTCCTCTAAATCATACTTTAGCTGGTCTCGTACCTTAAGAAGCTCTGATCTAAGAAAGAATTATTATCAGTATGAATAAAATAATTATGCGATCGAACAATAAGTAACGAGGTATTGTCACAAATAGTTGAAAGTTCCACTTTCATCCTTTATAAACATAACTATTGATGGGGTATGAGCAACAGAATGTAGTGGGGTAGATAAAATCAATTGTCCCATTGTGGATTCCATCCTCGCACCATCTTGAAAAACGAGTGCGGAAGGAAAACTTTTAAAACAGATCAATTTTCGGTGATCCCCAATAATCACTTTGACAAATGACCGTCTCTCCTATTTTTGTCCCTTGGAGTGAAGACGGAATTTTTTCGATCAAAAGAAGCAAGGTCAAGATCGAGAAGATCTTAGCCTCTCGTGACAGAATTGATAACTATTTCTTCTTGCTTTGTTGTTTTCAAAGAGAAAAAGAAAGCAGTTTGAATAAGTTTAGATCTAATGATATAATTTTCGCAGTTTAGATTGAAACTTCCATCGATTGTAGGAAAAAACGAAGAAAAAAAACGTAATTGTAAAAACTAAATAAAAATGGTATTTTGTTGCTCTGCCTTACTTTAAATCTTTGAAAAAAATTTTAAAATATATTTGGCGCAATTGGATACCTGCAAGTGACGTTATCGAATGTAAATTGGGGCATTTATCGGTTCATAAGTCAATCAGATTTGACATACACACGTGTCTTCACTTACAGGTAATCAATTAAATCTGATTTAAATCACATGGTTAGGCATAATAACGTATTCTCGACTTGAAATTACCCAATTAGCGAAAATCGTAAAGAGTTTTGTTTAATCATGGGATCCATAAAAAGATACAAATGACCTTATATTGACAGAATCATCAAATCTTATCGTATCAGATGGCTTAAGACATATTTTTAGATTAGAAAACTCGAACACCCTAAAAATGTTCCTTTTGAAAGTATAAAAGGTACAGAAAAAAAAGAGGACGACCTCTCACCAGACGATTGATTGTGTAGGTGTAGACCTTAAGACATTAAAAAATGATCGTTGATGGACCATACCGTTTGATCGGATCCGATAAAGAAAGCTCATTGCAAATTTGCAAAATTTTTTTAGAAATTTTGAAAAAAAAAACCGAATGGTAAAGGGTTTTGAAAAGATTTCAAATATCAGAAATCAAAATATCATTGAACAAGATTTATTAAAAATGACACCGACATTATGGGCATATATGGCAGTACTTTTACTTTCGTTACTTGTACCGCCGGAACAAGTAAAAAGTACGTACTTTTACTTCTACTTTCGTTACTTTTTTAGGGAAAAAGTACAAGTATTTGTAACGGAAATATCGAACGAAATCGTTACTTTTTTTCTAAAACTCGGTAAGCTTTCTAAAAAAAAAAATATTAAATTGAAGAAAAATGCTTATGTTTTCTTTAATTAATAAAATTAATGTGCAATATACATGCATTCACAGCTAACTTCGTGTTTAAATACCTTCTGTTTCAACTTATTCTGAACATTCAATTATTTTTTACTAGCTCAAAGATCACAAAGCTATCTGAAACCCTGTGTTTGCTTTGTTTATGTTTGTGCTTTTAAAACGCGTCTCTAAAGAGTAAAACAATCTTAAATCAATGGTAATTTAAATAAATAAAAATAATAAACTAAAAATTAAAATCAATAGATAAAATTTCTTTTTCGTGCAAATCCATAAAAAGTTTGAAATCAAAACTATATTTGATTTTAAAATTATATTATACGATTATATTATAAAATTATATTATAAAATTATATTATAATATTCTTTCGAATTTAAAAATAAATTTAAATCCATAACTTCCAAAATTAAAAATAATTAAAAAAATGACAACAATTTGGTAAAAACTTTAAAGAGCATAAGAATATTATTCAATAAAATTTTAGGTTACTTTGAATTTTCGATTTCCTAGAAATGTACTTTTAAATCGTTACTTTTTTTGCTTAGTACTTGTACTTTTACTTGTACTTTTTACTCGTTACTTTTTAAAATAAGAACTTTTTACTTTTTACTCGTTACTTTTTTTAAAAATACTTGTACTTTTACTCGTTACTTTTTAAAAGTAACGTTGCCATATATGATTATGGGGTACCATCCCTTATGTTTTATTTCACAAGTTTTCTTTCCTTACACAAAAACATTTCCTTCCAGAGAATGATTGTAGGGTGTTATCATTTATTATTACATTTTGTTTTATGATAAAAGAAGAAATTTGTGAGTAACCCTTTACCTTTTTCAACTTTCTTTCAAAATTTACAAAAACGTAGAAAATTGTTAGAAACTTTTTTAATTGTGTTTGTAGTTCATTTACGTCACTCTAGAGCTACACAATGGGCTATTGGTGATGGTCTGGGAAACATCCCTGAGGATGATCCGAAGACATGCCATCATAATTTTCATCCTTTGCAGAGGGGCTTTGGTAGCCCAACGACTTGCACGCAAAGTAGAGCACTTTAAGGTAGAACAGTTTATCGAGGACCAATACAGAAACTTTTTTAAATTTTCAAGATATTCAAATCGAATTTTCTTCACAAGTTACCAAATACGAAAATAAAGCAAAATTATGAAGAAAAAAAATTTTAATAGCTTTCCGCGCATGAGCAGAACACTTTAAATCCTCACATCTTCTGCAATTTCTGACGATTTTTTTCAAATCGCATAATTAGATTTTTTTATTAATTAAAAGGAAATTCGAAAATTTTCTTTCCCTTAATTGAATACAAATTTTACTTATCTATATTATTACTTATCTATATATTATTATCTATATATTATCTTATCTATATATTACTTATCTATATATTATATTATATTATCTATATATTACTTATCTATATATTATCTATATATTTATCTATATATTATCTACTATTATTTACTTATCTATATATTATTTACAAATTATCTATAATTTCATTTCATTGAATACACATTTCATATAAATACCCATTTAATTGAATACACATGTTTACAGTTACGGTAAGAAAGCTTTAAGGCAAAAAATTTAATTTATAAAACTGTCCATACTTCTATGGATATTAAATCCTGGCCAACAAAGTTTTATTCAGTTATTACTGATGATAACTACAGTAATCGATATAAGTTACAAGTCCATTGCTTTATTTTGTTGTATAAAGTGTTCAAAAACACTTTCATAATTTATAGTTGGTCCTTCAAACTTTATAAGTATGAGATATCGCATGCTCTAAACATATCTAAAATTATAAAATTATTCTTTAAGTATTTCTGGGCAAAATTAAAATAAAATTTCAAAAACTTTAAGTATATCTTCCATCATTGCATGTGTATTTAATGGCAAGAAAATTATCAAAATAAAAAAATTAGTTTATTTTGAAAATTTTCTAAGTTTAAGAAAAAAAATTTCTTTTTGTTTATACATTGCTATTCTTTTCGGTTTTGCAAACAAACGACAATATTATTCTCTTCATCACATAATGTCTGAATAAATGTTAAAATTATAGCCCACATGAGCATTTTAAAAAAAGCTCTGAAACATATCCTTGTTACAAAATATTGCTTTCATTCTGTGTTTCTTTTAAAGTACTTTACAAGAGTGATGATGAATCATCTTTAAAAACATTTCAAAGCATTTTTATTGGCAATGTTCCACCTACAGAAACTGTTGTCATATATTTTTATGCGTTAACAACATTCGGTTTTTACTATTCAACACTAATGACGCTAAGTATTATTATGATTTATACTGAGTCTCGTAGAAAAAGAAAGCACAAATGAAATAAAAATGAATAAAATATGGAATATCCGACAAACAACTTAAGCGTAATTATTGAAATTTTCACACTCCACTGCTGAAAATCTACAAAAGTCTATTATAACGACAGTTCAAAGTAGCAGATGAAATTTTAGAAGCAAACACACATCTTCATAATCTTAGAATAGCATTAAAAAGACAAAAGAAATTAGGCACACGTACTTTTTTTTATTTTCCATTATAAGGATTACATATTTTCTAGCTTTTAAAATGTATGTCTCAAAAATTTTATATTTTTTTGTCATTCCTAATCCTGTTATAATTAAGTTAAATCAATTATTTAATTTTCATACATTTTATAAAAGCGAATATAAATAGTTTCTTTTAATAATCGATGCAGCGGCTAACTTTTCAATTCAATACGAGTGAATAACTCATTAATTCACTGGCTCGACTATTCCGAATACGAAAATCTATTTTTAACTGTATTTTCCTTAAGCTGCTTTATTTATCTGACCACAAAAATGTTACAGGATTATATGAAATTTTCAGGTCTTTTTGGCGATTAAACTGTAGCCAAATTAATATTTAGTACTAATAAGGCGGGGCTGGCTTTGTTTTTGGCTATATTATCGATCGAGAACTTGCCAACTTTGGTTTCTATTCCCATGCTTTTAAGTGTCCGTTAGTAACTATTCATTCTCTAGTAATTTAAAATTCTTGGAGTTTGGACTGGAGGTTTCTTAGATGCCCGATGGTCCCTCAGCCCGATGGTGAATAATTACAACAATCATCATATAAAAATGGACCTCATCGTCTCTAATACGAAAGATGCTACTTATTTTGTTTCATTGATATAACCATGTGTTTGCTTAACTTTATAAATACTAGGTAAAAAAGTTTTTGTTTCGAAATCGCTGGAGTAACCTCTTTCCTTACTAACAATGTTTACAACGGAAAATTCCACAACTACAATCACACCTCCACAAAACTGGACTAATGCCTCTACAAAACTAATGGAAGTAATGCCTCCTCCAAAACTGATTAAGTATTATGATTTATAACTCATGAAAACTAAAAAATTTATTCTCCTAAAAAATTAAAATATCATATATCGGCCAAATACCTACTAGATTACTTAAAATCGAATTTCGAAAAAAACTACATTGATAATCATTGCCCAACCTTAATAATTTAGTTATCACAAAATTCTAAATTTACTGATCTTAATTTTTAAACTCCAAGCATTAAATGAAAATTTAGTTTATCACAGCCCTTTACATTACGTTTAGGTTTAAGATAAAAAAAATCAGGAAATTTCAAAATTTCTCACATTAAATTCCTTATGCACAAACAAGACTGAGTCCTTCTAATAACATTTCTGTTAAGAATTGAAACTGAATAAAATATCCATTCAAGACATGTTTGTCCCCTTAATTAGACTTTCGAATTATCATAAGTAATTGTCAATACGAATGTATTTGAAAATTAATTTACCATAGATATCTAGCTAATATTTCATTCGAAGATTTCATTTTACGATTACTTTATTTCTCAATTTTCAGCTTTCTATCTCGATGTATTCTGGAAATAAGTCATGTTTAATGATTACCATTTTTAACTAGTTATAAAATAAGAATTTAAATGTTAAACTTTTTCTATAAATTTTATAATATATTGACATTTTCTTAACAAATTATGGTCTCCTCGATATTCATACAATAAATATTTTCTAAATTTTTACTTTGTGTTGTCTAAAAATTCATTAAAATTAAGATTTCACTTAAATTAATATTAATGTAAAAGGGTTGGTGGAACCGGAGGCATCCACCCGGGAGGGTTGGGGGAACCGGAGGCATCCACCCGGTAGGGTTGGGAGAACCAGAGGCATCCACCCGGTAGGGTTGGGAGAACCAGAGGCATCCACCCGGTAGGGTTGGGAGAACCAGAGGCATCCACCCGGTAGGGTTGGGAGAACCAGAGGCATCCACCCGGTAGGGTTGGGAGAACCAGAGGCATCCACCCGGTAGGGTTGGGAGAACCAGAGGCATCCACCCGGTAGGGTTGGGGGAACCAGAGGCATCCACCCGGTAGGGTTGGGAGAACCAGAGGCATCCACCCGGTAGGGTTGGGAGAACCAGAGGCATCCACCCGGTAGGGTTGGGAGAACCAGAGGCATCCACCCGGTAGGGTTGGGAGAACCAGAGGCATCCACCCGGTAGGGTTGGGAGAACCAGAGGCATCCACCCGGTAGGGTTGGGGGAACCGCAGGCATCCACCCGGTAGGGTTGGGAGAACCAGAGGCATCCACCCGGTAGGGTTGGGAGAACCAGAGGCATCCACCCGGGAGGGTTGGGGGAACCAGAGGCATCCACCCGGTAGGGTTGGGAGAACCAGAGGCATCCACCCGGTAGGGTTGGGGGAACCGCAGGCATCCACCCGGTAGGGTTGGGAGAACCAGAGGCATCCACCCGGTAGGGTTGGGAGAACCAGAGGCATCCACCCGGTAGGGTTGGGAGAACCAGAGGCATCCACCCGGGAGGGTTGGGGGAACCAGAGGCATCCACCCGGTAGGGTTGGGAGAACCAGAGGCATCCACCCGGTAGGGTTGGGGGAACCGCAGGCATCCACCCGGTAGGGTTGGGAGAACCAGAGGCATCCACCCGGTAGGGTTGGGAGAACCAGAGGCATCCACCCGGTAGGGTTGGGAGAACCAGAGGCATCCACCCGGTAGGGTTGGGAGAACCAGAGGCATCCACCCGGGAGGGTTGGGGGAACCGCAGGCATCCACCCGGTAGGGTTGGGAGAACCAGAGGCATCCACCCGGTAGGGTTGGGAGAACCAGAGGCATCCACCCGGTAGGGTTGGGAGAACCAGAGGCATCCACCCGGTAGGGTTGGGAGAACCAGAGGCATCCACCCGGTAGGGTTGGGAGAACCAGAGGCATCCACCCAGAAGAGCTGAGAGAACCCAAGATATCAATTGAGAAAAGTTGGGGGAATTATGAAATTTATAACCGCTGTATGAGAAATATTTTAGTGAAACTTGAACGAAGTTAGCCTTTGGGCATACTTTAATATCATTCATTGCAACAAAGCATGGAAAAATGGTTCGAGAATTTTAGAACTTATATCTTTCCTGAAAGAAAAGAAAAAAAGCTATAGATATGAAATTTCTGAATAAGAATCATTTGAATAATCCTAAGATTAATACAAAAGGTATATAACAGCTATTGTTTCAAAATATAACTTACTTTGCATTGAAGTGCAAATTCGAGCATTTGTTCTGCAGACTTGAAAAAAAGTAAACTGTTTGAAAGCACTCAAGAAGGTAAAAATTCAATTCAATAATTTCCTCCAGAAGAATATTCTTATCAGTAGAACGTTAAATTTCAAGATGCTGACATTCAAAAATATCTTTTGACAAAAGAATTAAAACTCAACAGAAAATTGAAGTTATTTTACGGCTAAGATATTCTACGTTCTATTTAAAATGTTTCTTGTAGAACTAAATTACATATTATAATTCTATTTTACATAGTTTTCTAGTTAAAAAGCAAATTTAAAATATTAGATTAAGAATAGTTCTTTTTAAAATCGCTGCTTAATTTAGAACCTTACTAGTTCTAGTTTTTAAAATGATTTCAGTACAGTAAACCAATAACTACAGGAATTATTCAAAATTCATATTTATCCTTTCATTGAAGTTAAAGCTTAGCTGTTGAATATACTTTTATGATTAAAAATGTTTTCAGAACTTGTTGTTTAATCCATTACCCTTATCATTTTTCTAAAAAAAATTAAAAGCAAAGTTTTTGTAGAAACTAAAACTTGTCAGACTTAAAAATAAAAGTCTACTTAAAAACAAATACTTCAGCATTAGAAACATGAGAATGGCAGCACTTAAAGCGTCCATAAGGGAATCTCTCTACTCCGAAAGGTTAGTGTTAAGGTGAGTTGTCAGATTAGTAATTTATTAGTGTCGAATTAGCAGGAGTAACGAGACTCCATATTGATACAAAGTATTGAAGGTATTTAGCAACAAATTAAATAACTGATTTGAACGAACTATTTCTTAAAGATACATTTTCCTTAATAAAACAAAAAACCTTTCATTATAAAAAAGCTTTCACACTATTTTGATGATCGCTAAGACACGGTTCCCAGCATATCACCGAAATCAAGCATCACTGACTGCGATCAGTGTGAGGGTGGGTGACCACTTGGATCAGTTTGTGTAGGGACCGAGGGTGTGCGGTATTGGTCCTTGTTAAACTGCTCTACCGTAAAGTGCTCTACTTCGCGTGCAGGTCGTCGGGCTTCCGAAGCGGGGGTGCCAATCCCCTTTGCAGAGGATCAAAATTGCAATGGCATGTCTTCGGATCATCTTTAGGGATGTTTCCCAGACCGTCGCCAATAGCCAATTGTGCAGCTCTAGTGAGACGTAAATGAACAACAGCAACAACACTATTTTGAAAATTAAGTCAAAGTAAGTTTGGTGTGGAGGCTGATCACGAAGCTGAAAAATTGTCTAATTTATTATTTCGATACTTTACTACTGAATTCTTTAATTATAACTTCAGAATTTAATGTTTCTGGGTATTTTTGACAGAATTTATTAGTTGGAATTTACTTCGTATATTTTTCAAATAAAAACATTTTCGAGTATTGTATTTGGTAATCAAGTAAACTCATTGGTTGTTACTAATTATATAAGACTTATAACTCCTGAATTATTACTATATCGGACTAATTTGATTCAACGTAAAAAATTTCTTCAAAAACACGCCGGCCAGGTCACCGAGCAGTTAGCGTGCCTGACTGTAAAACTGAGTGTTCCTATGTGTTATATTGTTTCTATGTGTTCCTATTATGTTTGAGCACTCAAACTCATAAATTCTATTCTATAGTTAATTCTGAGATTTCACTAAATTCTTTGAGGCCTTCTGGTGTTGCCATGGATCGTCACCAAGCCTACCTTTTTGAATCCTCTTTTTCTTTTGCTGAGAGGTCAAGTATGCGCACTTAGAGCCTACAGTATTCTACGGATGCCCCCAGACGGGGTTAAGCTTTGATGATGTAAATCTATATTCCTTAAAACGATGAATCTTCATGTCTTACAAAATTTTTTCGACTGTTATTAAATAAAATAAATATTAACTAAAATTTATTTTTGTGTGGAATTATGTTTTGTTAAACGAATTTTATAATTGAATGCAAAAAGTTTTAAATTTTGAAAGTTCTCAAGCTGTGGGAAATAAGCAAAAGTAAAGTTAACATTAAGTGGTTCAAACTTTGGAGCTCTCTTCTGATCAATCTATAGGGACCATATTTCCCAGATTGCGGCTATCCCTATGTTTGGGAGTCAGAAATCATTATCAGTCGGGAAAAAAGGCATGTTTATTCAGAGAAAGTGAGTTTTCGAGTCCGATTTCCTAACTTAAAATATCGTCTACACTAATTAGCATATTTGAGGTTCCCCTCTAGAACCATTAGGAATGAATCCTAAAAAGTGAAGACCCGATCATTAGTTAAAAAATCAGAATGGACCGTTTTTTTTTTGTTTTTTTTTGTGGGGGCGCACTGTACATTTTAGAAGTCCTATCAATTATACTTTAATAAATAGTTTCAGCTATGAAATTTTCCCCACAGCACAATTACTCACAATACTTCAAATTACGATAAATAGACAGTTCTAAAAATAATATTAACAATTCAGAAATTTGAAATTTTATTGAAATCTTCAAAAGACATTTAGGAATCTAAATTAATCTAGAAATTAAGCATTTTAAACTAGAAAATATATGCTAAAAGGGATACAATCTTTTGATCCATTTTTTTAGAACACAAGAATGCGGTACAAAAATTTGCATTGTCAGAATTGACCAAAAGACACAAAAGTTAAATCTACTGAACTAGGATTTAAACTGAAAAGCTATTTCTTTAAATATAAATTTAAGAATTGATAATAGTTATAAATAATTCGTGGAAACAGTTTGACCAATTGCATGATTTTATGAACCAATCACTATATTTCTACAATACACAAATTAGCGTAGTTTATTTTATGATGAAATGAAAATTTAGTTATGGAAACTTACTGATAAGACTATAAGTTGTTAAACTAATGATCTCATCTTTTAATAACTCCTTCAATCTAACATGATGCGAGATCCGTCCTTGTCGGGACAAGTTCAAATTCTTTACGATAGTTTCAACCAGACAAAAATAATCATTGCAAAACTACCAAGGTACAAGCACATCATGCTTAACTTTTAGAACATATCTGAAAAAAATATTAAACCAGGTTTAAATTCTTCCGAGAGTTATATTCACTGAGTGACAAAAGCTTGCAACAATTTAATATACATTTGAGTTTGGATTAATACGCAACAAGATTTTTGTTCCTTAATTAAGCAGGAAAGGTATACAAATCAAAATTAGATTTTTAAAAGCTTCAAACTGAGCATTTAGGAATACATATATTTTAATGCTAACTCTGTACAAATTTTCCGAGCTTTTCCATTTTAAATATCAAGGTTTAGAAATTGTACTTTTGTTGTATAATAGGAAGTAAAAGAATTGGAAAATTTGTATTTAAGCAAAACTGTTTAAAATATATTCAAAACTTCTGTTATCGAAAAAATTACCAAATGTTAAATTTATATCACAAAATTTAATAGACAAATTATGCTTTCGAAGAAAAAACTTGGGTGAAAAGCTCCAGTTTTTACATCAATCTGTTTTGGTTTATTTGCAAATAAGTATTAAGTTTTAGGAATTTCTACCATGTAACAGCGCAAATATCTTTTCCGTCATGAATTCCGTCATCTTTCCCGTCGCCGTTGAAACCATGAAGCTTCTTCTCAAAACAGTCCCGCAGTGGACTGATCGTTAAGACACGGTTCCCAGCAGATCACCGAAGTCAAGCATCACTGGCTACGGTCAGGGTGCGGGTGGGTGACCACTTGGATCAGTCTGCGTAGGGACCGAGGGTGCGCGGTATTGGTCCTCGTTAAACTGTGCTACCGTAAAGTGCTCGATTTCGCACGCAGGTCGTCGGGCTACCGAAGCGGGGGTGCCATCTCCTCCACAGAGGATCAAAATTGTGATGTCATGTCTTCAGATCATCCTCTGGGATGTTTCCCAGACCGTCGTCAATAGCCCATTGTGCAGCTCTAATACGACGTAAATTAACAACAACAACAATCTTCTCAAAACGCTTGAGCAATTTGAAAGTGATTTATTATGCCTCAAACTTTTCAAATAAAAAATAATTTATAAGATCTGATTACAGTCTCTCAAAATATTAGAAATTATGCTGCCCTTTAATATGTTGCCTGGACTCTCCAGGGGTGTTTCATTAATGTTTCTGGAAGTTGAGCCTGGACTAAGGTTCTAAACCTTAACAAAGAAGGTTCGTGCCTTGAAGTCAATAAAGAACCTCATCTTACACAAGATCGTAGAGCAGATATTTATAGTAATTACTCTGTCTACGCGCAACGCTCCCCAACCACTCAATTATATGCGGATTTTCCCGGCTCTAAGCCCAAACTTGGGACATTACATCAGAGATGATCCCGAATAACTTAGACACTATCGAATGAAGTGCAATTCGGTCAGACTCAAAGCTTTCAATACGAGGAATCGATCCCTGAACCAAATCCAATTCCAAACTAAACATGACTTCTCAGTCGCAATATAAAATTTAAACATATAAGTTGTTGCAGTTCATTTACGTAGCACTAGAGCTGCCCAATGGGCTATTGGCGATGGTCTGGGAAACATCCCTGAGAATGATCCACAGCAAAGACATACTATTACAATTTTGATCCTCAGCAAAGGGGATGGCACCCCCGATTCGGTAGCCGGACGACCTGCACGCGAAGTCGAGCACTGTATGGTAGGACAGTTTAACGGTGACCGATACCGCACCCCCTCGGTCCCTACGCAGACTGATCCAAGTGGTCACCCACCCACACACTGACCGTAGCCAGTGATGCTTGACTTCGGTGATCGACTGGGAACGTGTCTGAACGATCATTCCACTGTGGGACAACATATAAGTGCCCGAAATGCTAACATCTCAGATTGCTTAAAAAAAAGGTCACGCCTCCTTGAAGAATATTAGCAAACAGTTACAAGCGAAAGGCATAAAACAAACAAGAGCTTACATAACAAATTAGAACCAATTTCAGAAATGGGGAGAATTTATGAAAGAATAAATGAGCTTTATTTTAAGACAGAATACCATTAAGAAATACATCATTGCCTTTGTGACACAAGCCTACGATGAACTGAATGTTACTACTCTACTGGACTCACTTCGGTAATGCATAGCTCAAACGGCGAGAATTAGGTTCTCAATCCAACAAATTTTTTTTTCGAATCTATCAGTAGGGGAAAATTGAGCGTTCAACCCCACTTTTTTTACTATGGGATGAGCGTTCAACCCCACTTTTTTTTTACTATGGGATGAGCGTTCAACCCCACTTTGGGTCGATGTCCTCTTTTACTCTAGTTCTATGGGATGAGCGTTCAACCCCACTTCGGATCGATGTCCTCTTGACTATAGGATGAGAGCTATACCTCACTTAATTTCTATTGGTGCTACTGTTCTGTTTAAAATTAAATTAAGTATATTTTTTTAATACTCGTGACTCCATCTGGTGAGTGAAATAAGTACTAAAGTTTTAGAATCTATACTCTTTTAAAATGTGAAAAATGGAGTACTCATGCTGACATCTAGTGTATGAAATAGCAAGCATCTTATTTTCTTTTTTTCTTATATAAACTGAATAATTTTCTAAGGTAATATATAAATACAGATATTTTAAGATGCGTTTCGAACCAACAACCTAACAATTACAAAATGTTTTCATGGCACAGCGATTGAGCAGCACGCTTAACCGTTGTACCATGAAAACACATCCACTTTAAAGAAATATAAGATTTTGTGCATCTCCATTGAACAATGTAACTTTTCTCAACTTTGTTTTAAAATAAAGAAGTATCTCTCAAGTATAAAAGTTTCATTTCTCTTTTTACATATTTTAATTATAATCCATTTATTATTTCTTAGAGTATTAATGAGCAAAATTAGACTCATTTATAAGCAATTAAACTATCAAATATATGAAAATATTTATTGCATTTTATTTTACACTTGCAAGTAATTTTGCCTAGTAAGTATTTTTTTATTATTAATAATTTTTTCATTTCTTTTAAATTTATTATTATTATTTTAGTTTTGCCCTTTTCTTTATTCACTTAGTTCTTAGATATTTTTTCTCGTTTTCACTCCTATCTATATTTTTATTATATAGTTATTTTCATATTTCTTTATACATTTTTTCATTGTCCGCTGTAAATAAAAAGATCATGCCATTTTACTTGTTTCTATACGTGTAATGAAATAGAAAGGAAATAATAAAGTCAAAAAAGAAAGATAAACAGATTTTTATTGAATAAAAAGATACTTTACACAATTACATACATCCTTTTATAGCTGATTGTAGCTGGTTGAAGACAATAAATAATAAAACTGTTGTAACAATAAAGACAAGTCTTTCTCACATACATTTTATGTACAAATAAATAGGGGGGAAATAAAATAAATAATAATTTATTTAAATGGGAAGTGAAGTTTGCTACGCTAAATTTTAAAATAATAAATAAACAATTAAGAACCCCCGATTTTAAAGTGACCGTGTGCTAAAGTGTCACACCCGTTTTCTAATATGTACCGCTTATCATCTAGAGGACAAAGGGCTAGTTTATTAGTTGTAATCGAAAGTAATTCATGATTTTTTGAAACAATAGTTTTCATGTTTTCCCGAAATCTGCAATTTTCGAAAAGACATTTTTTAAACATGTCATGCTTTAAACGTTTTTCTCTAACATTTTTCACGACTCCTTTCGCTGTTTTCTTTTCACCTTTCCCAGTTAATAAAGAATACATTTTTGAGCGCAACCCGACGAATTCTTTCACGATAACACCATTCATCTCATCTTTCATTTTACCTACTACTTTCTTATTTTTACTGCAATATAAAAAATGATCTTCGGGGTAATCAGAAGTGTCATAAAGCTCGAGGTGATGGGACATGTCCAAGTAGACATTTTCAGTCTGAATCTCATAACAAAGAGAGTCGGTATCAGTAAATAGTAGTTTCGCTTTATCACCATATTTAGTTTTAATATGATTATAATGAAACTGATACATGAAAGTCTTACTAATATCCAAAACGGAGAAACCAGTATACAGAGGACGATTAAGAGTTAAGGATGTAACATTTCGTGTTACAATAACTAAATCTGGATCAATAATTTTAAACGATTGGAAAGAGGGGGATGCAATTAATTTTAACGCCCTTTTCTTATCTGTTACAATGTCCACGTTTAAGCGATTGCGTACGTTCTCCATACTCTTACCGAAAACCGCGTTATTCATTAACTTCCAAAAATCTTTGTCAAAAGAATTAGTTGCATTTTTCCGCATGTTTGTGTTGAAATTAATGTATGCACGAAGCCAAGGTTCTTGTTTGAATAAGAGAATTTTATGTATTTTAGTCATTTTGAGTCCTAAATTTAAATATAATTTCAAATTTCGGTAATGAAGGATATATCTACATTTATCATTTAAATTTGGTATCAGTTTCGATACATTATAATTATTAGAAACATTTAATGCGGCTGCAGCTCTTTGAGAGTATGGAGAGAGCATATTGAATTGTACTTTCATTTGTTCAGGAGCGACTGGAAGGTCATTGTGTAACTCATGTAATTCTGCAGGATATTCCAGGTCTACCTCGAGAATCATCCCTTCGTCTGCCTCATCAGATAATGATTGTATGTATTCTACGGATAGATCTAAATTTTGCGACCAACGGAATTGTTTTGTAGGCAAGTAGCTTTGCATTGCTCCACCATAGAGGTTATTCATATCTAAATAAATGATATAGGATGAGGGAATATTACAATCAAATTCATTACCCATGTAAATGTTATTGGCTCGGGCATACCGGTTTGAAATCATGGAGACACCACCCCTTATTCCCCTTTCGACAAATAAATGCATGGTGGGGTCAGTTAAAAGTTCCAGTTCGACGCGTGTCATTTTTAGACACGCCTGCCACGCATAACCTGGTAAGGTGAAGGTGTGGCATGCGTCAATTTTGAAATGCGTTAAGCATAAAGATCTAAATTTTTCGAACACATCGGCCAAAAGGAGAGTATCAGTCTTAACATATAAATTATGATAATCTCTTAAAGATTGCATATTAAAAGTTTGAAATACCGTACACGCATGATTATATTCCGCTTCAGTAATATGTGTATCATTTAAACTATTGTAAAAAAGCTCGCGAGGGGGTAACTCGGTTTCATTGAATTTCTCCATACAGTCAAAGTAATCATAGGGGTAAACACCTTTACGACGTAAAAGGGGGAGTAATTCCGGTTCTATTTGAGAAGAAAGGATACGAAAATCGCATTCATCCAAGTTGTTCGCTAGCTTATCGAGGGAAGATGGTAAAAACTGTAGAGAGTCTAAAAATTGGAGATTACTGATAGAAAAGGTTATGAATTTTTCAGAGTTTGTTGCAATACACGTCGTTTTTTTGTTTTTAAATTTACTAAGAGTTTTAATGATGTGATGACTGTCATATCCTTTTAGATTGTGGAATATGACAGGTATTTTTTGAATAAGTTTATAATTCAAGTTACATTTTGAGTGTAAGGCACCGCGAAAAGCACCTGATATATGACAGTGATCTCTCACTCTATCATCATTCAAGGGCTCTTCACAAATAGAACAATGAGTTTGATTTAAAAACATTTCATAGTCCTCATTACTTAATTGCATAGGTTTATTGGCAGAAAGTAAATCTTTAATCATCCTTTCTTCCCTCAATAAACTATGAACGAGATGTTCCGCAGCATTTTCTCCGCAATACACGACGGGAGGTTTAATGCATTCACCTTCATTCCCAATAATGACGTATGAATATCCGCAGGGTATGTGATGAGCATTTACTTCAGTTTGCGATCTTAATGAAGTTTCATTTTTAGATAATATACACTCAAAATCAGCGTATATCACATATGGAATTTTGTGCATCAAGTGCACGGAATTAAATTTTAAAACTCTCTCTTGATCATTAGGCATCTTAGTTTTCTGCATTTTATGTTCTTTACAATAAACAACGTGATCATCTAAAGCAGGTTTAGTCGCAAAACGATGGAGACAAAAGTCACAATAAAATAATGCACCGTTGTGATGGGTTAAATAAGATAAAAGTCTACTCATATTTCGAATTAAACAAAAGTGTCGGGTTTCTCTCTCGGATATTAGTAAAAGATTTATGTGATGCACTCCGCTTCTGTTTGTTGAAAGATGAAGAGGGAATATGTCTCCTTTTTCATGTCCAAATACATTTATTGATAAATTATTTTGTTTCTCAAATTTAGAAACTTTATTAAGTTGCATGGGAAATGATATACCTGTCAAGTTTAATTCATTTTCAAAGGGTTTATAATTTGAAGGGCGATTCGCATGTTTATTATCGTTACAAGGGTGAATATGAGCTAGTACGCAATATAAAAAACATTTTTCATCGCTCATGTTTCGAATATTCAAGACAGCCCGTCGTTTGACTATTTCCGGTGGGAGGGGGATGTAGGAGGAACCGTTAAATGGAACATAAAGAGCGGAATTTAATTCTAAGTAGTTCACTTCTTCTAGTAACCACCCACTACCTCTATCGACAAATTCGTCAAAAGATGAGATAATCTTAACGTATGCACACTTCACTTCCTCATTTAATGAGTTACAACTTAGCGATACTTGATTACAACTCCTAAAAAAGGAACTCGCAAGTTCTCTCTCCCCATCTTGTCCTTTACGAGAGAAAAGTGCCTTAATACAGACGTACCATTTAATAGGAGCTGATGAGATTGTTAATCGGAGGGCATTTAACAATTGTGGCTTAACATCCTCTAAGAATAATAATAAGTCTTTATTCTTACTACTGTGTAACATCTGGCTTTGAAACGACTCTAGTCCTCTCCTTCCATCAGCCACTCCACTCATTTCCATCTGCACATCATTGGACGTCTATAAATAACAGAAACAAAAAATTTGTCATGCAATTTAAAAATAAAATAAAAGTCATACGACTTGAAAGGAAAAAAACATTTTAAAAAAAAAGATGAAAAGGGAAGCAAAAGAGTTTAAATTAATATTAACTTGATAGGTTGAACTCCGACCCACCCCAAGGGGGTAAACGGAGATAAAAGTTAAATTATCACATTGAAATTTCTCTTAAAACTACAGTAAAATTTTGCCAAATGACAGTGGTGGTGATCAGTTAAAAGTGTATTAACTAAAACATTTGACAATTAAAAACATGCTTTAAAGGCAATGAAATCTAATAGCGTCGGTGTAAATGTCGAGAATTAAATGATTATAATAATAAGGAAACAAGAGATGAAAACAAAATCTCAAAACTAAAATCAATGAGAGCTAAAAGTCCTAAGCATAAATATCTAAAAGTCTGAATAGAAGTCGATGAAGTCTAAAATCAAAAGTAGATAAAATTTCAAAATGTAAGGTTAAAAGTTGATGTTAACTTGATGTTTCATTCATTTTTATTTTGTTTTGAAAAGTCTTATTTATATTTTAATTAATTTTTTAGAAAAGCTACTCTTTTAGATTTAATCGTAGCGAAAAAACTACAAACAAGTCTTTAAATATTAAACAATTCTGTTGCGATAAATGTAATTTCGAGAAACATAATATAATATGATGTATAGACAAACAAACTTACTCACGCTGGGTTGGGGGATATTCTCTTCCTCACACTCCATGGGAGAATCGAGAACGGCATCAGCGACAGCTCTATCGGCTTCAGGATCGTCCATCTCCTCATCACTTGATGACACCCTTCGTCTTTTTCGTCTTTTTTTGACATTTGCGACAGATTCTGATTTAGATGAAGCATATTCCCGATTAATTCTATCTATCATTTCCTGAAATAATGATAATAAAAAATGTGGATCAGTATTACAATAGAACTGAAACATTTGTAAGAAAAAAGAAAACATTGAAGAGTGAAAAATCTTAATTTAGAATTTATGTATGTCATATAACATCTCCATTCTTTAACATAAATAAATAATTAAATAACAACAGGAGAAGATGTTATATGACATACATAAATTCTAAATTAAGATTTTTCACTCTTCAATGTTTTCTTTTTTCTTACAAATGTTTCAGTTCTATTGTAATACTGATCCACATTTTTTATTATCATTATTTCAGGAAATGATAGATAGAATTAATCGGGAATATGCTTCATCTAAATCAGAATCTGTCGCAAATGTCAAAAAAAGACGAAAAAGACGAAGGGTGTCATCAAGTGATGAGGAGATGGACGATCCTGAAGCCGATAGAGCTGTCGCTGATGCCGTTCTCGATTCTCCCATGGAGTGTGAGGAAGAGAATATCCCCCAACCCAGCGTGAGTAAGTTTGTTTGTCTATACATCATATTATATTATGTTTCTCGAAATTACATTTATCGCAACAGAATTGTTTAATATTTAAAGACTTGTTTGTAGTTTTTTCGCTACGATTAAATCTAAAAGAGTAGCTTTTCTAAAAAATTAATTAAAATATAAATAAGACTTTTCAAAACAAAATAAAAATGAATGAAACATCAAGTTAACATCAACTTTTAACCTTACATTTTGAAATTTTATCTACTTTTGATTTTAGACTTCATCGACTTCTATTCAGACTTTTAGATATTTATGCTTAGGACTTTTAGCTCTCATTGATTTTAGTTTTGAGATTTTGTTTTCATCTCTTGTTTCCTTATTATTATAATCATTTAATTCTCGACATTTACACCGACGCTATTAGATTTCATTGCCTTTAAAGCATGTTTTTAATTGTCAAATGTTTTAGTTAATACACTTTTAACTGATCACCACCACTGTCATTTGGCAAAATTTTACTGTAGTTTTAAGAGAAATTTCAATGTGATAATTTAACTTTTATCTCCGTTTACCCCCTTGGGGTGGGTCGGAGTTCAACCTATCAAGTTAATATTAATTTAAACTCTTTTGCTTCCCTTTTCATCTTTTTTTTTAAAATGTTTTTTTCCTTTCAAGTCGTATGACTTTTATTTTATTTTTAAATTGCATGACAAATTTTTTGTTTCTGTTATTTATAGACGTCCAATGATGTGCAGATGGAAATGAGTGGAGTGGCTGATGGAAGGAGAGGACTAGAGTCGTTTCAAAGCCAGATGTTACACAGTAGTAAGAATAAAGACTTATTATTATTCTTAGAGGATGTTAAGCCACAATTGTTAAATGCCCTCCGATTAACAATCTCATCAGCTCCTATTAAATGGTACGTCTGTATTAAGGCACTTTTCTCTCGTAAAGGACAAGATGGGGAGAGAGAACTTGCGAGTTCCTTTTTTAGGAGTTGTAATCAAGTATCGCTAAGTTGTAACTCATTAAATGAGGAAGTGAAGTGTGCATACGTTAAGATTATCTCATCTTTTGACGAATTTGTCGATAGAGGTAGTGGGTGGTTACTAGAAGAAGTGAACTACTTAGAATTAAATTCCGCTCTTTATGTTCCATTTAACGGTTCCTCCTACATCCCCCTCCCACCGGAAATAGTCAAACGACGGGCTGTCTTGAATATTCGAAACATGAGCGATGAAAAATGTTTTTTATATTGCGTACTAGCTCATATTCACCCTTGTAACGATAATAAACATGCGAATCGCCCTTCAAATTATAAACCCTTTGAAAATGAATTAAACTTGACAGGTATATCATTTCCCATGCAACTTAATAAAGTTTCTAAATTTGAGAAACAAAATAATTTATCAATAAATGTATTTGGACATGAAAAAGGAGACATATTCCCTCTTCATCTTTCAACAAACAGAAGCGGAGTGCATCACATAAATCTTTTACTAATATCCGAGAGAGAAACCCGACACTTTTGTTTAATTCGAAATATGAGTAGACTTTTATCTTATTTAACCCATCACAACGGTGCATTATTTTATTGTGACTTTTGTCTCCATCGTTTTGCGACTAAACCTGCTTTAGATGATCACGTTGTTTATTGTAAAGAACATAAAATGCAGAAAACTAAGATGCCTAATGATCAAGAGAGAGTTTTAAAATTTAATTCCGTGCACTTGATGCACAAAATTCCATATGTGATATACGCTGATTTTGAGTGTATATTATCTAAAAATGAAACTTCATTAAGATCGCAAACTGAAGTAAATGCTCATCACATACCCTGCGGATATTCATACGTCATTATTGGGAATGAAGGTGAATGCATTAAACCTCCCGTCGTGTATTGCGGAGAAAATGCTGCGGAACATCTCGTTCATAGTTTATTGAGGGAAGAAAGGATGATTAAAGATTTACTTTCTGCCAATAAACCTATGCAATTAAGTAATGAGGACTATGAAATGTTTTTAAATCAAACTCATTGTTCTATTTGTGAAGAGCCCTTGAATGATGATAGAGTGAGAGATCACTGTCATATATCAGGTGCTTTTCGCGGTGCCTTACACTCAAAATGTAACTTGAATTATAAACTTATTCAAAAAATACCTGTCATATTCCACAATCTAAAAGGATATGACAGTCATCACATCATTAAAACTCTTAGTAAATTTAAAAACAAAAAAACGACGTGTATTGCAACAAACTCTGAAAAATTCATAACCTTTTCTATCAGTAATCTCCAATTTTTAGACTCTCTACAGTTTTTACCATCTTCCCTCGATAAGCTAGCGAACAACTTGGATGAATGCGATTTTCGTATCCTTTCTTCTCAAATAGAACCGGAATTACTCCCCCTTTTACGTCGTAAAGGTGTTTACCCCTATGATTACTTTGACTGTATGGAGAAATTCAATGAAACCGAGTTACCCCCTCGCGAGCTTTTTTACAATAGTTTAAATGATACACATATTACTGAAGCGGAATATAATCATGCGTGTACGGTATTTCAAACTTTTAATATGCAATCTTTAAGAGATTATCATAATTTATATGTTAAGACTGATACTCTCCTTTTGGCCGATGTGTTCGAAAAATTTAGATCTTTATGCTTAACGCATTTCAAAATTGACGCATGCCACACCTTCACCTTACCAGGTTATGCGTGGCAGGCGTGTCTAAAAATGACACGCGTCGAACTGGAACTTTTAACTGACCCCACCATGCATTTATTTGTCGAAAGGGGAATAAGGGGTGGTGTCTCCATGATTTCAAACCGGTATGCCCGAGCCAATAACATTTACATGGGTAATGAATTTGATTGTAATATTCCCTCATCCTATATCATTTATTTAGATATGAATAACCTCTATGGTGGAGCAATGCAAAGCTACTTGCCTACAAAACAATTCCGTTGGTCGCAAAATTTAGATCTATCCGTAGAATACATACAATCATTATCTGATGAGGCAGACGAAGGGATGATTCTCGAGGTAGACCTGGAATATCCTGCAGAATTACATGAGTTACACAATGACCTTCCAGTCGCTCCTGAACAAATGAAAGTACAATTCAATATGCTCTCTCCATACTCTCAAAGAGCTGCAGCCGCATTAAATGTTTCTAATAATTATAATGTATCGAAACTGATACCAAATTTAAATGATAAATGTAGATATATCCTTCATTACCGAAATTTGAAATTATATTTAAATTTAGGACTCAAAATGACTAAAATACATAAAATTCTCTTATTCAAACAAGAACCTTGGCTTCGTGCATACATTAATTTCAACACAAACATGCGGAAAAATGCAACTAATTCTTTTGACAAAGATTTTTGGAAGTTAATGAATAACGCGGTTTTCGGTAAGAGTATGGAGAACGTACGCAATCGCTTAAACGTGGACATTGTAACAGATAAGAAAAGGGCGTTAAAATTAATTGCATCCCCCTCTTTCCAATCGTTTAAAATTATTGATCCAGATTTAGTTATTGTAACACGAAATGTTACATCCTTAACTCTTAATCGTCCTCTGTATACTGGTTTCTCCGTTTTGGATATTAGTAAGACTTTCATGTATCAGTTTCATTATAATCATATTAAAACTAAATATGGTGATAAAGCGAAACTACTATTTACTGATACCGACTCTCTTTGTTATGAGATTCAGACTGAAAATGTCTACTTGGACATGTCCCATCACCTCGAGCTTTATGACACTTCTGATTACCCCGAAGATCATTTTTTATATTGCAGTAAAAATAAGAAAGTAGTAGGTAAAATGAAAGATGAGATGAATGGTGTTATCGTGAAAGAATTCGTCGGGTTGCGCTCAAAAATGTATTCTTTATTAACTGGGAAAGGTGAAAAGAAAACAGCGAAAGGAGTCGTGAAAAATGTTAGAGAAAAACGTTTAAAGCATGACATGTTTAAAAAATGTCTTTTCGAAAATTGCAGATTTCGGGAAAACATGAAAACTATTGTTTCAAAAAATCATGAATTACTTTCGATTACAACTAATAAACTAGCCCTTTGTCCTCTAGATGATAAGCGGTACATATTAGAAAACGGGTGTGACACTTTAGCACACGGTCACTTTAAAATCGGGGGTTCTTAATTGTTTATTTATTATTTTAAAATTTAGCGTAGCAAACTTCACTTCCCATTTAAATAAATTATTATTTATTTTATTTCCCCCCTATTTATTTGTACATAAAATGTATGTGAGAAAGACTTGTCTTTATTGTTACAACAGTTTTATTATTTATTGTCTTCAACCAGCTACAATCAGCTATAAAAGGATGTATGTAATTGTGTAAAGTATCTTTTTATTCAATAAAAATCTGTTTATCTTTCTTTTTTGACTTTATTATTTCCTTTCTATTTCATTACACGTATAGAAACAAGTAAAATGGCATGATCTTTTTATTTACAGCGGACAATGAAAAAATGTATAAAGAAATATGAAAATAACTATATAATAAAAATATAGATAGGAGTGAAAACGAGAAAAAATATCTAAGAACTAAGTGAATAAAGAAAAGGGCAAAACTAAAATAATAATAATAAATTTAAAAGAAATGAAAAAATTATTAATAATAAAAAAATACTTACTAGGCAAAATTACTTGCAAGTGTAAAATAAAATGCAATAAATATTTTCATATATTTGATAGTTTAATTGCTTATAAATGAGTCTAATTTTGCTCATTAATACTCTAAGAAATAATAAATGGATTATAATTAAAATATGTAAAAAGAGAAATGAAACTTTTATACTTGAGAGATACTTCTTTATTTTAAAACAAAGTTGAGAAAAGTTACATTGTTCAATGGAGATGCACAAAATCTTATATTTCTTTAAAGTGGATGTGTTTTCATGGTACAACGGTTAAGCGTGCTGCTCAATCGCTGTGCCATGAAAACATTTTGTAATTGTTAGGTTGTTGGTTCGAAACGCATCTTAAAATATCTGTATTTATATATTACCTTAGAAAATTATTCAGTTTATATAAGAAAAAAAGAAAATAAGATGCTTGCTATTTCATACACTAGATGTCAGCATGAGTACTCCATTTTTCACATTTTAAAAGAGTATAGATTCTAAAACTTTAGTACTTATTTCACTCACCAGATGGAGTCACGAGTATTAAAAAAATATACTTAATTTAATTTTAAACAGAACAGTAGCACCAATAGAAATTAAGTGAGGTATAGCTCTCATCCTATAGTCAAGAGGACATCGATCCGAAGTGGGGTTGAACGCTCATCCCATAGAACTAGAGTAAAAGAGGACATCGACCCAAAGTGGGGTTGAACGCTCATCCCATAGTAAAAAAAAAGTGGGGTTGAACGCTCATCCCATAGTAAAAAAAGTGGGGTTGAACGCTCAATTTTCCCCTACTTCTATCCTTTCGTTACTTATTGTTGTTGGGTAACAACAGGGTAACAAGAGAGGTCGCTTAAGTGGTTTTAAAATATGTAATTGTAACATTTCGTTCTAACAGACGACATTTTTAACGATATAGCTACTTAGCTCCTTGAACGTGGGAGTATACTTTAGCTGAGTGGTAACAGCTGCCAGTCTGATAGCCGGCTAAACAGGGGTTTAGCTCCCAGACAACATGACACCACAATATTTCCTCCATTCTTCCAACACAGGAAGAGAAAGAGCGTGAGTCTATATAAAAATATCGAGTTACAAATGTACATCAAATATTTTTACAAATTTAAGCAACTAAGGAAACAATTAAAACAACTTTGGCAAAAGTTTACATTTTTAGCAGTATTTAAATTTTGATAAGTAAAAAGTTAATAAAAGTCCTCTTTATTTAACTGTTTAATTAAATTAGGTATAAGAACAGAAGAAAAAACAATGAATTCTATTATCTTATAATTTTAATTTTCTATTTATTTTACTATAAATTTTTATTAGTAGAAACATTTTACTTAATTATAGCATAAAATTTTAAAATGCAGTTTTGCCTACAGTTTATGAATTGGATTAGATTCAAGCATTGTTTGTCATTGCCAAAAATAAAATAAAAATTATAAAATTCGAAAGAAGCTATATAAATTATTTTATATATATATTTATATAGACAAGCGTACAATTACTTTATGAAAAATAGAAAATAACACAAGAAATTATTTAAAAGGATTTTGAACAAAAAAGGAGTCAAATTTTTTTTTAAAATTAACAATTAATACATAATCTCTATCCTTTTATTTAGAAGGACAGTGTGCATTTTTATTTTCCTTCAGAAAATAAATTGCTTTGAAAAATTAAAAGAAATGATCATTAAAATAAAAAAAAAGAAAGGACAGAAAATTTTGCTCATTTTCTTTACCTATGGTAGGTTTAATAGTTCCGCGTTTACATTAGTTTATTTTCAACATATTTTTAACTATTCTACTTTTTCAATAATTTTAATTAATTATTTTGCATTGTATTCATTCCACACATTAATTTTCGCTATAAAGAATAAATAGAACAGTCGATTTTGCTTTATTTAAAACGATTTGTCATATTTTCCTTTGAGCGGTTAAAATATTTTCAAATTCCACCGTTTATTTATGTGAAGAAGCTGAAAAGGGAAAGTAAGAAATTTTTTTAAAGAAAGCAAAGCTTTTCCTAACTATTTTTATGGTACCTCTACTCTCATTATAACATAAATAATTCCTTGTGAATGAAATGGGAAAAAAGCGACATCTGGTGGCGACGTGAGAAGAAGGGATGCTAAATCGTTGGAAAAGAAGAGCAAGAGGAAAAATCATCATCTCTTTCGTCTGCTTCGTTGTCCTTAAACTACTTAAAAATGCCAGACTTTTTGGCGCCACATCGTCCCAGTCAATGGTAAAGCGTGGGCGCCCAAAACACAATCCCCCTTCACTTACCCTAACCGGAAAAAGGCAGTGACGTACAGAGGACGTCACGTCCGTTTTCTGCAGTTATCTGAATCGGTCCGATTTTTTCGTCTTCTGAAGTTCTGATGAAAAGTACTTCAGGGAAAAAAATATCACACAACAATGAAAATGGGTGGATTGCTTTTTCGGTTTTTTTTTTTTTTTCTCCTGATTGTGACGCCTTCGTTTATTTCCTTGGATCGTTAGCTCCGGGAGCGATATCCCGGTTTTGTGGGGTTTCTGGAGTGTAGGCGTTAAGAAGTACGATTTCTGTTTATTTGACTTGTAGAGTGAAAATGAAAATAAAGCGTGGAATGAGGATTCTTTCGAACTAAATCATTTAAATGCCCCGTTCTATTTTTGGTTTAATAAAGAAACTTTTACTTTTTTTTTTCTTTCTTCAAAGCATTTCTTTCCCAAAAAGAATTAAATGACTACTTACAATTAAAAAGCTTTTAAGCTTTCTGCCTAAACCTTTTAAGGATGTTTTTCGAAAGTTTCCTCCAAGGAAAATAAAGAGGTCGCAGTTTGAATATCTTAAACTTAAAGCTTTAATTTTTTTTTCATAGTATAGTCTGCATTGCTGAGAAGAAGGAACAGAGCTTAAACTTGACAACTATTTTATAGGTTAAAAAAAATTATAAATTTTTATTAGAAAATAGCTAAATTAGAGAAATTTTCCACTACGGAAACCATTAAATTTAATGAAAAATTCATAACCATTGGATGTTTTTATGGCACTATACAATACTATGTTGAAGGGACTATTCCTTAAAAAATTAATAAAACTTCCTAGTACTTTGTTCCATTTTCATAATCAACAAAGAAATCGCTGACAGAACCCCACTGGAAATTCATAAAAATTATATATTTTCTTCTGAATTTTACAAAATTTTGTTGGCAATGACAAACAATGCTTGTTGCATGCCAAATTGAATCTAATCCAATTCATAAACTGAAAGCAAAAACTGCATTTTAAAATTTAATACTGTAATTAAGCAAAATGATTTTACTGATAAAATTTAATGGTAAAAAATTAGAAAATTAAAATTATAAGATACTAGAATTCATTGCTTTTTCTTCTGTTCTTATACCTAATGTAATTAAGCAGTTAAATTAAGAGGAATTTTATTAACTTATCATGTATCAAAATTTAAATGTTGTTAAAAATGCAAACTTTTGCCAAAATTGTTCAATTGTTCTTTTAATTGCTTAAATTTGTAAAATTATAACTTTTAAAAATATTTGATGTACATTTGTAACTTTATATTTTTCCAATATATATATACACACATCATTTTTCATTGCAGAACCGCGTGACTTGAACGGAAATTTTCTACAATCAGAAAATAAGAAAAAGAAAAAGGAACTAATAAACACAAATATTCAGAATTGAAAATAAATCAAGTCCAAAACCAAACCAAATCATTTTTTATTTCTGCAAATTATCAAAACAAAACAAAAAAGTAATTCAATTGAATTAAGCAAATATGAGAAGTACATAAATTACACCTCTTTTTTTTAAAAAAAAAACTTAATTTCATGTAACATTCCCCCTCTGTTTTAAGAAGAAAATAAAACGAAATTTAATAAAATGAAAAATTGATACGAAAAGTGAACTATTAAACTCAAATACATCCAAACAAGAAAATGTAAGACAATCAAAAGAATGATTAAGCGAGTGGCGAGGAAGTTGCTCGCCAAATTGTTTCAGAAACACAGAATAAACAAGAAAAGTCACACAAGCCGTTTCTCAACTAATAATGGAACAAAAGGAAGAAAAGAGCGTCCCTTAGATTGCTCGACGCGCCTTTTGTTTGACGAGTTGTCAGAAACGTTTCCAATTTGTGTCTTCTTTCCACGTTCTCTCTCCTGGCACCTTCTCCACCCCCTCCATGAAAAAGTTCGATTTTCTCTTCATCTGGATCTCGATAAGATCGAAGCGAAACTGTCGATATTGAAGTAGAATTTTGTATATTGGAATTAAGTGTTAAAGTTTGAGGAGATTAATTCGTTTCGTCGCCATGTTTAATGAGTTTGACAAAAATGTAATTTGGAGTTCAAAAAAATTAATATTCTCATGTATTTGCTCTTAAATTTGTTTCTTTTTGTCATTGTTAAAAGTATGTCATAAAAACTTAACAAAACATGATTTAGTCTTTCATAAGCAAGCACTCTATTATATTTCCAAAAGTGAAAAACTTTGAACAGGGGTGCCCATTAAAAATATTTTTTTTTTCTAAAGCTCTAATTATAAGTAAAAATATATTTTAGTATTATTTTATTATAATAGTTGCTGAATAATAGTCAAATAATTGTTAAAAAAATATCTATTAGACTATCCAAATTATATTTCAACTAAAATATAAAATCCAAAAAAAAAATTTTTTTTATACATATTAAAAACATTTTCAGAAATTGATTTTGTAAATTAGCAAAATTTAAATTATAAATGACTGTTTCTCTTAGATCTGAATAACTTCTAATAAGTACAAATTTTAAAAAATATCGCTTGGAAATGAACCGTGTTTGAAAGATTTTACCTTTAGCAAAGAGAATGATCCCATGGTTTCATACTGTATTTCATAACCATAAATTATTATAGAGTTAAATATAATTTTTTCACTTATTTTGACATAAATTAATACAAATTTAAAAAGAAAAATATATGAAATTTTCAACTTTCAATGAATGTTCAATAAAAATTCTGCACCAAAGAGTTAAGAGATGATCGTTTCAAATTTTATTTTTGAAAAGGAATTGGGATTTCTCGGGGAAAAACTTTAGTCTTATTTAACTATAAAAACTTAATTTATTTTGCTGTTTTTTTTTTTAATTTCGATTATCACATTATTAGACAGAAAGGGGATTTAGTGATAATTTTCAAGTGTTTTCATAAGAGAAAAAGATTTCCAATATTTATTTTGAGATTTTTTTCGCCAATTAATACAAGAAAGTCGCCGCAGTTAGAGTGTCTTAAACTTTAATTTTAAACTATGTTTATTGTCTTCCAAAAAAAACTGGTCAGAATTTAATCTAATAAACTTTTCTCTTAAAGATGCCTATTTGGCCTGATTTTCAGTCCAATGAAACATTGGAATGAAAAGAACATTGGAATTCTAGCTTAAATTCTTTTTTGTTTAATTCTTTAAAAGGTAAATCACATATGCTTTTCTTTTCCCAAAACTATGGCTTTTCTTCATTTCACGCAATTATAATAATTAGTATAAAGATCTCAGATTCAGATTAAAAATATGCATACTTAACATAATAATCATTAGTATTTTATACACACTCACAGCAAATAAAAAACAACGTATTTTTCGTTTTAAAAAAATATTATTTCACCTATCGATGCAGGCTTCAAAAAACAGCCTTAACTGCATTTGGCTACATTCAGTCTTAAAAAACCTGTCTTTCAGCTTCAAATTTAAACGCCATGGGCAAATACTGACATTTTAAATAGGGGAGAGGGGGGCACATGTGAACAATTTTTTTTATTTCTTCATTTTTCAAAAAATATCATAAATTTCTCACAGTAAAGAAGTTCATATGTTTAAGTAGTCTTTTCTTCGTCTTATGGAATTTTTTGACATTTTTTAATAAAATATTTTTTTACTTTATGATATTTTAAAAAAATGACTTCAATTGTTCACATGTGCCCCTATTGGGGGCACATGTGAACATGCCTGGGGCACATATGAACAAGATTAAAAACACAAAGCAATCATCATATTTCAAGGGAAAAAATATTTAATATGACAGATATAGATACGTATTATACTGAAGGGGTTGTAGCTTACTATGCGAATTTAAACTGTACAACAGTACTGTCAATAAGAAAATAATTTTTCAGCTGTACAATAATTTTTTCACTGTTGGGTTTTTCGCAACTTCATGTTCCTCAGGAGTTGTAATGGGCCTTTTTCTTTCCTCTCTGATAATCTTTCATGCTTTTTTTTTCATTTTTCTATCTTTTCATCTGTAGTTTAGCAATTCTATCTTTCTCAGGTGTATCAGTTAATATGCGTGATGCGCGATCAACCAATTAATAAAAAAAAAAATTTTAAAGAAAAAATTAATAAATTAATTGTGGAAAATTAAATAATAATAATTTTAAATGCATACATATTTTTTAAACTTATAACATCATGAGGATAATAATCTTAATACTATGTAGGGGCACATGTGAACTGTTCACATCTGCCCCAGATGATTTGTTCACAAGTGCCCCATCATCCTTCTTAAACCTTACTTGAAAAATAAAGAACTTTTAATTGAGTAAAAAAAAAAATTAATTGTCATAAACTTACCTGAATGTTCATATAATGGTCTGCAATAGTTAATTTAAGTTTATTAGTTGATTTATATTATGCTTTCACTTGAAGAAGCTAGTGATTATGATATATACAACACCAACTGATACAAAGAAATTGTCAGAATAGAACAACAAAATGTCTCATTGTACTGAAAGTTTCGCAGAGAGGTAGGACTAGTACTGCCTTCAATTGAAAATTTTTCAAGATTCTTTATTTCAAATCATATTGGTAAAACATACCATGTTCACATGTGCCCCCTGTTCACAAGTGCCCCCCTCTCCCCTACGTGTTAAGGATTTATAAACCTCACCAATTAAAAATCCATGGACCAGAAATAAAGGCAGTGCATAATTTTTATTTCCAATTGTCAACGTATGAACTATTGACTAATTTGTTCAAGTTCACTAAAAATAATACTGAAAACTCAAATCCACTCCATCACTTAATGCTTTCAGTCTGCTAGTTTTTTTACCTGTAGAAATACATGGTTTCTCTTTAGCTAAGAAAATTATGTTTTTTTCCACAGATGGTTAGTTTCTGCCAAGGTGGGGAAAAATATAAATAAAACCATTTCGGAAGAAAAAGTTTCTTTCGACCTAAATGTAAGAAATTGAAAATACTCTTTTTCCCAACAAAACAACTATTAAAAAATTTTATAAAAAATTAACAATTTCTATCTAGTTTTAATTATTTCATTAAATCCCAAGCTATTTAATGCAGAATTTTTAAATAAGTGAAACTTAAGAAGCAAGAATTAGAAAAAATAAAAAATCAAGAATTCCTTAAATCATTACAAGAACAGCTTTTTCTTTCACTGTTTTACGCAAGGAGTATAGTAAGACCTTATTTTTAAATCATAAAGCGAATTATTAAAATAACATAATCAAATTTTATTAATATTCACAAATCGCATACGACAACAAATCACATATTGAATTCACATAAATAAATAGCATACTAATTAAAGTCAAATACTTTAAGGTATGAATACTCAAACCGAATTTTTATAATATGATATAAGGACTTCAAAATGAATGCGGTCAGTTTACTGGAGTATGACAACTTTGATCAGTCTGCGAAGGAACAGAAGGTGTGCTGGTTCTCGTTAAAGTGTTCTAAGAAAAGTGGCGCGCATAGGTCGTTGGTTTATCAAAGCAGAGGAGCCATTCTTTCCGATGTGATGACATGTCCTCGGATTCTCCTCAAATAAGTTTCTCAGACAGTCACCAATAGCCCATTGTGCTGCTCTAGTGTGACGTAAATAAAGAGTTACTAGTACTTAATTTTATTTTTTAATATAAATGATTTTTACAAAACTTATTGCTTAACAACTGTGTTAGTCTTTTTATTATTATTATTTTCCTCAATTTCATCAAGGTTCTTCCATTTTCTCCTGGTTTTAAAATTTTTCTCCTGGCCCTGGAGCAGACGGGTTTCTCCCGGGTGAAACCTCAATCGTACTTTATTTTACAAACTTTGCATTCAGTAGAAAATTCATGAAAAAGAAAACAATTTTCATAAAATAAAGATTTATTTTATGCATTTAAACGTAAATCTGACATTGACAAAATACAAATCTTCCCCCCATAATCTCCTCTCAGGTCATAGACTAACTTTTCTACCACATCTTTTCAAAACAATAGCTTTTATGTCTCCAGAGGGAAAAAAGATACATTTTTTTCCCTTTTCCCACCTGCCTCTTCGGATCGTTGACGAGGAAAAAGACGATAGGGACCACCAAAAGAAAAAGTCACGTCTTAGGCCATGGTTAAAGGATAATGACAGGGGTGGAACAATTGTTCTCTCCTGAAAGATGACCTACTCTCTGAGCTACAGATTCGATCGTTTTATCCATCTTCGGTGGTCTCATTCTACAAACAATGATAAGTCTCTTTTGCTTTACTATTTTGTACGTTTTGCGTTTGGTAAACGATGTATATGCTCTGGAATTCGTATTTATAACATCTATGAATATACTTTTTAATTATTGTCTTTTCAACGTACAGTTATAGAATGTTAGTTATTCGCCATGGTTCAAATCCAGGTTGAAAATAAATAAATATATTTATATGGATCTATACATATATAAATATATTATATCTATATTTTTGTAGTGTTACATAGTGGTATTGAATTTCAAAATTCAAATTAAAGCGGGTTTTTAACCCAAAATAAGATTTTGGTCAACAAAAACTAAACCTTAATTGACCTGTATGAAGATGGAACTTGTATGAACCAGATTTTTTTTCGCTAATTGCTAGCCGCTATTAAAAATTTTGGCTTAATATTTTTTATTATCATTGGATGTTGTTAGTGAGGGGCAGTGAGAAGCTGAAATATGTAAATTTGCTATAAAAAATTATTGTTTCAATGAATTTTTTTACAGGTAAAAGAGTAAAATCACTCACAATTGCCTTTCTCGTTAAAATTGTTGATATATTAGGGTGTTTTACTTCCCTAGGCCCAAAGAAAAAATTTACGGGTTCAAACATTTCCCTCTATATCATTTTCATGGACATAAAATTAGTAAAAATAATTAATCATTAAGGGTCATTTCGGGTGAAGAGACAATTCGAATTTAGGAAGAAATTTTACAAAAGTATTTGCAAGGTACTAGGACTTTTTTCATACAGTGTACTTTAATTGGCTTCAAGACTCAACAGATATTTTGCATAAATGTAACATAGACTCGTCATGTGACTCGTATAAAATCACGTGATGATATTTTTGAGTCTACTGGGAAGTTATGGTTAACTGCTTATCTACATTATTAATCTGTATGTAAGTTAATTTTACGAAAAGATATGAACGCTCAAATTTTCCTTACTTTCTCAATGAATGATTTATCAAATTAAAACTCTGAATTTTCAAAATAAATTAATAGATTATCTATCAATAAAATTATATACCTAATAGAGGATTTGAAAAAAAAGAAATAATGATATTTTCAAAGTAAAATAATAGAGTTTAAGTGGCATTATATGCAAAGTGTAAGTTTCAACAAAAGCAATAATAATTAACTTAAAACTGCTATAAAGATTGATTTATTTTGCCTCAAAATATATGAATGAAAAAAAATTCTTGTTACATTTTTCTATTTTTTTTAACTTCAAACTAAAGAAAGAAAATAAATAAAAAGGTAGTTAATTTAAAGAGTTATATGCTTCGATGGCAAAAACTGCAAGAGTAACATCGTCATAAAAAAAATCAGACATAAACATCCTTATTGACTAAGTAAAAACACTTTATTCTAAAGAATCTTACAATATTTACTTTACGAACAAAGTTAAAAGAAAATCGATAACTAAATGTCAACACTGAATCAAGATATATAAGTTCAGAAAAGTCAGTGAACGGAAACAAACGTTCTGATATCGGAGAAATGACTTAACAAATCACCACTTTATAGAACTGTAAGATGTATAAAGAGAGAGAGAAATACTTCTCTGCTGGCATTATAGAAAGCATGAATAATTCGTTGAAAAGAAGCCAGGAAATAAAGTCAAGTCATTAATTCCGGCTCGTATTTACTCGTAACAGTTCGAAGAAGAAGAGTACTTCCCAATTTCTTTTTTAAAGAAATAAAGTTGAAAAAAATACTCGAGTAATTTTTATTTCGTCACAATTATTCTAAATCGTTTGATTTTAATGCTTCATTTTAATGCAAACGATTTTTTGTGAAGATTGACTCTTGTTAAAGTATATGAAAGTTCTACATTCATATTTTCTGCAAGAAATATTTCAAATTTTACAAAGCCTAAAACTATAGCTTAAGGATAATTTTAACTCTAAAAGTGAAAATTTTTCACTGTTAAATAAAATAAAATTTTAGAAATTTGCTAAAATTAACTTTAAAAGAAACAAAGAATTAAAGTCAAGTCATTAACTCCGGCAAGTCCAATTTTCAAACTGGTAACAGTTCGAAAGGAAAGAATACTTCAAAAAATTATCCCAATATGTTTTTAGAAGAAATAAACTCGAGATAGTGATCATGAGTAATTTTTAATTCATAAGAATTATTCTAAATCGTTTGCTTTAAACATTACATTAAAATTACCTGTTTAAAACAAACGTTTTTTACAAAGATTGTCTACAATTGGGTGTAATATGAGAAAAGCACAACTACTTCCACTTACTAGGAATAACATTTACCTTTTAGTTTAATTAATAAACTGAGTTTTAAATATGTTTACTAAATTCATAAACTTCGGTAAAACAACAATATAAATTATTTCCAAAGGAACTAGACTAATACAATTCCAACCTGGCGAGTAGCGACTTATAAACAAGACACTTCGCTTGATGCTTTTACTTGTTGCTAGAAATCAGGTTCGCAGAAAATGCTGTTTACTAGTTAAATTTAGTAGGAATAACACGATCTGTGACGTAGGCTATAGTATACCCAATTATATTTTCTTCAAACAATTTGTCAAAATCACCTTTTAAATTTTACATTATCTAAAAATATTGCATTAATATAGTTTCCAACTATAAAGTGTCAGTTTTTTTATCGTTTTAGTAAAGATTTTAACGAATTTCTTCAAGAAACTTTAAAGAAAAAGCCGTTGCTAAAGTCAACTCATTAATTCCGGCTCATATTTACTCGTAGCAGTTAGAAGAGGAAATGTTCGTAATAAAATTTTTGAAGAAAAGCAAAAAAATAAAGTAAAATAGAAAAAGTAAACTCTAGTATGTCAAAATTATTTTATTTTTAGGATTTATAAAAAATAATTTTTATCACGGCTTTTGTGTCTTGTTTTAGTAAAAAAAGTTCTTTTGATTTCAAATTTTACACAACCTAAAACTATTGTATTTGAAAATTCATAACTTTTAAAGTGTCCATTTTTCTTTTATTAAATAAAAGAAAACAGAAAACATTTCAACAGAGGCAGCATTTTCGACAAAGAAGCCTGAAACTAAATTCATTAATTCTTTCTCATATTTATACGTAATAGTTCGAAGAAGAAACTTTTCCCATCTCATTCTAAAAGAAATCAAATTTAATCGGGGAAAGTTTTAATTCATTAAATGTATTCTAATTTGTTGAGTTTTATTTGTTTGATAAATTGCATATAAAATACAGTTAAAGAAACTATTTTTGTTAAGGCAGTCTCATCTCAAAGTACAAAAAATTCCTACATTCATATATTCTACAAGAAACTTTTTAAAATCAGTTTTCAAAATAAAGTAATTTAATTTAAGTAAATTGTTGCCTATCTGCAATACCTATTGGAAATCACATTGTTTTTCTTCAAAATTTTAATTACAAGTTTATAATGTAAGTATTGTTTTATATTATTATGAAAAACCATAATAAAGGTATAAAATTCATTTCTAAAAACCTTTTAGAAAATTTTATGACATATAAATATCTTATTAGCTGAGTCTAGTAGATTTTTTTTTCATTACAAAATTATTAAGAAAGAAAACTATAAAAATAACAAACAAAAAAATTAGATAAGTAACAAAATGAAATAAAAAATTAAATTTATTATATTTTGAGAAGCAATTAATATATATTGATAAAATTTATTAATACAATATATGTATTAATTAAATTTAATTAAAGTTTCGTAGGAATTTTTTTTACGGTTTTATTTTATTTTAGGCTACATATTTCTCGGTAAATATTACAATTAAATACCATTATTTAAAGCTGAGCTTTCAAAAGAATAAGGGAGCATTACAAGAATAAGGGAGCACTGCTCCTTTTTCGTTGACGCTCCCCACCCTTGAAGATTGGTAGGTGACTACTATATGGTTTTGGTTTACTCGCTACTAAGATAAACTCATTGAAAATGTATTCTTGCAATAAACGTCAAGAATTTAAATAAATTATTTAAAGCTGTAAAAGTAATTATCCTTTAAAAATTAAAAAATTTTAGTCAATAGTAAGTTTTTGAAATAAAAATTTTTAATTTGAAACAAATGGCATGCAGTATAAAAACTTGCAGAAACACATAAACACAACAATTATCGTACTTTTAATATAACTATTAAAGATTCAAAGCTTTGCTAAAAAACACAATTATAGATTTCAGAAATTTGAGCTACCATTCTTAAGCTATGAAATAACCTAATTATTCAGAAGTTAAAATGTAATAAATGACTCACAATAGAAAAACTTGCCGAAACATAACAATTATCATGTTTTTAAAATCAGTATTGAAGATTCACAGCATTGTTGAAAATACAATTATAGATTTCAGAAATTTGAGTTATCGCAGTTAAACTTTCAAATGACCTAACTATTAGGAACTTGGCCGGATAGCCTCGTCGTCAGGGCGATAGACTCACGTTCGTGTGAAAGGGAATCGAATCCAACCGGCCAAAGACTTTCCGTGTAGTATATGGGGACTGGTGCAGGTTAACTCAGTCGTGTCACAAAGTTCTCCATGTTCCCATGACAAATAAATAAATCTGGAGTACTGAATTGGAGATGAATCATTCTCTGGTTCAGGTCAAAATTTCGACCTGTGGTCGAAGGAATGAATGTATGAATGGGTCAGCCCTTTAAACGGGCTTGGCAGAAGTCATTCTTGGCCATAGATGGCGCCACTGGAAAACATGAACTATCGCAACCTCTCTCCTTAATGGCCGATGACAACAACTTTAATTAGTTTTATAAGAAAAAATTATTTTATGTCTTCGGATCATCCTCAGAGATGGTTCCCAGACCGTCGCCAAAAGCCCACTTTGCAGCTCTAGTGCGGCGTAAATAAAGTACCCACCAACCATTAAAAATTTGCTCAATTAATATAAAAATTTTAACCAACAAAATAGCCAAAAGCATTTTGCAGAAAGATATTGAGTACAGTTAATTTTTAATTGCTGAGTTAAACTTCTAAAGACCTAATAACGTAAAGTCTCCAAGAAAAGCAGCAAATAATAATACATTATAAAACTGGAATTATTTTAGTTCAATAGATTCTTTTAATTTTTTTTACTTAATTAATAAATATTTATGCTAATTTTCATATTTAATGCATATTTTGGGGGAAAAAATAAGTTCATGTATCCTAAATCAGAATTAAACAAAAAAGCATTTTCTTTCTTAACCAAAAACTAAATATTTTAAAATGCTTTAAAAATATACTTCGAACACACAAATTATTTGCAAAACTTTCCGTTATCATGAAGAAGGAATTTTCTTTTCTTTTTTGAAAAGCATTTTCATTTTCTAAATCAATTTTTCTTTTAAAACAAATCACCCAGATCAAAATAAAGGATGGCTAAAAAAATTTGACAACAACTTTAGAACCAAATGGATGCGCCATAAAAAATATCGCTTTTTTTATCAATCAATTCGCGGTGATTTTTCTGAGATGTATGTGTATTTATGGAAGAAAAAATAAAGAATCTCGTCGACGATCGAGCTATCTCCTCTCAGAATTTCAAACAGCAAAGATCGAACAAAGTTGAGATCTTTTAGTATGCAGTTGTCGTCTGCGAAAGGGAGGACAGAACATCGTAGTGGCATCATTCTCTCGCACCTAACCTCCTTTCTCAACACCTCCCACTTTTTCTTCGATTTGTTTACGTGAAGAGATTCGAAACTTTAAGTTTGGATGAACGAGGAGAAGTTTTATTCTACTGAAAGCCATTTCGCTTCAAGTTAAGAATGTTTCTTTGCCTTTTTAAAATAAGACTTAAACGAAAAAAAGGATTATTTTATCATCTCTAAAACAACTCAGTTAAAGATAGATAAAAATAAAATTTAATAGTGTCAATAAAATAAAAACTATATTTTTCTTTGCTTTCCCAAATGCTGTTTCCGGCTATAAAAATTATATTCACACGATTTCTTGCCGGCTCTTACGTAAAACATATCCGCTGTGGAAAAATATCGGTTTAAAATCCATTGCTTCCATTTTGTTCGTTGGAATTTTTCCTATTTTTCCTCTCCATGTAACGCCGATGTACGTTAGTTAATATCAAAATCTCTACGTCAGTTATTCTTCTCGGCAGCGAAATTCTCTCGATAATTGGCTCAAATTTTCCTTTGCTTTTGACAGAATCCACACTTAAAAATAATGTCCATGGATAGAATGTTCATAGATTGTCTTAGAATGCTCTTTCATAATTATAAAACGAAATGGACTGAAATTAGTGAAATTTGGGGGCTAGATTCCAATATTGGGCTAGTTCCGTCTGTGTTCCTTTTGAGATAGAGGGCCTTAACCCTTTAGGAGTGGTGCATAAAATCTAATCCACATTTTTTAGTTAATTATATAAACCATGGTAGTCGTAAACTCAAAATTGAGTCGGCTGTTCAACGACGGTTGTAAAATAAAATAAAATTATATAAACCAAGTCCCATTAAAGTGACCAGGTTCGAATCCCAGTGATAGCTGATTGATACGATTTATACTCCGACCACAATGTGACGCAAAATATACCCAGTGGCATATTGGATCATCAGTTCGAGTCTCCTTGACGTCGGGTTGATCGTAGGAGGTTTTTCATGTTTACTTCTCCATTTAACGCAAATGCAGGTGAGTTTCGTCAAAACTTCCTTCACGAAAGTTAGTTGTCCCATTTCTTGATCCAGGAGTTCACTTTTCGTCTGGTTCAGGGTTAAAATTAGAAGACTATGGAGCTGAACATTGATAGTCGTAAACTAAAATTGGGTCGGCAGCTCAATGCCAGTTATAATTCCCCTGTATATAATACTATGGTATGATAATAGTATAAAATTATTGCAAGAAATATGGTCGTAGAGAAAATAATGTTAGTCACTAAATTTGTAATAGTTTTTACCTTTTAAAGTACGCAATTTTTAATCAACTCCTTTATATTTTGAAAAATAGAAATAAAATTTAAATCACTTCTTTATGAACGAGCGTACGATGACCACATTGCTTAAGGCTTTTCTTGACTAAGTCTAAAGTCTGAGTCTAGAGTCTAGCAGAGAGAGGCTTAAAGTGCATTGTTTTTCCTGCCTTGTCTGATTGGAGCCGCCCATTGTTTGGCATCAGAAATAGGCTACAGACGTACTAATTTTAGAATGAGTTAGAAATTACTTGTGAATATGAAGGAAAAGATGGAGTCGGCTATCTATTCAAATAAGGCCTTTAAATGGCCCCTTAGTTCAACAAATAAAGTTTAACTACAGCATTCAAAAAATTAAGTAATAACTAAAACTAAAAATAACAATTCATTTTTAAATAACGATATTAATAAAATAACGATAAGTGTAAACACATGGTTGTTTTACAGAGAGTTAGGTGAAGAAAAAAAAAGAATTAAAAGTGTATCAATTATATTAGAATATCACCAAAGTAATAATCACTATCAGAAAACACTTTGAAAGAATTATCGATTAATTTAGAAATTAGGATAAACTAAAGAAATAATGATTTGAACTGTTACTTCATAATAAAAGATTCTATTCTAGAACTATAAATATTTGTATTTAATTTATTAAAAGAACTCAAAACAAATTTAATACTGAATATTAAGATAGATTAAAAATAACGAGTATATGTTTCTGTTGACGTAAAAAACACCGGTTTTACAATATATAAAACACAGCAATTGGATTACATGCAATAATCTATTTACAAACCAAAATGATAGGATAAATTATTTTTTAAGTTCTATCATATTTGCTACATTAGCTAATTTTCATAAACATAATAACAAAAGTTTTTGATTATCATTGTATATCCCTTATCAGTCTAACTGGCTGCTATAAATAGCATAAATATTTTAAAAGTGGATTTATAAATAATACTATATTAATAGAATAAACTACTAAACTAAACTCAGTGGAGCGACAGCCCATGGAGGGCCAAGGCCTACTGTGCCCATTTCAGTTTTCTTGACCTTGGGCTCTGGGGTGCAGAAGCAGATGTTCTGATTAGGTGGTCAGCCGAACGCGAAACCCCCAGTGTTTAGTTCCCAAGCATGTTTGCTACTCATTTATCGACCCACTGAAGGGATGAAAGGCTGAGTCATAAAAAGGCTGAGAATAAACTGGATGAATTTATTATACGAGTCTTCTGAGTAAGATGTTTTTAAAAATAATCCATTAGAAATCTTTATTATTAATTTAACCAACCTATTCATCAAATATATAAAAACAGTCAATTTTATGCAAAGTAAGCTATTTATTTTATTAACAATGTCTGTTTTAGCCATCGGATCATCTTCAAGGATGTTTTCCAGGCCGTCGCCAAAAGCCCATTGTGCAGCTCTAGTGCGACGTAAATGAAGTATTACTACTATTACTACTATTTCAGCCAATCAAAATTAAGCTAATCATAAATGGCTTTTCAGATGGCTTTCTCATTGTCAAATTTAATTTGAACCAGTCCTTGTAACCAAAATTTTAAAAAAATCTTTTTTTTATGCCATGCTTAACATTTTTCCTTAATATTGAAATTTAATTCATTTTCAGAATATGGAAAAATTTCGCTATTTAAATGAGCAGTTGATAAAAGGATTAAAGTCTTTATATAAAATTTAAGATAAAGCTTTTCCTTAAATGCAAAAGATCAAAATGAACCAACTGCGTTTAGTAGACTAAAAAATCATTGTTTTTAACATTTTCCAAAGCAACACGTTTAATCAAGACCTTAAGTCCAAGATAAACACGAAGTTTCAAGGACTCTAAGGTGACCTCCGATAAATCTAACCTAAGTTTTGCACCTCGCCCGGGAAAATATCCAGGGGTAGATTTTCTGGATCACCCGGGATAAAAGAGGAAACTATAAGGCTGCCCAGCTACAATATAGTGAAATAAATACTTCGGTTATTTTTAAAGTGTAGCTAAAACCAAATCGATACAATTTTTGGTATTGATAATAAAAGTTCAAAACGAAGTGCATAAAAAGTAATTCTAGATCGAAAGTAGAATTTCTTTTATTTTAATGTAACAAATCATAAATTTTGAAAAGATATAATTAAACTTTATAGAGAAATACTTGGGCAAAATTCGGAAATACTCGTTTTCCAACTTTTTTTTCTTGATTTATTAATGATAAAGAAGTTTGGAATTCTAAGGTTCGAAATTTTTTTATATTATAATAAGCTATGCCATTTTTTTAACTATATATAAATCTAAATAAATTTTAGTAGATAAGGATTTATAAATGCTTTCCATGCTTAACAGTAAGCGAGATTTCTTAATTTCTACTTTGAAATTCACTGCAAGTATTGAACAAATTATTCCAAATTTTAAATTTTTGCATAAATAGCATGCCGTTTTACTCTAATTAAAACAACGTTAAACAATGACTTGCTTTTCGCCTTTAAGGTAGCCGTATGCCCTTAAAACGTAATTATAAATCAAATTTCATTGCTTCAAGTCTCGATAAATCCCTGTTTTATAATTTTAAATCCTTCGAAAACAGTCGAAATTTCAGTCCAACAGTTACAACAATTCAAATATAAATATATGCATAGCGTTACACAGAAAACTCTATTTTATAAAGTTTGCATTTATTTATTTCACCTAAAGAGAAACATGTTAATTTCCTTTCCCGCAAAACCCGATAACTTAATTCCTCGTGCTGCGAATTCAATCAGCTTATTTATATACGAATGGATTATAAAAAATGGCTAAAAAATTATGTTCAAGTAATTTTCTTTTTATCGTGGCTTTTTCCAAAGTTTACTATAATGCTTTATATTTTTGACAGTAATTCTCTTAAAGAAATTGTTTATCTAATATTTTAGTATAAAACGTGCATTATCCCTAACTACTCTCCAGAAGTTACACGATTTTCGGCAATTGTTGCTTATCTCCAAGCAAGTATATTTCAGTTTTTTTCATTGAAACGTACTGTGCTGAAGGAAATTTTTTGTGTGGAAACCATGGTAAGAGAGGAAAGTAGGGAGAGTGGGAAAATCATGCAACTTTGAGCCGCCTATTCGGTTTACAAGGAATATAATAGTATTTCACTTCATATTTAGTAACAGAATTATTTTTTCAGCAATCATGTTGTATATATATGGTTCAATTTCATCCAACTTCACTACCTAACTTTGAAAAAAAAAATTCAATACTTTTATTTTATTTTATTGGCCCCTAAAAATGTTTTCTTTTCATAATCAAAAGTAAAATCAATGTGAAGAATGATCTAAATAACTTTTTCGGAAAAGCCCAATTGGGAAAACTGTATAACATTCAACTTAATAAAGAGTCAGCGTTAATTAGTGAGAATATTTTAGTTGATTATATCATATTGTAAGATATTTTATTTAGCTAATTTATATAAATTAATATGGAACTATTAAAATGGCTATAGCAAAACACAAAAAATATATGATAACTCAGTTTATGCCAGTACAGTAATATGACTGCATAAAATAAAAAATATATAATTTCGATGGAAATTTATGCTTCTTGTCTATTTTTGGTTAAAAATAACGAACTCAAATTTTTTTCGTTTTATCAGCGCCATTTTTCTGAAGTATTCATTTTATACTAGCTACTTCACGTATTTACACCTAGAGCATAATGACAAACTACAGGCGAGGAAAAGTTGTTTTTGTCTATACTGATGATTTTGCAAAATTTTTACCGAAAAGCATTTACCACATACCTTGCCACTGTGACCGTAGCTATATCGGACAAGCCAGATGCGCTTTAAAATTTAAATTATAGAAAGACATCATCTGTCATCAAGAATCCGCTAAAATATCCATTGTACATTGTAGGAAACTTGGGCACAAATTTAATTTCAAAAATGTCACATCAACTCATGTTGATGCCCTGTAATCTTGTTTCATTCATATAAATGTCTACATTCCCTTGTTAACGACTTCAATTCCTCATCAAATCCCCATAGCACATGGAAATGGCGGCGTGCTATGATTTACCTCTCTCGGCCACAGCGATCTTTCTTGTTTTTTTTTTTTTTCCTTTACTAATTTTTTATTTTTTATTGACTAAAAAACTTTTTTTTTGCCTTGCTTTCAATTTATCATGGTTTTTTCTAGTTTTAATTTTCACCTTTATTTGTTATCTATTTTTTCGTTGACAATTTCACGCTTTTTGTTTCAAATCTCTTTCACTCTCCTTATTCACGTCTGGCAAGTCTTGAGAATGTGCACTTATTTTTCAGCTCTCAAAATCATATTTTCCGCACCTTCATATTTTTCATATTTTTCGAACCTTCATACTTTTTAAAAAAAAAAATTTTTTGTATTTTCTAACATATTTTTTCATGATAGCATAATTGCTTCAAACTTTTTCTTTTGGAATACAAATGCGCTTTTGATTTTATTTCTGTCACAATAATTGATATTATGAATTAATTATTACTTTCACACTCATTTTCTTACTAAGTGTACTTCATGATTAGTAAATTGAATAAAACTTTTTTAAATTGTTTTTATGGTTTATCCTATATATATCATCACGTTTCATTCCTTTTAACCTTGATGACATTGGTGCAAATTAAAAAAAACACTGTTTTTAGATGTTTTGCATTTGGTGTGAGACGATAAATCATTTCTTTACTTTTTCATCAGTTATCGTTTTTAATTACTGTTGATTCTCTTCAAAATAGTTGTTTTAAATATATCATCTTAGTTTTTTTTTCTGAGGATTTTAAAATCATTTATCCTGATAATATTTGATTATATTTAACGTTAATCATATCAATTATTTATATATATATATACATATATATATACATATATATATATATATATATATATATATATATATATATATATATATATATATATATATATATATATATATATATATATATATATATATATATATATATATATATATATATATATATAAACGAGGAAAATTAATAAGTATTATTATTTTGTTTATTATTAATTAGTTCTATTTTGATACAATATTAGAAAGCATTCCTTCTTGTGGATATAATCGTGTAAGCTGTTGAAGAGATTATATCTTTTCTTTATTTTGTTTTTCTGATTCTTAACTTTTTTAGATAGCTTAAAAATAATTTTTTTTAAAATACTTTTGAGAAATATTTTTAATAATTTCCTTCTCTTGTCATTTAAAATTTTTTTTATTCTTTTCTATATTTTCTCAATAATTATATATATATATAAATATATATATATATATATATATATATATATATATATATATATATATATATATATATATATATATATATATATATATATATATATATATAATATATAAATATATATATAAATATATATAAATATATATATATATATATATATATATATATATATATATATATATATATATATATATATATATATATATATATATATATATATATATATATATATATATATATATATATATATATATATATATATATATATATATATATATATATATATATATATAAAGATTGCATACACAGTGAAATGTTAGGTAACCGAATACTGTGTCCATCAGCGGTACATCAAACATTACTTAAAGATTTCCTCTCCTGTATCCGGCATGCGTCACTGAGTATATATTTCTAGTGGAATAGAATACTCCGCCCTCCTCCAAAAAGGTCTATGGCACCTTTTTCTCGATTTTCCCGCGTGGGAATATTCAATTCATTCCTTTTTGGGTAAATGACTCCGATTATTGATTAAATGGTGAGAGTAACACTCTTCCACGAATACTCTTATGGGAAATGCCACGGGATGACTATTATACTAGTACAGGAGAAAGCTGTTTCAGAGTGTATTTATATCTCGGGCAGTGGGAGGAGGAAAGGGAGGAGCAGCTTTAAGTTCGTTACAGTTTAAATGCCATATCGGAGAGTTAGAGCCTTGAGAATTTGAATAAGTAATTTTGTAACAGTTTGTGGAACATTTAGAAGTTGACTATATGAGAGAAAACAATTCTATTTATTTATTTATTTATGAAGTGTAAAAAATGTTCGTAAACATTTACATCGCTGTAAAACGACACAGTGGGAATTTACAGTGGTGGTAGATGATTTATTTCGAAATTGATACGCCCTTTGTCTTTCATTAAGTTCGGCAAAAATATAATTATTTTTTTGTTTTTTATTAAAAAATAGCTTTAAAAACATAGGAGAAAAACGTAGTTCGTGGTTTATTTATTTATTGTAATAATTAGTAGTAGTTTTATGTCAGTGCTTTAGTCAATGTTGGAATAAGGTCGAATACTCGACAAATTCTAGTTTTCTTTTTATATATATAATCAGCGTTGAAGAGTCAACCCAATTCTGAGTTTGCGACGACTCCGCATCCTTATAACCTTGAACCCAACCCAAACACTGGAACAAACAAGCCTTCGTGGGGACTTTTTAATATGGAAGTCACCCACATTTGCGTTTCATGGAGAGGAAAACAGTGAAACCCTCCCACGTTTAGCCTGACGGCAAGGATATTTTGATCTACTGATCACGGTGCTTGATCTCAGCACTATGGTTCGTACGAGCTAGAGCAAAATTAGTATCAATCAGCTACCTCTGGGATTCGAACCTGGTTCGCCTCATTAGGAGGCGATCACTATATCTTCTGAGACACTACGGCTTAAACTAAAATCAATCAACAATTCGATTTTAAAAAAAAAAAGCAATTCTATTTGTGTCGGGCAGAAAATTGTTTAACTTATTTTCGTCGTTAAATGCCGACCATGAACTTTTCCAATCAAGACACAGTATCTCCTGATGAAAAATTAATAATTATCAGTCGAGTTTGATACGAAAATTAGAAAGGTGATGACGTAATAGGTCCTCATTTTTAATCTCATACTTATTTTATCTTATTTGATAATATGTTAGTAATATCGTTATTTTTGTTTATTAATAAATAGTTGTTTGATTAAATGCTATATTTTCCTATGGCACAGAACTTCAGTTAAAATGTAAGCACCCTTGCTAGTTAGGCAGCTATTGAAATTTCGATTGACGATACATTCTTTGCGATGCAAATAAGGCAATAAATTCTACTTGTAACTGACGGGAAATAATTGAAACTTCAAGCACGAATTTCTGGAAAATATTTTAGAGCTCTAGCTAGTCGAGAAGATATTAGAAGATTTGACTCTCAGATACACGTGAAAGCAATTTCTTGAAAACTTAGTTAAAACAATTACCAGAAGGTTTATTTTAAAAAAATAAAACTGCTTTTTTGTGTAACCCTATAAACTAATCTTAAGCAGTTTGTATTGTTCCCATAATAAAAAGAATTTTAAACATAAATTATTTTTGAAATTCTTTCTTATTTAAGTTACACTTTACCTATGTCTAAGGTATTGAAAGTTTGTCAGTCATATAATTCAACTAGATATATTTCCCTTTTAAGATAATGATACTTTTGTTTCAGACCTTTTTACTCTTCAAATTTAATTATGAGGAAAACAATCTATTGATATCTTCATACTTTATAACACAGGCTTAAAGTGGACAAAACTTATCATGAATAATTGTTACAAAATCGCAACAGTTATAAAAATATCATATTATTACTAAAAAAACAATTATATAATGTGACCAAAAAGTCTTTGAGGAAAAACCTTAACTTTATAATTTGTCTCAAATATATATAAAAAAATTTACAGCAATATTTTCTTGATCAAAAGAGCAACACTTCTCGTACCTCTCGTACTTTCTGAGTGAAAAGGAAAGAGGAAGGGAAAAAAAGGAACTCCGTAAAAGTGTTTTCTCCTTTGAGGTATTCCTCTCGCAAGGAAAAAAATACTCCGAGCTGTCGATTTTAGTAAACATTGTTATCTTTCTTTTTTTCCCTTCTAATATTTATTTATTATTTTTTTAAAGTGCGCTTGCATTAAAAAAAACCATCAGACATTAGATATATTTTTTGTGCCATGTATAATGACATCATTTTGAAAAGGATCATAACTTGGCAGAAAAGTAAATTTTGTATTGACATACTTTCAACCAATTTACCGTTCAAAAATGCCTATCGAACTATTATATCTATTAACTTGTACAGTTCGTACATTTTACGCACTTTTGCCGTCAAATAAGTTACTGCTTAAAAAATATTGAGTTGATATTTTTTGTTAAATAATATGTTCTTCAAATAAATGTTCTTGAGTTCAGTTTTTAAACACCATATATTTTTTTGCGCCATGTATAATGACATCATTCTGAAAAGGATCATAACTTGGCAGACAAGTAAATTTTGTATTGACATACTTTCAACCAATTTGCCGTTCAAAAATGTCTATCGAACTATTATATCTGTTAACTTCTACAGTTTGTACATTTTACGCACTTTTGCCGTCAAATAAGTCATCGCTTAAGAAATACTGAGTTGATATTTTTTTGTTAAATATTATGTCCTTCAAATAAATGTTATTGGATTCAGTTCTTAAACACCATATATTTTTTGTGCCATGTATAATGACACCATTTTGAAAAGGATCATAACTTAGCAGAAAAGTAATTTTTGTATTGACGTACTTTCACCCAATTTACCGTTCAAAAATGTCTATCAAACTATTATATCTATTAACTTTTATAGTTTGTACATTTTACGCGCTTTTGCCGTCAAATTAGTCACCACTTAAGAAATATTTAGTTGATATTTTTTTGTAAAATAATATGTTTTTCAAATAAATGTTCTTGAGTTCAGTTTTTAAATATTGGTACCCCGATAACCAAAATATAACTTTTTTTAACAGTTAGAACTTCAATTGGGTACTTGCAATTTGAAAAGAAGTGAAGTAATTATGTCTAACCATGTGATTTTAATTAGGTGTAATTAGATATCCGTAAGGGATGACACGTCATAACCTGATTGGCTTCTGAATCGACAAATCCCACGATTTAATTACAATGACGTCATTTGCAGGTATCCAATTTTCTCAAAGTTTGAGGAAATGTTTAACCAAAGTTTAAACCAATTTAATATAATCAACACATATCGCACTAGTTGCTGCAAGCTTTTAGATCATCGTCAATACTATAGATCAAAATCTATGGTCACCACCGGCAACAGGGTGAATAAACATAATAAAGAACAAATAAAAAAAGTCTGATAGTCGCCACCCGATCAATGGCACAGTACGGTACTTTTATTTACGTCACATTAGAGCTGCACAATGGGTTATTGGCTGCTGTTTGGGAAACATCCCTGTGGAGGGCCGGGATAGCCTGGTCGGTAGGGCGCTGAGCCCATGTCCGAGAAATCGTGGGTTCGAACCCCGGCGACCGAAGACTCCCCGTGCAGTTGGTGACTGATGCACGTTAAACTTCTGTCGAGTCACAAAGTCCTCCTTGTTCCCATAACAAATCAATACGTTTGGGGGAACTGAATTGGAGATCGATCGTTCTCTGATTCAGGTCAAAATCACGATTTGTGGATGAATGAATGAATGGATGTATGAATGGGTCCGCCTTATTAAACAGGTGTGACGTATGATGTGGCGGAAGTCGAATTCTTGGCCATAGATGGCGCCACTGAAAAAAAGGAATCGCACACTCTGCCTTAAATTGCTCGGTTTCACCAAGCAGGCTTGCCCGTGTGGGAAGTGGCATTAGAACCAACCAACCGCATCCCTGTGGATGAACAGGAGACAACGTTCATACGTCACATCCCGTTTTACATTCACACACCATCCATCCGCAAATCTTAATTTTGACCTGAACCAGCGCATGATCAATCTCCGATCCAATACCCCTAGAGATATTAATTTGTTATGGGAACTTGGAGGACTTTGTGAGCCCGAAAGATTTAGCATGCAGCAGTCAACAAATTATAAACGGGGAGGCTTCTGCAGGCGGGGATCGAACTCATGACCACTCCATCTCCAGCCAATGTTATTCCGGCCCTGCTTCCGATCAACACTTTTTCCTTTAAAATGTACCCCGTCATTATTTTATTTTTAATAAATATGGAATTATTGTGAATATTTTACAATATTCTGTTAGTTACTTTATTTCACGCTTGTTTCTTATAATTTTTCTTCAAATCAGAAATAAATCCTGCAAAGTTGTTGACCATAATATGAGAAATTATATTATTAATATCAACAGTTTTTTTTTTTTTTTTTTAATCTCTTGAAATTTTCCGATTTTGTCCTATACCAAGATATATACCATATACACAGAAAAGCCATTACATTATGACCACCCTGGGCTCGTCTAGGTTTTCATGGTTTCTCGCCCAGGAACAATGTTTTCATGGGGCACATTAGGACCCATAATCCCTGACGTCTGTAAGCTACTTGAACATAGTTGCAAACCAGGTTCACCCATTCATGGCAACAGTTTTTCCTGCGGGGATGGTGTTTACCAACATGATAATGCACCATGTCATAAGGGTCGAATCGTCGAGGAACATTCCAGTGACTTTCAAGTCAGGTCTTGGCCCCAAATTCACCTGACCTTAATCCAATAGAGCATTTGTGGTCCTACTTGGAAAACCAAATTCGTGCTGCCACGCTACCCCCTCGCAATGTGAGGGAATTGCAGGACCAGTTGGTGAGAGCTTGGTACCAGATACCTCAGACTACCTATCAGCACCTTGTGGAATCAATGCCACGGCTGGTGCTAGCAGTTTTGAGGGCTAAAGGTGGTATTACATGTTTATAGCAGGGTGGTCATAATGTAATGGCTCTTCGGTATATGTAGAAGTCATAACGCAATACACTTGGGAACTTCATTTAGGTTTGGCGTAAGTAGGTGCTCATACTAGAAGGTAATGAGAAATAAAAGGTTCTATTTTTTAGTGGTACCTTAAACTAGGGTGAAATTCAATACCAAATTTAAAGTAGGCAGACACGTTTATCCTTTATGGGAACAATTTTTTTTTCTTCTAGTCCTGTTGTGTTAAAATACTTTCGTGATTGAGGTTGATTTATAAAAAATAAATCCCATCAGCTTATTACGTAAATTTAATTTCCTTTTTAAGACCATTTTTAGAACCAAAATTTTAATAACTGTAAGGAATAAAACATAAAGTTGAACTTTTGTGTTCATAAATAACTGAATTTATAAATTCTGTGTTTACAACTACAAATAGACCAAATAGACTCGAAGGGAAACGATCAAATGAACAAACGCAATAGAGAAGGGTTGGACTCCTTTTTAACCCTTTCCACACAAAATGTTTATTAAACACTTTATTTCGTTATGTTGTAGCAGGTTATGTCAAAATTAATGAAAATATTATATTTAGAATTTTAATAATTTATGGTTATGAAATACAGCATGAAACACCGGAGTCTTTTTCTGCATTAAATGAAAAGTTTTCCAAACAATTATTTTTCGAAAGAGCACCTATTTGAAATTTTTAGATCTAAGATAAACATCATTGAAATTTTGCTAATTTACAAAATCAATTATTGATAAGTTTTTGAATATGAATGAAAGATAAAATTTTCAAACTATTTTCATTGGATTTTATATTTTTATGCAAATATAATTCCGATAATTAACAGATTTTATTAGCTACTATTAGAAAATTTCTTATATTTAGAAAAAACAACATATATTTGCTTGTAATTAGAGCATCTGAAAAAAATATTAACATTAATAAGTAAAATGCAATAAAAAAAAGAAAAGAAAACAGCACAATAAACGTTCGAAAAAAGTCCAAAAGCTTTTATTAGACTATTTTTGAGTCTGGAAAAACAGAACTAAGCAAAAAATTAGTGTTTGTTTATTTTATTTTTATTTTAAGACAATTTAGATGCGAAAGGAGATGCGTAAATTAGTTTCGTCATTCATAACACAATTTTTAATTTAATTACTCCAAACTATATACATGCGGGAAACCTAACCTTTAAACATTATTAACACTGCGATGTGTAATATTCCGCGGCTATCGACCAGTTTGTACTACTACTATTTATTAAGAAGAGACAATAAACAAATATCAATTCTATTCATAAGAATGGTAGTAAATATGAAGAATTTAGTCAAAGAGGAAAAATTTCTTGAACATTATCTTTTGAAATATCTTTAAGAATGTGTGCGGGTGAAATTAAAAAAAAGAAAGCATAGCTTAGTTCACTTATTGGCATGCGTTACTTCCGTCTATTTTTGTTGTAACCCTTCCAAATAATTTATACTTCTTTTATTTACGCAATCCACATTTCTATTTCTTTTTATTCCTTAAAGAGATACAGTAAAAAATTTTATATAATAGAAATTGGTATCTCACTGTTAAATATATTCTACTTAAATACTACTTTTAATTTTAAAAAGTGCCCAAATTTAGTGATAAAAATTTTAACTTGCATTCTCATTCTTTTTATAATTGAGATAAATACTACCGGTAGTAATATGGACTTGCATTCTCTAATAACTTAAGAATATATTCATCGTCATAAATATATTCTACTTAAATACTATTTTTAATTTTAAAAAATACCCAAATTTAGTGATAAGAAGTAAAACTTGCGTTCTCATTCTTTTTATAATTGAGGTAAATACTACCGGTAGTAATATTGGCTTATATTCTCTAATAACCTGAAAATATATTCATCGTCTAGTTGGAAAACCTGTAAAAAAAAATGCAGTTGCAAGTGAATTAGAACAAATCTAAAAAGAGATTACTGATTTAATCTAAAAAGAGATTACTGATTTATATTCGACTGTTGCAAACAGTGAACTGATGGATCGCAGTCGATCACAAAGTTAAACATCACTGGCTACGGTTAGCGAGTGGGTGAGTAATCACTTTGATCAGCCTGAGAAGAGACCGAGAATGCGTGGAATGGGTTCTTGTTAAATAGTTCTACCGTAAAGCACATGATTTTACACGTAGGTCGTCGAATTACGAAGACAGGAGTTCCCTTGTCTTCTGGATTGGGTTCAAAAATTGCAAGGCTATGGAGTTGAACGTCAGCAGTCGTTAACCCAAAACTGGCTCGGCTGTTCAATTACGGTTATAAAATAAAATAAAATTATATAACCCATTGTGCAACTCAAATGTACCGTAAAGTGCAGTTTTATTCAACTACTACTTACTAAAGTATAATAAAAATTAAAGTATTATTAAAATTATTCAGTAATAATTATTTTTAATTTTAATAAGTTTTCTGCTTTGCAAAAATGTTTATCAAGAGTTATATTCCAGTCTCAATTCAATTTGGCAATTAAAATTTTTTTTCTTCCTTTATTTGTGATGAAAGATTTTGAAAAGATTATGACGCTTTTATAGTCTAAATATTAAGTAAACATAATTTCTTTTTTCATGTCATGAATTTTAGTTTTAAAAATGTTTTTAACTTGAAGGAATTAATATGTATAAAAATAAAATTAAAAATATCAACAAAAAAATTACAATGACGTACGCTGCAAAGCGAACCTTAAAACTCGTTAAGGTCTATTATCCAAAGTATTCTATTTTTACCCCATTATTGATTTTAGTGTTAAAATGAAATGAAAATAGTCGTCGTCAACTACCACACCAAAAATTTTTAGTTTTAAACTTTTTTTTATCAATTTAATTAACTGATTTGCCTGCTTAATAATCAATGATTATCTAATCCCAATGCGGCTAACTCATAAATTCGTCGAATGACTAACCCACCGAGTCACCATTGATTTACAGGTTCATTTATTCATTTCTTAACTTATTTCTCTATTTTTTCCTCCCTATTCTAAGAATCGTTTCTAAAATTGACAACCACACCGTTTCGAACCTATAAGAAATGTGCTTAGAAATTATAAGCAAATAGAAAGTCTCTATAACTTTGCTGTCACATAAAATACATGAGCAAAACTAAAACGGACAGTCGTCATCGTAAAGGAAAATAATAAATGACAGGCGCTACTAAGCGACAATTGCAAAAGTAAGGATACCCTCTTCCTAGACTAAAATGAGTTTATAAAACAGGAAAAAAAATAGAAAAAAAGGTAAAAACTTTTTAATAGTATCAGCAATATAGTAAGTAAAAATATGCTTTAAACTTTTACTTATCTGTTATATTGATTTCAATGCACAAATTCTGTTTTATTAAATGCATATCATTTTGTTATGAAAAGTGATTGTCTGTGTATTAAGGGGTTAAATTGGAGACTACCTTTAATTTTCTGACGACATAATTCTTTTTAACATGGAACTTTATGTCTAAAATGTTACTAGCAGACGAAGAAAAATAGAACCATTAAAAAATAAAAATGGCGTAAATAGCGTAGCGGCAGACGATTATCTCCTCTTTTACGAAACCTTATTCCGCGCAGCATTAATTAGAGTTTGAAAAATACGTTTCGCATCACGCAATTTATCTCGGTCGCACGCCACTTTTATCTTTCTTTCTCTGAACTCTGTTAACATACGCAACTATCGCCATCTATCAGATCTTTATCGGACTAAAATAAATGAAGTTAAAATAAATAATACAAAGCATCCAAATAAATGATCAACAAATGAATGATACAGTGAAGTTACCAACCACCAAATTTTATTTAAGTTTTTATTTATTTATTCCTTTATTTATTTGGTTAAATGGTTAAATGTTTAAGAAGTTGAAATGCTAGACAAAAAGTAATTCCAATTATCATGAAGATATAAAAGTTAATATCTGCTATACTAAATGAAGTATAAGTAACTTAGCTACGTAATTAATCAGAAACAACAGTACAGTAGAACAGACAAAATAGAAACAAGAACATTTTGCCTTCCAAGGCAAAATTAGGGCCAATATCCGTTGCCCTTTGATATTTGAAATCAGAAATTATTAGTGATTAAAAAAGTTCCAAATGCCATCTAGTTGCTGGTAACTGATGCATGCAAAAACCTTGAGTGCAAATTGCATAATTTTGTGAACAATTCCAGCAATATTATTTGTAACTCAAAACTTATTTCGATACGTCTATTTTCATATCTAAAAAAACTGAAATTAGCAAAGTTAGTAATAACAGTTAAAATTACTAATATTTTTTAGTAAACCATACTTCGAAATAATAAAACTTTCTAAAAAGTAAGTAAAAATACTTAAATTATTTTAAAACTCGTGATTTATAAATAAGATATATAAAAATATTGTTTAATTTATTGTATTCTTATACATTGTGAACTAATGCTTCGATATTTCTTATAAAAATGAATTTATAGAACGTTGCGTACAAAATAAAACTATGCGACAATCTTAAGTGAAAATACATTTTTTAATCTGACTTCGGAATTTTTTCAGGAATATTTAAATGTAGTTAATTATTATTTATAATATTATTTAACTTATTTTCCTCATATGAGACATTTTTAGAAATCCAAATCAGTAAGAAATTGAGATACTTCAACTATAACTTCATACTATTTTAATTATTACTCAACTGAAACTCGTTAATATTCTAACTACTAACCAAGAAACGCTTCTAAAATTTTGCATACATCATTTTGATTGTATCTTAAGTTGGTTTTACTGAATTGGAACAATTATTTATTTTTTGAATTAGAATACAAATTAGTCTAAATATATGAAAACTTATACAATTTCTATTTAAGTAAAAAAAGTGCTATTAAATTCTAAAAAAAGCTTTTCTAATAGTTGAAATTTAAAGTAATCCTTTAGTAGTATGCGATTGCCTGGAAAAACCTAATAAAAAAACAAAATCATTTTAATTTTTAACGAAAGCGAGGAAAGTAATCTTCCTTCAAAAAAGACAGTAAATTGATGCAAAGCTGATATTCTTAATTTCGCGATACATCGTCCAACATATCGATCAACATTTTGGATTTAACTAACTTAAATTACCTCTGAATTAGTCAACATTTTCGTTACCTAAATGAAATTTATCAGCACTCAATATAATATCGCATCCGGTAATTATCATCACTGATAACACTCGATATACTATCGTTAATATCGTTATCGATAATTATCTTTACCAATAATTATCACATATTCAGTGCATGTAATGCATGGTATTCAAGATAGATTGAGAATACCATTTTAAGTATTATTCCTGCGAAGTATAAAAACTACAGATATTTCACAATGCATTTGAGTTACCATCCAAGCTCTACCAGTTAACTCTATAAGTTAGCTAATTTTAGGTAGATCTAAATTTGACTATTTACTTTTGAAATATAAATTTCTTGAAAATAAGTCAAGAATTAATTTTATTATTACAAGTTACAATCTTAGAGCCGTGATAGCTCAGGGGATAGAGCTTTCTCCTTCCAATGAGGTGAACCGGGTTCGAATCCCAGCAATGGCTTTTCGATACGAATTCTGCATTCGGCTTGCACCGACCACAGTGCTGACGTAAAATATCCTCAGTGGTAGACGGATCATAGGTTAGAGTCCCCTTGCCCTAATTTTTCAACAAATGTCTTGCTCTAAATTATTTTCCAGATCATTTTAAGAAAGGTCAGGTTTTACTTTTTCTAAAAAAGGGCAAAGATCCAAAGCATTTAACATCTTATCGCCCAATCACCCTTCTACCTTGCTTGGGTAAATTTCTGGAAAAACTTATTATTAAAAGGCTAAATTTTCATTTGGAAAATGTAAACGCCCTTTCAGATTTTCAATACGGTTTCAGATTCGGCAAGTCAGTCCATTTAGCTTTGGATAATTTTAAAGATAATTTAACACACCTAAAAAATAATTACAAACACGTTGCAGCTATATCTTTAGATATTAAAAGTGCTTTTGACAACATTCAATATAGTATAATTAATCATGAATTGTCAAAACATCATATTCCCTCTAATCTTTGCCTTTTCATAGAAAGTATAAACACAAATAGACAAGCAGTTGTTTCAACAGATCAAGGTTACGTAACTAAAAACATTTCAAAAGGTTGTCCCCAGGGGTCATGTATTGGTCCTACAGCATGGAATCTTACTATCAATAGTTTGCTTAACATACATTCTGAAAATTATATGATCCAAGCTTTTGCAGACGATCTGATTATACTGACATTTGCCAACTCAAGGAGAAATTTGGAAGAGATTACAAATAATTCCCTTAATGAAATTCACACATGGCTAATTCAAAATGCTCTAAATCTTTCTATAGAAAAAACAGTTTACATCCACTTTTATAACACAGATCGCAGTGCAATATTTAAAATCAACAATATTAAAATTAAACATACTAATCATTTTAAATATCTAGGAGTAGTCATTGACAAAAAATTAAACTGGGGTTCTCACATTAATCTTTTAAAACAAAAATCTAAAACATTATTAAATTCGCTTCAAAAAATCAACCAAAAATCATGGGGTATCAACCAAAAAGCGAGAAAATTAATATACAATACAGTAATAATTCCCGCATTAGCTCATGGTTGCAGCCTATGGGCTACGAATATCTCTCCACGTATTTATCGCTCTTTACAATCTATTCAAAGAAAATTTCTTTTAAACATGAGTAGAGCATATTATTCTACCCCAACGGCAGCACTTCAAGTACTAACAAATATTCCTCCTCTCGCAGAACGGATTATGTCAATATCTTGTTCAACAACCGTAACTCACCTCCAAAAAGATGCCAATTTTAATAATATAACGTATAATACACTAGACTATGAGAAAAAGCTAAAAATACCACATCGCCATCCTTCTTTTCACATAATTAACAAAATAACTTTAGTAGAACAGAATAATTTTGATTTTAACAGAAAAACAAACTATTTTACAGATGGCTCGAAGACAAACACAGGCACAGCTTTCGCTTTCCTCAATATTACACATTCACAAAGCTACACATTAGACAGGGAAAATTCGGTCCTTCAAGCAGAACAGTTGGCAATCTTTGAATGTATTAAATACATTAAGAGCACTAAAAACTTCAATAATAACGATATTTATGTAATCTGGTCAGACTCAAAATCATCAATATCATCAATACTTGATTTTGATACAAATAATAGAATTTCTTTTGATATTCAACAAGAACTACAACACACATCAATTCAAATTTCCTGGATTAAAGCACACAGCGATAGAGTAGGTAACGAAAAAGCAGATGATTTAGCTAAACAATCTACGAGACAACCAAAAAATTATGTATACCCACTTCCAGTTTCATATCTTAAACGACGTATTAAAGATTCTCTTCTAACAAAATGGCAATTTCAATGGAATAATTCAGACAGAGGCAGACGTCTATTCAAAATTATTAACAATGTTACTTTTTTTAAAACAATTCCTCCAAAACAAGTCATCTGGTTCTTGACGGGTCATGGACCATTCCCAACATTCTTTAATTACCTGCATATAACAGATACTGATCTTTGCACCTGCGGCCAACAAGGTTCGCCTGAACATTATCTCACTAGTTGTTCCTACACTGTCTCCTGGCACAGTCGTCAACCTAGCCCAACAAATTTAGAAATTTGGCAGAAAACTTTTATTACAAACAATACCTTAAACAAAAGATTAATAACAGTTATGAACTTCTTAGCGGATAATGACTATCTATTAAAATTTTAATAACTTCCCATTTTACATGTATAATATTTTTTTTGGTCTTATTTCTTCCTAAATTCCACACTTTCAGTAAAATCTATTTTTTTTTTTAAATTTTTTAAATTGTATGTTATTTAGGCTGGTGTGGAGCTGGACCAGCGGCCAAGTCCTGGGCTATATGGTTAAGGGTTTTCATAACCTAGGTACATGCTCAGGGCTTGGAGGAAAGAAAAAAAAGAAAAAGTCCCCTTGCCGTCAGGGTAACTGTGGCAGATTTGCGTGGTTTTTCTCACCATGTAACGCAAATGCGGGTTCGTAAAAAAAAAAGTCCTCCCCGAAGGCAAATTTTCCAAAATACTTGATCTAGGAGTTCCCTTGTCTTCTGTAATGGGTTCAAAATTACAAGGCTACGTAGTTGAGCATCAGTATTCGTAAACCCTCAATTGGGTCGGCTATTCAAAGACGGTTATACAATTATAAAAAAAAGTTACAATATTTATGATTCTTTTCAAAATGACATCAGAATATATTTGAAACGAAAAAAAAAAACGCTATAAAGGAAGTTGTTTTACTTCTTCTTTTTAATACAAGCACACTTTTCAAAATAAATATGAAGGAAATAAAAAAAAAAAAGGATTGCATTGTTTATAAAATGGACAGCTTGAAGTATCTTTTCCCCTGCGTGATGATTAACTTAAAGGAGAAAACATTTTTACGGAATTTTTCCCTCTTTCCTTTTTTCTCGAGAGGCAGATTAGGAAAAGCATTGCTCTTTAATCAAAATAAAATTTCAGCTACAAATAGATTTTAAATTTAAAAAAATAATATGAAAGAATCTTTACATATATCGGACAGATTATAAAGCTAAGTTTGTTCTTCGAAGGATCTGTTGTTACATGAATTAATTTTTATAGTGATCTAGCCCTCTTTGGTGAACTGCTTGGTCTATTTTCAAAATTATCTTGTACAACAAATAAACTTTAGTGGTGACCAAGCCGAATACACGGCGCAACTGTATGTAAATATTCTACTTCCTCAACTCTATCTCCAATTCTAACTTCTTAGTTAGTTTTAAGCAATATAATAACCAAATTTCTTAATCGTCTAACTGTTGACCGCGAAGAAATTCTTTGATTTCAGTTATAACTATTTTTTTTGAAGAAATATGGCCAAAATTCTCTTTATGCATTGACTTTTAATGATAATTAAAAATCTGTCCGGCAGCCGTTAAATCACACAAAAAACCATGAGTATGAGTTCGAGATTCAAAATGTATAGAAAACATGGAAAAAATCACAGAAAAATTAAAAGAGAAGAATCAGATTATTAAAATAAAATAAAACAACGTAATTTTAAAAAAAAAAATTCAATGAAAATCCGGGGGGAGGGGGGATATCTCTTCATCAGCTCACGCGATTATATCCGCAAAAAGGAGTGCTTTCTTATATTGTATCAATATAGCCAAAGCAAAATATATTAATACAATAGTGTGAGGAGCACTCAAAAATTTTTGAAGCGTTCTTACTGCAGAACTGAAGTGCGTTTGATTTGTTAGTTTCCGAGGTTTGGTCCAAAAATGGATGTGCGCAAGGTAACATTGCACTGGATATTTTAAGGACGTTTATAATTAATTATTATTTTATAATTAATAAGGTTGATATTCAATTATAAAATTTTTATGATTTTAGAAAATTAACATTTATTTAAGTAAGATAGAGAGAGAGAGATCTGAATAGTCCGTTTTGCACACATTTTAAACTTTATTAATATAAGTTTCTTTTTCTAATAATTTTTCGGAGAGAAGCATAACTAAATAAAAAACAATAAAACAAAACAAACGTTTTTAAAAAATAAAAAAAAGATAAAAGACTTAAAAGATTCTTTAAAAAAATCTATTTTCGTCACAAAAACAAAAGGCCCTTTTCTGTACGCTTTGAAAATGGTGCATCCTTATTAAATATCTAGGCGAAGAGTAACCGGTATTCCCTGCGCCAGAGATTTGATTTCTTTTGAGATTTTTTTAAAAAATTGATATTTTCTTTGACTAAACGTGCTTTAAGCTCCCGAGTTCTGTGGTAATTTTTCATACTCCCCCGGAACCTTGTAAATTTATCTCAATATGAAACTGCTTTGTTCTATAATGTTGCCATTATTCTTTACCTTATGTTATTAAAACGCAACCGAGTTTGTGTAAATTCTAACCGTTTAAAATAACGATCTAAATATGCAGTTTAGTTTTAATAGTCAAAAAAGCTAACAGATATGTCCTAAGAATGTGCAACGATTTGAAAAGTGGATTTCAATAGAGAAAAACTGGAAAATATAGTAATAAACAGTTTACTGCATTATGTTAGGAAATCATATTTTATTTTAACCAATTTTTTTTTTTTGAAAACTAGCTATGTTTCTTAACAGAAGACTCTTGTTTAACCAAAATATTTGCACAAAAATCTGCTAATTTTGTCCCTTTCTTGTCTGGAGGTTAATTTTCATAGTTTTTCTCAGTTGGCAGCGCCTTCTGTCGCTGAACTAATTTGAAAATTTGTTGAGAAGTTTCATTTATTTATTTTCATTTATTCACAAATTTATTTTCAGTTTGTAAATTTACTTAACAGTTTTATTTTCGTATGAAATCACTTAACAAAATGTCCATTATACATTTTGTTAAGTGATTTTTTAGACGTTTCGTCATTTTTAGTTCACCCGGTATTATTATTTTATTTTTACAGGACAAACAATTTGCACAATGTATAAATATATAAATATATTTTAATATGAAGGATTATCTTACACCATTTAAGCATATAAAACTAAACGAACAGCGTCATTAACAACTGTATCTCGTTAGTTTTAGCATTAAAATTCTAATGACATGATTAATTTCATAGAAGATTCCGTTAGTGATATGATTTTTTTTAATACCCAATACTTCATTTGCCATTAAATGTGTTATCCTTAAACTGTTATAAAAAGAAAAGAAGAAAAAAAAATTTGGCAAACTTTCAGTTCCTAATATATTTTTTCCCCACTCATCAAACTAATGATATCTAAACTGATTATACGAAATACTAATTTGATATTAATGACCAAATATTAAGTATACATTTTGATACGTTTAAATGATAATTTAAATGTTTATTCAACATAAAATAAAATATTAAAAAGAATTAGTTACAACGTTTCCATAATTAAATTTACTTCTATGTAGCGTTCTAACTGTTGAATATCAAATCTTATAATAAAATATTTTATAGAAAAAGTTTTATTTTCTAAACATAATTTTATTGAGTTTTTCAAAAAAAGTTCAAATTATAAACAATTTTATTGTATTAAAATACAAGGTATTTAATCAAAATATTGTATAACTTTTACGAATAAACAAAGAGAATGTATCTTTATTTAAGATAATATTGGAACAGCATTCATTTATTTATTTATTTTTATTTGCTTATAACGTCATACAAAGAATTGTAATTAGGACTGGGCGATATTAGAAATTATATATCGTGATATATCGTCAGTTTTGCATCGCGATATAGCGATGTATCGCGATATAGTATTTTTGAATTTCATTTACTTTAAGGCACAGAAAGTCAGATTTCTATCAAGACTTCATACGCATATTGATTTAAATCAATTTATAAATTTGAAAATATATATGTTTTGCTAAAGAAAGATATTAAATAAATTGACTAAGATGTACAAATCTTACTTAAAATATTTATTGAAAAAAATGTGTGTAGATACAGAATGAAATATTTGCACTTCTTTATCGTTTATAAGGTATAAGCAGTCTTAATTTAAGCTAACCCCTAAAACACCCTTAATGAAAAAAAATATTGTTATTAAACAAAAGCTGATTTTAAAATTTCAAAACATATTTTAATTAAAATAAAAGTTAGATTGACTAAAAGCCGAAGTTTAAAATTAAAAATGTTCGAATTTTAAACTAAAACGTAAACATAAGATTTGTAATAATTTCTTAAAATTTTCGTTCTCTGAAAGATTTCTCAGTTTAAAAATAAAAAGGGAATTTTATAAAGATATCTAGCTGAAATTATTGAAAGAAAATTTAAAAAATTAAAAAAAAAAGTTTGTTAAGAAATTCATTATACACTTAAAACAAAGTGTTAAAAATATTTTTTTTTTTTTAAAAAGAAACTTTTTTTAACAAATCAATATTTGCTTGTACTATTATGCGTAAATAATTACAGAATTATTAAGTTCGATCGTAATGTTCAAATTCTGAATGAAGAAGTAAACACAAGTTTTGTTATATTTTCTAAAAATGATCACGCAAATAACAAAAGATTTCTTAGTTTAAAAATAAAAAAATAAATAAAAGTGAAATTTATCAATATATTTACCTAACAGCATAGAAACAAAATTTAAAAAATAAGTTCGTTAAAAAATTATTTGTATGCTTAAAACAAAGAGCTAAATAAATTTTAGAAAAAAATGCTTCTTAAACACTATTTTTATTATTATTTCATATAAATAATTAAATTAAATTAAATAATGACCGAATTATGAACGAAAAACAAAGTAAGGCAAAGTTTCTTAATTAAATTCTTAAAAATAAAAACAAAAGAATTGTGATATTCGGTAATATATTTAGCTAATTAACTAATAATATAAAACGAAAATTAAAAAAAAATAATGATTTTACTCTCTAATAAAACGAAGTAGTAATTGATAAAAAAAAAAAAAAAGAAATGAATAAAATTCGCAAACTTTTCAAATTCTTTTGAACAAATAAAGTTTATTGACTTATGTCCAAAAAATAAGTTTTGTTTTAACTTTATTTCTAAAAATAAAAACAACTCAAGATTTATAAATTTAAAATCAGTAATAGAAGCCCATTAAATTATTAGAAGTTTTATCCGAAAGGTTTTTAATAAATTAAAAGAAAGTAAAAAAATAACCTAACAAATTTATTTACTTTGTTATTTAATTCCTTATGGGTGCCTTAAATTAGATTTCCGATAATTTTCACATTTAAAAATATAAAAAAAGTTTTGTCAGAAAATAAATAAGAAACTTACCTAATTAATGAAGAAACTTTTCTTTAAAAATTCTTTTCAATAATAGATTGCGTTCAGAACAAGGTTACGACGGCGATCACGAAGTTAATCCCATTGAAAATAATCTACAAGAAACGATTTCAAATCGCGAAGGTGCGAAAACGAACATGTGATATAACGATATAAGGTCTCAAAAGTGATTCTGATTCTACCGCTCATCAGTCAAGGCCGTCTCAACAAAACGAAACAATATCGTCTTCCACAGCGCGAGTCGGCATCGGAACGTAAGAGAAAGTCCTTGCGTGTATCGCTATATCGTTATATCGTCTTCTTCACTCGACGGCTTAAATCAGATTTCTGATGCATCGCTTGGAATGAAAGTTGCTGTATCGGTTTGGCGATATAGGCGTTAAATCGATATGTCGCGATATATCGATTTATAGCCCAGTCCTAATTGTAATGTAATAAACTACACTGAGGAACAAATTTTCGTTGCATTTATGCATATACTTGATATTGCCTAATTCGAGTGTGGGTATTTCAAATCTAAAATTAGTTTTACTGCTGAAACTACAGATTTTTTAAAGAAAATTTTTAAAGCATTTTTTTTTTTGACGAAATGTAATAAGTTTAAAAATGTTATGAATAACAAGGGGTCGAGTAAATTTTGGGCAAAATTCTAGGGGAGTTGTGGCATATCATCAGGAGTAAAAATAAGTCGAAATCCATGCATGGAAATGTCATCGTACGCGGCTAGTGACTCTTTCCTGTTATTCTGCGTGTTCAGAAGTCCACTTAAAAATAATTCATAATAGATAAGCTCCCCTAGTGCCTTATAACGATATTTCCGAACATCAGTGAACAGTATTGGAAATCAGGGGAGAAAAAGTACGTCTTCTAGGCGTTCATCTATAAGCAATAAAATGCACAAAATGTGCATTTCTAAATACTATAAAACTTTTGAACTCCCTTCTCAACTATTTCAGACCGTTTTTGAGATAAGTTTATCAACTACGCAGTTTACCACCAGGTAGAGCTGCAAGTGATCCTGTCGTATGGTGCGTAGCCACTTTACTATACCTAAACATCATTTTTCCCAATCAGTTTTTGGCACATCCTTTAAAGAGTGTCCTACAATTTACTCAAAATAAGATTCGAATTGAGGCGAATGTAAATATAAATATTTAAAAATAAAAGGGAAATATGTAGGTGTGATATTGTAATACTAATGTATATAACAAAAGGTAAATATGTAGCTTTTCTTTATATATGGCTCTTGTAGCATTGAAAATTTTACTGATAAACAGCTTTTTTCTTAAATTCAATTCAACTGGTTTATCAGTAATATTTTAGTCTTCCACTTTGAAAAGTTCAACGAACGAGCAGTGGTTCGAAATGAAATGTTTTTATAAAATGAGGTTTATAATGAAAACTGTTGAATAGCTATTTCTCTCATTATTTATTTATATCGATCGCTCTTAAAGGGTAGCTAAGTAATATTTGGAGGACAATTTAGACTTACCACATGCCTCAAAACTAAATTTTTAATTTAAACATTAAATAGTTTGGCAAATACAAATTTATCAAATACAGGTAGAAAAAAATTTGAAGTAGGTTCAAGTTGTGGTAAACGAAAACTTAACCCACCATATCGACTAGGGAACCAAAATCCGTAAGGATCCTTAAGGCAAATAGTGGAGAGAAAAGCGAAAATCATTTTTCCAGCAAATCCAACAACAACTTACTCGTTATCAAAACCTGAGTATTTTGTGAACGCCTATTTTATAACCGGCGCTTTAGCATGGACCCATTTTTGAATTTAAGTTGCCTTGTACCCAATACAGAAGACAAGGAAACTCCTGGATCAAGTACTTTTTTATTTTATTTTATAACCGCCGTTGAATAGCCGACCCAATACGACTACTAATGTTCAACTCCGTAGCCCTGTAATTTTGTACCCAATCCAGAAGACAAAAGAACACCTGGATCGAATATTAAGAGAAATTTGCCTCCATTGAGGACTTTTTGATGGAACTAACCCGCATTTGCTTTACATGGAGAGGAAAACCACGAAAACCTCCCACGGTTAGCCTGACGGCAAGGGAATTCTAACTCATCATCCGTCTACCACTGAGGATATTTCAAGTCATGTTAGAGTATCGACTGGGATACGAACCCGGTTCGCTTCATTGGAAGGCGAACGCTCTATCTCCTGAGCCATCGCAGCTCTGGATCAAGTACTGGGGAAAACTAGCCTTCGCAGGGGTGGCGTGGTCTGGTTGTTAGGCTGTGGGCTCATGTCCAAGAGTTCGTGGGTTCGATCCCCGCCGGCCGAAGACTCACTGTGTTGTAAATGGTGACTGATGCACGCTAAATCTGTCTGGGTCTCAAAGTCCTTCAAGTTCCCATAACAAATCAATACCCCTGGGGAGGGCCGGGATAGCCTGGTCGGTAGGGCGCTGGGCCCATATCCAAGAGGTCGTGGGTTCGATCCTCGCCGGCCGAAGATTCCCCGTGTAGTAAATGGTGACTGATGCACGTTAAATCTGTCGAGTCTCAAAGTCCTCCATGTTCCCACAACAAATCAATACCTCTGGGGGTACTGATCCAGGAGTTTCCTTGCCTTCTGGATTGGTTCAAAATTACAGGGCTACGGAGTTGAACGTAAGTAGTCGTAAACCCATGAAATTGGGTCGGCTGTTCAACGACGGTTATAAAATAAAATAAAATACCCCTGGGGGTACTGATCTAGGAGCTTCCTTGTCTTCTGGATTGGGATTAAAATTACAAGGATACGGAGTTGAACATTTGTAGTCGCAAACTCAGAATTATGTCGGCTGTGCAACAACGGTTATAATAATAGCCTTCGTAGAGGATTTTTTGATAGAACTAAACCACATCCGGCTCTACATTGAGAGAAAAACCACGAAAACCTCCCATGGTTAGCCCAACGGTAAAGGAATTCTAACCCATGATTCGCCTAAACTGAAGATATTTTACTTCAGCACTGTGGTTGGTGCGATCCGGGAGCAGAATTCGTATCAACAAGTCATTGCTGGGTCACCTCATTAGGAGACGGAGCTCTATCCTCTCGGCAATCATGGCTCTGTGGACGAATCTTATCTATACTTTAGTATGTGTCAATAAGATTTGAAAATAATATTAAATCACTCAGAATTTCTTATAAAAAAATACCGATGCACGCCAAATTGCATTAATTTTTTTTAAAATGTGAATAAGGTAGAAACAGCCATCAGTTTCTCAGATGATAAATAAAATGAAAAATTATTTCAAACTTTAATAGGTTAGTCCACTCTGAGCATTTGAAGAAGAAAAAACTTTTTTTCTTCTTGCTTTAAAAGTGCTCTTATTCATTAAATAATTTCCCCAAAATTTAATGAACAAAGGCTAAGAGTTATTCTTATGCAACACCAAGAAAGTAATTTCCTTAAACTCTTTTTGAGATAGCCGAATACCTAACTCAAATTTCCTTCCATTCTTCAAATTTAAAACATATATGTACGATTATATTCTTTACTGAAGTATGGAAGATTGATCATTGTTTTTTATTATAAACAATCATATTAATGATTATTTTCTTAGGGGGAAGGAGAATTTTTGATTTAAAAAAAGCGCTCCATTTTTTACAAGAAATTTCAGATCATAACAACTCCTACGTGATCCTGCTGCCCCCATTCGTAAATTTAACTAAAAAAATAAATAAATAAAAACCGTGTTTATACCAAAACTCACTAATGCTGCCGACTCAGCGTATTGTGTAAATATTTTAGAATGGTTGGATATGCAGAAAATAAATACTGTTTTAAACAGCGCTATTTGGTCTTTTTTAGGGCAAATATAACCAATCATATGATATAAGCAAACGTGAACCACTTATCAATATATCATGCAATATAAACCAAACCATATGGCACCCACCATTTTGCTTGATTGTATTGAAATGAAGAAAATATATTATTTTTGCAATTCACTAATTTTAATAACAAGGGATTTTCTTCATAATTTTGATTTATTTTATTGTCTCACTAACCGAAATTTCAAAAATATGCTTTTTTTCACTTCTAAAGTCGCTTAGTCCTTAAAAAACCAAAAATAAGTCGATTTCTTTCAATCCAGTGGCACCCCACATACGTAAAGATGAATATTATGCAACTTCCTATAAAAAAAATAAATACAAAATTTAAATTTTATAAAAATTCTCCCTTTCTTTTCCCTTTAATGTGCAAAAATGTCAAAGTTTGCTGCCTCCGAAAGATGAGAACGAAAGGAAAATATTCATTTCGAGTTAGTATCTGAAAGTTTTCTTCAACTGTTTTGCGAAGGAAGAGAACATTAAGAATTGCAATAAGAAGGAAAAAAAAACCGCAGAAAATGGTGTAAAAGAGATAAATAGTAAAAATAAGAACAGCCTCCTTATTTCCAAACGCAACAAGAGAATAAAAGAAGAAAGAAAAAATGATTTTAAACAAGAGAAACAAAGAGGGAGAAAAATGGTTAATAGTAAATGGATTTTTCCCTTTCACTAGGAAATTTTTTTTTTAATGTTTCTAAACTTAATTCACGTTTCCATTTTTTTTTTCCCTTCAAGTTTTTAATGCAATTTTCCTCACTTCAGTAGAGTATTTATTAATCAACATTATAAAATTTAAAAAAATTATTAAAACTGTTATATTGTCTAATTAGAACAATACATTAATTACTACGTAATCATAGTGTTTACTAAAAGTACGTTATGTTTCGGACTATCCTTTAAATGAGAAGAAAAAGAGAGCAATTTTAATTTATAATAAGAATAGTGAATATTTCCCCTTTTCAACGATATGAATCTTAAAACGTAATTTAATATCATCTTAGGTACAAATACATATCTGATAAGTAAGGCCCGGATTTTGATGACATTTGCATTTTTGGACATTTTTTGTCTTTTAGAGCATTTTTTTAGATTCACAGGGCATTTTTCTTTAAATTTTGGGGCGTATTTTGCATTTTTTAAAGTTTTTTGTTAATTTTTTCCAATTTTTATTATTTTTTTTATCAATTTTCATTATTACACTGGTTTCCAAAGAATGAAGAAAATCTGTAGGATATTAACAGGTGAAGCAAAATCTTTTCAAATTGAAGAAGAATTGTCAGTAAGTGAGACCGTCTTTTTCAAGTACGCACCTATAACATCAGTAGACGTTGAAAGAAGCTTCTGCAGGAATGAAAATTTACTTTCAGACAAGAGACGCTCGGTTACATTTCAAATTATCAAAAAACATTTAATAATTCAATGTAATTCTGATATTTAGTAATATTATGAGATGGAAGTTGTTATATCCATTAAAGTTTCTATACAAAATAAAAATATTTTGGTGTCAAGATATTTTCCTTTTTTTGTTATTTTAGGATATAAAACATATTTTTCAAACTTTAATGAACGTAGAACAAGTATTGCATTGCTTTATATTTTTTAAATGACTCATAATAATTTTAAAGAACAAAACATTTTTTTAATTCAATATTTTTACTTTATTTAAGGCATTTTTTGCGCAATTTTTGCATTTTTAAGGGCATTTTTTGCCCTTTTTAAGGGCATTTTTTGCACTTTTTAAGGGCATTAGTTGAGATTTTTTAGGTCATCAAAATCCGGGCTTTACTGATAAGCAATGCGTAATGAAATTACATCAGTTTTTTCCAAAACAAATTCTGAATGAAAATGAATGAAATATTCTAAAAATTGATGCAAAACACAGTTTTTATTCCTAAAAATCGCATGAACTTTGGATATTAAAGACTTAATATCCAAAAATTATTAATATTATTAAAGACTATCATAAAATTATTAAAATATTCTAATAGTTATATTCAGAGCTGTGGAGTCGATAGTTGAAATATAGTCGATAGTTTTTTTCTCCAGAAATCATATGAACATTGTATATTAAGAACTATCATAAAGTATTTTTGTAGTTACATTCAGAACAGTGAAGCCGATAGTTGAAATCAAGTCGAGAGTTTTTCCAAAAATCATAAGAGCAACTATCATAAAAATATTAAGGTATATTTATAGTTACATTCAGAACTGTGGAGTCAATATTTGAAATGTTCGACTCCAAACTTTCCTGAAAGCTTTGTCTCCGACTTATACTGAATTAAGATTTCCATCGAATGCCAAGAAAATGTTTCCAAATAATTGCCAATTTCAAGTTATATATTTAGATATTTTTATATACGATTAAAGTAAAAGTTACTTAATTCAAAATTACATTTTATATAATGACAGTTAAAGAAATAAATGTCAAAAAATATATTTGCATGCAATATAGAAATCTTGCAAAACGATTATAAGAACTTAATAACAAACGAGCACACATATGCGGGGTCTTTGATATAAAAGAACCTTAATTTTATGCCATAACTAGAGAGGAAGAAAACTAAACATGCTTATCAAAACTGTCTATAAAAAATACATATTTACAAAGAGTAACTCGTTTCCTGCTCCATGTGTACAGGGAAAAAAATAAAAGATTTATAGTCAAAATATCCTCCATATTTATAAAATGACTTTAAATACGTGATCCTGCATACTATTTACCAATCCATGAACAACATTAGCACCATGCAAGATTTCAATGATGGCAGCCTTAATTCAACCTCCAAGTGAAACTGCTTATTCTTTGTACATTATGCCATTACATATTTCCTAGATCTATAATTCCTTTAGTTTATAAATGTATATTCATATTTAATCATTCCCTTCTAAATAAATAAATCAGTTAATCATTAATTTATTATAATCAGTTACTTATTAATATATTTATTATTATTATTCAGTTAATTATTCAAATATTTCTTTATTCTTCTCCATTATGTAAGGGAACTTTTTATTATAATGCAAGTGCACAGTGTTAAAAAAATAAATAAAATTAACGGATTATTACGCACTAGAACTCTTATGGGCTGGGATATCTAAGGTTGGTAGGACGTTGGATTCTTAATCATGAGAACAGGAGTTAAATTCCCATAAGCCGAAGTGATCTCTTATATTAAATGGTGACTGGTGCACGTTAAATCTGTCGGGGTCAAAAAGTCCTTCAAGTTCCTGTAACAAATCAATACCTCTGGGGATACTCAATTGGAGATTGATAGTGCTCTGGTTTGATTCCAAATTACGATCTGTAGATGAATGAATGGATCTATAAATGGGTTCACCATGCAAAACAGGCTATGACGTGTGTGGGGGTGTCTAAAATCATATTCTTGGTCACAGATGGCGCCACTGAAAAACAAGAAACACACCCTCTGCTTTAAATTCGCTTAGTTTCTCAAGCAGGCTTGCTGGCATGCCAAGTAGGCAGTCGAAACAGAAATTTTATAAGTTTAAAGCGTAATTTTAAATAAGTTAACTCGTACAGTGCAAAATAAATAAATAAAATAAATGAGCCACCCAGAATAACTTTTGATCTAATGATCGGATCTTTTTGTTCTAAGAGGCAATTTTAATGGTTTAACGTGGCGACCTCAAATATGCTAATGAATCAGTGAAGATGATATTTTAAGTTATGAAATCAAACACAAAAGTATACTTTCTCTAAATAAACATACCCTTTTTTTGACTGAATCGAATTACTAACTCCCAAAATACAGCGAGGGGCTGCAATCTTGGAAATAGAGTCCCTCTAGTTTGATCAGGAAAGCGGTCCTAAGATTAGACCCCTTATTGTTAATTTTACTTTTTGATTATTTCACCATATCTCAAAAGCATTTTAAACAAATTGAAAAAAATTTTGCACACAATTATTAAGATTCCTTTATCCAAAGATAATTCAATGCAAAATTTTCTCGTTAATATTTATTCAATGAAATAGTCGAAAAAATTTTAAATTGTAAGGTAAATTGTAATTTTTACATAATTTTAAAGAATCTAATTTTACATAGAAAATACAAAATTTGAGCGAAATCAGTCGCATAGTTCCCAAGAAATCGAATTACGGAAGCAGTTTTGTTTTTTCTATAATATTAAGAATATTTTCTTGAATAAACGAGCATATGCTTTAAAAAATAATAGAGATCAATAAATATTGAAATATAATTAATAAAATTAAATTCAAGGCCCCACTCATAAACTTAAGGAATTAAAATAAAATACAGAAAATAACATAATTTTTTGACAAGGAAACGTCTACATGAATTTCCCTCAAAAGCTCGTTTGCATGATCTGACATATTCTGCGCCCCTGCATATAAGTAATGACAACAAATATTGAGAATCAAAAAATTTTAGAAATTGATATCAGTTATTGGCAACCACTTTTGTTGTAATCTAAAAAATCTGCCTAAATTATGACATAAAAGAATAAAATCAAGATTCTCAGATTAATAATAACTAATAGTTATTACCCATAATATAAACTGAATAGTTATAATATAGAAAATAATATTTATTGATCTTGAAGTATTAAGAGTTCCATGTTATTAGAAAAATCAATTAATAATTCCAATAAATTTGGCTATATTTTTATATATGATATATAATACATATCATACCTATAGTTGTAAATAATGCAATTGTGCATGATTTAATAACAAATAAAAGTTCCCAATAACAAAACAAAAAATGCCCCAGGATTTAGACTTTTTATTAGACTTTGAAACTTTCAGACAGGTTCTGACATGTCAAGTCAAAAACCAGTTTTAGGCCTCAAAAACCTAACCCTGATATAAAGACGGCAGATATGGTATTCGTAAAGGATGAAATTGCCATTAAATAACTTTCGTAAGATAAAAAAACTTCTATTCAAAGAAAGGAACATATTTATCTATTTCTTTTATTGCCTTGACTTATAAGAAATTTTTATACAGATCTACTCGTATTTATGAAAGTAAAATGTTTCGTGTTTCGGAGACTATAATAAGAAAACCATTGCAAACAAATTGTGCATTGCTTTTTTTTTTGCTTAGTTCAGAATGAATTCTAAACCATTTGCTCATTAGGTAGCTCTTTCTCAATTCTAAATAAGCACAGATTTACATTTTCACACTAGTGAAGTGCCTCCAAAAATACCTAATATAAGAGTGATAAGTTTTTCAAAATTTTGTAGATTAGCACAAAAATATATTTATTCAGGCTTCGAGTTATGAAATAAAAGTTTCCAAAGATCTCAGCTTAAACAAAACGTCATGACAAACACTCAACTCAAATGTGGAAAGGTTTATATAAAGTGATTTCTTGACAAGTAAAATGGAAACACCAATTACTTAAAGTGCGAAATCTGATCGCTTTTTGGACAATTGTTATTTGAACAACTTAGTTCTAAAAATTACTAAAAATTTATTTAAAAAATATTAACCTTAAATTATTAATATTAAAGCTGTTGGAAAGCATTAAAGGAATTATACACAATTCTTTTCATCTAAAACTACTAATTTTTTCACTTAGATAATTAGTATAATATGATTCAGTGTATGAAGTAAAAAAATTTATTAATAAGTACTAAAATTAAAATACATACCTTATTTGTGGCCAGATATTTTGCATATCGCCACATCTTTCCTATTGTTTTCAGTTCTCTTATAATTGACATGCACCAAGTATTTTTATGTCTTCCTCTTTTTCCATTGCTCAGAGGGTCTCAATTAAAAACTTGTATTTCTTTAAAATCCGTCAAGTAGAACAGATTTACATTAGTATTGAAAATTCTTATTTTAGTTGAATTTGTTTTTCCATAATTAACTGCTTCAGCTTTGTTCAATTTATATACATCTTCAGTTATTAATATTTCCAAGATATGTAAAACTGTTTTCCTCTTTTAGTTATAGTCATTTTCTAAGAAAATATTTTAAATGTTTACTAAATCTGGAACGACTATAACAAAACTTGCAATAGACATTACATGTAAAGTAAGTCCAAAATTAAAATATATATTAATTATTCCTTTCAATGTAAAAAGTGATTTTCTATCGTGTATATTCAATTGTATAATATTTTTACAATTCACTAAATTTTAAATAAGATATTTACACTTGATATTATACATTGAAATGCCAACGGTCAGTTGCATAGAATTTATTAAAAGATGAAAATTAAAAGTAATTTACAGAATAAAGAAGGAATACAAAAGAAATGAATAAAAAATAATTTCTGATATTATTTACTAAAATTTATGATCTTTAAAGAGCCTCATGAGCATTCAAAACACAAATTACAAAGAAAATACAATAAATGACAAAGAAAATAATACAAAATTTATGAATATCAAAGGACGATTTCACACAAATTATTGACAGTTGAACTAAAAACAAGAAAATACTTATGATCTCTAACAAACACCTTACGTAAAATTTCCACAGTTATATAGAATTTATTAAAGAAAAATACAGTAAAGGAAAAACTTCTAATATAAATCTTGAGCACCAAAAATTTAAAAAAAAGTACACTAGCTAAAATTTAAAGACACATGCAATATTGTTACTAGAGCACCGAAACATAAAAAACATTCGAAATAGACAGAAAAATGATTTTAGAATACTTAATTTCGTGTTAATAAGCATGTTTATTTTGTGATTTTAGCAAATTAAATATTCTAAACTCTGTAAATCTGAACATTTATAAAAGTATTTCCTAATATTCATCATTAAATAGTTTCTAACTTAATTATGAACCTAGAAAGAACACTAAGTTTGTGTAAGCTTTTAATCTAGTGAAAAATCGTTTACCGGGTAGCAGGGTTGGAGTTTTTGCCGGCAAAAAGGGGTTTTTGCCAGGACAGTGGCAAAAACCTGGTAAAAACCGGCAAAAACTGGTAAAAACCGGCAAAAACCAAATTATCTAAATTGTTGATTAAATATTATTACAAAATAATTGAAACAAATTTAAATCAATCATAAGGAAGAATAATTTTGAAACATTACATGAAAAAATTATTTTTAACATATTAATAATTAATATAAGGGTAATAATTTTTAAGAGATTGAAAGTTTTTGATCTCCTTTCATTTTAGAATCCTAAAATATGTTTTTTTACAAATAAATATTATTATTTGTATAATATTATTATTTATTATAAAAAATTATTATTTGTACAATAATTAACTACACATGTTGATAAGATATTTTATGCTTTAAATTATAGTTACATTACTTTAAAATAAGTTCATTTCACTGGAAAAAGAGAATAATCACAAATTTTCCAATCAATAATGTTTTAAACTACTAAAATGATATATTATTACATTATCATTTAATTATGGATAAATAATTTTGTTAATTTTTTTGTAACTATTTATATTCATAAAATATATTTCAATTTTAGGAATTTTGTATCAAAAATGTGTTTTTGTCCTCTCATCTTGGAAATATAGGTTTTTGCCACTTTTTGCCAATTTGCCTGGCAAAAACCTGTTTTTGCCAGGACGGTTTTTACCGGTATTTACCATGGTTTTTTCCACCTGCGGCAAAATCTTGCCAACCCTGCCGGGTAGTAAAAAACAAATTAAATAGCATTGTATTTTATTGGGTAAAAAAATAAGGACATTTTTATGACAGAAACACACTTTTAAAAAACTTCACATGATTTTAAAATTTTTTAATGATGTTGAAGATACACACCAGTGTTAACCGACTAAGTTAGTTTAACAAAAAGATGCTATTCACTTCTGTTCTTATGGAATAATGACCGAGAATAATACAATATCTACAATTAGAATGAAGCTATACAGTGAAACAATAATGAAATATTACTATATGAATGTGATGTGATAATTATAAATGCCAAGATCATACCAGCCAACATTAGAGAAATAAAATAACAGATTTTACTAGCGACATTCTTTAGGCAAAGAGTAAAGTTTTAGTTTCTTTATGCATAATCCTGTACTTCAAAAAGAGAAATTCAAAATTGGAAATAATATAAGCACTTACATATAGCGAAGTAAAACATACGTAATTCTTATAACTATTAACACTCAATATACTGCAGTGATGGCAATAGCATCATCTATTGAGGAATAAGAAGTATTTTTGACATCAGTGGATATTTTATAGCAAAAAAAAATTTTTTTTTAAACTTTTCTTCAACAAATACAGAGAAATTTGAGAAGATACAGGTAAACAAGAGATAGTCATAAACTACTGGAGACTTGGCAGGTATGCAAGATAAGCAAACAGATGAAAACCCTAAATAAAAAAATTCAGTGCTTAACTTTTAACTCATTTGCTGCAGACCTCAAACACGCATATGACAGTTACTAAATGTAGGTACAGTAGAGAACCGATTATCCGGAACGATCGGGACTATCGCTATTCCGGATAACTGATTTTTCCGGTTTTCTGAATCGCTACAAAAAACCGTTTTTTTAGTGTTAAAGCCAAATAAAAAAAATAATATTTGGAAATAATCTTAAAAATAAGAAAAAAAGATGAAGTAATACACTAATGATTATTTCTGAAATGATGGTAAGGTAAACATCTTTCAAAAAAGAAAGAAAAATCCTAAAATCTTATGAGGAAAAAAAATTTTTTTTTTAAAAATTGCGGGAAAATTTATCAAATTTCGTTCCGGTTTTTTGGTTTTCCGGTTTTCTGATTTCCGGATAACGGGTTCTGTACTGTACCTGCAGCATCCCATGCAGGTACCAGATTGGCAGCAAACTTGTTAAACCGTGAATCCAAAAATACCCTTTATAAAACAATATAAAAATATATACAATATTGGTAGATAATGAAATTTGAAACTATAATGAAATGAAAAAACAATGAAATTTAAAAAGTGATTTTAAAAAGGAAGACATTTAGATTTTAAATTTTAACAGAAAAATAAAACTGCCAGATTAGAAAACATGTTTTTATTTTTATAAAAATAGCCATGACTAAGTTCACTTCATTAGATTTTAAAAAAATGGACAATCTACTAGATTTACAATATCTGCATACATATTTCAGGAGTTTTCCTTTTAATCTTATTACTATAAAATAAATATAAATTTGATATTTGTAGAAAATAACTTCAGAAAAGCAAAATGTAGTCTGAAAAATTATCACACATTTCCTTAACATTATAAATCATTAGAAAAAAAAATTCCATAATGAAGGCACAGAATAAATAAACAGAACTAATTTTAAAATCTAATAATATTGAAACATTTTAGCTAATTAATAAAAAGGCAATTTTTCACTTTGTAAAAATTTTATGAAAACTGTATAAAAATATTGTAAAAAATTAAATAAACGTAAAAACATCAGATTAAATCACAAACTCAAATTAAATGCAAAATGATAAAATTAAACGCAGTTTGAAAATTAAGAACCTGTTTTGCAGAACTTGCAAAAAGGTCAAACCAGATGAAGTGGAAATGCATTAAAAACAAAGTGATTTATTAAATCTTTCATGCACTGTTTTTCTAACAGAAGAGATTCTGAGAAATATATATAAACATTTTGATATTTATACAGGAAGAATTTAATGTAAGCATGGGATTTTTAACTTTCTTAGAATGCTAACAGCATCAATCTTTCTCTTTAATCTTGTTGGGGATATTTCCGTATCTTGATATGTAACACCAACTACTATCGCCAAATGGATTTTAACTTGCAAATTTAAAAAATTTCTTAAAAATATGTAAACGTATGCTGGAGAATGACTACAAATTATACTCTTCGAGTTAAATCCCTTCTGTGATTTTTTTTAAAAGGTTATTTGTAGCCGTTGCATAGTAGGTGCACAGATTTGGCAATCATTCTGCAGCAAATCAAGATATAGAAATCTTCCTATCTTGCCTCCTTATCAAAACAAGAAAAAGCAATTTTGAATAAGGTAGTCTTAGAACAGAAAGTTTTAAAAAATTTTAAGGAACAATTTTTTATTTTATTATATTTTAATTATTAATTATATATTAAATATTTTATTATATTATAACCTTATAAGGCATTTTGTATAAAGTACTGCCCACAATACTTTTTCGTAACTACCATATCAGTTTAATCTATTGCAACAAGTTAAATTTGCAATTTGCAAAAAGTTTTAAACTAAACAACTTGGTACATACAGATGGTACTACTTAGAAAATATTTTTGAATACTATACTAAGGATAAAAACTTATTACAATGCAATGAAAAAATTTACACACTAACTGAAAAAAGTATTTTTCTCTTTACAACATTTCAACTGTGGTATTTAAATTATCATTAGTTTCAAAAGTTAAAATACCAACTATATAGCAACATTCATTTCAGAACAAACAATTTAGCTAATAAATTTGGCAAACGTAACTGATTAGACAACACAGAGTTCTCACCACCCATCACCATCAAGCCAAATATTTAAGAGATAAAATGAACAATGGCATTTTCCAAATCACTCAACCGTGTCAATGAACACTATTTGTCAGAATTAAAAAAAGAAAACTATCAAATGCAAATTAAAATAATAGTATATTGCAGATATATTTTAAGCAATCTATGTTATCCATATTATTTGTATGGGTAAAAAGACCAACAGATTTATATAATTTAGAAACTGCCTTTCAAAAATAAAAGCTAAAGAATAGTTTAAAAATTTTTTAATGTTTGTCTTAGTAATTTGACTTTTGTTTATCGAAACTTATAGACATTTTCTTTATGTAAAACACTAACATGCAATTTCACAATCCAGAGTAACTTATAATGCATCGAAAACAAGTGAGAACATTGATAACATTCATTCACATCCAAATTTATTAACACATTTTACTAACATTGTTGATTTGATAATCCAATCGAACATAAATAATCAGCGATAATGGCAGTTAAAAAAAATTACTACATTTTGCTTACATTAAAATTAATAATCAAGATGAATGTAATTAAATTTTGTTAATATTTAACCAATTTTCAAATAACCAATAAACATTTACTTCTTAAAAAAATTATTGTTAAAATCAGTTTAATCTTTTTTTTAAATATATATGGTAGTTGTTTGAAAGAATTTGTAATTTTGCAAGCTATCAGACACAGAACTAATTGGAAAATGAACAAAATCATTAGAACAGTTGTGTCAGCTGCAATTTATAAAATTTAATTGTCAGTCAAATCAAAATGTTTGACAAGCTAGCACTCAAATGCCAGTTAGTAATCCAAAAGAAAAAGGAATTTAGAACAACCTCCATTGACTACATACTTGGCAAATTTCTCAGCAGTTCCGATTCAAAATTAATTTTAGATATTAGAAACAAACATATTCTCAAAGCAAATACCATGTTGATTTAAAATTGTAATCACTAACTGAAGTTTTTAAAGCAACACAACACAGAAATATTACGTTAAATGATGGATTAAAACAAAGAATAAACTTTATATAAAGCAATCTAATTGTGATTAATTAAATAACTTCAATTGACTTATTTTTCACGAAAAATATTGGCAACACTCATTATTATACCATATCAAATTCAAACGTTCTTTTAATTACATGAGTATACTTCAGAAATTTTCAAAATTACACATGTAAAATGATGGATTAATAAATTTGAAATATTCAAGTAAGCATATTAATAATTAGTTTGTTAATTATTAACTTATTTTACATGAAAATCATAAGTTAACTACCATCATTACTTTCCCAATTCAAGCTCATTCAATCTATCAATTACATGCTTATATTTCTCTTCTAGTTCAGTATACATATGTTCCAGCTGCTCTATTCGTTGCTCTCGAGGAATAGGATCAACAGCAGCTTTTAACTCATCGGGTGTTAATGTCTTTTGCAATTTCTCCATATCCAGCTTTTCTCTCTGGAAAGGTATGTTTAGGCGATTTTTAACAGCCAATCGGTAGGCTTTATATTCATTTTTATCATCTAAATTGGTATTCTTAAGTCGCAAAATTTCGTACACTCGACGTGCTTGTTTCTTGTTGATTTTAAAATTATCTTTCGCAGCTTCCGCCATAGCCTTGCTAAAACCTTTAAGGAGATTTTCTTTCGAAAATGCAGGAAGTGTCTGACAATTTTTTGAATCTATCACATCTCTTATTCGCACAAACTCTTCAGAGGGATCTTCGACCGTAATATCAATAACATCCGAGTCTTTGATGTAACAATTGTTTATAGCTTCTAATAACTTTGTACCTAAACCTTGCTTTTGATACTGAGGCAATACTAACATTTGACTGATACGAGGCCGAAGTTTACATGGATAAGCATAATACCGATAAACAGTCGCATAACCAACAAAAGGATAGCACTCATCATCACCATCTTTGCAATGTTGGTGCAAAACGAAAAAATCCCACTTTTCATCCTCTTCATCAATGTAAGATGCTGCATCTATTAGCCATAACACAAGAGTTTGCATGCGTTGGTGATAATCCAGAAAACCAGGAGTTTCATTATCTGCGCGATATATTTTATAGAACTCTTCTTTTTCGTCGTTTTCAACAGAAAAAGAACTCAATAACTCTCCAAATGGCCTAAAATTGCTTTCTTTTGGCAGAGCATTCGTAAGGGCATCCAAGTCTTGAGAAATTTCCATTTCTAGTTTATCTGTCACTATCTTGTATACATCATCAGCTTCAACGCCACCAGTGTGTGCAGACTTTACCTTTTCGCGGTAGGACATTTGAAAGAGTGGTAATAAACGGCATGCTGAATACAAAAAGTTTACTTGAAGACCTATGTAACCAAATATATTTTCACTGTCACCAAAAAACTGATGGGTATATTCAGGGGGAAAGGAATTTTTGTCATCTTCAATATCTTCCGGATTTCGAACAAACTTCAACTTAATAACTTCATTAGCACTACATACATACTGATCTAAGCAATCTCCAGTATACTTTCTTTTAACTGCCATCTTTTTAACATTCAGAGAAAACTAAAACAAAATTTTCTGAGTTCTCAATTGAAACTAAAGAATTCGTGTTCGAAACTTTAAACTTTAAAAAAAGTTGTGGAAGAACCGCGCATCCACTGTTGCCAATCGCGATGAAAGGTTTTAAGTATTTAAAATAGTTCATTCCTTAAATATTAGGACAACAATGTAAAATTTAACTGAAACACTAAATAAATTTATAAGACATGAATAAAAATTTTACTTAAATTTATTTTTTAAATTATTATTTCCGCAATTTTTCATTTTTCAGAAATAAAATGACCAATCACCGAGTAAAATCTAATCAGAATTGATCATACAACATTCTGATTGGCTAATATTAGTATCGATTTCATCATTATCGCTTATTGTTATTTTAGGTTTACAATATTTGACTTTTCTAATCTTCGTTTGGCACACTTTGAATTTGTTTTCATTCGCTGTCCTTGGCTCGTTGAAAGTTTACAAAAATAAAGTTGAAAGAAATAAAATCCGTGGAAAGATCTCAACTTATTACCATTTCTTGACCCTCCTCCCTTCCCTCTACTCCTTTTCGCAGTTGTATAGGAATGCACTACGATATTTTCTCGTTTCTTAAAATTGTTCGTATTTATTTCTCAAAAATATTTTTTTTCTTAAAGTTTCCACAACGCTTTCTTTTAGAATCATGTTTATGTTAGTTTTCAGTTCCATATAGTTTCCTATCTTCAAATTATCTAATCTGTTTGAAAATTAAGAAAGAAACTAGTGTACTTCTTTCTCCTATGGCTCTCCACAAAGTTATTGGTACTCCACAAGTGTTATCATAGGTAGAGAGTTCTGCTCTACGCCACCTGTAGCCTATTTTTTAATCATCACTTATTATTCAGGGATTTAAATTTGTTTTAATGTTGATAAAAATGTGCTGTTTTATCAATAGTAGGACAAATGTTAATCCCTGAGTTATTATAACAATAATTTCGATTTAAGTGCTAATAAAAGCGGCAAAATAAAATTGATAACATTAACTCTGAAGATTTGAAAACTATTAGAAATACAAGTATAACCTTACCGAAATTCAAAATAATTATTATTTTTCATTTTAACTTTTGAAAAAATTTTGGATTTCCAAAAGTTATTAAATTAAATAATACGAAATAATTATTCATTGTAAAAATAATTACATGGAATTATCTTTGAATAAACGAGTTTTGCAATTATTTTCAATTTTTTTTTATTCATCAACTCGTTAATCGACTATTTATAAAATAAAAAAAAATTAATAAATATTTAATAAAAATTATTTTTTGCAAAGAATTAGCTTCGGATAAACGAATTTTTGATATCTTTGGATAAACGTTTGCTCATACATGCGTGCATATATATTAGATATATACATACGTACAGTCCGCAAAAAAAAAAAAGATATCACCCTGAATAACTTTTGTTCTAATGATCGGATTTTCACGATCTAAGTGTCAATCTTAATGGTTCCCGGGGGTGACCTCAAATATGCTAATTAATTAGTGCTAACTATTAATTAAGTTACGAAATCAGACACAAAAACGTACTTTCTCTGAATAAACATGTATTTTTTTTTACATATTTGGAATCCTGACCCTTAAAATAGGGGGGGTAGACAAAATTTCGAAAAAAAATGGGTTGTAAATTAGGTCGCAATAGGGATTTATATATCTGGCGATGGTTTAAAAATATGCCAAATTACCTCGCCATAGAAGGGGAAATAATTTATAACAACCATAAAGAAACTGAATGAATGACAAGATGGGAAAAGATAGTGCTTCTCGTTGCTAAGCAACCAAAAGAATTTTTCACGTTGCTTTCTGGGCTTTTTTTTTTTTTTTAAATCTCCTTTAAAAAGGAAATTTAAATAAATTAATAAATTATTTTTGATTCTCCAAGATTATAGAATCTTTGAATTTTTATCTGACATTATTTATTTTTGTAAAGCTGTTTTAATGTAATTTGTATGACAGTTTTGAATTAAAACCAAATTTTCATAAGTTATCATAAATTTATGAAGAGTTGTAGGGTTAAATGCTTTTGCCCCGCTCTTCGAGTTTCTTAGGAAAGGAAAAAAAAGTGATCAAGCAAAGGTGGACCTGAAAAAAGATAGCTATTCTGATGCATAATCGCAAAATTTTATAGAAATCACGGTATTTATTTTCGATAAAATTGTAAAACTTAATAAATGTTATAAGGCATTTTAAAAGCATTTTGATATATATATATATATATATATATATATATATATATATATATATATATATATATATATATATATATATATATATATATATATATATATATATATATATATATATATATATATATATATATATATATATATATATATATATATATATCATAATAAATAAAAACAAGAAAAACACGAAGAAAATTACGAAAAATAATAAGTTTTATTTATTGCGCATAAGCTGCAAGTAAATAGAACTCATAAAATAAGTAAATAAGTTCAAAATGTAGAAAAAACTTGGGAAAAATTACGGAACAATAAAAAAGGGGGGAAGAAAAATAATAATAAAAAATAAAACAGCAAGAAACCGGAAAAAAAATTCTAAAAATATCCGGAAAATAAAAGATATAATCTTTTCATCAGCTTACACGATTATATCAGCAAAAAAATAGTACTTTCTATTATTGTATCAATATAGCCAAAGTAAAATATATCAATGCAATAGTTTGAGAAGCACTCAAAAAAATTTTACAAAAAAATTACAAACATAATGGAACACAATAAGTAAAAATATCAAGCGAAATCAGAAAATTAGGTATAAAGAAGAAACAGAATAAAACATGAAACGAAATCTATAAAGCGAGCTGCGAATTCAAATCAACTTATTACATGAACGTGAAATTTTTAAAGAATTATTTAAAATATTTTCGAAAAAGATTGCCACATTACAAAATATGAAACCAAAAGCGGAAATTGAGCTAAAAGCTTAAATAGAGGGGTTTTGTATTAAAGTGCGTTCTTACTGCAGTGTTTTGGTTATACCTATTTTATATAATGTGATTATAATGCTTTTTGAATTTATTATTCTGTTTTTATCGGAGAAAATAGTAACTTCGTTAAATCATGAAAATTCTTGGAATTAGACATGAAAAGTTATGAATTTGAAAATCTAAAATGTAACAGATACCCTGTATTAAGGAAAATAAAATATTTCATTTGAAATCTATTTTTTTATTCAACATTATTTCATTTTATGCTTTACAGAATATTAAAACGGTGCGGAGATCAAGGAGGTATGTAAATAGGAAAATATATTAAAATCCATATCTTAAGTTCAGAACCTTTTTTCATGGCACTTGTTAACCAAAATGCTGTAATGATATTGTCAGCATTTCAATTAAAAGGACTAATTCGTTCTGTTTAAAACTATCTCTATCACACGACTTTTTTTTTCCGAATGTCGCATACCTCCCTTAACTATATCCGTACTTCTTCAACTACGATTAAAATAAAACTTTATTTTAAGGAGCAAGTCAAGAATTTGTACTTCTTAATATTTGCAAATGATATTAAGTAAACTTAGTTTGCAGTAAAAAGAGTTGATGTTATTTACACACTCCTTTCGTTAGTTCTTTAAAAAACATGATTAAACGAAAATTAGGTTTATAATACCCTTAATTAAACAAGAGTAACAATTGTTACAGTTTTTACAATAATTTTTCAACTCTGACACTCTTTTCATGAGATAACTTCTTTTGCCAACGATTTTGTCCCTTTTTTTTGTTAGTTGAAACCAGCTTACGCATTCTTGTAATTTTTACATTTTATCTTTGAAATTTCAATCTCGAAAGACATGCATGAAGTGACGCCTAGTCCAAAGAATCTAAGTTAAATAGTTGTAAGGCCGATTATTACGAAAACAATTAACTACTCTGGTTCAATGAAACAATTACAGTAAAACTTGGGTAAGTTGACCACTTCATGTGCATTGTTTTAGTGGCCAACGTAGACAAGTGGTCAACTTATAGAAGGGGTGGGACATTGTTTACTTTTTCGTTTCCTACATGTTGCTATACATTAAAATTTTTTTTTTTTACTTGACTTAAAAATTTGATTTAGCAAATGGCCAAATGAATATCTCAAGAAATGTGTTTAAACCTAAACGAACTTCAATTTGTTACACAGAAATAATTTTAATATTTAACTAACTTTTAAAAAAAATTATTTTGTTAGTTATGCATGTGAAGTGTTTAATAAAAATAATTTCTTAAAATATCAGAACACGAAAACATTGAAAACTTTAACAAAACAAAATTATTTTAACACTTTAAAATTTATTCTGTTATTACTACGCATACAAGCCTATTTGCTCACTATTGCAACTGGAAGAGCAACTTTTCAACTAACACACCTGTTTTCAATGAATGAATGAAAGAAATGGTCAAAAGCTGACTCCCTACAGTTTCCCCAGATGGTCAACTCACAAAAAGGTTTAGATTAGCTTTTTACACTATTTCACCAAACAAGTGAAATATTAACATACATTGCGAAATGACAGAAAATTTTCTGAATTTTTTTTTTCTGGTCAATTTATGAGGGTTTTAGAATAGAATTTCATAATACTCCTAGACAAAATTAACTTATTTCAGTGGTCAACATACAACATACAAGATAGACAGGTGGTCAAGTTACAAAGGTTTTGCTTCTTTATTATGTAGGAAAATTTCCGTTCTTGATAATTGAGGTCAACTTATTCAGGTGTAAAACTTACAAGTGTGGTCAACTTGGCAGGTTTCACTGTATAAATAAATCATTAATATTCTTGTTTTTTTATTACGAAATATTAGGAGAAATTTGTATACATAATTTCTTCAAAACGTGTGTTAAAACTATGATTATAAGTTATTTAAGAAAAAAGTCAAATGGAGTAAAAGAACAATTTTTGAGATGATGATTCTAAAAATAGCACATTTTTCAAATTTTTTTGCAATTTTTTATTTTAGTAGTTGTTTAACCAAACAAGGCATATCGAACATTTTCCTGATATACCAATATTTTTTTGAACTGTGCAAAAGTTGAGAAATTATACAAACAACTTTTAAAGAAAATATTTTCAACTTTTTAAGACAAAAGGGTAACTTAAAAGGGTTAGCGCACAAGATTAACTTTGAATGTTGAATTAAAATTGCATGCCCATAGTTTTTTGTTCATTTAAAAAACAAAACAATCTGTTAAATTTTTCCCCTGTGCGCACATACGCATTTACTTTTCATTACTCGAATAAATAAGAAGTAATAAAAAAAATTAATAATTTATCTTCATTTTTCGTAAACAATAGTATTTTTAGTAAATAGTCAGCTGTTATGCTTCGAATGATATTGAGTGTGATCAGTAGAATATTTTTAATTTCTTAACAAGATTTAATTCTCAGATAGCTGGCAATAATTTTAAGTTTTCTTTCAATAAGAACTTAGCAATAATTTAAAAAGTAATTTTATTTTAAAGAAAAGCATAAATTAAAGTACTTAAACAATTGATTAGTATATTATTGGAAAAAAATATACATAATAGAATTTTAAAAAAAATTGCATTAAAATTCAATAAAAAAGTTAGAAAAATAATTCTGCGAAACACGCATAGACAGGTAATTTACAAATTTATTTTAAGATTAAGGCGATATATAAGATGTAAGGAAGTTTTAAAAAACTCTACTCTAAACTCAGCTGCACGACAGCCCATGGAGGGCCAAGGCCTACTATGCCCATCTCAGTTTTCTGGACCTAGGGCTCTGGGGTGCAGGAGTAGATGTTCCGGTCAGGTGGTCAGCCGAACGCGGAACCCCCAGTGTTTAGTTCCCAATCATGCTTGGTACTTATTTATCGACCCACTGAAGGGATGAAAGGCTGAGTCAGCCTTGCCCGGCCCGAGGAACGACAGGGCGAAGCGCTACCGCTCAGCCACCGGGGGAAGTTTTAAGATGATTAAAAATGTTGACTACGCATTCGTATTAATAATTATAAAATATATATTCAAGAAATTGATAAATATATTATTCCAAATCTATGCATACGTGTGTATATTATTGAAATTGTATCAGTTATTGAAAAAGAAAATCAAAAATTAAAAAATAATCACATTAAGTAAGCACAATCTGGTGCATAATCATATTCTATCAGAAGCACGCCTTTATAAAACTAGACATTCGGTGAATAAAGTGTTTTTTATTCAAAATGTTTTATTCATAATTTCTTTACTAAATTACAAATACATTATTAAATGACTAAAAAGAAACATCGTATTTTATAGTTTGAAAGAAATAAAAATAAAAAGATTAGCAAACGATTATTAGCGAAAAAAATATGAATGAAATTTTACACTACGCGCGCGAAGTCAAGTTCCTCGCAAGTTTATCACATTTTAATATTAATCGCCCCATTTAATCATTTTTTTATTGTCGCCAAATTATTTTTTTAAAAATAATTAATTTTAATTTTTTTCAGCTTCTAATAAATAAAAACAGTTGAAACTTTAGATTTTTCTATTGAAAAATATGTAGATTATTATGGTATAAAAAAATTCATACCTTATAATTCAAAATTTTTTCATCCTCAATTTAATTAAATAATAAAAAATAATTAATAATTATTAAAAATTATTTTTTTCATGAAATTATCTTTAGGTAAATGAGTTTTATGAGTGGGTGCAATTGTTTTTGAATTGCTTCATTAGTTTTGAAAATATGACTGAAAACGCAAAAAGCGAAATTAACATTAAGGGGTACGAACTTTGGATCGCTCTCCTGACCAAACTATGGGGACCACATTTCCCAGATTGCGGCTACCCCCTATATTTTGAAGGTTAGGAATCCAAATATGTAAAAAACAATACATGTTTATTCAGAGAAAGTACGTTTTTGTGTCAGATTTCGTAACTTAATTAATAGTTAGCAATAATTAATTAGCATATTTGAGGTCACCCCCGGGAACCATTAAGATTGACACTTAGATCGTGAAAATCCGATCATTATAACAAAAGTTATTCAGGGTGATATCTTTTTTTTTTTTTGCTGACTGTACATGCATTTTAGGCAAATACTGATGTTTATACATGGACGCATCCTTGAGTATGTTGTATGTAAATACGCATAAAATGCATCTTTATACAATCTGTATTGTATGATACACGCAGTATACAATCGTATTTACTTGTCTTGTAATCGTATATTTTGATTGCTTGTAATCTTGTTGCAAGTAATAGTAATGATGATCACACGTATCATGATTACTTACATTTAGATAACTTGTAATCGCGGTTACAGAAGTAATAAAAATTATGCGTAGTTGTAATCACGTCACAAGTACTTGGTTATTGTAATTCATCACTGTAATCACGATTATAGTTTTAATCAAAACTGTTTTAAGTTGTAATCATGATTACAAGTAATCAATTAAGATAATCTTTTACATTTTTAAACTGTGTTTAATGTTAGTACCCTTAATCATTAGGACTTCACCATTGTCCGTTTAAATCCGATTGCTATATCAAGTTATTACGGTGTTCTGTTTGTTTTTATTTTGTGTAATGTATTATACATATTATATATATTAAATGTTTAAAGTAATACAATAATTATGTTTAAAATAAGCAGTAGTCTAATATTCCAAAGATTTAGTATTTAACACGTAGATTACAATTTATGCATATCAAAACATAAAAATTTAACACTTCCCTCCCAATTTTTTCTTAGCTGCTTTACGGGTTTTGATACGGCGTTAAAATTCTGAACTCATTGCTCAACATTGTAAAAGTGCATTTTGAGCTATGTTCATTTTCGTAGACACGCATTTCAAGCTATGTCCATTTTCGTAAATGCGCATTACGAGCTATGCCTATTTTCGTAAGCTCGCATTTCGAGCTGTGTCCATTTTCCAAAGCACGCATTTTGAGTCATGTCCATTTCTGTAAACACGCATTTAGTTTGCGTTATCATTTAGTTCATTTTCGAAAAAGCGCATTTCGAGCTATTTCCAAATTTAAAAGCTCACCGACAATCTCTTTAATATTTGTTGTCTCCAATAAAGAAAAAATATCCCTCCTTTAAACAGATTTTTTCTTTACAACCACCTTTGAATCAGCTACTAGTCACGTGATTTTATTATTGGGACAAAAATTATACTGCAGCGCTCGTTGTATTACCTACATTATAGCTCTAAGGAAAATATTATCGTAGCTTTGAAGATTATGAAGCACTAATTCTCCCAATCTAATTAAGCAACGCCTCTATTTTCCACCTTTTTTTAAGCGTATAGTTCTGTCGAAGAAATAATCAAAAGTTTGTTAAGAAAAGAGAAAAAAAGAAAGAGGAGACATCAAGAAGACGAAAATTAAAAGCACTTGATAATTAAGAGGAAATTGCATAAATGTACAAATGATGATGTACTCAAAGATAATGAACCAAAATGATGTGACTATATTTTGTGACATTGAAATCCATCAAAAATATGCTATGTTTATTCACAGAAAGTTTTTTTCTTTTTTTTTGGTTTAATTTCGCAACTTAAAGCATCGCTTGCACTAATTAATTAGCATATTTGATGTCACCCTTCATACCATTGAGATTAAGTCCAAGAAAGTGAAAATCCGATTATTAGAATATCTAAAGTTATTCAGGGTAGTCCAATTTTTTTGACGAACAGTATGTATATACATGGAAATTCGATCATTAATAAAAAGTTATACGGGTGTTTCATTTTTTTTTTTTTTTTTTTTTTACGTATTGTAGATCAATTTTTCAGCTTTTGAATTAGCTTAATTTTACAAATAAAACTATTTTACGACCAAAAAAATATGACATATTTATGTATAAATCATTTTTCCTTATTTGAAGGTTGTGATAGTGGATTCGTATACTATCTAGCTAAACGTCTTGATGGCAAAGGTTTTTATGTGTTCGCAAGTTGTTTGATGCTAAATGGTCCCGGTGTCTAGAACTTGCTCGAAGAATGTTCAGAAAAATTACGCGTTTTAGAGATGGATCTTTCTAAAAATGATAGCGTCAATGAAGCCTTTGAATTCGTTAACTGTAATTTAGTAAATTTGAGTAAGTATTCTAGTTGACACTTTTATATTTCATTAATTGGATGCCTGCTAGTGACATCATCGCAGGTAAATCCTGGCATTTGTTGATTCAGAAGTCAATAAGGCTCAAGGCTCAACCTACATACGTGAATCAATTTGAATCTCATTTAAATCACGTGGTTAGGCATAATCACTTTACTTCTTCTTAAGCTGCAAGTACTTAATAATACAGTTGGAAAACCTGAGAAAAACTACATGATTAAACAAAGCAAAGGTAAAAAAAATAATAATAAATCTGAAATTATTCAATTATTTTTTGTCTATTGAAGTTATTTATTGGTAATAACTAATCTCAGCGAAGTTTTTTTTACGTCCCTTTCTTTTCTCTTTCTTCTCTTTTATGCATTTAATATTACTTAAATAACCAAAACTTATCTCACCAAATTTGACCAAGCAAGCAAGGATTGTTCTGTACAAATGTTTTTTCTTTTTTTTTACTTTGCCGGTTACTATCAGGGTTAAGACAAGAACCAAAAAAAAAAAATAAATAAATAAAAAAAAAATCATGATTTAAGTGGTTTAATTTGTCCCCAAAGAGATCTAACTTTGATCTGGCTGAACTAGATATTTAAGCCATACTGAATCTAAAACGTAGTTAATGCAAAGCGTCATGTTTTAAACACGTAGCTTAGGCATGGTTTAATTTTTTTGAAAATCTAATATTATATTCGGGCGATGAAATTCAGAGTGAAATATATAAAAAAAATCAAGTAAAAATGCAAAAGCTGTTTTTTAAAGAAGCCTCATCGCATTTTTTTAAATTGATTCTCAAAGCCGCGATGGCTCAGGGGATAGAGCGTTCGCCTTCCAATGAGGTGAACCGGAGTTCGATCCCGGCGATGGCTGATCGATACGAATTCCGCATCCGGTTTGCACCGACCACAGTGCTGACGTGAAATATCCTCAATGGTAGACGGATCATGGGTCAGAGTCCCCTTGCCGTCAGGCTAACCGTGGGAGGTTCTCGCGGTCTTCCTCTCCATGCAACGCAAATGCGGGTTAGTTCCATCAAAAAGTCCCCCACGAAGGAAAACATTTCTTCCAGTACTTGATCCAGGAGTTCCCTTGTCTTCTGGATTGGGTTCCAAATTACAAGGCTACGGAGATGAACATTAGTAGTCGTAAACAAACTTTTGATTATATCTTCGACAGAACTATACCCTTGAAAAAAGGTGGAAAATAGAGGCGACTTTTTTCTGTAAAATTGCCACACAGATCCTACATTTTGCATCATGTCACCCGGTTAATACTGCCAATTTAGTGACAGATAAGCTTCAATTATTCGGATGGGAAGCACTTCCACACCGTTCACACAGCCCTAATCTTTCCTCTTGCAATTTCAACATTTTTGTTGACATGAACAAAGATATTCGACGAGAGCAGTTTCTTTGTCTTCTGAGTCGGTGTAAAATTAGTAGAGGTTGTGAATCAGTCACCCACCTTTTTTTTCCTACAAGACTGGAATAAATGAATAAATCATTCCGTCTCCCATCGGAATAAATGCATTAAAACTTTTGGCAATTTTTAATAAATCAGATTCTATTTTAGCTTTGCAGTTGGTGTTTGATTTTCATTCAATTGATTCTTACAAATTTATGAATCATACAACTTTATTTATCGTAGATAATACGGGTGGATTTAAATGGTTTGGTACATATATATTTAGTTTAAAATATTATCTACATCATTTTTTAATTATTTCATTTCATTTCAGGACACAACTGGCCAATCGTAGTGAAATCGAAAAACGTTTAGACTCGGAAATAAAGACTATCGAACCTGAAGTAAAATCTGAGTACGGTGACAAATATTTTGCAGATTTACGACTAGCTATGTTTCAAGGATTGATTAAATATAGCTAAACTGACATCACCTGCGTGATAATTTATTTGGAACATGCTATTTGTGCAATATATCCTGATATGGTGTATAAACCATGCAGAGCTTATTATGCAAAATTTGTGATACGCTTAGTTGAAATGCTCCCGTATGCGTTGAGAGAAACTTTGCAAATTTTTGTATCGTTATTCGTCGTTTCCTTCGAAACCTCAGGCAGCTTGAAATAAATTATTTACATTAATATCCCTCTTTTTCTTCAAGCATATCAATAGCAATACACTTCTTTATAACATATAATCATATCATTATAACATTTCAAACTGGAAAACACCCCCAAACAAGGAGAATTTAGGTTATGTGTTTCAAAATTTGAACGAAATTAGCCTAAACTGTTTCATCGATTCCGTTTAAATTTTAGATTCAGTTAATAAAAATTACGCAGTTTGAAATGTGCATCTGGTTTTATAGCATAGTATTTTAAGTATCTTGCAATTTAAAATTTATTTAATTATTATTAAATCAAATAATATAAAATAACTATGAATTAAAAATTCAATACAGGAACCACAAGCAAGTTTTACAATCGTTTGCAAAATATTTTTGATTCGCAGCATATGTTCCGGAGACATAGCGAAATGCGCAAAAAGTGAAATTAACATTATAAGATAATTCTCTAGACCTCTCTTCTGACTACACTAATATGTCAACCGCTTTGCAGATTTCGGTTACTCCCCACCTTACAAATTTTGACGTTCGGTTACTCCCCATCCTCCTAATTCTGACGTTCGGTTACTCCCCACCCTACAAATTCTAACGTTCGGTTACTACCCACCCTACTAATTCTGACTGTTTAGAATCCGAATCCGAAATATGTGTATTCAGCATATATGGCAACGTTACTTTTAAAGAGTAACGAGTAAAAGTACAAGTATTTTTAAAAAAAGTGACGAGTAAAAAGTAAAAAGTTCTTATTTTAAAAAGTAACGAGTAAAAAGTACAAGTAAAAGTACAAGTACTAAACAAAAAAGTAACGATTTAAAAGTACATTTCTAGGAAGTCGAAAATTCAAAGTAACCTAAAATTTTATTGAATAATATTCTTATGTTCTTTAATGTTTTTGCAAAATTGTTGTTATTTATTTAATTATTTTTAATTTTGAAAGATATGGACATTAATTTATTTTTAAATTTGGAAGAATATTATAATATAATTTTATAATATAATCGTATAATATAATTTTGAAATCAAATATAATTTTAATATCAAACTTTTTATGGATTTGCACGAAAAAGAAATTTTATTTGTTGATTTTAATTTTTAGTTTATTATTTTTATTTATTTAAATTGCCATTGATTTAAAATTGCTCTACTCTATAGAAGCGCGTTTTAAAAGCACAAACATAAACAAAGCAAACACGGAGTTTCAGATAGCTTTGTGATCTTTGAGCTAGTCAAAGATAATTGAATGTGCAGTATAAGTTGAAATAGAACAGTCTGCAGTTTTATTTGTAACAATGGCTAATGCTGAAGTCATGAGAGAGAATCATTTTCCGAACATTTTTGCCTAACGAAATAATTAAAATTTGCAAACGAATTTAAATATCAGCGGCTAAATTAATACCTTCGAGTTTTCAAGAGTTATGATAGTAATTATAATAGTTTTCAATAGCACAAATAGTTCTGAAGTTCTTAGAGATTTGACTGGGCGTTGTTTGACAAGGTCGGGCATAAACATAATTTTAGTAAAAAATTTACTAGGTAAAAATGTATTTAGTAAGAAATGTATTAAGACAAAAATGTATTATTAGTGAGTTCAAAAAGAAAATTGAAAAACGTAATAACAAAATCCAACATTTTTTATTTAAAATATATTAAAAAAATGCATAAAACTCGAAAATGAATGAAAATAACTTGCTAATTAATATTTTTATTCATTTTGCAAAATAATTGCATTTCGAAGTTCGAATTTCTGAGTCTGCTGAGAGAATTCTCAGAACGTGCTTACCCACGCTGAATAAGCGCTCCACGGGAGCACTAGAAGGTACTGCAGTATTATATTTCACATATAATTTTTTTACGATTGGATATCGATTCAAAATTGATATGCTTTCCGTTAATTAAAAATAAATCCGTTAATTAATCAATAAATTAAAAAAACATAAGCATTTTTTCAATATTTTTTTTTTTTTAATGCTCACCAAGTTTTAGAAAAATGTAACGATTTCATTCGACATTTCCGTTACAAATACTTGTACTTTTTCCCAAAAAAAGTAACGAAAGTACAAGTAAAAGTACTAAATTTAAAAAGTAACGAAGTACAAGTAAAAGTACGTACTTTTTACTTGTACCGGCGTTGCAAGTAACGAAAGTAAAAGTACTGCCATATATGGTATTCAGAGTGTCGGATTCGTGGCTAATTTCGTAACATGGAATATCACCTGCACTATTGAATCAGCTTTCTTGAAGTTTATCCATTTAAACTATTAAATTTGCAATCTTAGTGCGTGAAAATACTTTCATTTGGTACAAAAATAATTTAGGGTTTCCATTTTTCATTTCGAGTACTGTTTACAAGTTAATAGATGAAAAACAATGATAAAATACAAAAAAGTAATTATAAATTATTTGATAATTGCAACAGCAAAACAGAATTATTAATTTAGCAAAAAATTATCATAATAAAACTTTTAACACATTACATCTTCTTTGAAAATGATTGATTATACTGCCCACAACACATTTAAGTATAAAAGTGTGGTTTATTAATACTTTACGTAAATCAAAATATTTAAATACAGAATTATTATTCGTGAAACATGAAATTGGGTGAAGTTATTTTGTTTAACATTTTCAGTTAGTTTATTTTCATTATTTTTCTGCTTATAATTATCTGCTTTCATTGTTTATCAGTTATGTGTCAAATTTCAATAATAATTCAAAAATGTGAAAGACATAAATATACACTTCTCTTATCTACTCTATTAATATCAGTTTTCTAGTTCTTCGATGTCAGATAGTTCCTAAGTTAACAACCGATAAAATAAATAATTACAAATACAAATGTGCTCTACAATGATAAATGTATTGTAAATATATCTAAAAATAAACTTTCCATTATTTGTATCGAAACATTCTAGACATTCATTCAAAGTTCAAAAGCCTTAACCCTTTGACACAGAATTTTTCATTAAAAATTTTTTTCAGAATTTTTTCATTATTTTGTATTAATTTAGGTCAAAATAAATAAGAAATATTATATTTAACATTTTAATAATTTATGGTTAAGAAATGCAGCTTAGTGTCTTTTTCTAGGTAAAGGTAAATCCTAGAAACTAGGACGACTTCCGAACAATAAATTTCTTTTTAAATTTGCAATTATTTAGATCTAAGAGAAATAGTTATTCATCATTGAAGCTTTGTTAATTCACAAAATCAATTATTGATAAATTTTTGAATATGAAAACTACTTTTTTTTAAAAGAGAAGCGATAAAACAATAACAATAAAACTGAAATTAAAAACTACTCTTTTTTTGAATAATTTGAATTTTGAATTTTCTTTAGTAACTATTAAACATTTTTATAACTAAAAAATACCAAAAAATATTTATGCTTCTAGTTGGAACTTCAGAAAAAAATATATAAAAGGGACACCGGTGTTTCATTTGCGTCAAAGATTTGAAACATCTAACATTTAGATAAAATGATAAAATTTATACAAAGAAATTTATGCAATTTAATATAGATAAAAAATTATTAATTTGTTTTAGATGATGGCGATTAAATAAAGGAAAGTATTTATCTAGAGTTATTTAACAATCGCTTATCTCTGTCTGCTTTTTAAGGTCTTTCTTTCTTTTATTTTTGTTTCTACTTTAAGGTAAAAAATTTTAAATATGCTTTGGCTCGAAATAATGATAGTAATTAACTGAAATTTTACTCCGATTGCCATAAAATAATTATCAATGTTCTTCAGGACCAGCAATGGGTGCAACTTACTTACTTATCCTCTACGTGCCTTGGGCACTTAAGGCCTCCAGCATATCCCTCCAACGCCCCCTGTCTTTAGCAATAGATCTTGCTTCCTCCCAGCCAGATATTCCACATTCTTTTAATTCGCCCAAAACATGCGCTGGATGGTAAGTCTGGGTCTTCCTCTTGTTCTCTTACCATCAGGGGCCCATGTAAGCGCAACAGATGAAATTTTTTCTTTGGGCATTCTAAGGATATGTCCGAGCCAGCTCCATCTTCGTTTTTTAATTTCATCTTCGATTGTTTTTATTTTAGCTTTCTTTAATAGATTTTGATTTGATACTTTGTAAGGCCAGAAAATTTTAAAAATAAATCTTAAACATTTGTTTTGAAAGGTTTCTAATTTTTGTATTTCGATCTTAGTCTGTTTCCAGGTTTCTGCGCCATATAATAGTACTGCTCTAACAATAGCTTTGTAAACAACTATTTTTGTCTTTATTTCAATATTTGACTCTCTCCAAAATTTATGTAATCCCTTAAAACATGTTCTTGCTTTGATTATTCTCTGTCTAATATCTTCACTACTTCCACCTTTTTTTATCTACAATAGAACCTAAATAGCTAAATGACTCTATGTCATCTATTTCGTGATTTTCGATTTTAATTTTGTCATTTTTCTTTTGATTTATTCTCATAACTTTAGTTTTCTTCTTGTTCATGAATAAACCTACACTATTTGAATATTTGTTGAATTTGTCTGTTTTAAGCTGAAGGTCTGTACATTTGGATGAAATAAGTACGATGTTATCAGCAAAATCAAGGTCTTCTAAAGTAGTTGTGAAATTCCACCTTATTCCTCTTTTTTCATCTTTCAAGCTGTTTCGCATAATGGGTGCAAAGGAATAGTTTTTTTTTTTTGTTTTTTTTTCCCTTCGGTTTCATATTTTGGTCTGTATTTTCGTCAAAAAATAGTTCAGTTCATCATAATTTCCATAAAAGATATCAATAAGATAATTTTTTAATGAAAAAATTTAATTAATTAATTTTGAATTAATTAACTTTTTTTTAAAAATTGTATAAATGGATCAGTGAAAATGTATACGGGATATAAATATGATATTCTTAATTTTTACCGCCATTTTTAATAACTTTAATTCAATTTTTCCAAATAAACTGATGATGAACATTTTTCCTTCTCAATTGTACCTTTGGAATTTTGTAAAATACAAAGTACCTAATAAAGATGGAAAAAAATATAGGTAATAGATTTTTAATTGACTTTTCCTGCAAAAACTATGCTAAAAGAATCATGCAAAGCAGCATTTATAGTAAAAGAATTTTGCATTGTACTTTTTTCTCAATGCAGCTAAAGGTGCCGCGTTAAATTATTTACCCTGAATTGAAAACCGCATATTTTTATTGCTTGTAATTCTAAGTGTAAGTGCCGTTTCTCCTAATCTAATAAAGAGAAGCATCATTTTTTTCCCTTCAGTTTTTCTTTTTTTAATTGAAAGGTATTCTGCCAATGATACGAAGTACAAAGATAGTGGTATTCTGTCAAAGTTTAAGAACAAGAAGAAAAAAAAAGGAAAAAGAAAGAAAAAAAACAACCCTGTAAATGAAAATAAAAAAAATATTAAATACATAACTTTTAAGATCTAAGACGCGGAAGTAAGTGGTTTCTTAATAATCAAAAGTTAAAAAACAAAAGGAATAAGTAAGTTCTAGAATTTAGAATTTTCCGCCTGCCTCTCAAAGTTTACTGGTGTATACATAAAAACCTTTTAAGCCTTTTTCTCGAAACTCTATTTTTCATGTCGATAGAAAACATAACTCTTTCAAACTTTCAAATGGTAGGGATCTGTTGTGAATGGAAAGTTGTGAATGGTAAGGGATCTTCCACAAATGATATTTTGTATTATTAACTAAGAGTTATTAAAAATGACATCGGCATCATGCAGAACCATCCCCTACTAAAGTTTGCTTTATTTCATTATATCTACACATTTTGCGGTCCATAACATAACATAACATAACATAACATAACATAACATAATATAATATAATATAATATAATATAATATAATATAATATAATATAATGTAATGTAATGTAATGTAATGTAATGTAATGTAATGTAATGTAATGTAATATAATATAATATAATATAATATAATATAATATAATATAATATAATATAATATAATATAATATAATATAATGAAAACAAAACGGAAAAAAGAAAAGAGAGAATAACGAAAAAAATTAAGAAAAACAATTTAAAAAAATAATAAGTTTTATTTACTGTGCATATATGCTGCAAGTATGTGGAATTAATAAAATAAGTTAAAAATATAGAATTAACATGGAAAAAAATATAATAAAAATTTATAAAAGGAGGAGAAGAAACATTATAAGAATAAAATGCTTTAAAAATATTTAAAAATTTTATTAAAATTTTTTTTATTTAATTTTGTTTGAATTCGTTACTAGTTTACATATTACATTTTGTATTTTATTCTAGATATTTTTTTTTTGCTTTTTACTTTCTATTTTTTGCTAAATATGTTTCATTTTGTATTTTTACTTATTATGCTCTATTTTCGTTTAAAAAAATTTTTTTGGCTTCTCCTATCACTATTGTAGTGCTTTGGCTAATGCAAAGTTAGAAAGTACTCCTTTTTTCGGATATAATCGTGTGAGCTGATGATGAGATTATATATTTTCAATACTTTGTTTTCCGTCCTTTTAATTTCTAAGTTTTTTATGAATAAAACTCTGTTGCAACCACATCGCCAAGCAACAACAGCGCCATCTGAACAGGCAGTAGATGCTCAGACAGAATGAGCCTTCTTTTTTTCTCCTTCTCATATTTACTCAAATTTATGTTTGTCCGCGTGCTATTTGTTATTAATAAAAATATTTGGCACTAACAAGGGAAACTAGGGAAGTGTGACTTGTCAATTTTGAAATAAACTAGCACGATGTATGTCTTATGAGGAATAATTTTAGGAGGCAACATTCGTTTCGGCCCATAGAAGGTCCTATGAGAGATAAAAAATAATTCAATATATAGAAAAATCGGTATTTTATTATTTCAATGCAGACTATTAGTTATTGTAATTGTCTCATACTCCAATCAGTTTTGTGGTATATTCACGTACTATATAATGGATATTTATTGTCAAAATTGATTTCATAAATTTTATGTATCTGTAGTTTTTCAGAAAAACCCGTTAGGTTAATTTTAAAAAAAAATTGACATGAAATTTTTTTAAATTTTTTTTTCCAAAAAACTTTCCAAATTAATTGGAGTATGATGTAATTGCAAATCAATTAATTAATTAATAATTAATTAACAATTAATTAATAAAAAATTAATAATTAATTAACAATTAATTAATAAAAAAATTAATAATTAATTAACAATTAATTAATAAAAAATTAATAATTAATTAACAACTAATTAATAATTAATTTTCTGATTAATTTATTAATTAGCAAATAAATTAATTATCCAATTAATTACAAATTAATTGGATTATGAGACAATTACAATAACTAATAGTCTGCAAGTAATAAAATATCGATTTTTCTGTATATTTAATTATTTTTTATCTCTCACAGGACCTTCTATGGGCCGAAACGAATGTTAATTAATTTATTAAGTAGCAAATTAATTAATTATCCAATTAATTACGAATTAATTGGATTATGAGACAATTACAATAACTAATAGTCTGCATTGAAGTAATAAAATATCAATTTTTCTATATTTTGAAATATTTTTTATCTCTCACAGGACCTTCTATGGGCAGAAACGAATGTTACCCCCTAAAATTATTCCTCATAAGGCATACATCCCACTAGTTTATTTCAAAATTGGCGAGTCACACTTCCCTCGTTTCCCTTGTAAGCTTTTCTTTATTTTAACCCCCGAAATCTAACTAGGGCCACAACTGTTAAAGAAATTTTTAAAACTAGGAGGCTTCGCCCCCTGCTCGCTGGCGCTCACCAACCCCCGGAACTGCTTTCATAGTTCATTTCGGATTGCTTCGCAATCCAATGCTCGCTTTGCTCGCTCATTGGATACGTTCTTAACGTCTAGTTTTTGTATACTTTTTTAAATACTGAAGTTCCGAAAACTTTTCACTGTAGAAAATTCTAAACCTGTACATTTCAATATTAATTTGAAATTGCAAACAGTTCACATATTTTTCTTAATCACACTATTCTAAATTTCAGTTGTTGAGAGAAGTAACTGTTGTAAGTTTTGTTTTAAAGTCTTTCCCACCAGAGGGCTAAAGCCATGTGTTGTAAAACAATATGAAATAGTAGTCTGCCACTGAACGCCGGATGTAAAGCATCGGCTTTGATGAAGATAATTTTGTATTTTTAATTCTCTGAAGGACGCCACCTTAATAATATGGAATTTGTAAAATAAATGTATATATTTTTGATTGTTGATGAAGCCCATCATTTTGTGTTTTCATCAGTGTTCAGAAGCAGAACAACTATAAGTTTTTTTATTTTATCACAAAAAAATAAAATGTATAAAAAACAAAGAAAGGAGTAAGAGAATGAGTATAGTCATAGAAAAAGTTAAAATTATAATATAGTATTTGTTAGTTAAAATAAAACTTTTTGTTTAAGTCATTGCTAACAATTCAAATTTCTCCGAGGCAATTCTAAAGTATAAATTAAGGTAGTTAAGTTGAAACACAATATTTTTAGTTTTGATGTCAACAATACAATTAAATTTTTCACAAAAACGATTGTTTCCATTGTTAAGTTCAATGACAACAATTCAAATTTTTCTGAGGCAACTCTTAACCTCTAAGTATTATTTTAACCTCTAAGTATTTCTAAATATCAGTATTCAACCACAAAACAACTTAAAGTCCTCAAATTTAGCATAAAGTTGTAAAATGTAATGATAGAAGGTCATAGCAATAATGAAAGTAGAAGTAAAGTTAGTACTGTAAAATTAAAACAATATTTTTAATCAATGAGCCAAGTTCTTCCAGAATTAGTTGTAGAAGAAGTACAATACAAAACAAATGAAATAAAACAAAAATACGACCACCGAAGCCGACGTCTTCAGGGGTACCGTTTTTTTCAAAGAAGTTTTTTCCTTTTGATCTTAATTATTTGTGTTTTCTTTCAGTATTGTAGAAGAAGGTTTTTTATTTAAAACTTTTTATAGAATTTTTTTAAGAACACAATTGTTAATTTGGGCATTTGGTGATACAACACTTTTAGAATTGAAGGATTTGTTACGTCAAGCGCTCAGGTATCATAATTTTGATCTAGTTGCGCTTCTATGTTATTTTGATTTATGTTGCTAAGTTAACTTTCAAAAAATTCTATGGCTGGCAACAGCATTTTTATTTTTTAAGTTGTTTATTCTTATTTCTTTTAGAATTCGTTATTTTTTTAGCGAAATGTTTTTTAACCTAACAGAATCCTTTGCCGACTGTTTTCTCTATGAATGAAGAAAATAAAGTAAATATTTAACTGTTGTGAAAAGAATTTTATTTAGTTGTACAAAGTACTTCAGCCAAAATTTGGGATTATATATATTAGATCAGAAACACATCATTAAAAGGCAGAATGCTTTGGTGTTTTCAAAACAAAGCAAACGTTGCCACCGGCGGAAAAGAAATACAGTCAAAATTTGGGAGCCACGTAAGAGAATTATATATAATAGATATTTCATTTCCATAACGTTTCCTCTTCTCGTTTTAGAAATCTTTATTATATTTTTTCCACGTTTTCTCTATATTTTTAACTTATATATGTATATATACACACACGGTGTATTAATATACCGCACTATAATAGTTAATTAAGGTAATTTTCGGGACGCATATTAAAATTGAGAGAATAGTAACAATAACAGGAAGTTTTATCTAAATATGAAATCATATCAACGCTAGCATCAAAATTAGTTCTTTTTTTGTCGATAGTTCTTTTTCAGCTATTCAAACAACGATGTTATCAAAATTATCTCTCCGAATTTTTCCTCTAGATTTAAGTAGATATTAACTCATCCAGCGATTAGTGTTCGCCTGTAGTGCTGTATTTTAACAGCAATGATTCGTACAGCCAAATATTTATTTGTAGGTTTCATACATTATGCGATTATTTTAATAATTTTTAAATTTTCTAGCTTAATTATTCCTCATTCTTTTTGCTGTTGCTTTACGAATTTTTTATATTTGTTTGTATGTCTGATTATTGGATTTTTTTCTTTCGAATTCACCAAACGAAAATTTTTAAATGAACGAATTAAGCCGCAGGGAAAAGCTATATTCATAACAGGTAAGAATTTGTTTACCTTATTGTTCCATTTCATTGTTTTACAATCTGATTTTATTCTTTCAAACTAAATAAAATTTGCTAAATGTCAAAATTATAAAAAAATTTATTTGCTGCTAAGACCACATGAAATTAAAATTGGTGTTCTGTAAAACTTGTTGTATTTTGAAATTGTTGTATTTCTGTAAAACTGGGAGGGAAAGAAGAGATCTGGAATAGTATGTGAAAAACGTATTCCAGCAATAAAATCGTATGGAAATACGTCTGTTAAAAATACGACTTTTTCAAAATTCAATTTCTCAAAAACTACTCGACCGATTTCGCTCAAGTTTTGCATTTTGCCATTTAAAATTACATTCTTTACAATGATGTAAAAAATTATATACCTTTAAATTCAAAATTTATAAAAGTAATAATAATGAAATAACAACAAAATACTAATATTTTTACATTAAATTATTTTTGGATAAATGAATTTTATGATTGAGAGCAAAAATTTTTCAATTCGCTTAAAAATTTCTTAAAATGCAGTAAAATACTCAAAAAATAAATATAACATTAAGAGGTAAAAAAATTTGAATCGCACTCATTATCAAACTATTGATACTCTAATTCTCAGATAACGGCAATCCTCTATATTTTGGAGATCAGAAATCCGTATCCGTTGCAAATAAAAGATATGTTAATTCAGAGAAAGTGTGTTTTTGTGTTTGATTTCTCAACTTAAAATATCGTGTATACTAATTAATTAGCACATTTGAGATCACCTACTCGAACTTTAGGATTGAGTCAGCGAAAGTGATGATCCAATCATTAGATCAAAAGTAATCCAATGTGATCCTTTTTTCCCTCACTATACACTTCTGATTCAGTTTACGGATTTACTTAATTTATCAAACAAAAATATTTTACAACCAACAAAATATGATACTATATATTTACAAATTATTTTTCTTTATTTGAAGGTTGTGATAGTGGATTCGGACATGGTATAGCAAAGCGTCTTGACAGTAAAGGTTTTTATGTGTTTGCAAGTTGTTTGATGCCAAATGGCCCCGGGGCCCAAAAATTGCTCTCAGAATGTTCTGAAAAATTACGTGTTTTAGAGCTGGATGTTACTAAAGACGAAAGCGTCAATCGAGCCTTTGAGTTTGTAAAAAGCAATTTAGGAAATTTAGGTAAGTATTCTATTTTACACATTGATGTTATATTTTTATTAGTTATTGATTTAGCAAACTGAAGAAATAACTGTTGGGTCAATTTGGGATAACATAAAAACAAAAATTAAACTTTTATAATTATTTCTAAAGCAATTGAACTTTGTTATGGATAGAAAGTAACCTTCAATCCTTTTCAATTGGTTGAACAACTAACATAACCATCTGCTTCAAAATAACACAATTATTTTTTTTTTCAGCAACTAACGATAAGTGTGATTCCAAAATGTTTAAAAGGTGGCAAAATTTACAGTTTTAACACTGCACTGTTGAATCAGACTCAATGTCCGACATAAAAGATTGTCATCCTTTGTACATCTAACAATGCTAAACAAAATGACTAAAAATAAGGTATAAAAAAGTCAAAGGTTTATTTTCTAGTTACAATCTAGAACAATTACATTTTAAGTAATTTTCGTGTGCCAAAGATGGTGGCAACTATTTTACTCCAAGGTGGTGTTTCACTGTACCAAGAACTAAGGATAAGACCTGATGCAGTGTAGTACCTAAAATGTTCCGTTATATTACTTGGTATAAAGTAGCCCCCCCCCCTTGTTTGTTATTTAGTAACACTAACATTTATAATTACAGTAAGATATGATTCTCATAAGAAACACTGAAGTTATTTTTACGAAACAATGTAAAGTAAGAATCAGTAATTTATGTAGCATGTATACACTACATCTTCAAATAAAATCAGTTCATAAATGAAACATACAAGCACAGAGGGAATGAGATGAATTGGAACTAGGCTTAACAGATCTGTGGATGAATGAATGGATAAATGAATCGGTTCTCCCTATAAGTGGGGTTGACGTATGGGTGTGGAAGAAATCGAATTCTTGGCCATAGATTGCGCCACCGGAAAGCAGGAGCAATCGTACTCCCAGTGCCTCAATGGCCTACAACAACAACTTAAAACATACATATTTATTTTAACTGTGAATTTTAGTTTCTGTCGATGAAAAGCAGCAATGAAGACAACCACAAACACTCGCTAACTCGTTATCGATTGTAAACAATTACAGTCGATGTTCAAAACGCGCTAAGGCGATAGGGTAGTTTTAAGCGAAAATATTTAACTTATGGTGTGAAAGCGAGTAATGTTGGCGAAACTTTACGCCTTTTAGCTGCTTAGAGCTTTCACACATCATTACATACACCAGTGTTACTTCACACAATTTTTAGGATTTTTCAAGCGCTGTGGATCGGAGAGATAACATACCACAGGTTTTAGAGTGTAAATCATGTTTTATTATTAATGCAAATATATATATATATATATACGTCTGATTTAAAAATTGTAAGACAAGAACCGAAAATCTAAACAAAAAACCGTCGATATAAGCGGTGTTTTTGTTACTTCGATCGCAAGCAAAACTTTCGTCTGTGTTTAAATCTGGCAATGATAGGGTTTAACTTTAAGCAGGCTGATCCAAATCTTCAACCATGTTTTCATTACATTGAGTCTTTGTCTAAATACGTGGTTTAGGCTAGCTTTAGAGATAAACTTCATTCTGACAATCCAATTTAAAAATTTGGAGAAAGTAAGGAAAATCGTAGTGATGGATTGGCAACGTTTAAAATCAAGCAAAAATTATAAGTTGTTTTTTTAATGAAATCTCATTATATTTTTTTCTTATTTTTTAAAAAAAAAAAAAAACTTTTTATTTTAGGTATATGAGTTGAATTTTAATTCTAATTTTTATCTTACCTATAGACCTCTGGGCAATCGTAAACAATGCCGGGATTCAAAAAGGATTTACAACAGATTTCGCATCCATCCAAGACTTCAAGGATACAATGGAAGTGAATGGATTTGGAATGGTGAGAGTAACTAAAGCTTTTTTACCACTGCTGAAGCAATCTAGAGGACGAGTAGTTAATGTAACAAGCTCAAATGGTAAGTAAATAAATAAATAAATATATAAGATAATAATTATAGATTTGTTATCAGCATTAGGCACGTAATCAAACACTAATGCTAATCTTTAAAAAATTCGTTATAATTATAAAAAAATTATATCAACAGCTTCCCTTACCAGTTTTTTTGAAGAAAAAAACAGAAAAAAAATTAAGATATTTTTTATTTATTTTATTATTAAATTGAAGCAACTAAAACGAAACATGATCCACAAATTTTAAGCTGAAATTTTACTTCTTGCTATGTAAATTCAGCAACCATCGTATATACAATTGCACAAAACTCGTGTGCAGTCCCACAATCCAACATCAAAACTTCCTAACAAATCTCGGCAAATTAGAATCACACCAGATTTTTTTTTTTCCGCCGAGTAAGAACGTGATAAAACAAAACGTACTGACAAATTTTGTTACGCCCGAGTTTTCTCGGGATAATAAATATTTGCAATATGTACAAGCCCGAGTTAGCTCGGGATATTCAGAGAAGCTGTTAAAGCTGCTTGTAAAAACTGTGTCTTAATACCTATCTCAATTCGATGCTGAAAAGCTTCACAAATTGTGTGTTATTTCCAGTTTATATCGACTCAATCGTTCATACACACTTAAAAGTGTATGGATTTATTTAAACTCCAATAAATGAGAAAGCTTACACCAAGATCATGTACGCTTACTTTATATCATGAATTATTTTCGCCAATTTTGGCGTGCTAACTTACGCCAAAATTGGCAAAAATGGAAACCTTACACCGAAGTGGAAACCATACACCTAAGTGGAAACCATCAGACGACATTAGTTTTTGTTTACGATTCGAGAACAAGAAAGTAAAAATTTGTTTTCGCCTCGCACGATGTTGAACAATCTGATGTACAGTAGAAAATTCTTATAAAAAGCATATATGCTTTTAAATGTATAATAATGATAATTATGTTATCATAAGAGGATTTACATAAATCTATTAAATATTTATAATATTACATTTCTTTCAGCTTTCGGTTTTGTCCAGCTTAGTTCGAATTCATATTATTTCCTCTATTCCATGGCTGTGTTTAATAATTTTATTAAAAATAGTAATAAAATTTTGAACATGTATTCTAAATTAATGATATTTACTTTATGCTGTATCGTAAAAATAACTTTACTGATCCTTATGTATTTCATATTTTATTGCAATTATAAATTTTACTGTTACTGATTAAAAAAAATTTTTTTTCCCTGATGAGCCTTTTTCTCATTAATTTGCGCTAGCGTTTAAAAATAAAATGGGTGATTAATAGAGAGATTGCTCAAATCGACATAAATATATTTAAAAAAAAAGAATATTTCATTTTTATTAAAAAAAAGTTCATATGATGTCTAATCACTGCATACCATATTTCATTATTCTATTAATAGCAAATTACTTTAAGCGAAAAATTAAAAACTTAAACTTAATTAGATTTAGTTAACTTTTTTTTATAGCCAAGCTGCCTATAGCTCATAATACTCCTTATAATATGAGTAAATATGCTGCTGCGGGATTCAGTGAAAGTCTTCGACTAGAAATGATTCCCTGGAATATTCCTGTCATTCAACTGGAACCTGAATTGTTACGGTAAATTTATTTTAAACTATTTATATACTTTTCTTAACTGATAACAATTTATATCATTTGCAGTACATATGGAGCCAACAAATGAAAATCAAACACCCGCCATAAAACACATTCCTCGCCAAAATTAGCAATCTGTTGTTAGGAATCGATACTGTTAAACATTGTTCGCTTGTTACGTTGGAATCAATAGGACAGAAGATGTGCATAGTTAAAACACAATGGTCTATAGAGTTGTTTCATTATTGCTCTGGAGTGTTGAGCATAGTGAAAAATAAGTTCATCCAGCATTGAACTGGAGATCAAAAATATTGTTGTTGATGAACATTGCGCATTGTTACAAACATTGGATATTGTTATTAAAACATTGGACATTTTTGCTGCAAACACTATAAGATTCATCGTTGTTGGCGAGCATTGCACAATGTCATGACAACATTGGACATTGCTGTTACAACATGTAATATTGCTGAAGCATTGGCTATTGTTGTTACGAAGAAAGGTAGGCAGAAAGGAGTGACTAGTTTTTAGGTGGCTGAAAGTGATGAATCGGCAAAATTCCTCATCGCATGTCTCTGTATATGGCATACCAAAGGGATATGGATAGAAGAGTCCGCAACGTGCATAAAAATCAAAATGTCTGTAAGGATGTCAGACGGAATCATTTTGTATCATATCACCCATTCTCATACTGGTATTATGATGAGGGATGGGTTTTCAGCTATTTGTCTAAGAAACACTTCTGCACCTGAATTTACCCCATGTGATTTTCAAATTTTCGGTTACCTGAAGAAAGATGATTGTAGTCGACCTACCATTTTCTACAAAACTGGAATTGATCGTTCCATCTTCCAGTGGGCTAATTTGGCTATTACTTTGGAATAAAACAAATTCTATTGTCCCTTTGTAACGGGTGTTCGGTTTTCATCTGGCTAATCCTTAACCATTATTATTTTTCTTAATTATAATATTTAGGTTAGGTTATTTAATGCGAGCATTCCATATGTATCGTTAGATTTCCCTTCTACATCCTGTTGTAGATTAAGGAGATGAAACAAATATACTATGGGATTCTTTTCAGCAAGACAATAGAATAATTCCAAATTCGGAAAATTTTTCTTTAGGAGTAGTAAACTGTAAAAATTAGTATTAAAAAATATGCCTGCTTTATTTAAATAAAATGTATAATATAGCTTCTTGGAAGTTTTTCATTTATTTCACGCAACAGCTCCATGCTGTAGCACCTTATTTAATATGCTTGAAATCTAAACACTTCATTTATTTTATAAATTATAAAGGTGAAAAAAGCCATCATGTTTTGACCGATCAGAAATAGGCGTCTATTACAAGACTCATCCCATGAAAACAAAGAAGACAAAACAGATTGGTAAAACGTAAAGCTTCAAACGAAACGCAGGAAAACTAAATCTAGGTGAAAAATAAGACTAAAAAAACTGTGCTAGTGTGCAAGCCTTGTTTAGGGTTTAAAAGTTTGGCAATTTCGGAGGTGAAAAAAAAATAAGTATACTATGGGAATTTTTAAACAAAGACAATTAAATAAATCAAAATTCGAAAAAGGGTTCCTTAGTTGAAATTTGAAAAAGGATTAGTAAACTGAAGAAAATGTAAACTGAAGGGGTTGTCCTTTGCAGTTTTTGCTCTTAAAATAAGAGGAAACCCCCATTTTTCGACTTATTTTGAAAGTAGTAAAAGATATATGTTAAAATTATTTTAATGCGTAGTTTTTTTGAAAAAATTAAGCTTTATTTTTAATTAGAAAATCCTGAAACAGTTTATAGAAAATTGTTTAAGACAAAACTCCTTTAAACAATACACAGGGAAATATGATTCTACGTACTATATTACCCTTAGTAACGAATATAATTTTAAGTACAGTCAGTCACAAAAGTCTACATACACCCGCTAATATTCGCAGATCTAGCACTTTACTCATATTTTTAAATATACAACTTTATTTTCGTTAACATCTTGGATAAAAACTCATATCTAACAAAAAAAAATTATGAACAAATTCGTTAAAATATAACAAAAATTAACAACGCATTAAATTATATAGTCGCAAAAGTCTACATACAGAGACAGAACAATACAAACTTTCAGAATTAAATGCCAAAAAATGTAACATTAATACATTGTAGGACCTCCCTTTGAAGTAACAACTGCCTGAATTCGGTTTGGCATCGACATAACCAGATTTTTTGTCGTCTCAGGTGTAATTTGAGACCATGCAAGCTGTATTGCCTCCTTTAGGGTTTCCTTGCTTGTTACCGATTGCTCCCGAACTCTCCTACCAACTTCCTCCCAAAGGTACTCGATGGGATTAAGGTCTGGGGACTGTGGTGGCGAATGGAGCTGTTTAGGCGTTTTATAGAGTAGCCATTCCTTAACAATCTTAGCTGTATGTTTTGGGTCGTTGTCTTGCTGGGAGACAAAGTTGCTCCCAAGTCCCAATTTTCGAACCGATGGAAATAGATTGTCTTGCAAAATCTTCAGGTATTCAAATCGATTCATTATGCCATCGATAAACACTAAATTGCCAACTCCAGCGGCCGCCATTGCTCCCCAAACCATAACACTGCCTCCACCGTGTTTCACAGTTGGAGTCAAATTCTCGGGATTCATTTCTGTGTTTTTTTTCCTCCAGATTTTTCCGCGGCCATCACTCCCGAACACGTTGAACTTACTCTCGTCTGTAAAAACAACTGTTTTCCAAAAATTAAAATCTTGGTCAATATGTGCAGAAGCAAAATCAAATCTCTTTTGTTTGTTAGTAGATGAAATGAACGGCTTTCGTCTAGAAACTCTAACATTGTAGCCGGCTGATCGAAGAATTTTACGAACAGTTTCTGGATGCACTTTCTTTCCACTAGCTGTTGCAATTTGATTCGCTAATTTTGGAGCACTAATTTTCGGATTTTTCTTCACTTTTCTTGCTATGGTTCTTGCATCACGATCATTAAGCTTCCTTACACGACCACATCGATATTTGTTAAGCACATTTCCACGCATAACATACAGTCATTTCTGTAGATTGTTTGAACAGTTGACCGACTTTTTTTTACAATTTCTGCATAAGATTTCTTTTCACATTTCACTCTTACTATCATATTTCGAAGTTCTAAAGATGTTTCCTTTCCCTGACTCATTTTGTTGAAGTTACAATGTCAAAAAATCTCGGGAAATGAAGATTAGAATAGATAACGAAACATGTAACCTCAAACTAAGACAATCTTCCAAAATAACTTCGTATGCAAATTTTTTTTCTGTCCGCCAATCAGGTGTATGCAGACTTTTGCGACTTGATAATTACTATACAAAACACAAAATTACCTAGAAATTATTATTTCTCAATATTTTTATTATGGAAAGCAAATTTTTTAGAAAAAACTGAAGGAGTGATATGATTTTTAAAATTGAAATTTAATTGCTTTTTGAGAAACCTTTATTTTGATCAGTGTATGTAAGTTTTTGTGACTGACTGTATATAGTTTAATTTTAATAATTATCGGTCGAGGTTTGTTAAAACCGAATTGTAAAATGTAACTTCCCGAAAATGTTTTGCATGCATGCAGTGGAGTGCTAAGGGCTTTACAGTGTTTTGATATTTGATGCTTAGATATTGATTAGAATACAGTGTTTGGATGTTTCATACACCTTTGGGTGCATCGTTTAGAAGATGTTACGGCAACGTTTTGGGGAAAAAACTTGTTTATTCAAAATTGTAAAGTACCTTAATCAACTTTTCATCATCCACATAATATCGTAAGTTTAAGACGTTAATCAAGATTTTTTTTTTCTAATTAGTAACTGACCTTCTTTTTTTTCTACTTTTGTAAAAAATGTTAAGCTACCAGAATGTTTCATCTCAAATAACTCGAGAACGGGGGTGAAACGATTATCATCCGGTATTTTGTATTTATTTCCCCCCTCCGTACAGTTTGAAAGCATTTTTGAGCTGAAGGCTGGTACTACTTTTTATTTTATTTTATTACCATTGTTAAACATTCGACCCAATTTTCGGGTTTACGATCACTAAAGTTCAACTCCACAGCCTTGTAATTTTGAACCCAATCCAGAAGACAAGAGAAAGCCTGGATCAAGTATTGGGAGAAATTTGCCGTAGTAGAGGACTTTTTGATGGAACTTATCCGAATTTGCGTTAGATGGAGAGAACAACCACGAAAACCTCCCACGATAAGCCTGACTGCAATTGGACTCTAATCCATGATCCATCTACCACTGAGGATATTTTACGTCAGCGTTGTGGTCGGCGCAAGAGGGATGTGGAATTCGTATCGACCAGCCATCGCTGGGATTCAAACCCGGTTCATCTCATTGGAAGGCGAACGTTCTATCCCCTGAGCAATCACGGCTCAGGCAGATACTACTGCCATCATCCCGCACAGCTTCAAATTCGACTGACACTAGTCAATAATTTCTACATAGTCAGCCGGAATGTCATTGATAACTGTTACGCTCAATCGTACATAGTTATATATAATCTACTTTATACTCCAGCACAAAGATTTCATCTTAAACAATGAGTATTATTTTGTTATATCTTTTTTAATTAAAAATATTATTTACCTATTTTATTAATTATCTCGTTTCAGGACACAACTGACCAATCGTAGTGAAATTGAAAAACGCTTAGACTCGGAAGTAAAGGCCATCGATCCTGAAGTAAAAGCTCAGTACGGTGACAAATTTTTTGCAGATTTATATTTAGCCGTGTTGGGAGGAGTGACAAAATATAGTACAAGTGACATCACCTGCGTCATTGATGATTTAGAACATGCTATTTGTGCAATCTATCCTGATATGGTGTACAAGCCATGCCGAGCTTATTATGTAAAATTTGTCATACGCTTAGTTGAAATGCTCCCGTATGCATTGAGAGAGCAACTTTACATGATAGTGTCATGTTATTTGTCTTATCCTAAACCTAAGGCAGCTTAAAATAAATTGTTTAAATAAATATTTCTGTTTCTTTTTTTAAAAAAATAATAGCTATTTCTCTTTTCTTAAGAAGCATCTATACTCGCGAATTCAACTGTCGAAGGGGTGGAGAAGAGGGGAATCTAACTATTCTTTTATTCCTTTTTTTTATTTAAATTTCACAACTGAATATTTATTCTGTTCGGCAGTATGTTTCGATTCATCTGCCAGGCCGTCACCCAATAAGAATTTTAGATATTTTTTTTTCCAATGGCAGGCACCGAATTTGAATCTTTGCCTATACTATGCCAGAATTGTTGCTCATTTCGCGTTACCCAGTGGGCACCTGCGAACCAAAGTCACGGAGGCGAGCAACATTGCCCACGCCACACTGCCACAAACCCGTTTATAGGGTGGGCCACATTCACACATCATACATACACAACAGAGGACAGCACAAAGAGAGAGAGAAACATCCATGGCCAGAGCGGGATTCGAACCCGCAGCCTATGGCTTCGCAGTCAGGCACGCTAACCGCTCGGCCACCTGGCCGGCAGAATTTTAGATATAAAGCACGCTTTAGTTAATATTATCTTTTAATTTTCCCTGACAAAATTATGATAATACAATTCTGCAAGCAGTAGATTTTGAAAATTATTTAAGTTGTATACAGTTGTCTTGATTCTTAATAAATATATTTGTTTCGGTGCAATTAACGTTACAAGAATTTTTTAGTATAATCTAAATAGGTTAAAATCAGTTTAGACTCTAAAAAAAAAAATTTAAAAATCTAAAAGCTAAAAAATGGGCAGTTTTAATTTACGTATTCAAAACCACAAGTTGCATAATTTTGCTTCCTTAAAATTTTGTGGAAAGAGTCATGTCTGTACTAAAAATTATCGAATGCCATGTTCTTTTTAATCAAATAAAGCAACCGCTTTATTTTCCACCTTTTTTTAAAGTAAGTTTGTAATGTGCTTTCGAATAAAATTATATCATCCAAAGTTTGATAAGTACGAAAAAAAATATCAGAAATCCCCAAGTCAAAAATTTAGCCAAAAATCAAAGATGGAGAGAGTAGAGGCCTCTGAACAATTAAACCACTCTGTTGGCGGAAAACTAAGCCTATTTTGAGAATTTGTTTCGCTGACCTAATAATAAATCAAATACTGAATCAGTCATGAAATACTGAATAAGAAAAATACTGAATAAGAACTTTATTAATTCTATTATATTTGCAACAAAGCAAACTTTTAAATATATCCAAGATTACGATAGCCTGTTTATATAATTTCTTATGGTTTTACAGAAAAATGTTTTTTATCGTTCAAATCGGCAATTTGTTATAACTAAAAATAATGTATGTTGAATGTACCTAATTAGAATATAGCAATTTTACTAAATATTAGTCAAATATAAATCAATATTCTCTACTTACATTTATTCTGATTCGCAAGTAGCTACACTTATTCTTGGTTTTATTGCTTATTCTTGATAGATGAAGAGGATATTTAACATATAGAGGATTTAAGTAGCTTGAGGAACCTAAGTACCAATTAATATTCATATCATAACCATCCATTATAAAAGTCATAAATTTGTAGAAATATGAATGATAAGCTCTTATTTCTGAAAGTTAGTAAAACTGAAATGGTCTGAAAATCGATCGAGGTATAGTTTTAATTCAGTTGATAGTAAAATTTTTCTCACTGAAGTATACTTTACTGTGCCGGTATATGCAAAGAATAAAAATATTAAAAATCATTGTTCGTTTATCGTTTGTGAGGGACAAAAAAAATTTTATACATTTAAATTTATAAAATAATTTATCGAATAATTAAGAGTGAGGTACCAAACAGTTATTCCATAGTTTTCTTATAGATGAATATTTGAATAACATTCTTAGATCACTTTCACGACACAGTGCTTTTTTATTCAACTTATGAAAAGCAAGCAATCGTTTGACGGTCGACTTTTCAAACGATCCAGTTCATAGTTTTTCATTTATTCTTTATTTTATTAATATTTGAATTAGTTTTAACAGAAAAACAAATTACAATTTGAAAAATATTAAATTCTCAAAGAATAATAAAATAAAATTCTCGAATATTTAGAAGCTTAGGGAACATTCTTACTGAATCTGGTTTGATCGTTCTGCTTAAAATACACCAATCAAATTCTCAGTTTCTAAATGTGTATTTCTTATAAACTTTCAATACGATAAAAAAATCTCGGTTTCAGCGTTGGAAAATATTTTGCATTAAAGTGAAAAGTTTGTTTTCAAAAACATTTTGATTCAACACAAAATCGTTTGCTTATAGCAACAAAAAAAAAAAAGTGAAGGGGGGGGGGAAAGGATTATAGAGTCCTTAATATATCCAGTTAACTCAAGCATTATTGGAAAAACAGCACAATGAAATCAAGAAAAAATTAAAAGAAGTAGACAATGTTAAAACATTAGATAGAGAGTTAGTCGATTTTTTGTTAAGATTGCTTTTTTTTCCCTTCAAAGTATTAATTCATTGTGGGAATTAAAAGTGACATAAGCTTTTTTTATGTTTTGTTGATGTTTTAAATAAATCTTTTCTTTTTATAAGTAGAGTCTATTCAGTACAGTTTAATTCAGTACAGAATAGAATATACCCACTATTGCCTGAAGATTAAAGCAACTGATTTAATCTTTTTGTCTGTTTTCGAACGGAATCATAAGAGCTAGTCACAACGTTTTGGACCGAGCTCCAAAAATGCCAAGTCAAGGAACTGCCCCTTTAACAGTGATGAGTGAGCATCATTCATGGAAATTTTGGTCCATGGCTAAATTTAGTCAGAATAAATTTATTCTGAATGATGATTTTCTATTTGTAAATTTAGTCATTATTCATCAATTATTATGGAACTTACTGAATAATGATTGATGAATAAATTTATTAACCTTAACTAATTTTTTAAATAATATTTTGAATAATGGGAGCAAAATGCAATATTATGTCATTTTTAATTAATGTCATGTCAGTTCACCGATTTCAGTAATCAATTACGAATGTTATTAATTGTAGGTATCTTAAAACTATCATTTGCTCAAACGTTATTCAGGGTGCTCGTTTTTTTTTTGCGCACTGTAGACACATACATGCATATATTACATGTTCAGAAGTAAGCATAAACATTGTATACTTATCAGCATCTATACATTGTACTTATATACAATGTAGAAAATATGTTTAAATGCAATGTATGTACGTGTTTATATACACTTCATGCATATTTGTATATGAAATGAATGCATGTTTGGTCACATGCATGATGTGCAAAAAAAGAACCTGAATAATTTTTTCTCTAATAATCTGATTTTCACGTACTGGGACTCAAACTTAATGGTTTAAGAGGATGATCTCACATATGCTAACTAATTTGTGCCAACGATATTTAAGTTACGAAATCAGACACATAAATCATACTTTCTCTGAATAAACATATTTTTATTTACGACGGATTTTTAGCCCTCAAAATATGGAAGGGAATAGCCGCTACGTGAAAATATAGTCTCAATAGTTTGGCCAGTTGAGGGGATGAAAATTCGGACCCCTTCATGTTAATTTTAAACTTTACATATTTCGCCTTTCCTCTAGAATTTTTCAAGGTATTTGAAGAATTTTTTCATTCTGTTATAAAAACTCGTTTATTGAGAGATAACTCCATGCAAAAAATATTTTTACTATCATATACTTTATTTAATAATAGTAAAAATAAATAGTAAAAAAAGATTTTAAATTGTAAAGTTTGCAGATTTTTACATCATTTTAAAGAATGTAATCTTAAATGGCCAATTACAAAATTTGAGAGCAATCGGTCGAATAGTTTCGAATTTCCAAAAAGTCGAATATTTAAAAAATTTATTTTTCAAGAACTATTCGACCGATTTTGTTTTAATTTTGTCTTTCGTCATATAAAATTCATTCTTTAAATTGATGTAAAAAATTACACGCCTTACGATTCAAAATATTTCCGATAATTATTTAATTAAATAATTGGAAATATTAAATAAATATTAAAGGTAGCAATCGGGTAAAATTATCTTTAGATAAATGAATTTTATAATTGTGTGCAAATAATTTTCAGTATTTTTGAAACTTTATATGTAACATTGGGTCGCGTAAATGCTGCGATTAACTTTTATGGAAGTTAGGGCACCAGTTTCATCAGGATGTTTCATCAGGATGAAAATTTTATGATAAACAACTTTTCACGTCAAAATCGTCATCAGCGGCTAGAGACGCTTCTCTATTACGACCTCTTCAGAAGTTCACAAAGAAACAGCTATTAATGGGAAAACGAATGTAGCTGCTTAAGGTGACACTTCCGGGCAAGAGTTCCTATACATTTTAATCATAATGTTGTGTCCTAACTACCTTAGAAGTTTGCCGTAACATTTTAGAAACCCCCTGGTATATATAACATCTTTAAAGTCGCATATTTCAACAAAAAATAGACTAAAAATATTATTTAAGGAAAAAAAAAACTTTAGCTTGGAGAAGAAAAAAAATTATGCAGGGTGAAAAAAAAAGAAATAAAAAAAACGCTACATAAATCTGACGATTTGCTAATGAGGAAAATATCAAAACTATTTCCCACTCCACCTTTCCTCATCAGTGCTTCGATTTCAAAATTATTTTTGTTTTTCCTCACCTTAATTTTTGATCACTTACATATCTATTTTTAGTAATCTTTTCAGATACTGAAATTATATATTCAGGGCAGTCGTTATGTAATACCCTGTGTTGCGGAATCCATTACTGTAAAATACTTAGCAGCTTAAATATTTTATGATATGCATTGCTTCTGTCAAAATATATGTTAAATGACCAAAAACACCATTTTTAGGGGTAGTTAAAGGCAAATAACCGCGTTAGTACACTTTTTGACACAAATACACTTTTTAAGCTGTAATTTATACAACAAAAAGAGACAGTAAGTTTATTCATAATTTTAAGTTTATTGCAGCATTTTTGTTAAGGAAAATATTTATATATTATTTTCCTTTAAGATTACGAGGCAACAACCTTGGGGAAGAAAACAAAAAGGTAATTATATAAGAATATCAATCATCATCAACATTAAAAGATATCATTTTATACAATTGCCATTATTTTCAAATTTTGAGCAACATGTAATTAGATGTTTTTTTTATATAATTTTTAGCTCAGAAACTGTCGTTGTGTCCTTTTTTTTCAGAACTTTTAGATTTTACGCGTGTAAACACATATTTTTTAGGACAAATGAAAAATATATATTATACATAGGAATAATAGAAATACTAGATGCTATAAGAAAACACACTTTTTAAATAACAATTTATTCCATAGAAACACAGTGTAGTGAGTACAAAGTTTGGAAGATCATTTAACATATTATCGGTCAACTATTTATTAGATATTGTTTAAAATGTGCGAATAAGAAAAGGAACATAACTTGAAATGTGTCTTTTTTTAATAAATTTTACTCAAAATTCTAATTTGAAGAACTAGATTTTACTTAAAGAAATATATTTACTATTTTATTATTATATATGCGTTTGAAGAAATATATTTACTTAAATTGCGCGTTTAAAGAAATGGATTTTACTTAAAATAAGTGCGCTTAAAAAAATTAAACTAGCTTTATACACACGTTTAAAAAATAAATAGAACTCAAACTGTGCACTGAAGAAAATAAAAAATTGCTTGAAATCTGTATTTGAAAAAATCGGCATACGTATCTCATATCTTCACATCGCAACAAAGTAGTACTTTTCAAATTTTTTATGACCTATTTGCCGATTTTCTTCCAATTTTAGATTTCTTCACTCAAAATTATCTGTATTAAAGTGGTGTAAGATCTTAAGTGCCTTACTATTTAAAAAAAATTTAATCATTAGTAAATAAAATAATAAAAAATGATAAATAATTATAAAAAAAAATAATTTTTACATGAGATTATCTTTGGAAAAACGCATTTTATTAGTGCATGCAAAAATTTTGATTCGCTTCCTCCGAAAAAAAAAAAGAATTTAGCGTTAAAAGGCTCAAACTTTAGACCATTTCCTGGCTTAACTATTTTAACCTTATTTTCAAAATTGCGATTACTTTCCATATTTTGAGGGTCAAAAATACATATTTGTCGAAAAAATCTAAGAGAAAGTATGACTTAGTGCTTGATTTCAGGACTGTCCTCATCATTAAAGGATTGAGTCATAGTACGTGTAATCCGATCATTAGATCAAAAGTTATTAAGTCGTTTTTTTTATTTTTCATTTTGCATAAAAATAGTTTGCAGACGATATTTCTTATGGAAAATATTAATGTAGAATTTCCATTTAACATTACACGACTACAAACCTTAAGAAAGATCGAAAAAAATTGCCCAATATTAGTTTTTTCAAACTCACATTTTGAGTACGAAACGTAAAAATAGTTTGCAGACGATATATCTTATGGAAAATATTAATGTAGAATTTCCATTTAACATTACACGACTACAAACCTTAAGAAAGAACGAAAAAAATTTGCCCAATGTTAGTTTTTTCAAACTCACATTTTGAGTACGAAACGTAAAAATAGTTTTCAGACGATATTTCTTATGGAAAATATTAATGTAGAATTTCCATTAAACATTACACGACTACACACCAAGAAAGAACGAAAAAAATAGTAAATTAAAACGATATCAATTGCAATCAACAATGATAGCTAAATCATTTAAAATAATCGTCTCTTACTTCGCAGACTTATCTCTTTGATTTACTTTCATTAATTTAATTCTCTAAAAAATTTTCCTCAACCGTGACTTTCATTGTTTAATTTAGTATTGTTCTTAACTTTTTTTTTTCATTGATGCTTCAAACTTCTGGTAAAATATGATTCGTTTTAGCAAATTGATACTTGCATGTTTGTTACATTTTGTATGCGTGTTTTTTGTGGTTAATGCGTTTATTTATATTATACCAAATTATCTGTTGAAGAGGATAATAAATTTTAATTACTTAGTGGTATGTTTAATTATTTCTTACTATACTTTTGAATTCACTGTACGAAAATTTCTAAATGAGAGGATTTGTCCGAAGGGGAAAGCTGTTCTAATTTCAGGTAAAACATTTTCTTTTTCTATAAACTATATTCATAGGATTTTTTTTCTATTTGTTCACGAGGACACTCTCATATCGAATCCTGATAGCATTGACTAAAATACCTTTATATTATACTTTTATTTAATAACCGGTGTTGAGCAGTCGACTCTGAGATACAACTATCAATGTTCAATTAGGTAGCCTTGTTATTGTGAGATCAATTCAGAAGACAATAGGAACTCCTGGATCAAGAATTGCGAGGCACCAACCTTCATTGAAAACATTTTGGTGAAACTAACCAGCATTTGCGTTACGTGGAGAGGAAAACCACGAAAACCTCCCACTGTTAGCCTGACGTTAAGAGGACTTTAACCCATGATCGCCAGTGAGGATATTTTACGTCAGCATTGCGGTCGGTGCAAGCCCGATGCGGAATTCGTAATTCGGAACTCGTGGAATGCGGAATTCGCTGGGATTAGAACCCGGTTCACCTCAATGTAAGGCGAACGCTATATCCCCTGAGCCATCACGGCTCAGGCTGATACTACTGCCATTTTGATGGAACATTTGACTACAGACATTTTGATGGAACTAATCCGCATTTGCATCATACGAAAATTACCAAAATCTTACGCGATTCGCCTAACGGAAAGGAGTTTCTAACACATGATCCGGAACACGTAATCTAACACATGATCCGGAACACGTAATCTAACACATGATTCGTGACATGTTTCTTCATGTGCTTCTGCAAAGGTCATAACAGTGTGGTGTCCCACCCCACATACGACGTCATTTCCGGGCAATTTGAATCTTATGCACGTTTAATCTTAATGATGTGCCTTAACTCCTCTAGAAGTTTTTCGCAACATTTATTCGACTTCCTGTTATATAAACCGTTTTTAAAATTGTATATTTTGACAAAAATTGCCAAATCACCAAAATCTTACGCGATTTGCCTAACGGAAAGGAGTTTCTAACACATGATCCGAAACACGTAATCTAACACATGATCCGGAACACGTAATCTAACACATGATTCGTGACATGTTTCTTCATGTGCTTCTGCAAAGATCATAACAGTGTGGTGTCCCACCCCACGTACGACGTCATTTCCGGGCAATTTGAATCTTATGCACTTTTAATCTTAATGATGTGCCCTAACTCCTCTAGAATTTTTTCGCAACATTTATTCGACTTCCTGTTATATAAACCGTTTTTAAAATTGTATATTTTGACAAAAATTGCACTAAAAATGTCATTGGAAAAAAATTGTAGCTTTAGGATAAAAACTAATCTTAGGTTTGAAATCCCCACACCCGATTTAGGCAAGTAGGTCAAGTATTTGTATAAATGCAAAAAAAAAAAAAAAAAATTGTTCTCCAGTGACTATTGACTTTAGTTAGGTACCTATATATTTGGTTCTACTTCCGGCAAAAAACGTTGATTCATGGTATCATAATAATAATATATTTTTTAGGTTGTGATAGTGGATTTGGACATGACTTAGCAAAGCGCCTAGATGATATAGGTTTCCATGTTTATGCTACCTGCCTGTATCCTTCAGGGTCCGGTGCTGAAAGGCTTAAAAATGAATGCTCTACTCGATTGCAGATTTTGGAAATGAATGTTGCCAGCGATGAAAGTGTAAAAAACGCTTTTAAATTTGTAGAGAAGAGTCTAGAAAATTTAGGTACTTGCATTTATTTTCTTCTGCTTGTTACACTCATACTTGTTTCCTCAACTATTTCTTAAAATATCAGATTTATTTATTCAATTTATCAAGTCCCGCAGTGGACTGATCGTTAAGACGCGGTTCCCAGCAGATCACCGAAGTCAAGCATCACTGGCTACGGTCAGTTTGCGGGTGGGTGACCACTTGGATCAGTCTGTGTAGGGACCGAGGGTGTGCGGTATTGGTCCCCGTTAAACTGTGCTACCGTAAAGTGCTTGATTTCGCGCGCAGGTCGTCGGGCTACCGAAGCGGGGGTGCCATCCCCTCCGCAGAAGATCAAAATTGTGATGGCATGTCTTCGGATCATCCTCCGGGATGTTTCCCAGACCGTCACCAATAGCCCATTGTGCAGCTCTAGTGCGACGTAAATTAACAACAACAACAACAATCAATTTATCAAAAAAATCAGTCTTCGTTCTGAAATTCAGTAATTTTAGCACAAATCACTTTTTTTCGATGCTACTTTTGACAGCTTCAGATTTCTTTATTTTCTTTTTCTTCTTTGTATTATTATTATTATCTACTTTGTATTATTGTATTACTATAATACATATTACATATTATTTCCTTTCATTTTTTTTTAAACAATTTAATTGATTGGAGATTGCAAAAGTTCTACCCGATTTTAAATTAAATTGTAAGAATCTTAAAAGACATATCATGAAGAAGTTTTTGAAGTCATTAGGGTAATCAATTTATCAATATTTCGATTCATTTAATTATTTAATAAATTACAATGCACAGAATTTAATTATCCTTTAATTATTAAATTACCTTGAAAAACTTAATCTTAGAAAATTCTAATGAGGTAAGGTCGGAAAAAAAAATGGGTGCTGGAAATTTCCTGATTAAAGCTTCGTTAAATTTCTGCAGTGAGAAATAATGAAGAATTATTAAGGAGGTAAACTAGTTTTAAAAACATTAAAATCTGTTCGATTTCCGAAAAAATATGTACTTACTGAGAATTTAAGCCAGTATATTTTAAAACTATTTTAAAATTTCCAGCATGGATGCTAACCGGTTTCAAAATTTCCAGCATATTTAAAATCTGGTATCAAGATTTCCAGTATGATGCATACTGGTTTTAAAATTTCTAGTATGGTGCTATACTGGTTTTAAATTTTCCACTGTGGTGCCATAACAGGCTTTAAAATTTCCGGTATAGTTTCATACCAGGTTTTACATTTCCGGTATGGTCATACTGGTTCTGGTATCATTTTTACTGGTTTTTAATTCTGGTTTTTCGACTTTTTTCCAATAGGGCAGTTGAGCGACGCGTGTTGCATTATTGTTATGGCGAAAGGTGTCTTTTTGTTTGATTAAATTTGGAACGTTTCTCTTATATTTCACAATTTTGTTATTTTTTAACCATAAGAATTAAGTACTATTCCTTAACAATCTGATTAAACACGTTACTTAATTGGATCATTACCGATTTACAAATTCAGGAGCTATCAAGAAAAGTAACCCTAACGCTTTTTATATGCAAAATTCTAGAGAATTTCAATTTTTTATTAAGCATAATGTATAATTATTCTTTCAATTATAGTTTTTGTGTAGAATTTAAAATGTGTTTGAATTTTTTTTCACTTAAAACTTATTTTTTTTTTATTTGAGTTTGAGTTTTAGAGGCCTTTTGAAATGTGGAGACCATTGGCCTAGGTCTCTTGTGCCTTTCGGTAAATCAGGCTCCGCATCAGATGCAGTTATGATCGAGCGGGAAATTTTATAATTTTAATTATATAAAAATCAAATAATAAATTCAAACTTTTATTAAAACATATTTTTCATTTCAGAATTCTGGGCCTTGATAAACAATGCAGGCACGCAAAAAGGATTTACCATTGATTTCGCTAGCGTTCAAGATTTCAAAGACACAATGGAAGTTAATGCTTTTGGAATATTGAGAGTAACTAAAACATTTTTGCCTTTAGTAAAACATTTCAAAGGACGAATAATCACCTTAACAAGTTTGCATGGTACGTTTACATTTCTTATTAACTATTTATTTTAATTTTTTAAATGCATAATTTAGTCAAAATATTAGTAGAAAAAATATTAATCAATAAACAATTGAAATGTAAATTATATTATTTTTTTTTACTTTTTGAAAGCTGGTGCGAAAAGATCGAGTAATTTAGTATCAACGAAATAGGTCTTAGAGATTTCTACCGCTGTAACTAATATAACATTTCAAGACTTTTTTAACATGTTTTTTTTCTTAACATTTAAATGAATAAAAATAATTTTGTACAATTCTTGACAAAATAATTTTGTACAATTCTTGACAATTTATTTAAATTTTTTAAAAGCATAATTTAGTCAAAATATTAGTAGAAAAAATATTAATCAATAAACAATTGAAATGTAAATTATATTATTTTTTTTTACTTTTTGAAAGCTGGTGCGAAAAGATCGAGTAATTTAGTATCAACGAAATAGGTCTTAGAGATTTCTACCGCCGTAACTAATATAACATTTCAAGACTTTTTTAACATGTTTTTTTTCTTAACATTTAAATGAATAAAAATAATTTTGTACAATTCTTGACAAAATAATTTTGTACAATTCTTGACAATTTATTTAAATTTTTTAAAAGCATAATTTAGTCAAAATATTAGTGGAAAAAATATTAATCAATAAACAATTGAAATGTAAATTATATTATTTTTTTTTTACTTTTTGAAAGCTGGTGCGAAAAGATCGAGTAATTTAGTATCAACGAAATAGGTCTAAGAGATTTCTACCGCCGTAACTAATATAACATTTCAAGACTTTTTTAACATGTTTTTTTTCTTAACATTTAAATGAATAAAAATAATTTTGTACAATTCTTGACAAAATAATTTTGTACAATTCTTGACAATTTATTTAAATTTTTTAAAAGCATAATTTAGTCAAAATATTAGTAGAAAAAAATATAAATCAAAACACAATTGAAATGTGATTAAAATTTTTTTTTACTTTTTGAAAGCTGGTGTGAAAAGATCGAGTAATTCAGTATCAACGAAAAAATGCAATAGGTCTTAGAGATCTCTACCTCCGTAAGAAATGTAACATTTTAACATTTTTTTAACACGTTTTTTTTCTTAACATTTAAATGAATAAAAATAATTTTGTACAATTCTTGAGCTGTTATGATGCGAACAATAATTGTGTATCCAACTGACACAAAATGATGCAATTTTTTTAAATCAATAATAAATTCTCCAAAATGTAACGAACGTAACATTTTTGTGTTAAAACGTTGTGTTATTCCTCATACTAATTTTGAAGGGAATTGGTAGCCAGTGGCTTGGGATTCAGCCTCCAATGGCCGTCCAAAGGGGCCGGGATTAGATCCTCGACTACACAAGTCCAACCTAGTACATGCGATATACGTGCTCCTAATGGAATCAAAAGTCCTGTGGTCGGACGCTGAGCAGTACTATGGACACAGGGATCTGGAAAAAATTTCCTTCCCCTTTAGATCTAGTCTAAATTGAGGAAGTGACTTTACGAATAAGTGGTGCTGCCACCTATCCGTGGTTTTCTAAGCTAAATCCTACTTTCACTGTTGCAGTATTCTCTTGTCAAACGAAAAGCGCACCCTGACTTACTTTGCAAAAGGCCATTGGCTAGCGAGCTTTGCATGTAAGTATCATTAGAAACAAGAAAGTAATAACTAATTTGGGAGAATTCCTATTAATAACTGATGAAAAAAACAGCAATATTTTTTTTTCAATTGAATACATAATCTCTGCTGGCATCATAAATACTCAAAAATGAATCAAAACTATTTTTACTTATTTATATTTTAAGAAAATAAACATATCATGCCTGATGACGTCGCGTTAGTCATAAAAGGATGAATTTACCGCAATAATTGCCACGTAATTACCGAGAAAAATAAAAAGACAGCGGCAGTTTCGGGCTGTTAAAAATTGGAAAAAAAACCGTTTTCATTCCTCATTAATGTCCAGTGTTTCTAGTGGAGTCGTGCAGTTTTCCATTTTGGGGATCTTAGTTCGACACTAGATCATGCAATTTAATAACCCAAGACTCTTTTTTATTCTTTGTAAGAATAAGGTATAGGCCAATTAACTCATATGTTTATGCCAACAAGTCATGTAGAAAACTATTCCTTCAATGAAGAAACTAAGTTCTGATCAACAATCCAGTCTTATTTTTGCGCGATCATGGAGAAATGAATGCATATTTACCAGCGAAACAGCGGTGGCCAATTATTGTATACATAATCCTATGTATATTTTTGGAATCATTAAAAAATTTTCCAATTTTTAATTAAAAGCCTGTGTTTTCCATTATGACTACTTGAGCCGCGGTGGGTCAGGGAATAGAGTATTCGCCTCTCGATGATGTGACTTGGGATCGTTTCCCACCTGTGGCTGGTTGATAAGAATTCAGCTCACGGTTCGCACCAACGACAGTGCTGACTTAAAATATCATCAGTGGTAGATGGATCATAGGCTAGAATCCCTAACCGTAAGAGGTTCTCACGGTTTTCCTTTCCCTGCATCACAAATGCGGGTAAGTTCCATCAAAAAGTCCTTCACGAATGCTAGTTAGCTCGCATGCCTGAATCAGGAGCTCCCTTGTTCTTTGGATTGGATTCAAAATTACAAGGTTACGGAATTAAACATTGATAGTCGTTAACTCAGAATTGGGTTGGCTGTACAACGACGGTAAAAAATAAAATGAAATATAACAACTACTTGTTGTATGAATTTAGGGACATCCTATGTATGCATACTTCAATTCTAAAGATTAAAACGATGTCAAACTTTAATGATTAAAAATTATTTAAAATTAGAGTTAATAGAACATATTATATTACATCTAAGAAATCAAATACCAATAAAATAATTTGATTTTTATATTACGTTACTATTTTAATGTAATACTACTTGTTATTTCTCTTAAGAACACGGGACTCAAAACACATATTGATGCAGTGAACTTTTATTTTATTTGCTTCACACATCAAATTCACACACTTACCTCTTTCGAGGTTGTTAATACACTCACTAGGTCTCGTTGCTTACACAGAGGGCGCTGCTCGCTTACAAAACTGAACAATACTAATAAAGCGTTAAGAAAAATTTTGTTATATATAATTTTTCCTTTTTTTAGGAAGGATTCCTGCACCACATAATAGTCCTTATGTTATGAGCAAGTATGCCGCATCCGGTTTCAGTGATTGCCTGCGACTTGAAATGAATGAATGGAAAATTCCTGTCATCCAAGTAGAACCGGAATTATACCGGTAGGTTATGCTTTTATAATTATCCAAATGATATGTATTCGACACTGAATAAAACTAGATGCCGAAATTACATCCAGAAATCTATTTACACACAGGGTGTTCTCTAATAGACGCCCTTAAAGAGTGATCTGACAAAAATGAAGATACTCTTTAATTATATTTCTGGAATCCTTGTTAAAAACGAATTTTAAAAAAATGTACGCATTAGGGGTCACAAATAAAATGTAATTGAAATTCGTCGCATCAGTGGTGAGGAAGGCAGTATGATAAACATCAAAACCAGTTGGTTGTCGGATGAAACTAGGTGGTGTTTCTAAAAATATTATTTCAACTCTTTTCTATTCCCTCTGGCAATTAAACGGGTTTTTATGTTTTCGTTTCTGCCTATTCTGCCCTTTCCTTTATTATTTGCCTGCAAGCTTTTAACTGACATAATCTATGTAACCCTAATACTCATTTAAACTTGTCGCGTCAAACGTGCACTCCTTCGGTTCATTAATCTGTTACTAAACGCATTAATCTGTTACTAACTACTTGGTGTTAAGTACATTTGGAATCTTCGTTCAAGTCAAAAATATCTAACGACAGTAATTTAGTACATTCATCTACTGAAATATTGGAAATTTAATGACTTCCCATAAAAATTTATGTTGTAAGACCCCAATTTTTTTCAAAAATATTATTTTTCTACAAAGCTTGTCAATTAGGTACTTAAAACTCGAGAAGAAGTCAAGTAGTTGTGCTTAACCAGGTGATTGAAATCAGATTTAATTGTATATCTATAAAACGAACGTCACGCATGTGTGTCGAACCTGACTGGCTTCGAAATTTACTAAGATTTGACACGATTTGCCTACGAGGAAGTCATTTACTATCCAATAGGACACCTGCAAGTGGCGTAGTGTGGTTATCTCGATCCTGATTGGTTGTTGAAACGTGGCATTTGTTTACTTTAAAAACTGTTCTTTCCTTTCATTTTAAATATAATGGTAAGGTATATGGTATATACTTTACCAAATGGTATATTATGATTTAATTCTATTTCGAGTAAGCCAAACCCGTCAAGTATCAATTCGCTTAAGTGACACATTCTATATCCTCATTTAACACGCCATTTTGCTGATAAGCAATCAGCTGGCGTTGATATCATAGGTCACGTGTATGGGTATTGGTTATCTTCTTCTTCTTGAAAGGCAAGTACCCCATTGAATATCATTAAATTTTTAATTGCAAAAAATATTTTTATTTAACGTTTTTTTTCTTAATCATAGACTTATCTTGGATATTGCACTTACACATTAATTTGTAAAAACTTACATTTCATTTCAGAACACTTCTCACAGACGATGAAATGGTTGGAACAAAGATGAGACTTGAAAATGATAGTGTTTCTCGTGATTTGAAAAAACAATACGGTGGCGAGTATTTCGAAGAGTTAAGGATCGCTACTTTACGTTATCTGAATGTATGCTGTTCAACTGAAACTGTCCGTGTCATAGATGATCTAGAAACAGCCGTATGCTCAAAATATCCGAAAATTGTGTATAAGCCTTGCCGAAATTATTTAATGGGTGTGTTTGTCGATGCATTTGAGTTAATGCCATATAATCTTCGAGACCTGCTCGTGAATGTTATGTGTTATCTTTTATCATTTCCTAAACCCTTGAAGTCATAAAATATCAATAACAAAATATGCAGTGTCTCAAAAATGTCCGACGAACTGGAAAATCAATTTAAGAAAAACGAAAAGAAATAGAAATGTATGGATGATTTGCTAAGAAACAATTGCAAAAAAACAAGATTTAAAACAATAAAACAACCTTTTATTCTGCATGTCAGACTATTCCTAGGGAAGATTTAGATGGTGGTTATGAATTTGATCCTGGATGCTAACTATACAATCAGCGCGTACAGGCAGCAAGATGAACGTTAAATGTGTTGTGACTGAAAATACTCATGTTGTGGATATTTGTAGAGAAGGGTACCAACTACCAATTCAGGATCTGCCTTTGTCGTCAGCTCGGGGTCGAAATTAGGTGCTTATCCTACCATGGTTGTTAAAAGCGGGAGATCTGAAATGGACTATAGGTGTTTGAAGATGGTTGCGTGTGCTGTAAATGGTGGTTGTTTTGAAAACATTGTCTATAATTTTTCTCAGCAGCGCTAAATATTACAGAAATTTGTAACTAAATTCAAAATTAGTTGAGAATAAATACCTTGTTTTTATATGCTAATACGATTTTTTTCATCATTTCCTAAGCATGCAATGTCATAAAATAAACATTCTTCTTACTGTTATTATTGAGTAGACTGGATGACCCAGAAAATAAAAATGTATATAGCGCTGAATTTTGCTTAAGAAACCAGATATTTATTCTGACAAAGTTTGGAGTTTCGGCACAAAATTTGTTAACGGATGATGCTCCTTAAAGGAAAAACTGCAAAAAAAAGAGTTTTCTGTTACATGACAGACCACTTCAACTGAAACAAAAGCTCAGATCTATGCTATTTTTTGCCTTTTTGCTTTTAGGGTATTTGGAAATTACCTATCTTTATAAGCAAATTAAGAATTCTTCTGAGAGATTAGAAGTGAAAATGTATCACATTGATAAATGAGCAGCAACTCACTATTCACATATAATAAGACTAATCTCAAATGACATTTCACAAAAAACTGCTCATCACTATTTATATATGAAGGTAAAAGTATTCACATATGACAAGTGAAAAAAAAGAATTGTCAGCGAACTCAATTTTGGCTGAAAATATGAGAAAATATTGTATTTCTTAAACCCCTGAAAAATTCCTTCCTTTAAAGTTAGCAAATAATCAATCTTTTCATTCATGATGAAAATAAGTAGCAGATGAGTTTCAATGTAGCTAAATCTAAAACTTCTCGCAATATTTTTTGATAAAATTCCATTGCAACATGGATTACTTTTTTAGATTTATTTAAATTGTATCACAATTTTGATCCCAATGCTTTTTCTTAGGAATTTGTTGTTTCGAAGTTTTTTGTATACATAACCATATTTACGGTTTAAAAACAATATTATTCACTATGCTAGCTATAAGAAAATTCAAAAATCAAATTTAATAATTATTAATTAATGGCTAATTCTAAAACACAAGTAGCACACTGTAGCCGTATAACTGTCTGATAACTGTTGTGCAAATTATGCGACAACGTGAGTTTTTAAAACTTTTCATTTATCATGTATAATATTGGTTTTGCTTATATACATGGATATCATCTCTATATATCTATAAATCTCTTTCTCTCTCTCTCTCTCTCTCTCTCTCTCTCTATATATATATATATATATATATATATATATATATATATATATATATATATATATATATATATATATATATATATATATATATATATATATATATATATATATGTATATAATGTTTGGCATATTTTCTATCAAGAAGTAAATTTTGCTACCACTGAACGAAATATATATGTGTGGTGTGTATATATTTTTAATGAAGTACATTTTTATAGCAAAAATATGATCTGAAATTTTGTACATAGTTCATGGAAAAGTTTGGGCAATTAATTTCTGAAAGTGAGTTACAACAATATCGTTGTAGGAGAAGTTAGGAAATGTATTCATAAATTTAAGTAACAGGTGATACTTATTAAATTAGGAAAGTTTGATAATATTGGGTTTGTATTGTATATGAATTATCGGTAAGTCACCTTATTCAGTTATATACTATCAGATTCTTTTAATACGATTTAAATTACCAGATGTACTGATATGAAGGTTGCTGGGTTGGGCTCAAAATTACAAGGCTACGGTCTTCAACATTGATAGCCGTAAATTTAGGCTGTTCTGAGCCTGTTCTGGAATAAATAGTAAAAATTTATTTAGTCATTTATGTATTTATTTAGTTTTTGACGAAACAGTATATTATTTTCTAACTTCTTGGCTTAACTGCTTTTTCTGCAAAATTCGGAAAACTATAGTGCTGCATTAAGAATTCTGTTAATAGTATGAAATTGAAAAAAAAAATTATTTTGGTATGCCTACTTCTTTGCTAATACTTGTCAGATCCTTTAAGTGGGTTAGTAAAAACTTTAACAAAATCTGACGAATGACTATTGAGGAAAGTGAGATTTGTCTAATTTCAATGATATTAGGGATTGAGAGTTGTTTGAATGTCAATTACCTATTTATTAATACACTAATTAGAGTTTTGGAAGAGTTTGTTTCATTTAATTCCTGAAAATGTATTTCCTGAGATTTAGTTGTTAAGTTTTGATTTTTAAAGTTTGAAGTATTTTTTAAATTCTGTCCAACTTGACCATTTTCGAAGGAAAAAAATGCTTAAAACTTTAAAAATAAATCTTTGCGTCGAATTTCATTAAAATAATTTTTGATGATCAAAATTTAACAAAAATTATCCGAAAATATTAATTAATGACTTAATAGATAAGGGCTTTTATACTCATATAACTCTCCATAAAAAACAGATTCTGAAACTTAGCCGTGTCAGAGGTCGGGAGCTAGGCAGCGCATGTTCCCCTCAGCAATGTTATTTCATTTTCAATGTCATGTTTTTTTTTATTTCTTCAAAAAAGAACATCAAATTTTGTTTTTTATTAATTAAAATGTTTAAATATCTTACATATAATTGAGTAAAATAAACTATTTATAAATTTTTTAAAAAAAAATGACATCTTTTATTATATAACGGCATTTTATAGTAATCACTTTTGTGAACGTGGTATCTTAAAAATCATTAAGGAAAATTTACAAATTTTTAGCCAACAATTTTAAGGTTATATCCCTGCAAGCTCTTAACAGCTCGTGATCGACGGTTTGGTGATCATTGATTTATTAAACAATATAAACTTTTATTCATCATAATAATTTCTTCTATATAATATACTAAAATTCCGCACTCGGTTCACACCGACCACGGAAGTGACGTAAAATACCCTCAGTGGTAGGCGGATCATGGGTTAGAGTCCCCTTGCTGTCGTGCTAGCAATAGAGGGGTCTTCGTGGTTTTCCTCTCACTGTGACGCAAATGCGGATAAGTCCAATCAAAAAAATCTTCCACGAAGACAAATTTCTCCCAATATTTGATCCAGGAGTTCCATTGTGTTCTGGACTAGCTTCAAAATGAGAATGCTACAGAGTTGAACAATGGTAGTCGTAAACTCAAAAATTGGGTCGGTTGTTCAACGACTGCTATAAAATATAATGTTCTAATTTTTGCACTCAATTTTTTTTCTGTCAAACTTTCTAGCGTTATTTTTATTTTTTTCTCATACTTGGAATTAACAGCATATTTCGTATTCGAAATTAATTTTTAGATTCGTTTGCAGCATACAGCAAGCATTTATTGATTTTTGATAGACTAATGTTTTACATTTTTATTATTTTTAAATTATTTTTGCAATAAATTTCATCTATAACGATGGATACCTTTTTTTTATTACTAATTAGTTTTAAAATAGTGATCTATTTGTGTTCAATCTTTGAACAGAAAGTGATTCAAATTATTTTAAATCAGTTTCATAAGACTTGAACATTGTCACGTTACTAATTTTCATAAGCGTCACAAATCTAAGAATTACACAATTAAATTATCTAGTTCATATTATAATGGATGTAATCGCGGAAAGAAGTTAAAATAAGCTTATAACTTTTTGGATAAAGTTTTAACGAAGTTAAAAGTAGGGATAAAGTTTTTTAACGAAATATAATTTCGATCTTCTATTCTCTTTAATCTGATTTAAATGACCAATAATTCATTATAAATAGAAAGCATATATATTTACTTTCTATTAGTGAGAAAAAGAAGGACAGAAAATAATATGTTGCATGAAAAAAACTTTTTAAATTCTAAATTTATAACCATTTAAGGGCAAAAAAAGATATTTTTAATGAACGAAGTTGCTATTGACGATCAAATTGAGCTACAGGTGGCGTAGAGCAGAACTCTCTACCAATTTCAACACTTCGAAGCTCGCGTGCTTTCACTATTAGCGTGTGGAAAGTCATAGGATAAGGAAGTAAGCTAGTTTCTGTCTTGATTTTTATATAGATTAAAATTTTTTAAGTGAGGAAACAATATGGAACTGAAAACTACATACTTGAACATAGCTCTGAAAGGAAGTGTCTTGAAAATTTTTAAAAATAGTTATGACAATTAAATACAAAAAATATTAAAAAAGGGAAAAATATTGTCGAACATTCCTATAGATCTGAGAAGAGGAGGAGAGGGAGGGGTGGCCAGTCAAGACATGGAACAGGTCTTAATTCCAGATAGCGTATTCGGGCGTTGCGATCTCGAATTTATGAAGTAGTTTTAGTTACCAAAATGGCTAAAGAAAAGAAACATGGATGGTTGACTGAATGTAAGCAATAACAAGTTTTCTGAAACAGGAAGAAATTTAGAAAACTTTCGATGTATCCCTCTCCTTGCGTTTTGCGTACGATGAGGAACAAGCTTAATTTCCAAGGAAGTTTTATTATAGTGATTTGTGTTTAAATTTATGCGCAATTTTACTTTTCATAAGAGTTTACTATAATTTATTAATTCTAACAGGTAGTGAGCCTAAAAGAAATTTAACAAAATTGATATCATAGCATAAATAAGGTGTAAGGTTTGCCATATTTTGAGCGTTATCCCTTATTCGGCTATATTTGTGTAAAATTGTGTCGTTTGTTTTATTTTGGGTCAGCATTATAGCAAGCTTGCGGAATCTTCCAAATTCGTTTGTTGTTTGTTTCGTTGAAAGTTAAATTGCGAGAACGCGTTGCATTGAAAACACTACAAGTATAATAATATTAGATGGCAGATGGCATGTTTTTTTCAAGCTTAATCGTAAAAATCAGTCGGAAATAGTACCCCGAAAGTCTCAAGGTGAATTTTGACACTAGCGACATCTACGCTTTTTTTTACATGGTCAACCATCCATAGAAAAAAAAAGTAAAAAGAGCTAAAAGCGAACTGAAACTATGACGTAATCGAAACTTACTTGAACTTTCCGTTTGTTCTGTTTTCACCGTTTATTGCAAGTTAGTTCAATATGTAATACAAATTATACACAAAAAGCACTGATGCAGTTTATTACGTTTTTATCATCGGAATTAGTTTATGAACAATGCACATGTTCCATCTCGTTCTACTTTCAAATTGAAATACATGCTTTTGACTACGGTATTATGCGAAACATTTATTTCTCTTTGTCAATATGTCATATATTAGTTCAACGTAAGTAAATTTAATTACTTTCTACTTATAAATATATAGTTTTATTTTGATGCATGTTTTTAATCATACGTTTTTTTTTTAGCTCTAAAGAGAAACATGCTAGACCAAGACTTTGTGCAGGAGCTAAAATGTTTGGTGAAGGTAAGTATTAATTTAATTAATTAAAATTGATATTTTTTTCTTTTCTCGTGAATTTTTCATAATGTTATTATTTCTTAATGTCATCTTAGCATTATGTGGCTATCTTTTCTTTTTTAAATTTAATACCTATGGGAACTTTTTGGCCAAATTATATCTGTTTTCACAAATTCTGTAATTATTTTTTGTGTATTGTTGCTTGGCGTATTTATAGTAGTATTTTTTCATTTAGTTTTGTGATTTTTTAATTGTGTTATCACTTCTAATGTGAAGCTTGTTATCAGTTTAGATAGAATCTTCTGAGAAAAAAACTACTAAAAATTAACCATAACCAAACCTCCCCATTCAATAAGGTATGGTGGATATCATACCTGCCAACTCTTCCGGATTTTCCGGAAGATTTTATTTTCATATTTAAAGTGGTAGTAATTATATACTATTTTTTCTTTTATAATCTTAATTTTTAAATGATATTGATCACCACTATTCTTACAAATATTAAGCACAGATATTAATATGCGTTTTCTCAAATACAACGTATTTGTTTGCATAAAATTGAAGTTTTAATTCCATTTTAGTACCACTGGGAAAAATGATAATGGAAGGGATTAAAAGTTGGCAGGTATGGGATATGAGTTCCCCCCCACCCCCTCCTTATTTTTACTTCGTTCATGTGCATGTTTATCAGAACTATTGCTGCATTTAACTGAATACTAAGTCAAAGATTTTGTGGACCTTTGAGACCTTCAATTTTTGTTGAAACCACCTACTCAGTGTTTTTCTCCAGTGGTTTTAGGAAAATGAGAGTCCCAGGTTTTTGTCCCTATTTATATTAAATGTTTGTTTTCTTAATCTAATTTATAATAGTGAACATATTTTTTTCCTTCATAGTTTAATTTTTATATGTTATGTACTGTCTAATTCTACTGTATTAATTTTATCAATATGGGAAGTTTCTTTGTATATGTCTTCTAAATGTCTGGAGCCTTATATCTTCCTTTATATATCAACTAATAAATGAAGAAACAAGATATATGGTCCCAATAGTTTTGTTTATGAAAGCAGTCCAAGGTTGGTACTTCTTAATGCTAATTTTACTTATTTCATATTTTGCCATATTTCGATAATTTTTAAACGATATGAAGCATTTTTGCTCTTATTTATAAAATTCATTTATCTAAAGAAGTATGCAATAAATAATTTTTTTTTTTTTTTTTGTAATTGCAAAGTATACAAATTTTTGCATCACTTTGAAGAATGTGATTCTATGTACCAAAATATCAAATTTGAATAAAATCAGCAAATAGTTCCTGAAAAATCAAATTTTAAGCATCTGACTTTTTTAAAATTTGACTTCTTAAGATCTCTTTAACTGATTTTGTTCAAATTTTGTAATATAAAAATACATTCTTTATAATAATGGCAGAATTTATATTTCTTACAATTCAAAGTTTTCCGGAATATTAAATCAAGTAATTAAGGCTTTTAATTACTAAAAATAATGTTTTGCATCCATAATTGTCTTTAAATAAAAAAGTTTTATATTTTTGTTTTTAGTTTTATAATTTTTGTCAAAAATTTTTCATCGTACTTTAAATTTCACGAGAAATGACTATATGAGCTTAAAGTGACATTAAGAGGTCCACGACTGCTCTCGTGACCGAACTTTTGGATCTGTTTTGAAAACTTAAAATATTGTCTGCACTAATTATCATATTTAAGGTCACACATTTAAACCATTAAGATTGAATCCTTGTACATGAAAATCTGATCTATAGGATCAAAAGTTATTTATGGTGTTTAGTTTTTTTATTCTGTACAAAAAAAAAAAAAAAGATTGGTTTTGTAGTTTGTACTGTATAAAACTAAACTAACAAAAAATATCTTGATTAAATCTGTCATTTCAGCTCCACAAGCCTTCAAATCTTAGTTATCTAGTCTTAACCCACTTTCCTCTTTAACATTTTTAGTTATTGAACTATATATTTCTAAATAGGTAGATTTTTTTTATTTGCTCATAAATTGCTATTCTACTCATTTTTGTTTTGACAAATTTTACTTTTAAATTTTAGCTCTTAGACAAATTCGGACTTCTAGAAATGTGAAGCCCAGCGCAAGTTCCTCCATTAGATCAAATGATGGAAGCCTTGAAAATAAAGGTATAATAACTCTTAGTTGGAAATGAATAAATTTTGAGTATACTAGAATTGTTTAATATATTATATGAACCTCTTTAATAAAAACTAGTATTTCTTCCAAGTTTTGAATGATTATTTGTGGAGTTGTGTGCATATAGCTGTGGTGGCCCTAAGCTTTTCTTTTTCAAAACTGGGGTTCCAGGGCTGATTAAGCTCCGGAAAAATCTGGATTTTTCGCTACTAGTGATCCAGAAGTTTCCGGAGATCGAAGGTTCAGACGTTTCAAAAAACCATTGATCACAGAAGTTTTCGGAAATCAAATTTTCAAAGGTGGAACTTAAAAACACAGTTTATTTTATTTGTTTGTAAGGGAGAGCCAGATATATACTTTATAAGCTTATATTCATGATTAATATTCATTTTTTATCAGTAAATAATTGTTATAATCATAAAATCGAGAAAGAAAGACATATTTGTAAATTTTAATTACTTCTCCAGGTCATCGTAGGTATGTGTAAATGATATAGGTATGTGTAAAATTTTAAAAATATTTTAAGTAAACTAAGAAATATTGAGAAAAAGGAAGAAAAAAAACATGTTAAAATTTTTTTTCAATTTAAACTTTTCTTTTTTAACTCAAGAAATTTTCCAGAATTTTGACTTGGGCTCACAATCAACCCTGATAATCCCTAATGAGAGCTTCAGATATAAAGGTGTCAGTTAGTCCTTGAAAATTACTGCATCACATTGTCACCATTGAAATTGTGAAACCATAACCTCAATGACACTCCTCCCCATGACCAACAACTGCCTGTTGCGGTAGTGTTTATTTTATGTTTGCTTCATAGGCAATTGAAAAGGATATGTTTGTATCATTCTTTTTTTCTAATATGAAGAAGATAAAGGATGCTAATTTTTAATGAAAATTATCAACCATCACTATTTTTATTTATTAATTTATTTTTTTTTAATTTGAAACTTTGTTACAGGAATCTTAGTTTCAAAATAAAATTTGAGAATTTTCTAGAAATATGAGACAGATCAGGAAAATAACCTATCTTAAAATTCATAGTAATATAATAAGCAGCCAGTGTGGTTCAAAGTAAATAAATCTAACATATAATTGCAATAAAATACATTATTTATTAAAATATAATGTGGTTCAAAAACCCTTCTTTAATAATTTCTAATTATAACTTTTTTCTTAAATGTAACCGTTTATTCTGTTAAACAAAGCTATTCTCAAGGCTAAATTGCTTTAATTGTTTTTGTAAGTTTTGGTTCTTAATCGCAACTTCATGTGATGGCTATGCGATTGCTGTGACATTATTTTAATTTATTAATGCATGGATTTTATTAATAATAATACATTGTGATTTTTTAAATTAAGTTCTTATTCAAAATATTGTTTAATTTATAAAATTATTTGTGTATTATAAAATCTACATGCACAACCTTTGCCTAGTGAAATTCTATTGTTACAAAATGTAATGAGCAACATATTTTCTATTTAAAAAGTAAGTTTCATCGCTTATTAAATAAAATTTCATTATGTACCCGATGAACTATTGCAGTGGATATCAGAAATGTGATTTAGAATTTTGTTGATATTTTCTGGTATAGTTGAGAAATTTTATTTCTGAACTTATGTTAAGAACTGAAATGCAACATAAACTTTTTTAAAGATTGAGTATGTTTCAAGTTGTTTTTGTGTGCTATGCTTGAGGATTTCAATTTACCTTTTTATTGTATTTTATTTTTAATTTATTTTGATATGGAAATTAAAATTATTCAAAAAATATTTTTCCTTCTCAAAGAAAATTAAAATTGTTGACAAAATTTTACAACAATAAAAATTATGTGTGTTTTTTATTCACGTGTACTGTATTTGGTATAAAGTATTTTCCCAAATTGATTGCCACTATACCCTTGGGTTCCATGTATTGAGGCAAAGGGTTCCATAGCTTTGTATTATATTAATTCTTTAATGATATATAACTGCATCTTTTTAAAAGGGGGGAAAAAATTCAAAATACAGTTCTGGATTATAAAATTCAGACCGCTATTTTCACGTATAAATTTTACTATTTATATGTGAATTGAAAAAGTTGTGAGGATTCTTAATTGCTTTGCTACTTCATATTAGCCTAATGCTGGTTTTTTAGTAGTTATTTTAGCAAAAGAGCATATATCACTCAAAATTAAGAATTGAAAAGGAAATGCGAGTAACTATATCAAACTTTATTCCGCGATTGGATAAATTATGTGATGAACAGCAAACTCACCTATTGCACTCAATGAATTTATTATACTATAGTTAGTGTTTCATTGTCTTACTTATTTGAATATGCATGTTAATACAGTAAGACCTCGATCGATCGTTTCTTATGGGATCATTCGTTACAAACGATGGAGACATTAAGACCACGAATGCAGGTCAACATAAATTTTTTATCAAATAATTACTTGAAAAAGTGTGAAAAGTTATTAATTTATATAAATAATGAAAGACTAGCAAATTTTTACCAAAAGTATTAAAAATTTTATTTAAAAAATAATGCTGTTACTGCTAAAATATATCTAGAAATTTTAGTTTAAACATACTCCTCCCCCCTTCTAAATGCAAGCGATAAATTTTCAACGTTTGTTACAGATTGCTGTGTGAATGTAGAAAGTTGCTCATTGTTGTTTCTAAGGCTTTAAGGCATCTTATGAAAGATGGCAGTGATTAAGGTTTTGCTTCACTATCTTCATCATTATCGTTAGCACTTTTTGACTTTCTGCAACCGTATTTTCAATCAACATATTATAAATTTCACTATTTTTATCAACTGATGCATGAACATCAAGGATAATACCTGAGGCATAATAACCAAGCTATATTCGATCCACATTTTCTTTATTTATCGTCAGGAGTTATCATTTTTCTTTTCAAAATAAAATCACTACAATTACTATTAAAATGTGGTAACATTTCTGAACAATAGAACCCGGAATTTTCTACCCTCAAAAACAATCTAAACACATATTAGCAACATTACAAAAATAGCATTTTGTGATGGACCAATTACCACTAGACGATACATTAAAGAAATTGAAAAATGCAAGAACTGTTCAGCATTATTATACTCCAAACAATCATTATATGAATGGGTGCCATGGTGCAATTTCTAATCCCTTAAAGGTGTTGCAACTTCAGAAAAATTGCAATTATTTGATATCGGAGCTTATGAAAGTGAATTGAGATCATAACCTACATTTTATTTTGCAGGGGTAAAACTGCGCTGTATATATAGTAGTATTTAAAAGAATAATGTAGTTAGTGTAGTGTGCATTAAAATAATTAGCTTAATTAATAAATTAATATATTTTTTTAATTTCTCATTGATAATGTTTACAAATACTATTTAAAACTACTAATTATTACTGAAAAAATAGTAAAAGTTATTGTTTTCAAGAAATATTTAATGTTCATGGCTGTTTTTTTACTATTACTTTTAATGGTTTCTATTTTCTACTCAGCCTTTTTGTAATTTTTATAATTATTGAAAACTCAAAATTTTGGTTACTAAGGCACGTAAGGGAGAAATTTTTAAGTATGGCACTTTAAAGATGTCCAAAGTTTAAAATAAATTAATTTCAACTTTAATTATTTTTAGCATTTGATATATAAAATGTTTGTATTTAAAATCATACAGAAATGTTTTGGTTATGATTTATACAGGAAAGTATGAAGAAAAAAGTATTTTGTTACATTGTAAAAAGAAAAATTAAATATGTTTTGGTTTGGGAAATAGGTTGAACTTCTCCCATCACGCATGAAATTTTCGCCGTAGTTACTCTTTTGCTTAGAAACGCTTCCTAATAAACATGTATTTTCCAAGCAAAAAAAATCTTTTTATACATTTTATTTAATTCTGCATTTTTCTAAAGTAATTGTTCATATAAAGCGTTTATCCCTGTAATAATTTTTTCATTTTTATTTCAGCCTCACTAAATCTACCGGATAATCTAGAAATCATTGAGGTAAAAAAAGTTTTTGTGAAGCTTTATGAACTGATATATTTATTCATTAAATATATCATTCATGTTATGTTTATATATTCACCATATATATATATTGATAAAATATATTCTACTACTTACAAAACAAAACTTTATTCTAAGTTATAGCTGAGGCAGAAGTTTTGTTTTAACTTGGCTAATCATTTGTCTGTCTTATTTTGTTGATTTGTTTATTTTGTTATATGAACTTTGGTTTCTCTTTTGTTTTGTTTGTAAAGAAGTGCATTTTTTACTATGTATATTTACTTAGTTTTTAAAATTCGAACTTATATGTAATTCTCAGTATCTTTAGATGAGCCTAAAAAATGTTGTAAGCACTCTTTTGCCTTACTGCAAAGTAAAGCAAAAAATCTGATTTTTTAAAAAAAAAATTTTAGCTTTGAAAAAAAAAGTTTTTGCCATTTATTGTTATTTCATTGTAACATTTTAAAATAAATTGTTCTAAGAAAAAATTGATCTTATTATTATCCAGTTAGAGTTATGAATTTCAGAATATTTTCTGGTTCCAAAAATTTTCTGAAATTTATAATTCTAACTGGATTTTATTAATAATAATAAAAAAAACTGATACTTAAATATGCAATTAAAAAAAAATGTTTACAACATATTTTTTTCACAAACTTTAAGTGTGGAATTTTCTCTCTGAAAGTTTCTTTCATTAACTGTGAAACATCAATTTTAAATTGTAATGGAAAAATACTTTAATTAGATAAATTTTAAATGCTGGTATTCTGTTAAGAAAGCTCAATTTATTATTTTTAAACATGAACCTTACAAAATGAATCATGCCATTTATAACAAACTAATAGCCATTTTTCAATTTTACATTTGTTAATTATTTGCAGGTTACTTCTGACTCTTTAGACCAACAAAAAGCTGCAAATAGAAAAGTAACTTATGGTGCTCAATCCAAAAATAGATTGCACCCCAAACATAGCATTGCACCAAATGAATCTTTGGATTCTGATCCTAAATCAAAAGATAGATTATACCAAACATTTGATACCGAATATCCTTCTTCAAATAAGGAAATTGAATTGCAAGTTTCAAGGCTTAATGAGCTTTCTTTAATTGACAAAAATTATAATTGTGAGAATGACTCAAATTTAACTTTTGAAACTCAAATCAAGTCAGAAGAAGAAAACAGACAAGCGACATATTTTAAATCATATCAGACTAAACAATCTTTCGGAAAAGATAAAAACAATAATGATGGGGGTAGATCGATATTTTGGGAAAAGGAAAGCAATACTGGTAATAGCAACTCAATATATAATGAGGAACAAAACAATGATAAAATTGATTTTTTTAGGGAAAATGTAAATAATAGTAATAAAAGCATCTCCATGTTTAGGGAGAATGAAAGTCATAAAGATATTTTTTCTTCTGATGAAGACTGTAGCTCACAAATACACTGTTCTAATGCCTATGAATGTAATAAAATATTTAAAGACAGTTCATCGGTTTCAAAACAACACACCTTATCTCTAAATGAACTGTGTACTCGCAAAGAACATAAGGAGCCTTCCAAACCCGGGGTCAAGCATGTATCAGTAAATAAAAGCAAATATTTTGTACCCCAAAACTTTTTGGGTAAAATTTATGATTTTCCTGTTCATCATTCTAAAGATACTTCACATTTATTATCTACTCAGAATGTTTCTAAAAATAGTCTGATCAAAAATTCTTCCCTATCCACTATACTCCCTAAGCATTTTTATAAAAGTAATGTGAAACAAGGCAATTCTGGTTTATCAAATAATCATAAATGTTTTGCCGGTAAAGCTCCTGCAACAAACCAAATTTTCAACTACAGAAAAGAAATTGAATTCGAAGAACTTTCTGACGAGACATTGGGAAAAAAGTGTGATAGTGTGTCATCCAAAGGACACCATGTCCTCTTGAGTGAAATATTTGGTCCACCACAAAATTTTGACAATAGTTTTTTAGAAAAGCCTGTTGATAGTTTTCAAGACAATTTAAAATGTAAACAAGATATTGTTCAAAAAGATATAGTCACTGTTAACAATAAGTATTGCAATGCTTTGTCTGATGAGCTTCTTTCTAATAACTGCAAAAAGGAAAAAGTGTCTGTACCGCAGAAAACAGATTTTTGTTCATCCTATTCTGTTCCTCTATGCTTAAGAAATCCTTCAAAATATCATTCATTTAAAAAATATACTGTAGATTCAACGAAAGGCTCTGTTCAGCATTTTGAGAATGATGCTTCTCATAAGATTAATCCAATGACCTTGAAAAGTTATTCTAGTCCCTTAAATGAGATAATTTATCCAGAGTCTCAGAGTTCTAAAACTGCAGTAACTATATCAAAAAGTTCACTTAGGCAGCTGAAAAGTTCTTCATTAGAATGTCTTGAACAAAAGTACACTAATACTAATCATTCTAACGATGTACATCAAATTTCTAATTCTGAAATCGACTATGATAAAAATATGTACAAACAGACTCAGCCTTTAAGCAAATGTGATACTTACTACTCGTGCTCAACCAAATGTGCACCTTTATATGTTAGTCATTCATTAACAGACAAACAAGTGCCATTATCCTCTGTAAGGAATGAATCTGCTTGTATTTTTAACTTAAAAGATAAGGATATGAAGATAAGCAAAGATTTCGATTCCAGTACTGCTAGTCATTCATCGTCACCCAAATATGTGTCTTTGTCCTCCGACTGCAGGATAAGGAATAAAGAAGCAGTTGGTACAGAACAAATATTCTCATCGACTCATTCATTGTTGTCTGAATGTAGTGAAGAACCTCGATATTGTGATACTTACTACTCGTCTGCAGCCAAATATATGCCATTGTCATCTAACTATGCAATGAATAAAGAATATGCTGGTGCATTTAACTCAAAACAGATGACAGCACAAGTGGAAAATTCTAGTCATTCATTTCTAGACAAAAATCCGTCATTATCTTCAGTAATGAATGAATGTGCATTTAACTCGAAACATAGGGCAATGAAGGTACATGAAGATTCAGATTCCAGTACCTCTAGTCGTTCATTGTCACAAAAATATGTGCCTTTATCCTCAGTAATGAATGAATGTGCAAAACAAAGTGCAAATAAGGTAAATAGTGATTCTGATTCCAGTACTTCTAGTCGTTCCTCGTCACACAAATATGTGCCTTTTTCCTCACACTGCTTAATGATGAATAAAAAAGTAGCTGGTACAAAACAGATAACAGTAAAAAATGCTTCTAGTCAACCATTGCTGTTTTCTGGATTTGGTGAAGAACTTCAACATTTAAGTGATGTTGCTTCAGATTCTTCCTCAAGTGGACATGATTTACAGATATGTGATAATTCCTTTAGGAAACTTACCACCGACACAATCTCTTTTCAAGAATACATGAAACAAGAGGACTTTGCTATTAAATGCAATACTGATTTTATAGTGCCATCAAAGTTTTCCTATGATTCAAATGGTGATTTACCTCTCTCAAGTTCAGTGTTGGAAGTTGTACCTGATCTTCTCATTGGAACCTGTCTTGTAGATCCTTCTGATTGACTGATTGATTTTAATCTAGCTATATCTTCCAATAACAGTGTTGGAAGTTGTACCTGATCTTCTCATTGGAACCTGTCTTGTAGATCCTTCTGATTGACTGATTGATTTTAATCTAGCTATATCTTCCAATAACTTCATTGCCGATAAGGTTTGGCATAGTTCAGTATTTTGCTTGACATCATGGTGGATTTCTACTTGTATTGTTATTTTATAACTTAAGCCTATTTTTATTTTTATTGTTTTTTGCATTTTTATACATTATATTGTGATACAGGTATATTCAGGAATGAATGATAGTTTTGCATTACTTTACTTTTGTAATTGCATTGTTGGGTCTTGTGAAGTAAATACAAGGACACACATAAAATACCTTTACTGTCATTCAAAGTTATCATCATTAGCCATAATTAACTTTTGTCATAGATTGTCCAGCTGCTGGAACTAATAAAAAAAACAATTCTTTTCATATTCCTTGGCACACTGTTGAAATCCTTAACATCTTCCATTTAGTCTCTAAAATGTCTTGTATTAAAATAACTTTAAATACCACTTTTTATTTAATGTTTTAACTGTTACATTTTCACTAACATTTCATGTGTCACCACTGCAGATTGACCAAACTGAAGCTTGGGTTTTTTTTTTAATCAGAAAATTCCTAAACAAATATAATAACATTTTAGAAAGGTTATTTTTTCCCCTTCGGATTATTAAAGTTGATAGTCTAGAAATAAAGTTGCTTCATAAAGATACATATTATACATTTTTGTGTAATGAATTATTATTTTTAACTGAAAATTTGTCATTTGCTTTAAATTTTAAGATATCATCGGCTAGTATCATTTACAAAATTTGAGATTTGTTTATCTATATGTTGTGTATCTACAATCAGCTTTACTAAATATCTTATACTTAATTTTATATTTTTCAGTATTTTTTTATTTATTCTTTATTATTTTTTATTTATTTTTTAGTTGGTCATTGTCTTAATTATTAATTAGAGATTTTTTTAAGTTTAATCTCACATTTATCATCTTATATCATTTTGTTTAAATTAGTTGACTAATCTAATTTTGAATACATTACGTTTATACTTGACTATTAATATATTGTATACTTTAAAAAAAAATTTCTTTCAATATTTTATTACAAAATTGCTTTTACTCTTTATAATTTGATCTTTATGTAGTCATTTTTTAAAAGTATCTCCAGTTATTTGATTTAATTTACTTTCTATGTTCAAAATCATTACAACAATGTAAGTGTTGTTTTAGCTCTGTTTTAAAAATTTCAAATAACATAAATCTTGAAATTTATAATTATACTTTAAATTTCCCAATTTCATTACCACAATGCAACTTGCGAAGTTTAAATTAACACCCCTCTCCTTTTTTTCCCCCATTCTATATTTTTATGAGTATTTCAAAGTTTCATTACAGTCTGTGCTTATTTGTTTTTGAAAATAAAACATTTTCTCATACTATAAGTAGTATTTTTTTCTTTTGTATGCAGCTCATAGCTGTTTATTAAAAACTTTTCAATAATATTATATAAATGTACAGTATTTTGAAGTAGTAATATTAAATTATGCTTAGTCTATTTTTGCTATCTAAAGTATAAAATAATGCACTCAGATGCTTGAAAGTCAAATGCATATACTTTCAACCATTATAATTGTTTAGTGCAGAATTTATTGAATCTTATAGTATTGGTTGTAGAAATGTTGATTTACTAGTGTATAATTATGCATATTCTGGAGTATTTATTGTTATTTAAAATATGATTTTTGTTCTATGTATATATTTAACAAAATGTAGTCAGGATATTTTATTCAAAATCGTTAAAATACATTTGTACTTAATTTTGTGTTTATACCTGAAAAAAAAAAAAAAAAGATTTATTCTGGAATATTTGTTTTCATTAGGAAGTATATTTTTTAAATGTTTGAAAGTTTTTGTTTTAATATTGATTACTAGTGTATAATTATGCTTATTCTGGTGTATTTGTTATCTAATGTGGAGTTTTTAAAAGTTTAAAAATTGAATGAATGTAAATAATTAACAATATATAAACAGGATTTTTTTTTTTAACTCAGAATTATAGAAATATATTTCTGCTGGTTGTTAACATACTGTGAAAAATTATATTTATTCTAGAGTTTTTGTTGTTTTTCTACAGCTTAATTTTTAAATATTTGAAAGTCAAATTAACAAGTAGTCAGCATTTTTTTTTCCTTAATTATTAAATCATGCTCTTACTGATTGCTGAAATATTGTTATACCTGTGTAAGATTATGTTTATTCTGGAGTATTATAGTTGTTGGAAATTTTTTAATATTCTGATGTCAAACAGTTTTGTCTATCTTTTAAGTCAGAAGAAATATCAAGTATATCACCTGCAAAATACTTTAATCTTATCTTTTTTTTATTATTATTTATGTTAGAGATGTTTGCTTATAAAACAATTACAATGTATCGATATTTATACAGTATCTCTCGATTACTTTGCACAGTTTTTCTCATTTTTATCACTTGTTAAGATCATCAATAGTTTTAATAAAATAATTTCAGTGATTTTAAGGCGAATCGCCGTTTAACAGTCTGTTAGATAATGGTGTCTATCTAAAGAGGATATTTTTTTTGGAAATTTTTCCTCTTTTGCACAAAAAATTTCATTTAAGGACTGTCACATTTTTTTTTTACTTTGGTTTTTAAATTATTATTATTATTGTGGTCTACTTTGCATTAACTTCTACATCGCTTATTCTCTCTATTTCAAAATTAATAAATTGAACTGTTTGGTTTAGTTGCGACAATTGGAAGTGTGTTATCAACTCATTCTTATTTCTTTTTCAAAATTTGCCTAATTTTTGTAATAGTTTGCCTTTCTTACTGAACATTTGTCAGATTACAATAAAAAAAAAAAAAATTCCCCCGCATATGCTTTTATTTTTCCATTTCATTTTTGACAAGGATATTTTATATATATTAAGGGGGATCAGTACTGAACACCCTGTAATTATGTATATTTTGACTTGTCAGTATGCATAAAAATGATATATTTAAGAGATTTGATATCTATTGAATCCATGGGTGCAAGTCTTCCGTCCCCAGGACGGATTTCTGTCTTTCGAAAATGTCCGTGGACGGAAGTAAGACAGAAACAAAACTGACTCGAAGACGGAAATCAGATTTTTTTTTTATGTCCTTAAAATTATATTTTAGGTTTACTTTCTTATGTCCTGTTGTTATTTTATCAAAAGACAGATGAATAAATATTTTTTGTACAGTATTTAAACTTGATGTATTATGGTAAAGCTTTCTTAGATAGTTTGCATATGTCGAGGGGGTATTGCGTATGTTAGGTATTTCAGTCAAAAAATTTTCAGTCTTGGCCTTTTTTCCAACTTGCACCCATGATTGAATCTAAAAAAAACTGATCTATATTTGCTGCTTCTTTACTTTAAAAAAATAGTTATGGTTTTTAAAGTGCAGGTACCATAGTATTATACAACATTTCTTTCAACTGACTGCTTATGGAACAATTATATTGCGCTAAACTTCATAAAATTTATCTTAACTTTTTTAAAGCAGTCTTATGTAATGTGTATGCTTGTGCAATTCAAGTTGTTTAACATCTTTTAAACAGTTGCTTACGAAACATTTACTATGTGCTGAGATATGTAACATCACCCATTAAATTGTTTTTATTTAGCTTCTTAATCTTATGTGTGATTGTTTGTGATAATCAGTGCAATTAAGTTGCAAAACAAATTGTTTTGAGGATCTGTCAATGTTTATATGTCAGATCTAAGGTTGCTGTGATATAATAAAAAGTAAAAAACTAATTCTTTTGGTGATTTTAATTATGTTTTGGGAGATTGTGTATTTTTATTTATTTAGTTGTTAGAATTTTGATTCACTACATGCGTTTTCTTAAAAAAGGACATTAGTTATGATGTACCTCAGAAAAAGAATTTTTGCGTAATACATATTCCATGCAAAATAATCATACCAATTCTGGTAACAAACAGTTTGAGTAGTAAAATTGCTAATTGTGATCTTAGTATATAAAATCAAAATAACTTCAACTTCTAAACTATTAATTATTAGGTCTAATTTGATTCAATGTATAAGGCCTCGCGTCGGAACTTTTTAAATTTCCAAGATTTGACCATCTTTCAAGTTTTATTGTACTGTTGATGATCGAATGGGCTACAGTTGGTGCAGAGCTGATTTTTCTACCTATAATACCACGTCGCATTTTTTCGCCATTAGCGTGTGGATAGTCAGGAGAAAGGAGTACGTTAGTTTTTGTCATCATTTTCAAGTAGATTAAAAACTTCTTGGAACTAAAAGCTGCATTAAACATTGTCCTAAAAGAAAGCGTTGTGGAAATTTTAGAAAATATTAATGATAATTAAATTCGAGAAATTATTATGGAATGAGGAAATGTGATATTTTCCAATACAACTTGAGAAGAAAGGAGGGTCAAGGCATGGAATCGGTCTTCTCCCTAGTTGGCATGTTCGAGTGTTGCGATCGCGTGTACCATCTTCACTAATTACCGATTCAACGTTTCGAACGAGTTTGATCTGGTTACATAATCTACTCTATATGCCAGAACGAGACATTTCTCTACCCGTAACCCAGACCGAAAGCACTTATGTATTTTGTCTTTTCATGTGTGCAAGGATAGGTGGTGCTTAGAGGCATTAGTTTCTTCCTTTGAAGAGGGAATACTTAGTTCATTTTCTGAAATAGGGTACAATGCTGAGTCATGTAACTAGCATATTTAAAATGTTGGTGATGGGCTGATCTTTAGTTAAAATCCCCTTGCCTCTTCTAACGCAAATGGAGATTTATTTCATCAAAAAGTCCTTCATGAAGACTAGTTTGTTCATTGCTTGAGCCAAAAGTCCCAATGTCTTCTGGGTTAGGTTCAAAATTACTAGACTACATATAAAGAAGTTAAGAGGGAGCATCCGTTTCCGAAAGAGACAGTTTCTACACCTCAAATCGCCGAACTAGTTTTGATAACGTCGTTGGGAGGCACTTCTTTTGACTGTGATAAGATTTTACATGGTTCTATGGTATTTAATTACAAGCCTCGCTTAAAAATGGTTAAATATACTGCTCTGCCTTCAAAATAAAAATTCATTTCATGATATGTGACGTTTCACTGTAAAATCTATTTCTTTATTATTTTTAGTTTATACGTATTTCATTTTTTCTTCCTTTCGAAACTGGCGATTTTCACTGCGAATTTAAATAATTGATCTTAATTAAACTGGGGATGAATAATCCATAAAAATATTTAGGAACGTTATTTTATTTAAATTGTTTTAGTTCATATCATCTTAAAATTAAAAAAAAAAAAAAAGATAATGAATATTAAATTAGTTATCTATTATATCTATATTCTTAACTTTTTTTATTTTGTCTAATTAAACTACTTTTTAAACAGAAATGTTTTTTGTTTTTAGAAATGTATTTTTCTTTTTCAAATAAAACAGTTTATTTAATACTTAATTTTTATTTCCAGTCCAGCCTTACATACTTATTAATTCAGACAAAAAAAAAAAAAAAACTGCCTTACACTCTTAAACCAATAATTATAAATCAAAAATATTTGTACATTCAGACTTAATTGACAGAGGAGAAAGCAAAAAACGAGGTAGAGCTTTGATTGCCATAATTTCACAATTTCAAAGCCGCGCGCCAAATGTTTAAAGTTTTGCAAACCTGTCACGCGATACATGTAGGACCCCACTTCTTTCCACTGAATGGATTGTAATGTTAGAGCCGACCACAGTGCTGACGTAAAATATCCCCCGTGGTAGATGGATCATGGGTTAGAGTCCCCTTGCTGTCAGGCTAACCGCTGGAGGTTGTCGTGGTTTTCTACTCCATGTGACACAAATGCGCGCTAGTTCCATTAAAAAGTCCTCTACGAAAGCAAACTTCTTCCAATACTTAATCTAGGAGTTCCCTTGTCTTCTAGTTTGGGTTCGAAATTACTAGACTACGGAGTTGAATTTTGGCAGTTGTAAACTCAGAATTGGGTCGGCTGTACGACGCCGGTTATAAAATAAAGTAACGCAGTAAACTAAAAAATAAATATACCCCTCTGAATAAATTTCGATCTCATGATCATATTTTTAAGTACTAAAGTTCAATTTAATGGTTCGAAAGGTGGAAATAAGTGATTCTGATTAAATTTCTAATTACTGTTTCTAATTAAGTTATAAAATCTGACACAAAAATGTGCTTTATCTAAATTATATTGTGCTTTATCTATCTACTGGCGGTGCTCGCCACTCTCACCAGTCTTACCGCCAGCTTGGCGATTTAAGATCTTCAGGTAAAAGCAACCCTGTGATCCTAGTGATATATATTCTGTCCTTCAGAGGAAGAACAGCCACTTACCTTTTCAACCTTTTCACTAGCTAGCTTGGTCGCAGGACGACCCATAATGTTTAATTTAGTTTATGTTATATTGATGTTTGTGTTCATGAAATAAATATGCTTTAAGAGAAACCCGCATTTCGTACTCACTTCAGTGGTGACCCGGACTTCGTAACATGCTAAAATCAACTTTCATGGAAGAACCCTTGGATTATACTGTATGAATTATGGCATTACAAAGCTAGCTGGCGACGATTCAAGTATGTTTTTATGGTCATTCGCTTGGTTTAGGTATGCAATTTCTCCCTCTTAGTCATTAAGTTATCAGTGGTAGTATTTATATTTAGGTAACTAGTCAATTCTAAACTTAAAATACTTGTCAAATTACGTTAATACATGAATTAGTTTTAGCTGTTTAAACTTGCTTCTATTTAAAGTTCAAAATGCCAAATGAAAGTGAGCAGAATCTTGCCGAAGCACAAATTGCTCGTATAGCTGTTAAACTACCACCAATATGGAGAAATAATATCAAACTTTGGTTTGTTCAGGCAGAAAGCAATTTTGATTTATCAGGAATTACTAACGACCAAACTAAATATAACAATATCATTGCAGCAATAGACCCAGAGACTTTATCAGCAGTTTCAGATATTTTGTTTAATCCTCCAATTGCAAATAAATACAATACTCTTAAAGAAAGACTTATCGCGGAATTTACAGACTCTGAAAGTAAGCAAATCCGTAAACTTCTTTCTGAATTACAATTAGGAGACGACAAACCGTCCCATTTATTGAGGAAAATGCAAACGCTGGCAGGTACATCTTTGAATGAAGATTTTTTGAAAACCTTATGGCTGCAGCGTTTACCATCAGAGATACAAACAATTCTTTCCGTTAGCTCAGAGTCGCTAGAAAATTTAGCTAAGCTAGCGGATAAAATAGCCGAAGTTAGAACGGATTCCCTTCCAAATGTTTGTGCAACGAATAACGCCACGAGTTCGAATCCCTTACTCTCAGCAAAAACACGAGAAAATCCGTCAACATCGAACCCGCTATATCAGGAAGTATGTGCACTTCGCCAGCAAATAGCTGCACTTAGCCAGCAAGTTGAAAAATTTTCTCGCGAGAGATCACGCAATCGTTCTCGAACAAGATATAATAATTTTCGTAGATATACATCTAGCTCTAGGGATCGGAAAAGATCGTCTGAAATCTGTTTTTATCATTCGAAATTCGGCCAAAAAGCTAGAAAATGTTGTTCACCGTGTTCATACAACAATAACCAGGAAAACTAAAACCGGCTGTCGCTATTACAGCGACAAAAGATCCGACAGCCGTACGTTCGTGTCGCTTATTTGTATATGATAAAAAAACTCATTTAAAATTTTTAGTGGACTCAGGTTCAGATGTGAGCTGCTTGCCCGTCCCAAAAATGATTAAAAATTTACATCCTGGTCCCTTACAGTTAACTGCAGCTAATAATTCAAAAATTTTTACCTACGGAAGTAAATTATTGAACATTAATTTAGGATTACGAAGAGACTTTAAATGGAAATTTTTAGTTGCTACGGTGCCTATTCCAATTATAGGAGCAGATTTTTTAGAGCACTTTGGACTGTTGATAGACCTAAAACGTCGTAAATTAATTGATGGTGTCACTAATCTTTCTTTATTGGGCATAACTGCCAAAACTAATGTTTTTTCAGTAAAATTAATTTCAGGTGACACATATTATAATAGATTATTATCAAATTTTCCGGAATTAACTAAATTAACACCAAAAATTAAGCAGGCGTGTCATAATACTGTGCATTACATCGATACAACTGGTCCGCCTATACACAATAAACCTAGGCGATTAAGTCCAAAAATATACGATGTTGTAAAACAAGAATTTCAGTTTATGTTAGAGCAAGGCATTTGCCGGCCTTCGAAGTCACCATGGTCATCTCCACTCCATGTCGTTACTAAAAGCTCGGGAAGTATTCGACCAGTTGGAGACTATAGGAAATTAAACGCCGTGACAACTCCGGATCGGTACCCTATTCCCCATATACAAGATTTCACACACGCGCTGAATAACAAAAATATTTTTTCTAAGATTGATATAGTCCGTGCTTATTTTCATATCCCAGTACACCCAGATGACATACAAAAAACTGCTGTGTGTACGCCTTTTGGGCTTTTTGAGTTTCCCTTCTTAAATTTCGGTCTATGTGGAGCCGCGCAAACTTTTCAGAGGTTCATGAATGAAATTCTGGGAGATTTGCCTTTTTGCTATATTTACCTCGATGATATCCTTATTTTTAGTGAATCAGAAGAACAGCATAAAATGCATGTTCAAACCGTGTTTCAAAAATTAAATGAATACGGTTTAACGGTAAATGTATCAAAATGTCTGTTTGGTGTGCCAGAGATTTCATTTTTAGGCCACTTAATAACTAAGGATGGCACCAAACCATTACCCAATAAAGTAGACCCTATTTTAAATTACCCACAACCAAAATCAATTAAGGAATTGAGAAGATTTCTCGGACTTCTAAATTTTTTTCGTCGTTTTCTACCTCGCGCAGCTCATAACCAAACTCACTTAAATGATTTTTTAAAAGGCTCAAAGCGCAATGATAATCGTATGATTAACTGGTCAGAACAAGCAATAAGCGAATTCCAAAACTGTAAAACTCTTTTAGCGAACGCTACGCTGCTTGCTCATCCTAACCCCGATGCAAATTTAGTACTGCAAGTAGATGCCTCGGATTTTGCTATTGGGGGAGCATTATTTCAAACAGAAAATGAACATCTTCAGCCGTTAGCATTTTTTTCGCGCAAGTTATCCGAAACTGAAAAACGCTATAGCGCATATGATAGGGAGTTGCTTGCTGCATACGCTTCAATCAAACAATTCAGGTATATGCTCGAAGCACGAAATTTCGTTTTGTTCACAGATCACAAACCACTCACCTATGCATTTAAGCAAAAGTTAGATAAATTTTCACCACGTCAAGCTCGTCAATTAGATTTTATATCGCAGTTTACAACAGATCTAAGACACCTAAATGGTTCTGACAATATAACTGCAGATGCGTTATCAAGAATAGCATCTATAAATATGCCAAATCCTATAGATTACAGCGAAATTGCAAAAGCTCAGGAAAATGACAAAGAATTGAACTATTTAATCAAAAATTCTCAAAGTTTGGATTTAAAAAAAGTAAATATGCCAGATTCGAACACTATTTTATATTGTGATATTTCTACTAAAAACGTTAGACCTTTTATTCCAAAACAATTTCGTAAACAAATATTTGATACTATTCATAACTTATCACACCCAGGAATAAAAGCAACTAATAAATTGATTAGTAATAGATTTATTTGGCCTAATTTGAATAGAGATTGTAATGTGTGGTCTAGACACTGCATTCCATGCCAGAAATCTAAAATAATAAGGCATACTAAATCGCCTATTTTTAATTTTCCAATACAGTCCAAACGCTTTGACCATATACATCTTGATATCGTTGGCCCATTACCACCATCTAAAGGATTTTCATACTGCTTGACAATGATCGACAGATACACTAGATGGGTGGTCCAATTCCTGACATTACAGCGGAGACAGTAGCGGAAGCTTTCCTTAAGACCTGGATTGCTCGCTTTGGATCACCTTCAGTGATAACGACCGACCAGGGTCGCCAGTTCGAAAGTAGACTCTTCAAAGCGCTAGCACAACTTCTGGGCATCAAAAGAGTTCGATCCTCACCTTACCATCCTCAAAGTAATGGGATGATAGAACAATTGCACCGACCCTTGAAAGCTGCACTCAAGGCCTACAGTACAGACCATTGGTCAGACGCCTTACCAGCTATCCTGTTGGGTTTTCGAGCAGCATATAAGGAAGATCTACAGTCATCATCAGCAGAGCTCGTGTACGGGACAACACTTCGTCTTCCAGGAGAATTTTTTGACTCAACAACAATGGACTCGTCCCCAATTCAACTAGTCGAGGATTTAAAGAAACATTTCTCTACTATCAGACCATCTCCAGCTTCCTGCCACTTTACAAAGTCAGTGTTTGTGCATCCAGCCTTAAAAGAATGTAGTCACGTCTTCATTAGGAATGATGCTGTGAAGAAACCCTTGCAAGCCCCTTACGAAGGCCCTTTTAAAGTGATTCAGAGAACTGATAAAACTTTTGAAGTTGATATTAGAGGTCGGAAGTCGACAATCTCCATAGATCGTGTGAAACCTGCCTTCATTGAAAGTGAATTATTACAACCTTCTGAAATAACTAAGACTCTAAAGTTTGAAATACCGTGTACTCCTGTAATGCGGGAGACCAAAAATAGGTTTGGAAGAACTGTGCGTTTTCCAAAAAAGTATAGTAAGTGATACACTGCGGGGGGAGTGTGCGGTGCTCGCCACTCTCACCGTCTTACCGCCAGCTTGGCGATTTAAGATCTTCAGGTAAAAGCAACCCTGTGATCCTAGTGATATATATTCTGTCCTTCAGAGGAAGAACAGCCACTTACCTTTTCAACTTTTTCACTAGCTAGCTTGGTCGCAGGACGACCCATAATGTTTAATTTAGTTTATGTTATATTGATGTTTGTGTTCATGAAATAAATATGCTTTAAGAGAAACCCGCATTTCGTACTCACTTCAGATTGTAATGTTAGAGCCGACCACAGTGCTGACGTAAAATATCCCCCGTGGTAGATGGATCATGGGTTAGAGTCCCCTTGCTGTCAGGCTAACCGCTGGAGGTTGTCGTGGTTTTCTACTCCATGTGACACAAATGCGCGCTAGTTCCATTAAAAAGTCCTCTACGAAAGCAAACTTCTTCCAATACTTAATCTAGGAGTTCCCTTGTCTTCTAGTTTGGGTTCGAAATTACTAGACTACGGAGTTGAATTTTGGCAGTTGTAAACTCAGAATTGGGTCGGCTGTACGACGCCGGTTATAAAATAAAGTAACGCAGTAAACTAAAAAATAAATATACCCCTCTGAATAAATTTCGATCTCATGATCATATTTTTAAGTACTAAAGTTCAATTTAATGGTTCGAAAGGTGGAAATAAGTGATTCTGATTAAATTTCTAATTACTGTTTCTAATTAAGTTATAAAATCTGACACAAAAATGTGCTTTATCTAAGTTGAAATTGTTTTCTCTCAATAGGTTAAGATTTTCGACAATTAAAATAGTAGGGAGTTGAAGACTTGAAAGTGTGATCTCGGTAATTAAGTCAGAAGAATACAAGTTTGCTCCCGTTTATTTTGTAGCACTTACTTCAGTTTCCCATAATATCACTATAATTTAATTATTAAATGACTAAAGTTTGTTTGCACTATTTCTATTATGTCACTAAAATTATGAAATGGCTAAAAAAAAATTTCGCATTATTTTCATTATATCACTGAAATTATGAAATGACTAAAGAATATTTTTGCCCTTTTTTTTTATTATAACACTGAAATTACTGACTAAAATAATTTTTTTATATTATTTCCATTATATAACCGAAATTGAGTAAAATAATTTTTTTTTTTTGCACTTTTTACATTGCACTGAAATTATTGACAAAAAAATCCCCCCCCTCCATTTTTTTCATTATAACATTAAAATTATTAAATGACAGAAAAAGATTTTTTTTAAAACTCATTTATCCAATTGTTATTTCATGCAAAAAATTTTAAAAATTATTGATTATTTAATTTCAATATGGTAAAAAAAAATTATGAATTGATAAGTATTAAAGTTTTTACATAACCTTGTAATAATTGTAAACCAAAATTGAAATAAAATCAATTTTAAATATTTCAACAAATAAAATTTGTTAAAAGTTAAATAGATTGCATTGTAACTACTCAATCGAATTTATTCTAATAAAATTAAAGTGAATTGGCTAATGAAATTGAAGTTGTTTCATCATATTGTTTTATCAATACTAGTCTTAGAATTGGGTTTTACATCAGAAGTTGAATTGATTGGTCTGCTTTATTGTCTAGCTCTTAATTTGATATTAATGCATGCATAAACTGAAAACGAATTAACTGAAATATGATTTCATTAAAACAAAATAGGAAAAGGAACAAGATAAACGTTGAACATGGCTATGAGGTTAACATATTTCTTCGTTGTTGAATTTGGTTATTTTTATTTAATGCGAAATACTAATGGAATTTTTTTATGAATACATAACCTTTTCATAATCCATTCATTACATTGTTAATAGAAAAGCATTGTTTAGAAATTTCGTTCTTTTAAAATATTTCAATTAAATAATTTCATAGAAAACGGAAATATTGAATTTAAAGAAATAGATTATTAATGGGATATAAGTTTAATTACAGGTTTAGAAAATCATGACTGATTAAAAAAAATCCTGATCATCAGAACCCCCGTAACCCTTCCACGGAACCCTAGGGTTCTGCGGTTTAGGACTCTTAAAAACTATGATAATAGCATTGTAAGAGATATAAAAGTCAAAAAGTATAAAATCTGAAAAGTTCCTTCCTATATGTAAACTATATATTTAGCCTAATTAATTAAAATTATATAATAACAATGAGACATGTTTAATTATATTTATTTCGGTCATTAAATTCACGTTATTTGTACAGCAGTTTGTGTTTCACATTTTTGATTTGCAATCTTAAAAAAAAAAAAAAAAAATTATCCGGTGTTTTTTTTTTTAATATTTTCACATTTATTATGTAAAAGAACTGGTTAAAAATTTCAATTTCTTTATGAGTAATTGGTTGAAAATTTAAAAAATTTCAATCCGTTTATGATCCGACTTCTTTTTTTGATCATTACTCCCATTCCCTCTCTAAATTCTTCCTTTCCCAAATGGCATAAATTCGAACCCAAAACAAGCGAGGCACAATAAAGACAACAAACATCAGTAGAGGGTGAAAAACTTGGAAAGAAAGGTGCAAATCCCTCAGTGTTATAGGTCAAATGTAATGTCACACTTTGTCATCAGTCATCCAATCCAAATAACTGAAAAGAAATCCCCTCATCTTCAATTCTCCCATCTTTCTCAAATTCCTTCAAGTGGCGGGGAAACAAAAGTCCATAACTTCTTCAAAGATGGCTGCGTTGGGATAGAACGATTTAATAGTCACATTAATTGAAGTAAAACTTCAGCAATGGTAAGTGTAATTTGATTCTGATGTTAAATTGCAGCTTGTATTAGAAATAATATTGTAAAAAAAAAAAGAAAATTATGAATAAGCCGCGGATAATTTTCGTTCATCAGCAATTTCTTTTCTTTACACTTTTTTATGACATTCAGAAATTTTTTTTTACATTTTAGCGCACTTATTTTTTAACATTTAAAAAAATTTTTTTTACTGCTTACGATTTTTTTTTTTTAAAAATTAGGTTATTTTTTTTTACTTATTCTTTTTTTTTTTTTTTTTTTTTTTTTGTGAAATTTTTCTTTCTACATAGTTTCTCTGAATATCTCTTGAATCTCTGAGTATCTGAGAATATCTCTTGACTTTGTTTTCCTTCATCTGTTACTTTTCTTCACGAATAATATTTATTTCAAACTTGAATGAAAATAACTTACCGATTTTGATTAATATGCTTAATTTAATACAATAATTTGCAAATTTTTGAAAGAAATATTCTTTCAGATTGAAACTTTTATTTAATTATAAGGGAAACTTTTTATTTTCAATGGACATTTTTTTGATGTTTCTAAGGGCAATTTTAAGGATTTTTTAAGACTCCAGAATCCAGTCTCTACCTTTAACTTAAAAAAAATAAAATAAAAATACAGTGTTTTTTTTATAATTTTATTAAACTTAGTTTTTACCTCCTTTTTTTAAGCTCTTGTCAAAATGTCTGGTTTAAAAGTCAATTTGAAAACAGTAAAATTAATTATACTTTTAATAAATGCAGTACAATGGTTTGTTATTGGTGCTGTAAACTATAACCATTAAACTATAATATTAAACCATTACTGGCATAACACATTAAAACATCAACACCCCTAGCGGCGTAGATGAAGGAAAGATACGAAATTCATACCCCACTTGTAGTGTTACAAAATCATAAAAATTTCAGATTGTAATTTTTTAATTATTGGAAAGTATTTATAAGCGCACATGTTTGCATATTTTAAGCAAAATCTTAAAAATATTTTCTTATTCCGTAAATAAGGTGTAATGTTCTATTTCAAATGAGGAATAAAATTCCCTGCTATATCGGATCAGTATACATGCACACTTTGCTTAAATTTTTGAAGTAACAAAATGTTTGTTACGTAAATTAACTGATTGGAACAATTTTTTTAAGGTCTTGTAGGTGCTGGTTAGTGATGTACAAAACGTAACCTGCCAGTTCTGAATAACTATTACGTATTAGTAGCAGTATTTTTATTTTATTTTATAACCGTCGTTGAACAGCCGACCCAATTTTGGGTTTACGACTACTAATGTTCAACTCCGTACCCTTGTAATTTTGAACCCATTACAGAAGACAAGGGAACTCCTGGATCGAGTATTGGGTGAGTGGTGGACTTTTTGATGGAGCTAACCCGCATTTGCGTTACACGGAGAAGAAGACCACACGAACCTCCCACGATTAACCTGACGGCAAGGGGACTCTAACCCATGCCACTGAGGATATTTCACGTCAGCACTGTGGTCGGTGCAAGCCGGATGCAGAATTCGTATCGACTGGGATTCGAACCCGGTTCGCCCCATTGGAAAGCGAACGCTCAATCCCCTGTGTTCTAGTTGCAGTATTAAAATTAGCTAATTATTTGCTAAAAGGCTTTACTTTATAAGAGGAAGAGTCCTTTAAGAAGAGACGAAACGATTTCAGAAAACTGCCAAAAAAATAATTGTTTGCTTAATTAAGAATAAAGTACTAATTTATTTGATTCGCTAAAAAGCATTACTGAAGTGATGAAAGAGTCTTCGAAGAACACAGAAAAAAATAAATAAAATGTTTACTTAATAAATATTAAAAAAATAAAGTATTAATTTAATTGATTCACCACAAACAAGAGTCACTTCATGTGCCGAAAGTTTTCCAAGAACAGAAAAAACGATTCCAGAGAAACGTTTAAATAATAATAATATGAAAAGGAGGGGAAAAACATAATCATAAAATATGTAGAACATTAGAAAAAAAAATTGGTAAAAACTGTTTTAAAAATACACTTTGTAAATTGATTATTTATTTTAATATTTTAAAACCTATAAAAGGTTTAAAGTTTCAGAATAAATTAAATAATGCTCTAGTTTTTGAAAATACGAATCAATATTCTAATTTTTTTAACAATAAAAAAAAAAAGTATAAACATCGATTTCGAATATCTGCCATTCTTTCGTTCAAGGTAGATTCATAGATATTGTAACTATACAAAGAAATTTTTTTCCCCAATTTATTTTATTTATGTCACTACTCACTACCTTGCCTCTCCAGAGACTTTTAGCAACCAATTTTGCTACATTTTACTTGTACATTACTAGATTTTCCCTATTTCTCTTATTTTTTGTCCGTGCAGTGTCTCGTAATTTTTATAAAATTCGCTAAAATTTCTGGAAAATATATTTATTAAAATAAACTCAGTGTACTGTTTGCTGAATTAAGTACATATTACTGCTAAATAATGAAGTATGCCTCATTTATAATAATCGTTTGAACCGTTTTTTTTTTAACTACTCTAAAATTTTCAGATTTTCAAATTGATTAAAAACAAATATTAAAGCTTGATATAAATCTATCTATATATATCTATCTATCTTGATATAAATCTAACTATCTGAAATGAAATAAATACGCATTATTATTCATAATTGTGAATAGGAAAATAAATAAACGTAATTGAAGTCCATTTAATGTAAATCATAAATGAAAAATATTGCAGTTAATATAAATAGTTATGCGTGTAATGCAGTTAACCCCCCAAAATTCTCTGTTTAAAATATTTTAGATATTCCACAACCATTAAACTTTTTATCAATTCGTAAAATCTACCGGATTTTATTCCTTTTCATAATGGCAACCATGTTCTTAAATTTAATGATCGTATAAACGTTGATAACAAATAAAAATGTTTAGTAATCGATTTTTCTTAATTCATTAATAACCAATCCTAATTAGACTAATTCGTCACGCCTTAAAATACCTATGAATTTTAACGAGTATAAATGCTACGAATTAGTAATTTATCTATATACATACGATGTTATATATTATGAAACCATTTTTATATTATACATATGGTATGTAAAAAAAGTAACTATAAAGTGTGCCACTTTAAAAGTAAAGATGTTTATCCATTATGCATTTATTCATCTATTCAACAATTACTTTTAACTGAAGTTGAAATACATGAAGGAAGACTGCTTTCATAAGGGAAATTCTGAAAGTAAATTGTAATTTCGTTAATATTTTACCTTTGTTATAACTATTTTATAATATGGTTTCCATAAAAAATATGCTAAATTAGCTTATTTTTATACTACTTACAAAATATTGATCTAGACCAATTTTTAATCTAAAAAGTATACTCGTAAACGCATTATTTTATTTTCAAAACGTAACTTTGAAAATGAAAATATGGGAAAAGCGCCATTTTAAGAATAGTTTGCATAAAATAGGACTAGGATGCTTTTGAGGTTATACGATAATGTTCAAACAATATTTCGTAAGCTATGCAAAATTTTAAAATCTTTAGTAGTTTGTCAAGATTTTTTCTTTTAGCCGCCCCCTTTCATTTTAAGAACATTTGGTGTTTGATTTGGCCCCCAAGAATTCTCCCAAACATTCGAAAAAGGCCTGTTTAGCGATCATTCACTTTCATTAAAACCATCAATATATGGCGACAGAACATAACTAATCAGTTTCCTCATTACGGTGTCCACAAGACCCCCATGGTCAATGAATTCTCATCTCACTCTCTCCCCCCCCCCCCGTCACTCCACATCGTGTTTTTTACTAATAAACTTGAGATCTTTAATTAAATTCCCAAACCTATTCAAGGGCGTTAAGGAAATTATAAAAAAAAAATCAATAATAAATTGCTTTGAATTACGCAACACCCACAGAGCTTGTCAGAATATCAGGGGTGCGATGTGATGCTAATGATCACTAACCGGAGTTCAAAGTCACTAATTATTTAATAATCTAACAAAACATTATAGATACATTTCTTCTCAAATCAGGCAGGGTATGTCAGGTGACCACCTCCTACTTTTTTTAAAAATAAATATGGTAGCTACTAATATTGGTTTTATGAAATATTCCTAAAGGATTTGACGTAATTTTTTTTAAAATTAATTCAGCAGTTTGTTTAAAATTAAACAAAAATTTTCGTCTTAAAGAAAGGAAAACGATACAATTTTAACTAATCACTGCGAGCGTTGTTGGCATAGAGCGTTTGCCCTCCAATGAGGTGAAGTCCCGCAGTGGACTGATCGTTAAGACACGGTTCCCAGCAGATCACCGAAGTCAAGCATCACTGACTGCGGTCAGTGTGCGGGTGGGTGACCACTTGGATCAGTCTGCGTAGGGACCGAGGGTGTGCGGTATTGGTCCTCGTTAAACTGTGCTAGCGTAAAGTGCTCGACTTCGCGTGCAGGTTGTCGGGCTACCGAAGCGGGGGTGCCAACTGCCATCCCCTCTGCAGGGGATCAAAATTGTGATGACATGTCTTCGGATCATCCTCAGGGATGTTTCCCAGACCGTCGCCAATAGCCCATTGTGCAACTCTAGTGCGACGTAAATGAACAAATCAATCCAATGAGGTGAACTGGGTTCAATTCCTAGTGATGGCTGGAAGGTACGAATTCCGTAACCGGTTCGCACTGACGACAGTGCTGATATAAAAAAATATTCTCAGTGCTACCACTGATGGATCATGGGTTACAGTCCCCTTGCCGTCAGGCTAACTATGGCGGGTTTTCCAAGTAACGCAAATGTGGGTTAGTTTCCTCACTAAGTCCACCACGAAGGCAAATTTCGCCCAACACTGGATCACTCTTGTTTTCTGGATACGGTTCAAAATTACAAGGTTACAGAGTTGAACATTTGTAGTCGTAAACCCAAAAATTGGGCTGTCAAGCCATTGATGATGATGAAACCTAAAAAATTGGGTCAGCTGTTATAAAAATAAAAAAAATAGTCTCTGTGTCAAAACTATTTAACATATTTGTTTTTTATGTTGTAGATACTGCATGAAACGTTAACTAAGCATAGTTAAAACAAATGTAATTATATTTTCAGTAGGAAAAATAGAGCCAAAATTCAGAATAAAAAAATCTACTATTAAAGGAATTAACAATTTTTAACACAGACTGGCGGAATCTGTGTTTTGGAAGTAAAAGTGGCTAGTTCGCAGAGCCTACCTTTTACCACCATTAAGCCAATAGTCTTAAAATTGATGACTCTTGACCTTTAGCCAACATCAAGGTTCTGCAGGAATGCTTTACTTAAAAAAAAAAAAAAAAAAAAACGTCTAACAGCTGCATTATATTAGTATATACAGAGGTTACCGATATGAATATCATTTAGTATATTCTCAGGTCCTTTTTAAAGGTGGAAAATTTCATAAAAAATAATCGAAAATGACCACTTTTCACTTTCAAAACCCTAATTTAGAGATAACAGGAATAAATCACAACACAGTAATGATAAAGCGAGGGAAGAAAAAATTAATTTAATTTTAACAAGAAGTTTAGCAAACCAAAACGCTCGTGTAAAAGAATATATTAATTTTTTTAGGTAAAAGACGATGGATCAATTCGAATCTTCAGAGTCTATGTCCATGATTGCTCAAAGAACTGTGGCAAATGAGAGAGAACGAGACAGGACAACAAATGTCAATGTAGCATTTTCAATTTTGAGGACAAGAATTCCTACGGAGCCAAAGGATCGAAAGTTATCAAAGATAGAGACTTTAAGATTGGCCACTTCGTACATAAATCATCTCTCAAGTTTAATATCAGCTAGAGCAGAAGGATATAATGGAAGTCAAGTCTGTCATCGAGTTACATATGAACAGTTCTCCCACCATAGAAAGATATGTACTTTTTGCTTAGCAGAGAGCAAACGTGAATATCAGTTAAAAAGATCTGAGAAAAACTGTAAAGATGAACGTTTTAGTAGTTAAAGTGTGACATGTATTTCTTGACAATTATTAAATATTTAAAGAATATATTTTTTACATTGAAATAAAAAATATACAAATCGAATTCTGGAAATTTAAAAAAAAATTCAGCTCATTGAATTCTTTGACAAATCACAGAAATACTCGATTTATACTATTAAAAATATTTAGCAAATTTATTTATCTTGATGTATGAGAAATTCTGTGGAAAAAGATCATAGATCCATGGGCATTATCTCTCTTTTTTTGTCTGATTGAGCAAGATAGAAATCATTAGTAGGGACAGCTCTGGCTTATACTAGACTGACATGCCGATAGAAGGTGTAAGCGAAATTGAAATTTTTAAATGAAAAGAAATAAAATATCAAATAAAATAATAAATATTCAAAACGTGAGAGCTATTTCCAGTTGGGTATACTCTTGTTGTCAGCACAGAAGTTGTATTTCACCTGCAATTGATAGTTTAAAATTACCATAGCTATGAATTACAACTTCTTAGAGTTGACCTTAGAAATCCTGCAAAAGTTGTAATTATAATTATTATTTTTTTAAAATTTTTTTTTTGCATACACATGCTCATAAAACCATAAATTCAGAATATTGGAATTTCAGAATTCATGGACGAATTCAGAATAATGTAGATAGTTTACAACAAATTACAGAGTCAGATGTTAAGAATAACTCATTTTGGTCAAAAATGCAGTCATTATGTTGCAGTATTTTTAAGAAAAAAAGAAAATATTCATTTTAATATATTGAAAAGTTTATAAACAAGTTCAAAGGGTTAAAAGTTTGAAAATTAAAGTAATTAATTTTGAGTTGTAAAGCTTGTTGCTTTACAACTCAAAAAATGTGTTTTTCTACAATACAATTTTAAACTGTATCAACAAAAAAACCGGTGATAATTTTTAATTGAATTAATAACAAATTTTAACCAGTTGCAAACCCTAGTATAATCAGTAGGTTCAAAAAACAAGATTTTTGTTTTACTGATTAAGATTTAGACATCCGAAATAAAAAATTTCTCGGATTCTTAATTTTCAAGCTTAGAAAAATTCTAAACATTATTTTTACAGGAATGTTTACAATTAACTGAAACTGAATGTAAAAATAACTGAAAGCAACATGCTAAAGATAAAAAACTTGGATACACTAATATGCAAATTTGGAGAATTTTACTGGTGCATCATCCAAAATCACTATATTACATTTTACAGTGCAAAACCATTTAATTAAACAAGTAATTAATTTGATTTTAATTTCCTCCTTTGATTTGTGCAGTCTTAAAATCTCCAAAACAATTAACTGAAACAAAATGTTACTTGTTGCTATTATAATGACTTTCCTTGAAATGAATCAAAAAAAGGGTTATGCTAATGTAAATTTTCACTCCAAATCATTCTTTTCCGTAGACTTGAGTTAAAAAAATAAATATGTTCAATTAAAACATTATAAAATAAAATGCATACTTTTGTAATAATCTAACTTAATGATAACCATAGATAATGAACCTTTTTAACTAAAAAGATAAGAATAAATCAGTAGTAAAAATGATTTTATTATCACAGCATGTTTAATCACTCTACTTTTCATAACAATAAACAAACATTTTTGGTCTTTTAAATAATTTCAAATGTGAGTTTAAAACAAATATTTAACATTATAAACTTAGCATGTTTTTTTGATCATTTTTCTTCATGCATATATTTTGAAGAAGGAAAAAAAATGCAGAAAGATAAAGCTAAATAATTATTTTACATTCTTAAACAAATTAAATAAACAAGCTGCCAACAATTGCTAAAATTCTTAAGCATATTTAAACAGAACATTTAAAAATATTTAACAACTTACAAAAACCTTTAAAATTTAATAATCTCAAATTTTCTTATTACTGAAATGCAATAATGTTTTTTTTAAAAATTTGCTCCTGTCTTTTATTTATAGCAATACATAGTTAGAACTTTGATAATTTGATTTAAAGCTATTTTTGATTTTATTGTATAGTTAGGGAATTACATACATTTTTTTAAGATATTGAAAAAAAATTACTAATTATATTAGTTAAATAAAAAAAAAATAAAAAAAAAGCGGAGCAGGAAATTTTTATATAACATTAAAAGCATATTTGCTTAATTAAAAAAACAGAAGAAATAAAATATGAAAAAGTTATTTAAAATTTTTTTTTTACTATTCACTAAATAACAAGACAAAAATACTAATTTTAAAAAAAGAACAAAATTAAAACTTGCTGTTTAAATTTAAGAAAAAAAATTAGTTTTAATCAAAAATACCTAAAAAGTATACAAAAAACAGGGTTACAAATAAATAAAATACCATAAACAACGTCATTGGTAAAAAAATTACAAAATGTCCACTACCAAGAAAGAATAAATATACCATTCTGTTTGCTAAAATAATATAAACAATATGACAAAAGAGCATGTTTTAAAAATGGTACAATTTTTGACATGGACTCCCTAGATATATATATAAAAAAAAAACACTTTTTTGAAAAAGTATATAGGTTTAGACAAAAATACTTTAAGAATATATAAATATATACCTTGAACAAAGTCTTAAATAAAAAAGTAGCCTAATATCCACATAAGCAAGTACTCACCAAAATAAGAAGAGAAAAAATAAGCATTGTTTTTGTTAGTAAGAATAATAATAGTAATTTTATAGATATTGAAATAAGTATAAAGTTAGAATACAGTAGTATACAGTCCTTAAGAAAAATATGTGTACTCCAAAATCTAAATGCACAATTAAACTGATTTAGTTTAATGCTGCATAGAAAAATCTCATAAGAAAAATCTGCAAAAAGGAATGTAAAAAAAGCATATTATTTTGATAATGGAAAACAACATTAGTAATTTGACAGTAGAATAATGTCGAAGAGAAAATTTAATAATTCTCAGTTTGAATTATATGTACATTGAAACATCTGGTTTTAAACAAAAATAATTAATCTAAAAGCCAGCATTAAAATAAAATTATTTCAAACATCCTTAAATAAGCTCAAGGGTAAAAATAAAATTTAAAAAAAAGCTCCTCCCCCCCCAAAAAAAGCTTTAAAAAATCAAATATGTTGTAATCCTTAAATTGTGGAAGAGCATGACACATACATAAATAGGAACCACTATAACTGCAAACGATGTATACATAGAAAATAATTGCCAGAGTAAATAAAATTGGTCCCTACTGATAGCGTATAAAATAGATGGTACTTCGAATAAATTAATCGTCATCTATCTAGTGGAAGAATAACCTTATCATCCTCTTTTGGCAAATCCATGTAGAATACAGCTGATTCTACAGACTTTTTTCTTTTTTTCACCTTTGGACTAGAGACAGTATTTGGAGATAGGCACTGGAAGGATAGTTTACTTTTTGATTCTTTGGTTGGTTTCTCATTTGGTGTGTCCTTTGGTCCCTTGATGGGTTTCTCTCTTAAGGTGTCTTTTGGTTTCACTTCAGCATTCTCAACTCGGACATCTGGAGTTCCTGGACGGTCCTGGATTGGTTGCTGGTCCTCACTTAATCTGTCTGTGGAAGGAGATGGACTGTTTGCCAGGGAAGTTGAGTTTGCGTGCAGCTTTCGCAAAATTTCTGGTATTTTAGTGTGAGGGAATAAAATTTTTAAGAAGCTCTCAAATATAACAAGAATTAGACGACGGTTTAAAGAGGGGTGTTGAAATACATTGAAAACTAACATGGCACCCTTGAAAGAAGTTTCGTATCCAATTATGGGTTTAAGTTCATCTGCAATAGAAACATTAAAATCAGGAGATGATTATTTTATGTACAAGAAATTTTACTTATTCAAAATACCAAATGATTTAAATCTTGCTTTTTTAAAAAAAATTTACTTTGATAAAAGATGTTAAGAAATATGTTGTTTCAAGATTATTTGGAAATTTAGATGTACATATTTATGCACATTGCATCAAAATGAAAAAAAAGAAAATATATTCAATTTCATTACTTTATCAAGTGCTCGATCTCATACATGCTGGGGTAAATCCAGTACTTTCCCAGGGTCCTGTTCTTGAAAATTTGTAAGAAACATATTTTACGAAAATTATTTTTGTAAAAAACTTAGGTTAAATCTTGTGAAATATATATTTTTACAAAAACCACATTATAAGATTTTATAAACATTTAAATACTGAAAATCTGAAACAAACTAATTTGACGATTGTTAGAAGACATCACATATTTTTACTGCAAGTTTTTTTGGTAGTTTTAAATACAGTTTTATGAATAATTCACACAAGAATAGATATTTCCATGTAAATGAAAATTAACTTTTGAAATATAAGCATAAAAATAAAATTGAACATTATTTATGCATAATACAAAAATCGCTTTTTGAAATGATCATTATCAAAATTTATACCTTTGTTAAAGGTTCATTTGTAGTTAACAAGAGTAATTTTTGGGGCTTGGTTTTTAATAAAGGGTTAATTTTTGAGGTTCAGTTTAAATTTTCTTTTTTAAGGTTTTGGATCTTTGTGCGAAATCTGTTACCAAATAAGTTATTTTGGATTAACCCTCGATAAGAAGGTAACAAATTGGTATAATTTAAAAATCAGAGGTTTAAAACTAAATTATTAAATTCTAATACATAGCAGGAAGTACAGAAAATAAACTTTTTATTCTATACTTTAGTTAATTTTATAGTTTTAAAAGTTAGTAGAACATAACTACCTAACATAAATAATTTAGAAAAATACATATTAAACCTAAGAGTAACCATTGAGCATGTTTAAACAAATACAATTTTTTTTCCATCAAAAATCTATTTTGTGAAAAATATTGATTTTAAAACCAATTTGGCAATTTTGTGAAAAACACTTTCTTTTGTGGAATATTAGAACAGTTGTTGTATCCCTGCATTGGTAAAAATACTAAACAATTTATTTTGGTACAGTAAATAAATGATTTAGGAGAATTACCAGGAATGGCACTAATCATGGCCATTTTCGTTACAATACGGGTTCGCATTTTTGTACTGTAATCTCTTTCAGCAGCTGGATTTCTAAGATGTCCATCAGGCCATATACTTTGGCTGTAAGATAAATAACATGTTTTTAGGAAGAAAATTATGAATGCTACGATTTTTGCAAATGGCTACTAGTTTTTTAGTAAATATTACCATATAGTTTTCAACCATTCAGCAATTTGAGATGTACTAGTCAGGCCTTGCACATATTCTTTAATTTTCCTAAAAGAAAAAAAATAGGATAAAACCTTTTGATATTTTAGGTATACAGTCTAACTTTATTTACCGTAACACATTTAACAATAATTTATTTTAAAATAACTAGCTTTAATATTGTATATAAATGAAGATTAAGGGGGAAGAAAGATTAATGTTCATAAAAGCTGATTCTAAGAAAAAACAAATTTCAAGGCATGCAGAAACTTTCCGACAAGCACGGCCCATCTTCACTCTCGTAGCAAACCGATTTTCCATGTTATTGATAAGAAAAATTTAGTAATCCTCAAAATACAACTAATGATGATCAAATTGTCATTTCTTTGTGATAAATGGACACAAACTGCTCTTTCCTTTTGATCTTTAAAGATGAAGGTTTTAAGTATTTATAATATCAATATGCAATGGAAAAAATTTACTTTTAACATGAACAGAATTTTTTTTCCATGCTGTTATAGATCACTTTGATGAATCACTAGTGTATACCAACAAGAGTAGGTAGTTTTGAAAAATATTTCATATCTTTTGCAACAGTGTTGATTATTTCCGCATTAAAGTATGGAAGAAAAAGAGACGAATGAAAACAAGACTTATCAAAAACAAAATCAAATAAAAAAAACCCACAAGGAACAATTATTGATTATTACTACATTTATAACTATTACTTTTTAAGTTTTTTTAAATTAAAAAGTTAAAGTGGGGAAAATATAGAGAATAAAGTTTTTGTTTACACTAATATATTGTGCTGTTCTTTCAATTAAAAGTTAATAATTTTCATAATTATGCAATCGATAGAAGGTTTTATGAACACCTATTTCATTTGAACAAGCTTTAATTGAATCAATGCATAAATGTTAAGAGAAGAAAATATAAATTATAAAAATTTACCTATTAATGGCACCTCCTTGCATAGTTTTGATAATTTGACGTAATAAAGTCATTATTCGCCTACGGAACCACAGGTCTTTGTTCCTCAAGTTAAAAACCTCATCCATAAGAAGTAGAATAATTCTAAATGGTATATCATCTGCCTATTCAAAAATAAAACAATAAATCATTGAGCATTTTACATTTCACAAAATAATAATTAAAAAAAATGCTTATTAATTGACCAAATTAGTAGAAAATAGAATCTAGTAATCTTTCAACTAATTTTAATAAGCGATATTTTTTGTTGTTGATCCCTGTCATTGAAATCATAAATGATTCTACTAAATAGCAGCTGTTTTAACTCATAAATGATTCTAAGAAATACATAGAGCCCTGTTAATAAAATGACAGAAGTTCTATGAAGAATAATTATTGGATAAAACAAAGAAAAAAATAGTTTTCTTTAAAAATTTTAGGATTAAATAAACGAATCCATAATAGTGAAAAAAATTAATAAACGATTGATTCCAGAACCATTGTCCTGAATTTCGGATAGCATGTGAAAAGGGTAATTTTAGCTTCCGGTCTTTAAAACTTTCAACTTATCTGTTCAGGAGAGACTTAAATGAATTTTCTCCCTGGGTTAGAATTAGCCATTGTTATAAATAAACCACTAACGATTCTGTTCATTCAAATATTTAAAAGATAATATCTATGTTTGTTAGCTTACAGCTCTTTTTAATAAAAAAAAAAGAGTTTATTCCCTTTTCTTTAATGCTTAATTATTTTTTATTCGTTATTTCAGCTGCTAAGCTCAATGATCATTGTGGATGGCATGCCAGGGCTACATCACTTAATCAGTATTCTTAAAGTTATCTGAAACTACATGTTTGGTTTTGGTAGTCAGGGGTCTATCCAGGCCAAATTTACTACCGTTTAGCGGTACCTTCACAAATTCAATTTTAGGTGAAACGGTAGTTTCACAAATTCAACTTTAGGAAAAACGGTAGTTTCACAAAATACTTTTTCTTAAAATGTTATTTTTGTATCCCTTAAGAAACGATAAATCTATATTTTTACCATGTTTTTGTATTGATTTTGTAATATAATTTTTAATTTTTCACAAATTATGTCTAAATTTTCACAAAATAGGTACCTTTCAGAAAAACCTAGACAGACCCCTGGTAGTGCATTTGAAACATATTTCTACAAAATGTAATAGTTTATAAATGAATGCTAATTGAAATACAAATTACATAATGGTAGCAAAATTAATGAGGAAAAGTTACATATTTGTTTAGGGCAATTCTAAAAAATTGCCCTTGTTGATGCCAATGGTGCTTAATTAATTTGGTAATAGGTACTACTGATATTGTAGTAATAGATGTTTCAAGTGATATGAAATATAATAGTATAGGTTACATAATATGTATTAAAGATACAATAGCTTTTTAACCCCTTAAACAGAGGCGCCTTGCAGGAAAATTTGCTTGTTTGTTGCAAATTATGACTATCATGAGTTAACTAGGAGTGGCAGCTCATTCATTCATTCTCTTTTGCAATATTGCTGTTTACTCTGTAACTCTGCTGTAAACTCTTTTTGAATCAGAGAATTTTTGAAAAAAACTAGCTCTAGACCTTACACCAGTGGCAAAGCTAGCGGAGGGCAAGAAGGGACATCTGTCACTAGAAGCAGCTTTGTTTTAGAAGTAGAAGAGCACCAAAGTCATGAAAAATAATAAAATATAAGTTACAGGGTAAAAATCTTTATCTATTTTAAATAACCACAGCTTCATTCGCTAATTGTAGGCCTCATAACTTTTTCACATTTTTATTAGATTGATCTAAAAATGGAACTGAATGTCTATTCATATTGTAGTGTGATTTGCTAATGGGTGTTTTTAATTATCATTTCTCACAAATTGGCGATATGTAAAGGAAAAAATCTAAATATAATAAAGCAATGGAAAACATCTAAATATAATATAAACTTACACTGTTAAACTTTAAAACAAACGAAGGAACATTTTAGAAGTTATCAAGTCATGTGAACTTAAAATTTTTTACATACGTTGCAGATTCTTATTCAATGCATTTTTTTTAAAGCAATGCGAAGTGCGATTGAAATTAAATTTTTACATAATCTAAAATTTAAAAAGGATTTGAAATGCTTTTTTTTAAAGTTCTGCACCATATTACAAAGGGCACAACATTTTTGTTTGTTAATGGCATAAATTGGAGATTGACTTGCAAAAAACATACAAGGAAAAATTATATGCACTAACACGTGTATCTTTAGGGATTGTTGGGTTTTCTTCAGATGAATTATCCATGATGCTATTCTTTAGGAAAGCTTTCTTAAAACCATCCTTCAGTTCAAGGAAAGTATCAGGCACTAAACGAGCAAACTGCCCTACTGATTTAACTGAAGTCTTTATAGGAGTCACAAATGTGCCCACCTAAAAATAAAAAAATATTAATAAAATATATATGTAAAGCTGAGAATAATTTATTGATAAAAATTTTATTCCTCCAATAAATGTAATTCTTAAATAAATTTTCCTACTCTAAATGATTATAAACAACAAGAACTTTGATTCAGCTTAAGTCATGATTGGCTGTAGAGAAATGCCAACACTATACAGATTTACATGCAAGAGAAAACCTACACCGGATCATTACAATAAACTGTTTATTTTTAAATTAAAAAATGCAAAAAATCACTTTTAATTAAACAGATTTTTAATTTTGAGAAATGTTTTCTATCATTATAATTTGGAAATTAAACTGTTATATTTGTAATTTTCATACAAATTAATTCCTTAAATTTAAATTTGTATCAAATATAAACTTTATATTTTTTCTAAGATGGACCATGACATAAAAAATTGTGAAATATCACTTTTAATTCTACAGGTCTTCAATTTTAGGTGATATTTACTGCCTTTAGAAATTTATAAATTAAACTGCTATATTTGTAATGTTCATACTAAGTAATTCTATAAATTTAAGTCAAATATAAAATATATACTTTTCAAAGATAAGCCATCAGACTATAAAAAATTTAAAATATCACCTTTAATTATTGATCACCATTAAAATTTAGAAATTGAAATGCCATATTTGTAATTTTTATACAAAATAATTCTTTAAATTTAAATAAAATAAATATTTCCTTGAAGATTTTTTATTAGTATAAGCATTAAAAATTCCAAGAAATATTAACTGCAATTAAATTTTAGAAATTAAATTCCCATACTTGAAATTAAACTGTTGGAATTTAGATATCAGCAAATGAATAATCCATTTTGGTATGAGTATTTTAATCAAGTTTTACACTATTAAAAAATATTAAAATAAAAATCAATACAAAATATTTAATTTTGAAAAAGATGAAAATACTTTCCTAGCAACAATTATACCTTGGCTGGAGTTGGGCTCAAATTGGGCTCAATATGGGTCCTATATGAACACGCTCTGAGGGACCAATATTGGGATGCCTAGATTTTTTAACATTGGGCTTACGTAGTGGCAATATTGGCCCATATAGGGTCCTATATAGATAGCGTTTATATTGATTGAATAATAATTATAAAAGATCGGCGAATCTGACAATTCAGTATGAAACAAATATTGGTTGGAATGTGGGAGTAAAATTTCGGGTGAATCGGACAATTCTATATAGGGCCCACATCGGAAAAGAATCGGCCCTTTGTCCCCTTGTTGAGCCAAGATTCGTGAATATTGGTTCAATGGGGGCGCAAGTTGTTTTGCTGTTAAGGTTAAAAAAGTTAAATTATAAAACAAGAAGCTCAAATATGATCTCTTAATAATATATTTGTTTTGTAAATTTAGGTGAGTTGATAATCTAAATTGTAAGGGTCTAAGAACTATAATTTTGTTATCTTTTAGATTGTTAAATTATCAACACTTACACTGCGGATGAATGACTTCTTTCCCTTTTCAGGCATATTAGGTTGTAGAAAATTGTATACCATAAGTTTTAAGCCATCGCAAACAGCTAGAATTTCATTTGATAGAATAAACTGCATGAATTCATTTAGCATGTAGCGACGCTTCTCCATCAACTGTCTTGTTAGGTTATTAAATGGCTTTTTGGATGGAAAATTAAAGGATGATAAAACAGGATACTAAAACAAAATCAAATTTATTAAATATACATATTTTTTCTAGTTATTAACAGCTAATATCATTATATTAATAACTGTATACTTGGTGTACAGGTACAAACTAGGTTATAAACACACATATCCTAGGTGTGCAATCTACTTACAAAGGAATCAGATTTCGCTAGACACAAGAACAGAACTTCAGCTTTAAAAAATATTTTATTCTTGCTTAATTCAATATATATAGATTACCACAAATCTCCAATTGCAGAGATCAGAATTTAAATTAAAATTTTCAATGAAACCAAACATTTATGAGCCACTTTAAAAATTCTTTAAACAAAAGAATTTTAGAAGATCTTGTAAACTTAACTTAGCAAGTGATTATTGAGAGTTCAACCATACACTATTCATATAAAGAAGTTTTTTCTTTTTTCTGAAAATTTGATGTATTTTTAAGAAACAAAATACAAAAATTTACAACAAAACAAAATTAAAATGAAAATTATTTAATAGCTTTTCTACAAAAAGAGCATACCTATTTAAACTTTAATTCAGTTTGAAATTTAAACAAATAGTTTGAAGGTCAAAAATGTTATATAGTAAAACTTACTTATTACGAGTGTGAAGGAATTACAATATTAGCTTGTTACAACTGAGTATTCCTAAGAAATGGGCTCGTGAAAAAATGAAGTTCGTTCATACATACTAAATTATAAATAACAATTAAATTTTTTATTTCAGTAAAATAAAGTTAGATAATTTGCTTTGAACTGTTTCATTGTTGTATTATTGTACTTCGGATGAGATTAATGGCCCAAAAATCATTTTCAACTCCAAAAAGGAAATTTTTGACCCAAAAAACATTAAAAAGAAACTTTTCTAAGAAGAGATTAACTGAACTGTAAAAGTGAAATTACAAAGTAATTTTATGAATCATAACAATATTGCTCACTAAAACAGAGGTTTGTCCAATAAAAGCGAGCTATACTCTAATAGACGATGTACCAAACAAATATTTCAAATTTTTTTCATTAAATCCAGGCTTTCATTATATCAGGGCTCATTATTAGCAAGTTCAACTAGCATCTAATTTAAACAAAATGTGAGTTTACCCTGTTTCATTAAACTTTAAAAAGAGTCAAAAATATTTTAGAAAAAGCTAGGTATTACAGAGAATGTTAAATAGGTTCAAATAGTTAATAACTCGATTGAGTTAAAATTTATTTCTACTTTTTTCATTTATATATCTCCTTTATAATGAATAAAAATTTTCTAATGATGAATTATTTGTAATTTACGTGAGATTTTAATTTTTAAAATTTTATTCAGAAATTAAAAATTTTCAATCAATTATTTGTTTACACTTAAACCATTATAACACACTGAAAATATTAAAATTAACATGAAAAACAAAATAAACTCAAAATAATACATATTTTTTTTTTTTTTTAATCAAGTGACAAGTAGATAGATTGGTTTACAAACATCAAGATGCAACAAAATTCTTAACAGTTTTTATAAACCATATGAGCACATGAATTAATATTGGAATCAGGCAGGATTTAATTTTGTATACATAATTCAAGATATTAAAAAAAAAAAAAAAACTTTAGACAAAAATATTTTTAATCAACTTAAAAATCTAGCCATTACAGCATGCAAATCAATAAAAAATGCATATGTGTCAAATGATGCTTTAATTTTTTAAGTTTTAGTTTATTTAATTCTTGGTTAGAAGCTGTTTAAAAACTGAAAGTGGTTTTTTGTATAACAGTGTTTCATATCATTTTGTAAAATTATTTTATAAAACTACTAAAAATATTAAATAAAATAAAATATGGGGAAAAGTTTTAACCTTATTTGTAATAGCTTCATGGAAATCATAAAATTCACTATATCGACGAACCACAAACCATTTCTCTTCGGATCCATCTAACCCATAGTGAATCACGGAAATCGCATAGACTGCAAATGTTCGCCCAGCATGATGAGTAATACCTAATTCAAAAACATTTAAAGCATTTAGCATTAGAAATTTAAAAAAAAAATTAAAATGAAAAAATGACCTTTTTCCAGTGAAAAAAAATTGTACACCAATGAAAAAAATACAATAAAAAGCAAAATAAATATTTTTCACATTTTATTTAATTACATTAAAAAAAGTTTTAAAATATTAAATATGTTAAAGTTATGAAGTCAACATTTTTAGAGCAATTTTAATTCAGATAATTATACGTAAATACAACAAAATAATAGGGGAAGAAACTAGTATAATTTAAATGAAAAGATAGTTTTCCAAAATGTTACTAAATTTTCAATTTAAAGTACAGCTGTCGAGGAGTATTGAAGTTGTTATATTATGTACTCATGAGGTGAGTTCGAATAATAAGACATATATATATATATACACAGTGGTGGCCAAAAGTGTGGACATTTTTTGAAAGTTTCATGTTTTTCAACTTTGTGTGCTTGTAGAACATATTAATACAGATATTGTAATACTGTATTTATTATTAAATTCTACATTAAATTACCTTCAATTTGATATATAAACGTTTGTATTTAAGTGAAAATTAATATATTCTACAAGCACCCAAAGTTGAAAAACATGAAACTTTCAAAAAATGTCCACACTTTTGGCCACCACTGTATACACACACACATTTATCTTATATGGCACCATAAACTTGGGTGTCTCTTTATCTATTGGCAACATAGTTATTATTCATTTAGTTAGGTTGCCTTGAACAATAGTTTAAGAAGTGTTGAAAAGTTATTAATTAGAATAATTTTATACATTGATTAAATAAAAACTTTTTCTTGAAGCAATTACTTAGATTTATTTTTGATCCTTGCTATAATGGTAGTAGAAATTTCAAACATGGATTATAATGTTACAAACTGTCAAATCAATTATTTGTGAGCATTCATTTTCGAGCAATAGCATATATATTATACGATATTCAAGTTATTTCTCTAGAAGTGTGTGAGGAAGTAGTACAGTACGTAATGGAGCATTCAGATGAGTTTTCCATCTTATCTCACAACACAGACGGAAATAATTTTAATTATTCTGCTGCATACTAGGCTGAAATGTCCCAGACTCATGAAGGTTTGTGTGATTCAATGACTGTTGAACAAAATTTTTTTAATTTCCAATGAGCTGCACAATCAGTCTTCCCGATGAGCAGACCTAGTGCATTCTTCAGAAGTGGTATCTACTCTTTCAGGACCACTACAATGGGTGAGATACTGTTGGCTATGTTAATTTGGACGTCTAGTTTCTGCCACACTAGATGGCAGCACCGAGACTCTATTTGGATGCTAAAGTGCAATAGGAATTTAATTTTGCCGGAAATGCCAAGAGCCAATAAGGCACTCCAGGGATTTTTTACATGCCGCATAATCATACGACATGGCCACTGAGGATTTTCTGCATCCCGAAAATCCGGTGTCTGGCCCAGGAATTGAACCCGCAGATTTGGGCTCAGAAGGTCGACGACAAACCAACTGCGCCACCCAGTCACCGTTGAACAAACATTAATTTACTAAAATTTAATACATAAAGAATTTTGATAATATCGTGAATATCTCTTAAAAATAGTTATAATTGAAACCAAAGTACGCACAAGCAACGACAAGACTGTCAAAACAATTGGTTAATGTATTTTTGAAACTAATTAAAGTGTTAGGATTGAAAGAGGGGTAAAAGAATTACAATATGTGCTGTGAATCCGGTTGTTGTGAATTCGCTGCACAGTTGTGCAGTGACACCGGTTTGGTGACCATTCTTATTTAGATCTTGTACAAGATAATTATGAAAAGAGACTAAGCTGTTCGCCAAAGGCGGCTAGTAATAATAATAATAAATAAAAAAGTCTAAGACAGATACCTGGTTTATATACAGTACTTTTTTGAAAATTCAATTTCTCAGGGACTTGGTGATTTTGCAATGCGATAAAGAATAATTCAAAGTAAATTAAATGCATACAAACATACTAAAATTCATATGCTCACATATTTACCAGTACTGTGCACTTCTGCAACTAACAAACCAAGTTCTTTTACATCCTCTGATAATGGGCCTGACGACATTTCTGGAAATACATAATCACACTGAGAAATTTCGGTGGTTAAAAACTCATTCAGCATTTCTTCATCAGTTGGGACAACAGTATCACAGTTAAACTGTAAAAAAGAAGTAAAAAGTCACATTAAAACTAACATAGCTACAGTCAGGCAAAACAAATTATTATCACAATAGAAATATATTAAGTGCTCTGTTGTTTATTAATGACTAAACTGACAATTTTCACTCCGCCATTTGATAAAATTTTTGATCTACATAAAAAATCTGAAAAAAAAAAAAAAAAAATCTGATCCCTGAAAAAAACAAACAATCAAAAGCTCTATATAATCAATAGCAAACGATCAATAACTCTATATAAAGGATGGGGATACAGCCTTCTCTATATCTTATTGAAGATAATAAACTAGTGCTAGATGTAATATTTAATATTACATAAAAATAAACTAGGTAAACTAAATACTAAAAGAAAACAAAAATATTTTTAATTCTAAATAGATAAAATTTCTTTGAAAAAAAACACGCTAAAAAGGAGCAGAAATTAAAAAAAATGTAGCAATAAAGGAAATGAAGGAAATAAAAATAAATATATGACCACCGAAGCCGACGTCTTCAGGGGGTACCGGCCCCGGTAGCCATAAAACAAATCCATTTCTAATTGAGGGGGAAGAAAAGAAACTCAAACTTTTCTAAATTGGTTATTTGTATTTCATGTTTTTTCCTGGACTTCTATACAAAACTGTGACATTAAGTCACAGCCTAATTTCTAAATATCCCGTTTTATTAATCAAAATACTTATTTTTCGGCTTAATTTATAATTTTTGATACAGTTTTTATTGTCTTCATCTTTTTTCTTCTCGCCCCTTAACGCGTTAGCGCAATGAGGACATTTTCCCCAGGAAGCTCCTTGCACATTCCTCAGACACTCCTTTTCTTGGAAAAAAAAGCTGTCGGCGACCTTTGATGTCAACACATGTTTTTAGTTACGGTATGGTCGCCGTTAGTATTTAATTCTGCTAAAATTTAAGGGGTTAGTTAACTCAGTTCAGTTCGCTCCTTAAGCTCGATTTTTTTGGCTTTTTAGGAAGTTTAACTTCCACTTCTAGCTATTTCTTTAAATACCGCCCATTTTCTGGGAGCGGACACATTCGAAATTTAGTTGTCAAAACAAACGCACGAACCCTTAACAGGGATTTTTTATTCTTCATTCTTTTACCCCTCCTCTTTTTGAGAGACGGAGATGTTAGACATTCTTTTCTTCCACCCCCCCATGGGTGCTCTTGGCGGTCCGGCTCAGCAGTGATTTTTTCCTTCGAAATGGCCTTGTTTTGTTTTCTTCCTTGGTTCTAAAAATAATGGGAACTTTCAGTTCAAAAAAATGGGAATCTCGAATCCCATGCATCCTGATGGTTTGGCTAATAATTTGGCTGTCTCCAGTTCCACTCGCCTAATGTGATCAACAACTAACGGAATGCTCCCAAAAATACCTGTAGAAAATGGAATGTTCTTTTCTAAATATCCCGTTTTATTAATCAAAATACTTATTTTTCGGCTTAATTTATAATTTTTGATACAGTTTTTATTCAGAATTAAATACTAACGGCGACCGTACCGTAACTAAAAACATGTGTTGACATCAAAGGTCGCCGACAGCTTTTTTTTCCAAGAAAAGGAGTGTCTGAGGAATGTGCAAGGAGCTTCCTGGGGAAAATGTCCTCATTGCGCTAACGCGTTAAGGGGCGAGAAGAAAAAAGATGAAGACAATAAAAACTGTATCAAAAATTATAAATTAAGCCGAAAAATAAGTATTTTGATTAATAAAACGGGATATTTAGAAATTAGGCTGTGACTTAATGTCACAAAAACCATTGAGGTACTGAGGGAGTTAATTTAGGCATTTGCTTCTCCTTCAATTAGAAATGGTTTTGTTTTATGACTACCGGAGCAGGTACCCCCTGAAGACGTCGGCTTCAGTGGTCATATTTTTATTTCCTTCGTTTCCTCTAGGTAAACTAAAAATAGCAAGATTAAAACATATACATATATATCAATATATGTTATTTATCATTGGCTTGTCATTTTTTATTGAATAATTCATGATATGATGTTAGTTTACTTTGATGATATGATGTTAGTTTACTTGATATGATGTTAGTTTACTTGACTCGTTTTCCGGACACACCAAAATCAGAAAGCCAAAACAGAATTTTGCATTTTTTACAGTACTAAATTACATACAAGACATTTACACTTCTGCAAATCACATACTGAATTCTTAACAGCATATTATCTTTATCAAATGCAGTTAAATATGAATACTCAAACTAATTCCTAAATAATATGATTTATATATTATAAAATTCCACAGAATGCTAAGTAGATATAAAAATAGCTATTTTTTTTAAAAATAGAAGAGAGAAACTTTTTGGTAATGTATTAAATTTATTTTTGTATAATACTTATTATCAAATGATTAGATTTATCTTTTTTAGTTCTTTACTTTTGTCAATTTTTTAAAATTTTTTTCCCATAGTCTGGAAAAAATGCAGACCTTGGCATGGATACACTATCACACAGATAAACTTCAAATGTAGCAGTGAATATTAAAACTAGTAAACTAAATAGGTGAGGAAAAAAATATTTTATTTTTAAAGTAGAATTTTATTACCTTTTCTTCTTCCTCAGATTTTGAAGATGACAAACTATCTGAAAACAATCAAATTGTTTAAATTACTTAAATGGCAATGGAATTAAAAAAAATTTAATGGCTGTTAACTATGCATTAGATTTGCATCGTCATCATAAGATCATTTTTAGATAAATTATTAGAATTACACATGACTATTAAAATGAGTAATGTTCCCATCTTAACAAAATGCTGAGTTATGCTGACCTGTGTTGTTGTTCTACAAAAGATGATGATAATAATGAAAAATGGAATACATATTTTTGAGCGATTCTAATTGATCTTCGATTGATAAAAATAAAAGGATAAATTTTGGAAAGGTATTTCTCTAAATAATGAAACATGACAAAAGTAAAATATGTTAGTGAAATTTTGTAGTTTGACACAATGATAGACTTAACCCTAAATGAACCAACACTTTACAATACAATAACTGGTTTTTGGACCAGCTATGGTCTGTTTAGTGTTATTTTATATGTTTAGTGTTACTCTATTACTGTGGGCAGTAGTGTTCCAAGAACCACACACTACAGAACAGCTAGAACTTCTGATCTGTAGATATAAAAAAAAAATTCATGATTTTTATAATAGAACATATAACACCTTTTTAGTCATGCAATGCATGATAACTACATTTTTAAAAGCCATTTAGTACATTGAAGGGCTGACTGAATGATTTGTTTAATAAGCAATGAGTTAGTATGATAAAAATATACTTTATTTTCTTAAAAATTTTTTTTATTCAATAACAATCAAACGTTTTTTTCCCTCAATATTTTAATAAATCATGATTTGTTAATAACAGCGCTTATTAACAAAAATTTTGAAATATTATAAGCCTCAGTTAAAACATTTTTCTGTAATATTTGTAAATTCAAGAATTCAAAATTGTAATTTGTTGAATAATTTTAAATAAATTATTGAATACTTGCTTTATATAATATTCTTAGTCTGTCGTCTCTTTTCTCATTTATTCAACAGTGTTGCACTTAATTTTAAAAAAAAATTCATTTACTAAGAAATCAAACTTTCTTTTAATGAATTATAATTTGTTTGAATTAGTGTTTATTAATAAAAACTTTGAAATATTATAAACTTCAGTAAAAACATTTTTCTGTAAAGTTTGCAACTTCAACAATTCAATAAGATAATTTTTTGAATTACTTTAAATACGTCATTGAATTCCTGCTGTGTATACGAGTCTTAGTTTATCATGTATGTATATTCAACTACTTGTAAATTTTAATGTCTGTCTTTTTAGACTCATGTTTCTAAAAATTATGCTTAAGAAATCAAGAGACCTCATCATTTCAAGTTTCATTGTATAGAATGATTTTAAGTAAGCAATATTACCGTGAATCCTAATGTGACATTAGTTTATAACTTACAGTTATAAACTAATGTCACATTAAGATTGATAATTTAAGGGGAATGAATGTGCCAAGGCCAATGCTAACTGGATATAGAAATTTTAAAATTTTGATAAAAAAAAAAGTCATGAAATGATTTTAGTGAGATTAATGACTGATACAAAGCCAATTAGTTAGCAAATGCTAATTCTATAAAGAAGGTGCGAATTTCCGGCACAATAATGCCTTTGAATGTAATAAAGAAATTTTGGTCAGATTTTGTATTTCATATAACTAGGACTGGGCGATATTAGAAATTATATATTGTGATATATCGTCAGTTTTGCATCGCGATATAGCGATGTATCGCGATATAGTATTTTTGAATTTCATTTACTTTAAGGCACAGAAAGTCAGATTTCTATTGTTGTGTCACAACAACCAGAAATAAGACGTGAGTTGTATCAAACAATTTATTTAAACATTCACACGAAAAATCACAAAATATTACCCAAACGCAATATCTCTCAGCAAAAAACTCTCTTCTTCAACAACAAAAAAAAAAGAACATCACTTCTCGTGTGTGTCTCTCAAGCAACATCATTTTAGCATTACCTCTCGAGGAATTGATGCTTTTAGCTCAGTTGTCACACTGTTACGTTACAGTCTAACTCCTCCCTTCCACAGAGTTTTCTTTGCAAAAGTAGGAAATGGCAAAAAAACATACATAAAATCTTGTCAAAACTGATCTATATCGGTTGACATAAAACTGTTTTGTTTATCGGTATATAGGAAAATAAAACAGTAAAGGAAAATAAACAGGAAAATAAATATTAAAATAAACAGGAAAATTGGAGTCACGAATCTTTTCAGTGAGTAAGTCATCGTTTTTCGCCGTTTGATCAGAAGTAACGATGTGTTCATTGGAATCGACTATACCGAGCTGTACATTATCTTTATTTTCTACTTCCCTCCTTTCATTCATATTTTCTTGTTTTCGAGTCATTACAGCACTTATCATTGGGACTTCAAACGAATTGTCCAATAGAGCAGCCGTTTTGTTACCCAATAAATAATACCCTTTATCAAGAGAATCACCTAATACAGCTGCCTTAGTAACCACTTTTCCTAACTTACAGTTTAATTCAACTACGGCTAATGGAAAACAAAATGATTCTTCCTGTATTGGAGTTTTTATCCAAACAGATTCACCCGTGTACATTTCAGGTTTTACAAATCTCCTAGGAATTAAATCCAAGGTTGCGCCAGTGTCTCGTAGTATTGAAATGCCAACGCCATTTACCACGCCAATGCTCGTGTATGGTGTCATTATATCAGGAAACCTAGATTCCGAAACGTGAAGCGAAGCCACAGTTTCAGAATTTGTTTTCGCCTTGGGACATTGAGGGCGTAGATGATCATAAGAACCACATTCATAGCATCTAAGCTGTCTTCTTCTTTCAAATTCTCTTTCGCGAACATTTTCTTTAACATTATTTTTCTGCCAAGTCAACTTTTCTTCAGTTCTGGTATCACTTTGGTTTAGAGATCGCCAAGAATCATCTTGGTTACTTCGATTATAAGACACAGACTTTTCCTTGAAACTGTTTTTTAAACTTTCATAGTCGTCCAATTTTCCGGCTAATTTGGAATAAGAATTCAATTCCATCCAATCTTCAAGAAAATGATCTCTCATGTCATTTGGTACATGACGTTTCATTTGCTCGGTAACCATCAAACTCTTAAGATCATCGAAAGTGGTAATTTTTACTTCCGAAACCCATTCGCTAAAATAGCAATTTAATTCTTGTGCAAAATTTCGCCAGGATTTTTCAGGTGATTTAAAATGTCGATAAAAATTTTGTTTGAGTTCCTCTGCATTAAGCTTATATTGTTTAAGAATCAATTCTTTTACAAAGTCGTAGTTATTGGCATCCTTAGGAGACTCTCTCGCCAACATATTTGAAATGTCGGGTGGTACTACGCTCAATAGATAAGGCACCCATTCATCTTTAGGAATTTGTGCAATTTCTGCTCGACGTTCAAAATTTATCAGATACAACGACATTTCATCTTTACCTTCATTAAATTTTGGTGTTATTTGTAAAATCTGTATTTTATGATTTGTTTCACCTGATACCGGTCTGTTTTGGTGCTGAATTTGAGAATTTGCTTCTAATTCGAGTTTACGCAATTCCAATTGATGTTGCCGTTCAAGTTCTTCTCGCCGTTCTTGTCTTTCAAGTTCTTCTCGCCGTTCTTGTCTTTCTCTTTCAAGTTCTTCTCGCCGTTCTTGTCTTTCAAGTTCTTCTCGCCTAATTCTCTCCTCCGTTATACGAGTCAAACACATCTTTACATCCTCAACCTCATAATGTTTACTAGTTTGAATTATTTTTTTAATTTCACAAACATTTGCTTGAGGTGGAACAGATTCACCTAATTCGTCGGCCAATTCTATCAAATCCACTTTTTTCGCTTTATTAAGAAAAGCCATAATTTACAACTGATAAAAAACTACATATACAATCACTGACTACCTTAAATCAACTACTCTTACTATATCCCGCCGCTGCCACCAGTAAAATTCTGTTGTGTCACAACAACCAGAAATAAGACGTGAGTTGTATCAAACAATTTATTTAAACATTCACACGAAAAATCACAAAATATTACCCAAACGAAATATCTCTCAGCAAAAAACTCTCTTCTTCAACAACAAAAAAAAAAGAACATCACTTCTCGTGTGTGTCTCTCAAGCAACATCATTTTAGCATTACCTCTCGAGGAATTGATGCTTTTAGCTCAGTTGTCACACTGTTACGTTACACTATCAAGACTTCATACGCATATTGATTTAAATCAATTTATAAATTTGAAAATATATATGTTTTGCTAAAGAAAGATATTAAATAAATTGACAAAGATGTACAAATCTTACTTAAAATATTTATTGAAAAAATGTGTGTAGATACAGAATGAAATATTTGCACTTCTTTATCGTTTATAAGGTATAAGCAGTCTTAATTTAAGTTAACCCTTAAAACACCCTTAATGAAAAAAAATATTGTTATTAAACAAAAGCTGATTTTAAAATTTCAAAATATATTTTAATTAAAATAAAAGTTAGATTGACTAAAAGCCGAAGTTTAAAATTAAAAATGTTCGAATTTTAAACTAAAAAGTAAACATAAGAATTGTAATAATTTCTTAAAATTTTCGTTCTCTGAAAGATTTCTCAGTTTAAAAATAAAAAGGGAATTTTATAAAGATATCTAGCTGAATTTAGTGAAAGAAAATTTAAAAAATTAAAAAAAAAGTTTGTTAAGAAATTCATTATACACTTAAAACAAAGTGTTAAAAATATTTTTTTTTTTTTTAAAAAAAGAAACTTTTTTTAACAAATCAATATTTGCTTGTACTATTATGCGTAAATAATTACAGAATTATTAAGTTCGATCGTAATGTTCAAATTCTTAATAAAGAAGTAAACACAAGTTTTGTTATATTTTCTAAAAATGATCACGCAAATAACAAAAGGTTTCTTAGTTTAAAAATAAAAAAATAAATAAAAGTGAAATTTATCAATATATTTACCTAACAGCATAGGAACAAAATTTAAAAAATAAGTTCGTTAAAAAATTATTTGTATGCTTAAAACAAAGAGCTAAATAAATTTTAGAAAAAAAATGCTTCTTAAACACTATTTTTATTATTATTTCATATAAATAATTAAATTAAATTAAATAATGAACGAACGAAAAACAAAGTAAGGCAAAGTTTCTTAATTAAATTCTTAAAAATAGAAACAAAAGAATTGTGATATTCGGTAATATATTTAGCTAATTAACTAATAATATAAAACGAAAATTAAAAAAAAAATAATGATTTTACTCTCTAATAAAACGAAGTAGTAATTGATAAAAAAAAAAGAAATGAATAAAATTCGCAAACTTTTCAAATTCTTTTGAACAAATAAAGTTTATTGACTTATGTCCAAAAAATAAGTTTTGTTTTAACTTTATTTCTAAAAATAAAAACAACTCAAGATTTATAAATTTAAAATCAGTAATAGAAGCTCATTAAATTATTAGAAGTTTTATCCGAAAGGTTTTTAATAAATTAAAAGAAAGTAAAAAAATAACCTAACAAATTTATTTACTTTGTAATTTAATTCCTTATGGGTGCCTTAAATTAGATTTCCGATAATTTTCACATTTAAAAATATAAAAAAAGTTTTGTCAGAAAATAAATAAAAAACTTATCTAATTAATGAAGAAACTTTTCTTTATAAATTCTTTTCAATAATAGATTGCGTTCAGAACAAGGTTACGACGGCGATCACGAAGTTAATCCCATTGAAAATAATCTACAAGAAACGATTTCAAATCGCGAAGGTGCAAAAACGAACATGTGATATAACGATATAAAGTCTCAAAAGTGATTCTGATTCTACCGCTCATCAGTCAAGGCCGTCTCAACATAACGAAACAATATCGTCTTCCACAGCGCGAGTTGGCATCGGAACGTAAGAGAAAGTCCTTGCGTGTATCGCTATATCGTTATATCGTCTTCTTCACTCGACGGCTTAAATCAGTTTTCAGATGCATCGCTTGGAATGAAAGTTGCTGTATCGGTTTGCCGATATAGGCGTTAAATCGATATGTCGCGATACATCGATTTATAGCCCAGTCCTACATATAACTGAATAAAATATTCTGACAGCTTAAATTTCTGCTTCCAATTCCTTAAATTAGTAGATTTTATTTTACTACAACAAAAAAATCTCATTAAAATAATTCAAAATTTTTTATGACATTAGAAATTCTTATTTGTTCAACAGAGATAACATAAATATCAAATAATAATATAGTTTATAACTTACAGTTATAAACTAATGTCACATTAAGATTGATAATTTAAGGGGAATGAATGTGCCAAGGCCAATGCTAACTGGATATAGAAATTTTAAAATTTTGATAAAAAAAAAAGTCATGAAATGATTTTAGTGAGATTAATGACTGATACAAAGCCAATTAGTTAGCAAATGCTAACTCTATAAAGAAGGTGTGAATTTCTGGCACAATAATGCCTTTGAATGTAATAAAGAAATTTTGGTCAGATTTTGCATTTCATAAAACTGAATAAAATATTCTGACAGCTTAAATTTCTGTTTCCAGTTCCTTAAATTAGTAGATTTTATTTTACTACAACAAAAAAATCTCATTAAAATAATTCAAAACTTTTTATGACATTAGAAATTCTTATTTGTTCCACAGAGATAACATAAATATCAAAATGGTTAATTATGTAATCCCTTAACAGTTTTTCTTCTTTGTAAAATGTGTTGAATACATTAGACTTTTCATTAAATTGGATGATCAAGAAATGCTTTGAAAGGGGATAAAGATTCCAGTCAATTAGATTTGTTAAATTTTGATAAATTTTATTTAAAAAAAATACAGAATAGGAGTTTAATAATATAAATGATAGCATAAAATGAAAAGAAATTTAAGGTTATTTTTAGTTTGTTATAATTAGTTTTACAATTATTTAAAAAGCAGATGAAAAAAAAACAGTGTTTTGAGAGGGATGACTTGCATTTTTGCATCTCAGACAATACACAATACAAATTATCAAAAGTCTACTGAATTTTTTTATTTTACAAACATGTTTGCATAATTTTGGATAAAAATCCTATATAATATGAAACTTGTAGAAGTAAACTATGTAAATAGTTCAATCTAATAAATTTTGTAAGAGTAATAAAAGTAGAATAAATTATTTTACATTTAATTTAATAGCAAATCAGATTTAAAAATATTTCCAAACATAAGTATAGTTTTATTGCTAACACTGTTTTTTTTGCGATTTACTCTCATCTATGCAATTCAATTTTATATCATTGAAAAAATCCTGATGATTTGAGTCCGTTTTAAACAAGTTACTTTGTATTACAACAATAACTTTAAAAACTTTTAATGTTTAAATATTGTTTCTAATGACAGATTTTTAAAAAAGAAAGAACTAGGATAGAAAAGTTTCTCAGGCACTAAATACAAACTTATTGTAATTTAGATGGATACAAAATGCAATAGTAAATTTCAACAATTAAATTTATGAGAACCATTAAAACCAGAAAAATTGGAACCTTCACTTTAGTACAAAAGTCTTAGGACACTATTTCTGCTTAAATCTCAAATAAAAGTAGTAGAAGGATCATATATATAAGTTATTGTGATGAATAATATTAAAAAGAAAAATAATATTTTAAAATAGATATGTATTTCTGAACAATTTTAGAAAATGATAATATTTGGAACTAACCTAAATCTCCACTGGAGCTTGATTCATGCAATAAATCTAATTCAGCGAGTAATTTTATGTACAATGTAGAATCTTTAAAGCCAGACAGATAAAATTCATTTTCTAAAGATTCATACACCTATAAAAAATTTAAATAGTTTTTTTTTACAAAATCTTTTAACAGATTCATAAAATATCAGACAGCTAAGAGCAACGTTTAATTTATGATACAAAGACAGTAAAAATCTGTTATAACAATTTATAACAGATGAAATTGTTGCTTAATTATTTTACATATTTAATCATACATTTCAAACAAATATTCATATTTAATGTTAATATAATTATGAAAGGTAGTTAAAATCGGTTATAACAACAATTCATAACAGCATATGAAATTATCGTTCATTTATTTTACATATTTAATCACACATTTCAAGCAAATACTCATATTTAATGTTAAAATAGTTATAAAAGGAATAAAAATTGTAATAGACATATTGACCTTTTTTTTTTTCATTTTGAATAATAGTGAAAAGTATACATTAATTTTTAATAGTCAGTTTTCAACATGTTAACAACAAAAGATGCATTTTTTTCAAGTGTGAAGCACGATTTTTAAAAATAGTAAAGATTTATCTTTCATTAGGAAGAAAAAAACTTATCTGGAGATCGCCTACAATTTGTTTTATAAAAATAAAGAGCTAAAATAAAAAAAGAAAATGTTTGATTTCTGCTTTCCTGTATTGATATTAGAACAAAATAAAAATGTCCACCATTACAACCTTTTTCATATAATATTATTTAAATAGCAGAAAAAGTATCATTAATGCATTGATTTATGAAATCAATTTCAAGCATGTTTTTGTTTACCTTCTCTTGAACTTCATCAAAGCAGTTTTCATTGATAGTTTCAGTCTTTAATCTAGATCTTAGCTTCTTAAGTATATTTTCATCTAGAGTTATTTTTGAAGAAACCTTAAAAATACACATAAAATAATCGTTATAACCCTTAAAAATATAGTTAAACAGGAAAGTATATATTAAATATTGACAGAACTTAATAAATTTTAATACAGATCTTAATATTAGTTTCTTATTAAAGAAATAACAAAATATAAAAAATGAAACACAAATTATTAAATTAATAGACATACTTAATTAGAAATTGTAAAAAATCATTTCAATTCATGCTCTTAATATTAGTTTCTTATTAAAATAATAACATATATAAAAAATTGAAACACAAATTATTTTATTAATAGAAAAAATCATTTCAATTCATGTAAACTCAACTCACGTCTGGTCCCAAATATGAGTCATAAAGCTGTATTGCTAAAACTCTAAGTTTTTCTATTGATTCATCTCCAATACTCGTATTTTCAGCTTTCATCAATTGGACAGTGGTTCTAAATCCCTATAAAATATATGAAAATTTAGATGAAATGATTTTTAATAGCATGAGGTACACAGATAATATTTTTAAAAGTTTTAGCTAAAATAAATTAAGAGTTAGATATTAAATAAAAGACAAATCTGATTTATTTACCGTCAATGTACTTATTATAGTTTTGTATTATAATAGCGAAAAAAAAAATGAAGCAAAAAGTTGGTAAAATTTAAACCAGAATACATTTAGAGATTTTATTTTGATAGGTCAAACATTATGGTTTCCATTCATTCTCTATTATAGTGTCTATTATATCTACTCTCCATTATATCTAACTATTATAGTCTCTATTATATATATTCTCTATTATATCCACCTGAAGTAAAATGAATAAAATAAAATTAAAAAAAAAACAACACTCAGAATAACTCTATCTAATGATCAGGCATTCACATATTTGCACTTAATCTTAATGATTCAAGGGGGTAACCTCAAATATAGCGATTAATTTGTGCAGATGATATTTTCAATTACAAAATCAGACACAAAAATGTATTTTCTTGGAACAAACAACTTTCTCTGACGAATGTGGATTTCTGACCTTCAAAATATAAGGGTAGTTGCAATCAGGGAAATGCTGTCCAATGATTGGGTCAAAACAGTGGTCCTCCTGCGTTGATTCTACTTTTTGCATATTTCATAATTTTGTGGGAATTTTTGAATAAATCGAATTTCTTTTTACACACAATTAGAAAATTCGTTTAACCAAAAATAATCCCAAGAAAGAAAAAAATATTACTTTTTATAATTAGTTGTTATTATTATTATTTGTTGTAAAGTTTAAAAATTTTTACATTATTTTCAAGAAAGTAATTTTATAAAGCAAAATATAAAATTTGAATGAAATCTGTCCAACAGTTCCTGAGAAAATTAATTTTAAATATACAATTTCTTAAAATTCTCATGAATTATTTGACCAATTTCATTCAATTTTGTATTATGTTGAATAAAATAACATTCTTTAAAATTATGTAAACATTTGCATACTTTACATTTCAAACTTTTTTAACTATTATTAACAAAACAATAAAAAATGGTAAATAATTATTAAAAATTACATTTTGCATTTGTAACTATTATTTGGATAAAATAATTTTATAATTGTCAGTAAAAATTTTCTGACTTGCTTGAAAAATTCCAGATATATAAACAATTTTTTTAAAAGCTTTAAAATAAATTTTTAAATAAAGTTTAAAAAAAGCTTTTTTTTTTTAAAAAAACTTTAAACAGATTTTATTTAAAAAATCTAATTTTTGAATAAAATCAGGGTTAACTTGTTTTAATTTTGATGTTTTTTCTCAATTCATTAAAAAGTTATTTTTATACAAATGCAAAACTTTCTTAAGCAATTTTTAAACTATTTTTTATTTTGGGTGCAAAGCAGGGAGTTGTATATATACTATTTGAAGGACACATTTCGCACCTGGGTTGTAGGTTGTGCACCTCTACAAAACATAATAATCAGGACAATTTTATAAGCTTCTAGAGTATCATGTATTGCATTATAACATACAATTATAATAGTATAACAATATATGAAATAAATATATTAAAAGAATAATTGTCTAGCTATTTGTAGGCTATTGTCATAAATTTTTTATACGCTAATAAACAATTTTCAAATTTGATATGGGTTAACCTTAAACTAATGCAGATTTTGGTCTTGCATTTTTTCTTTAAATAGAAAAATGGCGGCAATTAGTTAAATTTAAATTTTCTTCAATATAATAATAATAAAATAACAAAACAATTTTGCCAATTTTTAATTCTTTAAATAAAAAATTAAAATGAGCTTCAAAGATTTTTAGTAATGGATAATAAGTAAAGCAAAAATTAATGGATTACTCACCTCAACATTATGGTAAAAAAATACATAACCTTCAGTATTAAGGTTAACCAAGTATTCTGAAAAAACATAATTGTTATTGCAAATGTCAAAAAAGCTAACAAGCAGTAATTAAAAAATATTTAATAAATTACATAGCATGCATGCAATCATATAACATAATGGACACAAAAGTGCAAAAGTTGTAAACAGAAAATTTGTCATTACCAAATACATTGAAAAAATTGTTTCAAATCGTATTCGACATTCAGGCATCAAAAATTGAATGGAAAGCGTAGACTGTTATAAAAATAGTCATTAAATGTTTTTGATTCACTTAGACTTTAGATATACAAAGAAGTTTAAGGCAAAACAAGCAAACAACTGGCTTTATACAGTAAAAAAACTGCTAAATTTCAAGAAATATATCCTGGTAGGTATAATAATCAATATGGAGTTTTAACAAATTAGAAAATCAGTGATTTTCGAAAAAATTTTGTTAAAGTTAGATTAGCTAAAAGGTTAAAATTAGCTACAAGAGTCAATAAATTTCTTGCAGTTTGTTTTTTATTTGAGATTTTGCGTTTTTTGCAGAAAGTTTCATTTCATTTAAGACTGCAATGCAATATAAAAATTCATATACCATATTAATACATATCAATATATTTATTCTCCTAAGGTTAAAGTAAAAGCAATATTTACCTCTATACATGTATAAACATTGTTAACAATCAAGTAGTTAAGCAAATGCACAAATTTAAAGAGTATTTCGCTCATATATTTTGTTTTTCAATCTCACTATATGGAGAGACTGATTTTCCAACGTGGTGATAAGTTCATGGTGAAATGTGACTTTCAACGCACAAGAACAGAAGACATTTACAAAACTATTTTCAAAATGTAATTTAAAAACCAAAAGGATTTGTAACATATTAATGCTATAAGAAGAGAAGCCATAACCTTCTTTTTAAGGCTATAACTATATTTTTACAACTTTCCTCCATTATTACAATATGTCTTAATTGAAGAACTGAATAGATGAAGTTTTAAATGCCATTTTAGTGAATTAGAGTAAATTAGCTTTAAAGGTTGACAAAAGGTAATAAAATCCTCATTTCTTATTTGCAAGTTTACAATTAAAAAATCTATAGATCCCTAACACATATTTAAAATGTTTGTGTAATAGTGTTTTCAAATTTCAATTGAATTTTCTGTCCAAATGGCAAGCTTTCTATGACTACTCATTTATTGTTTGTAAACAATATTGGAGTTTTCTTGGAATTTTCTTTCACTTCAAAAACAATCAAATATTGTCTTCATTCATCGTGATCTGCTAAATTAAAGAAATTAGCAAAATAAATTACATAGTTAATTAAAACTAAAATAAATAAATTATATAGTTAAATAAGACTAAAATAAGATTCTAAATTTGTGATATAGTGAATACTGAGTGGAAGTACCTTTAATATAAAATCATCTTTTATAAACAATAGAATTTTATGAAATAAAATTACTTTAAAGTCATATTAAATTATTATTTTGGTAGGAAAAAAGAAGACAGTTACTACTTCTATAAGATGAGTAATGGGAACAAAATGGTGCAAAAAAGAGGATGAAGTTAGTAGTACAGAGAGAACTTACGAGTGAAGTAGTGCAAGGCAATATTGTTATTTAATATCACATCAAATGGAAGAGATACAAGCTTTCTCTTATTTTCTAAAATTGGTGAATCAGTTACATCACTAACCTAGGATTAAAAATAAATAAATAGGGAGTATTAAAAAAATATGGGATAATTGCAGGATTGTTTTAATTATCATTAGAATTTGAGTAAAACAGTATGTAAATAGAGAACTATGGAGTATTAATTTAATTAGGAGGAAAATTAAGTTAAAATGTTTGAAAATATAAATAAAAAAGTGGCAAAAAGTAACTATGTCACCTATTTGTAATGCATCATGGAAAACGGGCTACGTCTTGCTGAAGTATGCATATTTTTTGTCGTTTAACTAAATTATCATTTTCTCAATTGTTATCATTAACTCATTTAATCTTTTTCTCTGTAAATAAAAATCATTCGTATAATTCGTAATTTCTTTAAACCCCATTTCTGAATTAAGTGAGTGCAGAAAACTCTATTTTTAGAGATCTAAATCTTCCTAACCCATTAGAATAAAATTTAAAAATCACATGGCTTCTAAATGTTTCGATTTTATTAAAAATCATTAATATTTCTCACACTTTCTTTTCTGCCAACTCATTTGAATGCGCAAGGCTAATAAAAAGAGCCTTGGCAATAAATTAAAAGCAATTAATAGCCAGCAGAGACAAGCCCAACAGGACACCTCTGTCCACCAAGAAATCAAAATACAAGTCATAGAAAACCCATTTTTGAATACCATGCTGATGTATTAGGAAGATGTACATATCTAAAAAAAGATTTTAATCAGCACTCAATTCAAGGTTGTGGTATAAAGAGTTTTATAAAATGTATTTTAATTTACTGAGAAAAAGATTAAATGAGATAATAATTCAGTTTTTGAATGTTAAGAAATATGTAAATTATATTTCAGCATGACATGCAGGTTACTAGATAGAAAGTTGTATGAATTTTTTTCCTATGCAAAGTCTACACTGTACATAACCATTTCAGCAGCTGGTTTTTTAAATGAAAAAACATGCTATGACAGATAGTATATATAGTTTCAATTTAGTATAAATTGCTAAATTTGTCTATAAATCGAATTCGAGTATTATATGTTAACAGAAACCCTCTTAATATCAAAGAATTCATGAATTTTGATGAAAAAATTAAAATGAATTATTAGAAAGTATTTCTGAGAAAAACCTAAACATAATCAAATAATTATGTTTTTGAAAACATGCCACAAACAAAAAATTATACACTTACTAAATAAAACTCAGTAGAGTCATTTTCTGCTTGTTTGGAGTGGCCTAATAATTTTTCAAGTCTATGTTGAGCAACTGATTCAATGTAAGAAATGCTTTTCAGGTACTTTTTAATTTCTGCAAGGAATTTTTACAGCTAGTTAATATATGCGATGGAGAACACATAACAATATTATATACCAAATAACTATAAAATTTTAATATATTTCTTTAAAATTACATTTTATTTCCCACATGTTTTTTACACAACATTAAAAATCATAGTTCCATCGAAAATACCATTGTTCTTATTTCTTAGAAATAAACATAAAAAGGTACATGACATTGTATTTTTAAATCAGTTTTCAACTCCTGGAAAATGCAAATTTTAACTTGCGCAATGCTCATAAACAGTAAAACACACTCGCAATATTCTGTCATTGGCAAAGAGGGTCATTGAGATAAAGACTCCACAATTTTAAGACCGACTGTATGATAGTGGCAATGTAGTTGACATTGCATACCTGTCACTTTTACTTCTCAGGATATCTGGATATCTTTTATAAGGGTAGCTCAATTCCTCAATCACTGTGATGTTGTTCAAACATAACAAAATAAATAAGAGATAAAAAAAATTATAGAAAAAAAAAGGAATCAATAATTTCTTAATAAGTTCAAGAAATAAAATTATTACTTTTTATTTATGCTAATTAACTCTTTTTTCTCTGTGTAAGACAAAAATTAGTACTAGAAACTTTGTTTCAAGAACGCATCTCAAAATATATATTTAATAAACTTCATCAGGACCTTAGCAAAATAAAATGAATCCAAAAATCATATTACATCATAATGCATTAATGTAAATTGAATTAGCAAAATATATTCAGAGAAAATCTAAACAAGGCTGAGGGGTTCACAGACTAAGTCAAAAGTAGCCCACAAAGCCTTTTAGCTTTGCCTCTGAACTCCCTTAAATATTAATAAAAATATAAAAGTAGAAGAATATTGATAAAAATAGAAATAAATAGCAGACAGATTTTTTTCAGCAATGTCTGCAACTGATCTAATTCTCAGCCTTTATTAGAATGTAATCATTTCATTAAGAAAGTACGCAATGGGTTTATTGCTGCAGTTACTTTTAAATTGTGCAAATAAATTGAAAAAAGAAGACAATTTCTAACAGGCTATTTTGCATCTGGAGCAAGAGTTAATTTTAGCATCCCTTTTCCCATATGTAGACTACGTAATTTATTACAATAAAGACCATAAATTTACAAAACCACATTTTTCTTATGGACTAAAATAGTTAGTTAGTTGGTGTTTTTAGCACAAGAGTTAGAAATTGCAATACCACACTATGTTAATAATTACAGCATTTTGTTAATATCGGCCCCCAACACAGCATTTTGTACCCCATAATGATTGTGCATGGCAGACTTACATTACAGAATGCATCAATAAGAATTCAACAAACAAAACACAGAGAGAATCTTCACATTTATAATTATGTTGCACCAAAATGTATTAATAAAAATTCAACTAAAGAAACATATTCAGAGAAAATCTAAAAATATCAATAGCTTGAAAATTCATTGTAAAAGATAATGGATGCAATTGAGCATAAAATTTTGTTTTAATAGTTCTAAAAAATTGCAATTAAAATTATAATACTTTACCATCTTTATCCCCAGCATCTTGGGCATTTTGCACTTTGTGCTCATGCTTTGATATCTGAATGAAAGCTTTAAGTTCATCTTGATTGTCTGTTTTTCTTAAAACATTCAAAAGTGTTTTACTAGTTACAATGTAATCTTTACACTAAAAAAACAAACAAACTAAACATTAAAAACAAAACTCAGAATTAACAAGCAGAAAATCTTGCAAACATTAACTTACTAAGTATATTAAGTTCTGATTAATTTCATCTGGATCAGAAAACTGGTAAATTAAAGGCCTTAATACTGAAGAAACAAGTATTTCCTGAAAATAATTTGTTTCAGTCATTAATTGATAAGGTAGCATGAATCAAGTTCTTTTTAATTTTTATACACACTATCAAATAAAACGTTTAAAATATGAATAAATCAAAATATTGGATAAAGCAAATATACTATTTATGCATGCATAAGGTTTAATCAACTACTTTAATGTCTCGAATTATTTTGAAGTAGAGGTTATAAAAATCCAATGTAATATTTTTAATAGGACACAGGCGATGTATTCAGCATATAGGAGCAAACCAAAATGAGAGCTTGTTTCCTAAGCATTTAATTACAAACACAAAAATGAAAATTTTTTAATGGTGCTTTAAATTTTATTCATTTTAAAACTGAATCCAATAGTTCTTTTCGAAATAAATCATTTGCTTCTTATGAATTTTTTAATAAATATAGGGAGATGGTTTAAACAAACAAACAAAAAAAAAAAGATTTAAAAAAATTAGTTAAAAAATAAAGATTTTTTTCAAGGAATATAAAAAAATTAAGAATGATATTTAGAGAAACATATTTACCCTGATCATTTTTCTCAAAAGATTATTATCAAAGGCTTCAGGAGGTAGTAATAAATATAACACAGTATCACATACATTTTGAAGGTATTCTGAAATGTTTAAAACAAATCACTTTATTTAATTAAGAGGGATAGTAAAAAGATTTAACAATAACATCTCCAAGAATAATATTTACAACTATATAATTTAATCAATAGGAACAATAGTTATTATTCATATTGAATTAGTATATAAAATAAATATTTATTCAATATGAATTTTAAAATATAGAAAAAACAGAAGATAATATAGAATAAACAGGATAGAAGATATAGAATAAACAGGAATAAGATTCTGCTAACCACAACTTGAATTTTTGTTTAACAAAAAGTAACCACTGTATTTGTGATAGATTGCTTTAATTAGGACCTCAATGTTTTTTTTATACCAATCAGGGGTCTGTTTAGGTTTTTCTAAGAGGTACCTATTTTGTGAAAATTTAGACATAATTTGTGAATATTAAAAATTATATTAAAAAAATGAACACAAAAATATGGTAAAAATATGAGTTTACAAAAATACGAGATATTCTTACGAGAAAAAAAAATTATATTTCAAGAAAAATTATTTTTCCTAAAGTTGAATTTGTGAATGTACAGCTAAATGGTAGTAAATTTGGCCTGGGCAGACCCCTGCGAATTATTTAATAAAACAAGCAACACTTTAGTAATCCCACAAAATAATTAGTGGGATTAGAAAAAAAAAACATCGAAATAATGAGTAAAAAAATCACAATAATTCAAGAACCTTTCTAACTTTTAATATTATAGAGATATTTACGATTTAAAGATGAGCTGATAGAAAAATAAAAAAACTGAAGCATATTTAGATTAATTAGACTTCAAATCAAAGTATAGACAAGCATAATAAGAACAACTCACAATTAAATCAATAAATATAATGAAAGAATTTTCTGCCTATTTTAATAACTTTTAAACTGTGGAAAAGACTTTAGTTCTTAATTATTTTTCTACCAAGCAAATAATTTACATTATGTTATTCAATGGAAAAATGGTACAAATTCAATCAAATCAAAAAGTAAAGTCAAAATGCAAAATCATACTGGTTTATTGAATCTGTTTTATTAAGACTAATATACAATAAGACAGAGAAAATAATATAATTACATTGCTTGTAAGTGTTACAGTAAAACAGTTTTTTTTTTGTTGTGAAAAGACAACATTTTATAAAAAGAAGACAATATGTAAATCAAGAATTAAAATTGATATAAATACATACATATGCAGAGCAACACCTATACATATAAATAAAACGACAAGGATTCATTACAAGTAATGCAACTAAACTATGTTTTTTTTCCCTAGGTGTTTCAAATTGATCGGATAATTCTATTTCCTGTTGTTGAGGTTAATATTATGTAGCTGGCTAAAATATCAAAAAAGTTAAATCAAGCTTACCCATTTCATGCTCTGGAGAGCAACACACATTTTCTCTGCATATATTTTCTCCATGATTAAATTCTTTTTCAAAAAATAGTGCTTCTATACTTAAATTTCTATTAGGATCTAGAAGAAATAAAGAATATTTGTGTCACAAGTCGCACAACATACCTTTCATAATCTGTTTAAAATAAAACTGAAACTCACTTTCTCGTTGCCTTCGACGAAATGAAGTCTCGGCATGGCGATATAACCGCAAATGACTAGTAAAACTTTCAACAACTTGGTGAGTTATAAAAGAAACCCAATTGACTTCTTTAGCACTAAAAATATGAAACAACGTAAGAAAAAATTTATAAAATGAAAGGAAAAAACATTGGAAAACTAATACAAATATGTTGAATTGCTCAAAATATTCACAATATTTTTTGTTTGTTTCAGAATTGACGACATACTTTAGCATTATTACCTATACAGAAGAATTTTCTTTAGACAGATGAATTAATTCATTTTCAAGGTATTTATTGCTATGGAGATTACAGGGGGAACCTTTATAAGTTGTCAACTTGCGGTGCATTGCTTTTCTGATCAACTTATGGAGAGGATTTTTTTAATAATTTTTTACATCGTAGCATTAATATAACCAATTCAAATAGACAAATGTAATTAAAGTTTTAAAACAAGACTTCAAAATTTTATACAGCATTAAAAAGAGGCTAATCACTAGAAGGAATTATTATTTGTTACACTAACTTATTATTAAATTAATTTGTTCAGAGCAAATATCTATGCATCTTTGTTCTTTTATAAGCATGTCGGTTATTAGTAATAAAAATTTTTGTAAAATATCTATACACAAGAGCTTGTTCAACTAGAAAATTTATTATATTCCCTCCAACATTTCAAAATTAATTTTGTTACATTTAGGCAATAAATTTGTAGCTTATTACAAAAGAACAAAAGCTTTTAAATTTTTCTTCATATGGTCAACTTATAAAGGGTTTATATTAGGTTTTGGTTCCTTTTTAACACTATTTGACTAATTCAGTGAAATTTTAATAGATAATCTAATTGCATGATAGTATTCCTAAAAGAAGTTTTTTTTCTTCATCTTTTAGAGAATTTATGAAATGTTCAGAGTATCAATCAATAACACTCTTAGACATATTTGATTTATTAGCCAACATTTAAGAGAGACATGAGGTGGGTTATAAGGATGTTCTATTTGGAAAGTTTCACAGAACAAACATATTTTGATAAAGCCAGAAGTGTCATTTTAATAACGTAAAATAAATTTAGATTTGTAATTTTTTTAAAAATATTCTTGACTGATATCAATCACCATTATACCAATAAAATCAACTAAATACCAATAAAAGTTTAATTGCATTTAGTAGAGAAAAAACTTAGCTTACAAATTATTAAATATACAAAAATTTTATATTTTACCTTTTGGAAAAATTATTGATGATAGTTTTACACATTTCATTGAAACCATCAAGGAATTCTTCATTGAGAGATATTTCTTGATACCAAGTTTGTATAAAATCTCTAACAATATTGGACAAAATCTAAAAATATAACATTGAGAAAGAATAGATTAAAATGCTTTAAAAAAATGAAAAACATCAACACAACACTTAACAATAATAAAAATTTAAACCCTGTGTTAAATTTTATGGTATTCTATCAGATTAAACAGATCAAATAAATAAAGTGAAACAAGCGACAGTTAAAACTATCAATATTATATACAATGATCAGATTTGTTTAGTAAATAGACTGAACCTAAATACTAAAAATAATTGGTAAATAGATAAATTAAATGAAATATAGATGAATTATTATATCTCTATGTTTTTGGTATGAGATTTAGTTCTAGTGAGGGTTGATTTCATAGATTTAATTTTAATAAATATGAATTGGAATGAATTGGAATAGTTCTAATATATGTTTTGGCATTAAGAACAGCTATTTCTTTTATTATGTTTACTACATACAGGGATGAGATTGGCCAAAAGGCAAAAAAGCTGAATTTTCACGGGACTAAATCTTATGTACGTGCAATTATTCCATAATAAAATCCAGACGATTTAAGATAATAAATAACTATGTGTTGATATAAAATTAGTTGTGTACTAATTTATTAATAGATGAACAATTACATCGACACTTAACATTTAGTAAAAAGTGAAAAGATAAAGCTGGAAATTTTTCTTCAGTCACAAAGGAGTCAATTATTACTGCCTAGTTTAGAACACTAAACTACTGAGAACATACATTAACATTTCATTTTTTTTAATAAATACTATTACGTGATTTACAGCAAAAATATCAGTAACATATTTTCATCCAGTTTCGCTGATGTTGTAAAGCCTATATATATATATATATACCAATAATAGTTGATAGAAAAAATGCCACATTTATAGTAACTAAACTAAACTCAGCAGCGCGACAGCCCATAGAGGGCCAAGGCCTACTGTGCCCATCTCAGTTTTCTTTATTATCTATTCTTCATTATCAAGTTCATTATCTAATCTAGACCTATAATATAATGTATAATTTATCATATAATATATCATATCATATAATATAATATATCATATAATATAATATATCATATCATATAATATATCGTATCTTATCATATAATATAATATAATATATCATATCATATCATATAATATATCGTATCTTATCATATAATATATCGTATCTTATCATATAATATAATATATAATATATCATATCATATAAATCATATCATATAATATATAATATCGTATCATATAAAACTAAACTCAGCGGCGCGACAGCCCAAGAGGGCCAAGGCCTACTGCGCCCATCTCAGTTTTCCTGACCTTGGGCTCTGGGGTGCAGGAGCAGATGTTCCGACCAGGTGGTTAGCCAAACGAGGAACCCTCAGTGTTTAGTTCCCAAGCATGCTTGGTACTCATTTATCGACCCACTGAAGGGATGAAAGGCTGAGTCAACCTTGTCCGGCCCGAGGATCGAACCTGTGGCTGTATGGTTGGCGAGGGACCTGTGGCACGACAGCGTTACCGCTCAGCCACCGGGCGTCTTCATAGTAACTAATTCAAGAAGAAAAAAAACTTACTCCGTATAAGAATTGCAATAAAGGATTTTAAAATTGCGTGAATATGAATCACAATTTTTTTGAAATCACGTGAGTATGAAACTCCATATTGAATTTCAAAAATGTGAAAATACAAATCACGGTGCCTAATTTTTAGATCGCGTAAATACGAATCACAATGCATAATTTCTAAATCCCGTGAATACCAATCCAAAGCCTAATTTTTAAATCATGCGTAAATACGAAAATCAATGCTTGTTATTACAACCGCATAAAGGAATCGCATGACATTGGATTTCAACTCACACGAATACGAATTGCTACATAGATTTAAAAAAAAAAAAAACAGCGATATAAACCTTGTAAATAAGAATTGCAATAATTGCATGAATAAGAATCACAATGAACAACTTTTAAATCAGGTAAATAAGAAAATCACTGTTTGATATTAAAATGCAGCGACGTCTGAAATACGAAAATATAAAGTACCTCGCGGGCGGGTAAAAATACGGAAAATCTTATTTTCTGAACGTAAAAGTGGAGAAAATAGTTAAAATTATTAAAAATGTGAAAGGGTTGGCAGCTACATAATTTGAATTTTCTGTGTTTATCTTTATAAATCGGAAAGAAATATAATTATTTTACTTCAACGGCTGAATTTTCAGAAAAACGGAATATTCATAAAAAAACTGAAAATTGGAGTTTTTGATAAAAAGGCTGAAATTTGAGAGACAAAAGCGAAAAAGGCGGATTTCCACTAAAAAGTGGAAAAATCTCATCCCTGTACATAAGAAATATTTTTAATTTTATCTTTAAAACAAAAATTTTTATCTTGAAAAAAAATAGTAAAACCGACTTCTGAACATGTTCTTTATATATTTTTATTTTCACGTCGATTGTGTGATTGGAGGGAGTTCTTATAAAGTATAAATCGCTGTATAATTTATGCATTTTTTGATACAACTAACAGCAGATAAAAATTGTAAAGTTAAACAAAAAACTTAACATTTGTAAACTTTTATATTTATAATTAAATTTGTAGCACTACCAAGATATAGTTTGAACTTAATTCTCAAATGTTTCAAATTATAACTTTAAAAAAAAAAAAAAATTAAACTTTCAAATTCTTGAAAAAAAATTGGAAATGTTTTTTGAGTTTTTCCTAACTTATTGTTAAATAAATATTTGATTCATTATCATAATGCATTTTTTTAAAAAGGTTTATTTAATAAGTTAGAGCATAAAGTTTAAAAAATAAACCATTGAACCTCTAAAAACCGAATAACACATAAAGTAAAAAATGAATACCTGTCTTAACTGATCATCAATCTCTTTAGAACCAGTAAGTCGTTGGTCAACTTTTGGCAGATCAGATGAATCTTTCATTTGATAAGCAATCTGAAGAAAAAAAGAAAGACAATTATATACCCACAGTGACCACAAGCATTCAGAAAAGAAGAAAATAATGCTTGTTTTAATTAAATTTCTCTGATTATTTTCCCTGCTTCAATATAAATTTTATTTTTAATGTTTTAATTCTGTCTCATTTCTGATCTCAAAGAGTCTTTTTCTTGTGAGGATGTTGAAAAGTTTAAATTTTTATTATTGATTTCAAGAATAAACGAATAAAAAATAAAAATAATTTAGGCTGATGGTAAAGAGGTAACAGATGACACCAACTATTTTTTTCCCACACACCCTCACAGTTTTCTTGCATGCTCACATTACTTGAATTACAATTGAAAGAAATGAAATTAGTATTAATTGTAATTAGATAGACTTTTTGTGATTATAATTATTTGAAAAAACAGCTCAGCACCATGAAAATCTCAGTTGCCAAATAGTGCTTTTAACCATGCAACTAAAAATTTAAGGAAAAAAAGAATGTTTTGTGCCGTCAACCTGTAAGTTCTTCTTAAAAGTTCTATAACAATTCTGTAAATAAGTTTTAATTACAACTAAAAAACATGAAAGTATTTCTAGTGGCAGTAATTCAAACTGTTATTAATAATATACAGTAGAGAACCAATTATTCAGAATGCTCAAGATCATCGCTATCCCGGATGTCTGAATATGGTTTTCTGGATAGCTGAAAAATAATTCAACACAGCTTTATTATGTTCCTACTTCATTACTGAATAAAATAGCCCTAATTTAGCCATTTTAGTATACATATTAAAAATTCTATGTTTTCACTCCACTATTAAAGCTATTCATATAGTATAGCATAGTATAGTAAAGCAAGTATTTTGATGATATTTCCCCCTCATAAATCGAAGCAATAAACAAAATCACTTGTTTCATAAGATTTCGTATACAAGATGCTGTTTTAGTTTTCAAAAATTATAAGCAAAAAAAAAAAAAAGTCAAGATTTCTCCATTCTACCAAGCAATCAATCTGCCGGTGATTTATTTGGGAATCAATCTCATAAATTTAAGCATAAACTCTGTCAATGTCTTGCTAAATCGCAATTTAGTTAAAACTTGCGTATTCTGCAGTTCAGCTTCATTAAAAATAATTCAAATACTTTATAAAAGATAAATTAAAATGCTTTTAATAAATTCAGTAACTTTAGAGATTTTGGATTCATTTTATTTACAGGGCAAGATCTTCAAGGTCAAAGAAATATCGAATTTTTCTCTCTATGCATGCGGCGAAAAAGAATTCCACCCATCTTTCAATCTACTCTCTTCAGTTTCAAGGAAGACTCAATTATTCTATTAAATTCAAAATGGCAAGAAAACCAAGCAAAAATTTCCCGGTTTTCTGGACACTGGATAAATGGTTCTGTATTGAGTTTTACGATTCGTAAAAACAATTTATCATTGTAAAAACACCTTATCATTAAAATAGATTACTTGTTTAACTACATTACATGAAATGTCATTCTAAAAATAAATTGGAAAACTTCATTTCATAACTTAAAATAAAAGCTGAAGTATATCTAATAACCAAATAAAATAAATCTTATAAAATTAGAAATTACAAAGATTGTTATCACTTGAATGATACATAATTTTGCACTTAATTTATAAATAATCTTGAAATTTTAACTGACTTAGTTTTGATTAAAAATTGCTATAATTTCATTAAAATATTGAGTATGTTATTTTAACACTCATTATGTAAATATCATAAACAGAAACATTGTAAGAAATATGAACACAATTATTTTAAATTACAATAAAGTAAGACCAAACAAAATGAGTTTAAGTTAACATGTACATCATAATTAAAAAGCTTAGCTAACATTTTCACTTATCTTAAAATTGAAAAGCAGAGCTTACTTATACATCACAAAATTGATAAGTAAGGTAAACATATATCTTAGAATTTAAAAATGTTTAACACAAAACAGCACATAAAATAATATTCACTTTTCATTTTTTTAATAGATTAAGCAAACTTATTTGGAGGATTAGATACTTCTACTGTCATGTATGATTAAAATGTATTAATATTTACTTTTGGTATTCCTTCAAACAGGCTGTAGGAACGTCCTCTGCTTGAAAGGGATGATTTGCGAACTGGTTTGACTTTTACCAGTTTTTCCATATAAGTCATAACGAGAATTCTAGATTTAAAAAACTTACTTATTTAAATATTTCAAGCAATAGTAATAAGGCATGAAAATTTTATAAATGATTAAATATATTACAGTGTCAAACCTTTGACGAATACATATTGTATAAGTGGACCAGAAAGTAATGTCATTTCGATGCATTTGATATTTGTTATTAGGATCTTATTTTTAATCAACAGTGTATTCACCCTTGTTAGCAACAACCTTTCAATGCCGGATCGAAAATGAATCGAAAAAAATACATTGGCTTTTAAGACTAACGAATATTTAATGCACTGAAATGACATTACTTTCAGGTCTCCCTAATATTTTCTTCAGATTTAAAACAATAAAGAGCTATTTCAAATTTTCAAAAAAATTCTCAGTTTTAGTTTGCTGATCATAACAGGTTAAACTGAAATCTCTTCAATGTATTCTAGTCATTTAATGGAATTAATATATACGCAGTTCGCAAATCCTAGATTTTTTAACTTTGCATCAAAAATTAAAGCCTTTGTAGAAGTTGAATGAAAAAAGAGAGATTATAATTCGACTTAAACAAATATGAATAAGTCCTTGCAAATTGATTTAAATCAAAGATTTGAAATAAAATCATTGATTTCCATCACAACGATCCTGAGTGAGGGAAATACATTTTCAAGAAGCATTGTGATTCTTGTATACAATATTTACATAACTTGAAAATTTTACAATTATAAAAGTTTTTACAAGACTATTGATTTGGGTATTAGAGCAAATATAAAGGTTCCTATGCAATTGGAAGAATAAAATTCTATGACTTTTCCGGAATTTTTAGATACATTAAAAAAAATTCCAATCTAATGTAGCAGAATTCACTAGCAGTGCAGTGAACAAAACATATAGTGAACCACAAAGAATAAATGTTTGCCATGTATAGATTATATTTTAAATTTTATTTTACTTAAAGTAAAATGGAAAAAAGAAGTTCCTGAACAGGAAATTCTTTTCTTAAAAATTTTGATGTCAACATCGCGTGCTTGGAATTTGCCAAATCAAACTATCTGACATTTCCAGATTTTTGCTCAGAAATGTAGAATGCCCAGACTTTTTTATAATTTACAAATTTACTGACTTTTCCAGGTTTTTACATTTATCCAGGTAGCGTAACAACCCTGAAATATCATACTGAAGTAAATTAATGTTTTTTTTAATGAACATAGATAGTTTCTGCATATTAACTACAGCAAATGCTTATCTCTTAATAACATTTACATGCATATTTACAACACACATAGTTAACAATACATAGATATCTACGGACACACTCTAACATAGAGAGTTGCACAGCCAAATATAATCAATCATTTTGCTGGTGAATTTAGTTTCTGTGCTTTCTTTCAAAACATATTTTGCCACCTAGGATAAGATAGAGATCACAGCACTGACACTCACATTATAGGGAAATATTCAAATGAAGTAAAATATAAAAATACACAGATGGAAACGAAAGTAGACACGTTCCAAGCGCTCAAAAACAGATGCTCATTCTCAAGCGTGAATGACATTCCTGTTTGGCAAGTTGGATGATTTGATGGATCATCTGCATATATGGCAGTACTTTTACTTTCGTTACTTGTACCGCCGGTACAAGTAAAAAGTACGTACTTTTACTTGTACTTCGTTACTTTTTAAATTTAATACTTTTACTTGTACTTTCGTTACTTTTTTAGGGAAAAAGTACAAGTATTTGTAACGGAAATGTCGAATGAAATCGTTACTTTTTTCTGAAACTCGAAAATCTTTCTAAAAAAAAATTTAAAAAATAAATTAAATTTGAAGAAAAAATGCTTATGTTTTTTAAATTTATAAAATTAATGTGCAATATATATGCATTCACAGCTAACTTCGTGTGTTTAAATACCTTGACCTCCCGTGGAGCGCTTATTCAGCGTGGTTATGCACGTTCTGAGAAATTCTCGCAGCAGACTCAGTGACACCACTTTCGAAATGCAATTATTTTGCAAATTGAATAAAAATATTAATTAGCAAGTTATTTTCATTCATTTTCGAGTTTTATGCATTTATATAATACATTTTAAATAAAAAATGTTTGATTTTGTTATTACGTTTTTCAATTTTCTTTTTGAACTCACTAATAATACATTTATGTCTTAATACATTTTTTACTAAATACATTTTTACCTAGTACATTTTTTACTGAAATTATGTTTATGCCCGACCTTGTCAAACAACGCCCAGTCAAATCTCTAAGCTTAGGTGCCTAAGTCTAATGTTTAGAAAATGATTTTCTCGCATGACTTCAGCATTAGCCATTGTTACAAATAAAACTGTAGACTGTTCTGTTTCAACTTATACTGGACATTCAATTATTTTTTACCAGCTCAAAGATCACAAAGCTATCTGAAACCCCGTGTTTGCTTTGTTTATGTTTGTGCTTTTAAAACGCGTTTATATAGAGTAAAACAATTTTAAATCAATGGTAATTTAAATAAATAAAAATAATAAACTAAAAATTAAAATCAATAGATAAAAAAAAATTTTCGCGCAAATCCATAAAAAGTTTGATATTAAAATTATATTTGATTTTAAAATTATATTATACGATTATATTATAAAATTATATTATAATATTCTTCCAAATTAAAAAATAAATTAATGTCCATAACTTTCAAAATTAAAAATAATAAAATAAATAACAACAATTTTGCAAAAACATTAAAGAACATAAGAATATTATTCAATAAAATTTAGTTTACTTTGAATTTTCAATTTCCTAGAAATGTACTTTTAAATCGTTACTTTTTTTGTTTAGTACTTGTACTTTTACTTTTTACTCGTTACTTTTTAAAATACGAACTTTTTACTTTTTACTCGTTACTTTTTTAAAAATTACTTGTACTTTTACTCGTTACTTTTTAAAAGTAACGTTGCCATGTATGATCATCTGTCATGTCTTGAGAATAGGTGCTTATCTTTGAGCGCTTGAAACAGCTCTACCTTTTCTTCCATTCACATATTTGTAAAGCCACTAAAGTTTTATAAATAATATTTCACTGCTTTAGTTTCTTGGAATTATTCATTTAATAGCAACATGTAATTTTGGGTTATAGTTAAACTCATATAGGTAGGCTGATCAGTGAAAACATGTAAGCAGGGGTCTGTCTTGGTTTTTCTGAGAGGTACTTTAAAATTTTAAGAAAAAGTATTTTGTGAAACTACCGTTTTCCCTAAAGTTGAATTTGTGAAGGTATCGCTAAACAGTAGTAAATTTGGCCTGGACTGATCTCTGGTAAGTAAAGATTATTATGAAACTACTACTTAAATTTTCTTATCAACTTATAAAGGTAGTATGTAGTACATGTTAAAGACAAATTTAATGTTTCAAAAAAGTCATTCAACTAGAGAATTTTGATTCAACAATTGGATTTTTCAATCAGTATTTGATCTTAAAATTTTCTAAAATTGTAATCACCATTAAAAATCATCACATCATAGTAATCACAAATAATAACAATCTTACCCAGTAATTGAAGAGAATACAGATACTATTATGATACAACACATTGATAATCCAAATGTTGAAACACTTAATAACATCACTAATAGAAGCCAGCAGATTTTGGAAGCCATCTGAAATTAATGGAAAAGGTGTTAAAATAAGAGGGTTTCATAATAGTAATATTGTTCTAGCATTTTAGCAATTTGAAAAATTATTTAAAATAGTTTTATTAGAAGTTTAAGAAAACAAATATGTAATTCTGTGGCTACTGCTATATAAATAGCTATAGCAGGAGAATCAACAACTTGAAACTAACCTGTTTTGTGACAAAAGAAATTGAATTAATATTGGTTGAATGTAGAGCAAAGAATACAATAGCTCGGAAAAACTATACATAAACAGATAGGCATGACTGAATATAAATTAGGGATGTAACAAATAGTGTTTTTGCCAGATAGATAAAAACCGAATATTCGCCAGAAAAAATGGGCCCAAATAGCAAATAGTCGGCAACTGAATAGAATTTTTTTTCCTTCTAAAAAATCCTTATTAAGTGTTATTTTTAAAATCAAAATAAGTTTAAGAAAAATAATCAAAACATAGCAGTATTATTAGTATGGGTAAAGGGAAAATAACTTGAATAGAAATCTTTTGATAATAAAAATAATTAGAAATATTTAAGATACAAAGAGCTGACTAACAGCTATTAAAAAATACTAAAAATGTAAAATAAAAAAATAAAAAAAAGAAAAAAAATCATCTTAATTCTTACAACAAAACTTAGATGCTTAATATAATATTTTACAAAAAATAATAATAATAAATAATTAGCCATAAAACATTAAAAGAGATGTCTATCGGAAATGTTTTTGAAGTACAGCACTATTATAAAAACAAAGATTATATACAAAAGCAAAACAGAAAAAATAAAAATTGATTTAAATTTTTGGAAGAAAATTTTAAAGCTAAACATTTTAGCTTTCCCACTAATGTATTTTCAATAAAAAATAAACATTACAGCCTAATAGAAACCCTTTTAGTTGCTATTTCATAATAAAACAGTCTATAAAATCATAAAAAAATTTTTGAAAAAGAAAAAAACGAAATAAAAGATTTCAAGGCTAAAAATCTTAATTTAACTTTTTTACAATTTAATTTACTTTTTTACTGGAAGAAAAGGACAGTAAAAGAATAAAGTCTATTAGAAGCTTAGTTAAGTTAATGCTTAGCTTTAGTTAAAATTGAAAAACAAGCACAAATGAAACAAAAAAAAGTTCTCAATTTTTAAAACTAAGTGTTCAAAAAATGATGAAATTGACTCGAATATAATTTAAAAAAATAAAAATCAGCATTATAAAACTCATGGTTCAGTATAAAGTAATTTAGTTTCAATTTTTCAAATTTCGCTTTCAGAACATAAGTTAACAATTGTTATAACTTAACAAATATGTTTAAAAACTATTTCTAATAATGAGTAGTATAGTAGTAAGACATTGATTTTAGACTATTCTTTATTAAATCTTTTAAAATTTGTCCCAGAAATACTTTGTCAAAATTTTGTTTTTACAAATAATGCTTATGTAAAATATTGGACCAACCAGAACTTAGGCAAAAGAGCTGTTAAATAATTAAACATTTGAAATGAGACGATCATTTCCAAATATTGCAGCTCTATTTCTGTATATAAATGCAAAAATTTTCAGCCTTAATTATTTTGTAAAAAATTAAATTCGATATGTATGATAGCAATGTTTTTGAACAGCACTCTGAATTTTAGAAACACATTCCAGAACATATACGAAATAAATGCATACAGATTTTGAATCGCATATCGAATTTAATTTTTAAAAAAATTAAATTCGATACGTATGATAGCATGTTTTAAAACAGCATTCTGAATTTTAGAAACACATTCAAGAACATATACGAAACAAATGCATACAGATTTCAAAATAAAAGCACCACATAATTGAAGCAAATTGTACAAATTAATTTAATTAATAGTGTCAAGTGGGATTGTCATATTTTAATGTTATTACATGCTAGGATATTTTTTTTATTAGTTATTACATACTAAGTCAGATTGTAAAAGAATACCGAAACACAGTAAGCCTAATACGAATTAATGATGGTTGTACAAAACAATTGTAAATAAAATATTTAATTTCTAAAAATTACTTGAACAGTATGTTTAAATGTGGAGACACATAAAGGAAAAATTAAATAAAAAGTTCACATTAATCTAATCAACATCTGTGACAGAAGTTCTTTAATTATAAACATAAACAAAACACATCGCACAACAGGATCTGGGAAACGCCCACTTCTGTGACTGCCATCTATCGCTATTAAAAGTAACGAAACTTACATCGTCATTAGAAATCAGGACCCAACCATAACAGGACACACTAAACAAGCAAGTTTGAACTATTTTAAGGTTTAATTATTTCCTTGCCCAATAGTTGCTCACTAATGAGTTTTTATTTAATGTAATCTTAATCTTAGCTAATATTTTCCCGGTCGGTATTGTCTATTTTCAAAACAATACCACAGAGAAAAAAAAAATTTAAAATTGTTCAAAGTGACCACCTCGATTAGGACAAGGCGTAGGCAGTAGCGTCTTCTACAATCATACAGTTTCGGCCAGGCATTGTTGGGTCATTCGGTCATTTAAAACTTTTTTATTGGGGCTCTCACGTCAAGTATCGTTTGGTTAGGTTTGGTTATTAAGGTCACAATCACGTAGACGCGAGCATCGCGTCTTACATGTAGTTTCCAAACTTTAGCGTGCACGTCTAGGGCAATCGCATACAGTGGTCTCTATCCCTAAACCCGCCAACCCACTAGGTGACCACACACTTCAAGGAGTTCAGGGTTGCAGTGGCGTAGCGAGGGGGGAGCAAGAGGGGGCATCATGCCCCGGGCGCTACTCACAAAGGGGCGCCAAATGGTCAACAAAACCAAATCGTTGGATAATTTTTATTTTTATTATAATTTATTTCTGGAAAATATATTTTAAATTTAGTGCCAGTGAAATATAATAAATGTTAATTCGTAAATAAAGAGGAACACTAATCAAACTGTAATAATATATTAATAATAGAAATGACATGTCTTTTCTAATGGCAGGGCTGACTCGACCTGTGTCTGTCAGCACTTCCTTATGGCATCTACGCTGTGTGGTTACATATATTATCTCCAAATATTTGCAGGGTGCTCCAATTCTGTTGCGAAATATACTAACTTTTAGTTTCATAACTTCAGTTCATTTCTGATATGAAATCTTAGGGAGTAATGATCGTGTGCAGCTCAGATTACAAGATCCTAGAATGAATTTTAGAGAAGCGTTCCATGATCTTGAATCATTAGCGACTGAACTAGCCGAAATTCGAGACAAGCTCTGTGAAGAGGCAATAGAAAAAGCGAAGTCTCTTTGTGAAAAATGGGATATTGATGCAACAATACGTGTAAGAAGACGCCGCAAAATGCCCGGAGAATTGGCTAGAGATGTCAGTCTTTCCGCAGAAAGTGAAATTTCTCGCGTTATGAAAAGCGTTCTTGATCATCTCCAACAAGAAATATATACAGGATTTACACGATTAAGTGACCTTAATTTCAAATTTGGATTTCTACCAGACGTTGAAAATTTATTAAACAAGGATAATGTTAATAACGACCTTGAAAATTTGTTTAAAAAATTTGGGGGAATTTTATAATACAGATTTCAATGGAATAGAACTCATCTTTATCGAAGTATGTGACTGCAAAATGTTACTCCGCAGTAGAAAAGAAATTGAACTTAAAACTCCATTAGAATCTCTTACTTTTATAATCCCGTATGGAGAAGATGTTTTTCCAAACCTGAGAGTGGCACTTCAAATACTCCTGACTCTCTCAGTATCAATTGCTAGCTGCGAATGGCCATTCAGCAAATTAAAATTAATTTTGACATATCTATGATCAACGATGGGACAAGATCACCTAAGTGACTTAGCATTTTTAAGTGTGGAAAGAGAAAAATTTGAAATGATCAACTTAAATGATATTATTGATAAATTTGCTTCATCAAAAGCGGAAAATTTATACATAGTAATTAGTTTTATTAATGTATTATAATGATATTATTAAATATATGTATCTCCTTAGAGATAATAAATATTTACTTTTTTATTATTTTAAAACTGCGTGTTTTTAAAATATTTCTTTATAAATATGTAAAATAAATAATGGGTATCTTTTGAACTAATTCTAGATGATCATATACATTTCAAAATTTAGTCTTGTTTTCTCAACTACATTTTTTGTCTCAAATTTAATGCCTAGCTTGAGCCTATGACTTTATTTATTTTACTTAATTTATTTATTACTTTGCGAGCATATTTTACTTATAATATTAGGTGGTTTTCGAGTGAGGGGGGGGGCGCTAAAAAGGTATTGTGCCCCGGGCGCGAGTTAAGCTCGCTACGGCACTGCAGGGTTGGTATTTCTAGGAGCGTTGTCAATTCGTAGCATACAACTCCTCGTGGGATGCCATCAGGCTAACCATAGGAGGTTTTTGTGGTTTTACTCTCCATGTAACGGAAATGCGGGTAAGATCAAAAAGTCCTCCACGAAAGCTATAGTTTCAATCAATATTTAATCCTGGAGATTTCTTGTCTTCTTATTTGGGTTCAAAATTACAAGGCTATGGAGTTGAATTAGTAGTTGCAAAATAAAAAAAATTGGGTCGGCTGTTCAACGACGATTATAAAACTCGACGCGACGTCTCTCAGCGACAATCTGTTATAAGCACAAGACTTGCGTTTGCGATTAAAAGCATCTTAGTATATTAATTATAGTAATAAAATGGGTGTTTCTTCTGAAAAATTAACATCAAAAATATTTTTTGGTAGACAGCTTTGTTATGTTCACTCTTATAAATGATACCTAAAAACTTCTCGACTATTCTCATTCTCAACTATTCTCATTTGTACGTTTCGCTCTTTTTGAAGGAAAAGGTAGGTAGGTAGGTATCTTATTTACGTCACACTAGAGCTACACAGTGGGCTATTGGCGACGGTCTGGGAAACATCCCTGAGGATGATCCGAAGACATGCCATTACAATTTCGATCCTCTGCAGAGGGGATGGCACCCCCGCTTCGGTAGTCCGACGACCTGCACGCGAAGTCGAGCACTTTACGGTTGCACAGTTTAACGAGGACCCATACCACACACCCTCGGTCCCTACGCAGACTAATCTAAGTGGTCACCCACCCACCCACTGACCGTTGTCAGGGATGCTTGACTTCGGTGATCTGCAGGGAACCGTGTCTTAACGATCAGTCCACTGCGGGACTTTTTTTTTTTGCTGATATATCTACCTATAATTTTAAAACTTTATTATCATCTATTAATTCGGGTTCTGCGTCAATTTGTCGAACACAATTAATTGTGAGTAGAACTATTTGCCAAGATAAGGAGTTCAATTCACTGTGGGCACAATTCATCGGGGCAAAAATTTTTTGTAGATACAACTTGTTGCATCGTCACAAGCACTATATCTTGCGGTTTCGATTAAATACATTTTAGTTTAGTAATTATAGCAATAGAAGTCCCTCAGTGGACTGATCGTTAAGACACGGTTCCCTACAGATCACCGAAGTTAAGCATTACTGACTGAGGTCAGCTTGCTGGTAAGTGACCACTTGGATGAGTCTGCGTAGGACCGAGGCTGTGCGGTATTGGTCCTGGTTAAACTGTTTTACCGTAAAGTGCTTGACTTCGCGTGCAGGTCGTCGGGCTACCGAAGCGGGGGTGCCATCCCCTCCGCAGAGGATCAAAATTGTGATAGCATGTCTTCGGATCATCCTCAGGGATGTTTCCCAGACCGTCGTCAATAGCCCATTGTGCAGCTCTAATACGACGTAAATTAACAACAACAACAATCTTCTCAAAACGCTTGAGCAATTTGAAAGTGATTTATTATGCCTCAAACTTTTCAAATAAAAAATAATTTATAAGATCTGATTACAGTCTCTCAAAATATTAGAAATTATGCTGCCCTTTAATATGTTGCCTGGACTCTCCAGGGGTGTTTCATTAATGTTTCTGGAAGTTGAGCCATGAACTACAGCAACAAGAGCAATAAAAGGCTGTTTCTTAAAAAAACAAAAAAAAAAAAACAAAATCAAAAGTATTTATTTATTTTTAACAGGAAACTTTGTTTGTCATTATAAATGATACCTGAAAACTACCCTGTACGTTTCTTGCTCTTTTAGGAAAATGAGGAACGAGGTATTGTTTCCGGCGCATTTTGTTTCTGTTGAATTGAATGAAACCAATTACGAGATAATCGGATGAATAGTTAAAAAGTCATATGGGCTCTTTGTACAAATAGTGCTTACTTGGATTTGTGCTTATTCACGCATCCGACATTGATATCCAAACAAGTGAGGCATTGTTTCCTATGTGGTTTACGTTGAATCGAATGAGACTATAGAGCAATTTATAGAATTAATAGTTTAAAAGTTAAAAGTGCTTTATGGTTTAAAAGGGCCTTCTATTGACATGTACTTATGTAACTTTTTACATTGATATCTAGAGGCTGTCAGAACGTGTAAGGTACATTTTCCGATATAAATTTCTGAATAAATTTTCCGAATTAATTTTTTTTTGCTGGATGGAATGAGATATAATTCAAGTCAATAGAATAAATAGCTTTGAAATTATAAAGAGTGTCTTTATAATAAGTACAATTCAAAAAATAGTACTTTTTATGCAAAAAAAAAAAAAAAAAAAAAAAAAAACTGTTCAACATTTTAAATTTAAATAGCTTATTCCTTTCGTTCTTAGGCAACAATATCTCACTTCTCTGTATAGCTATATGAGATGCGTACACAAGTGAAAGATCTAGATTGTACTTCTAGTACACCATATTATTATAACTTCGTAATTATAACTTCTTCTTATCCAATTACTGTTTTATCTCAATTCAGCATGAAAAATTACATCAAAAACTATACGTTACAAGCTTTTACATAGCAATGTAAGATGTGCACATAAATACAAGTCAAAAGAAGTACTTAATAATCATAAAAATCCTTTTAAATTTTCAACTATTCGCTATTCGTTCTATTGAGTTGTGCATAGTCTCATTCGACGAATTGTCACAACTACGATTTGTATCACTGCGCCTTCGACGTATTGTATCCGTGACGAATTTCGTCCACGATAAACTGTCGCCCCGACAAATTATGCACAATTCGTACTTTTCAATAAATACGGAACTTTCCTAATGTTTTCTTTAAAATTTATACAAAAAGTAAATTTTGTTTTCAATAATTCCTCAAAATTCTAGTGTTACCCCCCTGAAAAGAAACATCTGTTTTTTTTCCCCCCGGATTTAATCAAAGTTTTTTTTTCCTTCTTTTTGAAGCACTGACTAAGTCTGGTAAAAATATAATCCCGCTTCTCACAAAAATTATGAATCATTTTTAGTGTCCAGCTATTTATGTTAATAATTCTGGTTTATCTGGTGATATTCAATGTTTGCCTTGATTTTTTTTCGAGTAAGGATTTCATTTTATCATTGCGTTGCTCAGTAAATTTTATACTTTTATTATTATTATTATTTGTAGATTTTGTTATACATTTTTTTTATAACTGAGAGCTTATAATCTTACTTATAATGATCCGTTGAAACTAATAAAATTAAGCAATATAAAGACACGGGTTTAAAGGAAAAAAATATTTATTTCGTGTCAAACGCCACGTAGATCAAGTCCAAATGCTTTTTTTCTAACCACTGCACTGCCGTACATTTTAAAGTAGGTAACACTAAATTAATAGAATTAGAGCCTCTACTCTTAATAAATTTCAGTTGCTCATTCGTAATATTTGCTCATTTTTAAAAATTGAAATTTTAAATATTTCTAAACACACGGGATTTATTTTCGAAGTTTGACACTTATTTTATAAATTCTTTTTTTTCTTTCAACTATAATTTAAAAAAAAAAATTGCAGTGCATATCCAAGAATCATTTTAATTTTATCTTCATTAAAATTAAATATGTTTTTGAACTTTGTTCCAAATATGCTTCTCAATCTAGCTCAATTTGAATAAATAATATTTTCTGAACCTTTTTAGAAAAATTTATTAGTTTTGAAATTATTTTGTTAATAAATCATGTTTAAGAAAATGAAAAAGACTTAGATTTGACAATCATTAATGTTAATTAGTTCCGTTTAACAAAAATCGTAAATAAATTATCCTTATTTCGTTTATAAAATGATTTTATTGCGAATTAAAGAAAGATACTCGTATATCAAAAATAGTTATTTAGTTTCTCATAATGTTTTTTCTTGTTGAAAAGTTAATTTCATTTCTTCAAATATTATTTTTATTTTTTTCCCCAATGCCCACCTGTGTTAACATCCGTCAATTCAGGAATTTACAGGGCGATTTTGTTAACTTCTCTTTCAGGGGCACCATATTAACTGGGCCAACATCGCTCCCACAGTGCGGACAGATAGTACAAAGAAGGAAAGAACATTCATGCCTTGCCCGGGAATCGAACCCAGTACCTTTCTGATGCAAGGAGAGTTCCCTGCCCCCTACACAGGCCGGTCGGATCTTCAAATATTTTAGTTTTAACAATTCGCCCCCTCTCTATTCGAAATAAATGTTTATTAATGTCGACTATACGTCTAGGTGGTTGCTTTTACCTTTTATTTAAAGGGTATACAACTACATCATCATATTCATTAATAAAGCAATTATGCTATTTTGCACAAAAAAATATAGGAAAACATTAATACAAATAAAATAGTCATATACGTCACAATTGTTAGTTGATGTGATAACAATTAACATTTGTGACGTCCCAATGTTTGGGTTACCTGAGTAACACATAGCTTTCGTTCCTATTTTTTTGCGTCTGTAAAAATTTATTAGATGAAATTCACTCGTCTTATTCTTCAAACCTTCACACTGTGATGTAAATATTACGGGGACCGGAAAGAAATGTCCCTTAGGAAAATTTGCCATAGAGAAGCCTATGGTAGTCTATGGCAACCTATGGCTACCATAGAAATTTGTACGGCAGGATACCATACGCCTATGGTTACCATAGAGATTTGTATGGCACAACCCCATAAGCCTATGGCTACCGTAGGAATTTGTATGGCAAGATACCATAGGCCAATGGTAACCATAAAGATTTGTATGACATTATACCATAGACCAATGGTAATCATAAGGATTTGTATGGCACATCACCATTGGCCTATGGCAACCATAGAAAATCGTATGGCAGTATACCATAGGTCAATGGTAGGCATAAAGATTTGTATGGCAGTATACCATAGAGAAAAGCTGATCTAGATCCCCACCAACGAAACAACAACTTCTATGGAGTCCTCAAAAACATCCTCTAAAAGAAATAAATATCCATTTTTTCACCCCGAAGTAAATTAAATTCAACATGTAATCCCACAAAGCATTCCTGGTGAGTCTTTTCCGGCCTCCGGGTGGCCAATTTTTCCACTTTTGAGTGTTTGAAATCCGATGTTCCATTCTTTTAGGCTTAGAGTATCAGACCGCCATATTAACGTGTCATCCACTACAAGTGGAATCTTTCGCAAACTTTGGCGATTTATTTTAATATTTTTTCGACCACATTCTTGGTCAAAAACACTTTATTGCAAACGCCTATGCGATTATCTATCTGAATTTATTAAGTTTTTTATTTTCGGCGATCTGGTACTTTTATTATCTGTATCTTTTTAAAATGTGTCGCGATTGGGTATAGGTTTTCGCTATGTTTTATTTTGCTATTTGTTAACGCTGACCTTGTACACTTTAATTATTATCCTGCTGTTTATATTTTTATCTAAAATTTTTATATTTCTTTCTCCCAACTGTTTCTAATTAAACGACATCTTTCTTTTTTTTTTATCCCTTCCCTCTGATTTTATATAAATTTTTAAAGTCACAATACTTTTCCATTATTAATGGTGTTCTATTCCCCATAACAATTTGTAAACAATCTTCATGATGAAAAACGCAGCATTTAATTTCCATTAAGTGCTTATGATCAAGTCAGGTCATGATTTCTTTAATAATTAAAATGTTTTAATTATTTTAACTTGTACGATGATAATTTCATTTTTACTGCTGTCATATATCAATATCAAAGTCAGTGTTTACATTCTCATTAGCTTTTGATTTTAATTCCACTTTGGTTCTTGCAATGCTTTTTTACATTATCTTACATACGTTAGGGCTTTATATTTTTATTTTGTGTTTTTTAATTTTTGTTTGCCATTAAATTGTTTTTTATCATGTCTCTGTGCTTTACTATCTTACAACTAATATTTCTTAAGAATCCACATATATTTGTACAATGTTCTGTTACATATTTATACATAGCTTAGGGTCATCACTTAACTAGATTACTGGTTAACAATTATTTTGCTTCAATATCATCAACGGACAGTCCCTGGCCATATTATCTGCTGCTGTTACCAAAAATGCTTTTAACAATTCAATCTTTCCTTAAGTTTACAACTTTTTCGTCATAGCGATGCTTTATACCCAATTAATTTTTATTTACTATCCCTGACCAAGTGTCAATAGCTATTACTAATTCTACCAATTTTAATCATGTCTTAAACATGTTTTGTATTTTCCAATGCTTCTATATTGCGTTCTCTTTTCTAACTGTTCTTAACACAACTCAACATAAATATTCTGAGTTTTAAATCCCTCACTAGTAGGGGATCAACTAATTTAGCCTGTTTTCTATTCTTAGCTTTTCATAGTCTAATACCATCTTTTTTATAGATAAAATTTTGTTTACATGCCACCACTGGTTGCACCGTTACATATTCGGCTTTTGTCCCGTTTGGTCTATTTTAAACTAATTCCGCTTCGACCCCCGGCCCCACTCTTTATCTTTTGAATTTTCATAATATTTTATTGTTTCAGTAGTCTGTTTAATTTTTAGCTTAGTATCACATATCAAAATTTTAAAAATTTTCATACTCGCTCCGACCATCGGACCATTATTTTACTTCGCTTTCTTTTAGGTTGACAGATTAGGTTAGGTTCTTTTAGGTTTAGGTCTTTCAGGCTGACGCTTATCAAACTAATTATGATACCAATCAATCAGATTAACGTTTTTTATACTCGCTCCGACCTCCGGACCCACTTTCTATTTTCTTGTTTCTTACAGCTTTAACAAATATTGGTTGCCTGTACTCAATATATTTTGTTCCTAATCAACATAACCAATATTTTTTCCATTCGCTCCGACCACCGGACCCATTTTCTAACAGTTAGTACTAACTGTTTAAAATTTATTTGAATAAGAACAGCATTCAGAAAGGATTCTGCAAGAAAAACAGGGGAAGTTTATCAAAGAAATTTTATAAAAAGCTTCCTGGATATTTATTTATTCTACAATTATTAAGTTTTGCATTTTTAATATCAATTGCGAAAGATTCTTGTAAGTAATTATTTTTTGATGTATGATAAAATATCAACCAGAAATGTTGCCATATGCTGCATGGCAAAGGTGTACCATTGCCTATGGAAAAATATTTCGTCATAAACTCTAGCACATCTTAGTTTTATGGCAAAAATTTGAGATATAAAAAAATGCCATAGCATATTCCTATGGAGATGGAGTTTTGCCTATGGTAAAATTTTGCCATACACTTTTGCTATATACGTAAGGCAAAATTATGCCATACATGTATGGCAACAATTTGCCATAGAAAATGCCATTGGATATTCCTATGTGGTTTTGCCTATGGCAAAATTTTGCCATATACGTATGGCAAAAATTTGCCATATGAAAAAATGCCATAGGATATTCCTATGGCGTTTTGCCTATGGCAAAATTTTGCCATATGCGTATGGCAAAATTTTGCGATACATGTATGGCAAAAATTTGCCATAGGATATTCCTATGGGGTTTTGCCTATGGTAAACTTTTGCCATATACGTATGGCAAAATTTTGCCATACATGTATGGCAAAATTTTGTCATAGGCAAAACCCCATAGGAATATCCTATGGCAATTTTTTATGGCAAACCTATGGCAAATTTTCCTAAGGGGTTGTTTCGGCGTATTAAATATTCGCTATTCTTACAAATCAATTCATTTTTGTCGATCCCCCATTGAGAGGTTGCTGCTAACGAGGGTGAATACATTATTGATTAAAAATAAAATCTTGATAACAAATATCAAATGCACCGAAACGACATTGCTTTGCGGTCCCCCCTAATATATACAAGAAGCAATGAAAAAATTTAAATATTTATCAAAAAATTTCATTAATTTATTTATTGTGTCATAAACAAAATTATTTTTTCTTCTTCTAATTAGTTTTATTAATAAAATAAATAAGTTTTTGTATGGGAAGAACAATATTTTCTGACAAAATTGGAATTTCTTGTTCAGAAAAGCTATGCTTACCAACAATTTTACACAAAAATGAAGACTGGTTTTGAGAAATATATTCACCATTTGCACATTTTTGTGTAAATATGCATCTCTCGTGACTTGTAGAGCAATTAAAAGCAGCAAGACAAATTTAAATATTTACCAAAAAACTTTTATTAACTTATTTATTGTGTCAAAAACAAAATTATTTTTTTCTTCTTTTAAGTAGTTGTATTAATAAAATGAATAAGTTTTTGTATGGGAAGAACAATATTTTCTGACAAAATTGGAATTTCTAGTTTAGTTCCGTAAAGTTATGCTTACAAACAATTTTGAACAGAAATAAATACTGATTTTGAGAAATATATTCACTATTTGCACATTTTTTGTGTAAATATGCATCTCTCGTGACTTGTAGAGCAATTGAATTCAGTAAATTTTTTGCTGGTAGTATTTCTTCCTCTCCAGTTTACATGAATATTCGGGAGGAAACGATAACACCCACACCTACAAAAACACAACTATTTTCGGATGCTGGTATTTATAACAGAGGAAAGTAAATTATGCAGCATATGTCAGCATTGGTTTTAGAGTGCGAAAAAACAAGAATAGAAACCGAAAAAGGAATGTCGAAGAAATTGTTATCATATGTAAATTTGCCAAACATATTCCCAATTTTGCATAAATTTGCATTTTGTTTTTCATTTTTTAAACAAAAGTTAGCTCACAAACAGCATTTGAAAAATGTTATTAAATTTAGTTTTCATTTTTTTTTAAATGCTAGACGAGTTCTTGAACTCAGGGGTGTTGAGAGAGAATATGAATAAAAGATTAAAAAGGAATGTATTTTGAGAATTATGGATATGTATTAAGATTTAAGATATGTTGCTATATTTAAGATTTAAAACTACTTTTATAAAATTATATGGATGTGCATGGTTTTTATATATATATATATATACATGGGAAGGTAGGGTAATACCGGGTGGCTAAGATTCGAAGATCTGTTGGGAAGCTCGACCTAGAAACTGACAGATTTAACAAAGATATTTATTGCTTAGTTTTCATTATATCATTCTCGGTTAGTCATGAAATGCACTACTTTCTTAATAAATGATTTTTTTTTCTATAACTAATAAAACGACCCGGTCTTGCTCTCGCAGTATACCAGTGTACCACTTTTGAGTCCTGAGAAATCAAATTTAAAAAATGTCGTATTTTTTAAAATTCGATTTCTCAGGAAATATTCGATCGAGTTTGCTCAAATTTTGTATTTTGTCACGTAAAATTACATTCTTTAAAATTATGTTGAAAAGCTGTATACTTTTTACGATTCAAAGATCTCGACTATTATTAAATAAATTAATAAAACATGAGAAATATTTACTAAAAGTTATTTTTGACATCTTATCTTTTGGAATTTGAAATTATCTTTTGGAAAAATGAATTTTATAATTGTGTTCGAAAATTTTTCATTTCGCTTAAAAAGCTCTCAAGATTTGGTGACATACGCAAAGAGTAAAATTTTCATTAAGGCGTGTCCAAACTTTGGACTGGGTGTCCTGATCAAATTATGGGGACTATATTTCCCAGATTGCAGCTGCGATCTGGTTAGGGTTTTTTTTTTCGGGGGTTTTTTTTTTCGAAAAGGAAAATACGAGCAATTTTTTAGCCTAATAAAAACTTCACTCTTTTGATATATACTTTTTAAATATCTTTCCGCCTCTGAATTTAGAGGTGTGTCAGAAAAACAGCGAAACAACGTTATTCGCGTTCATACCTACAATTTCCACTTTCCACAAATAACTATTATTCGTTCCACTCTCACAGTTCAATAGCAGCTGTCCGTAAATAGCAACGCAAACGATAAGATAAATCAATTTTACGATAATACTACGATTTCTTCCGAAATGGCGAGATCTATCGCGAAGTTCACGTTTTTCCTCCACCATTATTGATACTGGGGTCTGTTTTTATGGCCTGTGGTAAAATGGATTTTCTTGAAACAGAATAGCATCAGGTAGGGTTTGTTTAACATATAAATAATACACTGCATCCGTTGGGAAAAGGTGTCTTAAAAGTCTATGAATTTCAGTATGTAAGGCGATTCACTCGGAATTATTTCTCAATGGCGAACTCGTATTTCTCATTTAGGGTCGGGTCTTGAATACATTGACAAGCTTACGCAGTAAAAAAAAATTGTTAAATTAACGGGGAAAATGTTAGCTGTTGTGCCAGTATAAAATCGTTTAATTCACTCAAACATACTGATATATATATATATCTTTTATAACCGTCGTTGAACAGCCGACCCAATTTTGGGTTTATGACTATTAATGTTCAATTCCGTAGCCTTGTAATTTTGAACCCAACCCATAGGACAATGAAACTCCTGGATCAGTATCTCCAGAAGTATGATTTGTTATGGGAACACGGAGGGCTTTGTGACCCGACAAATTTAACGTGCACCAGTCACCATTTAATACACTGAGAGTCTTCGGCAGACGGGGATCGAACCCACGACCGCTTGGACATGGGCCCAGTGTCCTACCAACGGTTCTATCCCGGACATACTGATATTTTTAAAAAAGGGGCCTGTTTTTAAATAGATAGATACTATTAGTAAGAAAAACTGTAAAAAGAAAAAAAAATTTAAAATAACTATGTCATTGTGGTTGCCGAGTGTTGAGAGCAGTATTCGTTCGTCCAATCGACGATGGGATTTGAACCTGTGTCAATTCTTAGAGGAGCGAGAGCTCTGTTCTCAAAGCTACCGCAGCTCAAGTGTCTCAATATGAAGAAAAATCTTTAACTATTTTTATCGCTTAAATCATTTTTATTGAAATAATATTTAAGCGCAAAAACGTTAAAGCTATAGTGGTTCATCCGAATAAAAACGTTTGGCTGCTTAACTTACAAAAAAATTATGTTTAGAAAAATGTAATAATTAGGCATACTATCAATGTGACAATAAAGTCAAATCGCAGTTTGATTTATCGATGTTCAAAACCATAAAATAATTTCTGAAAAATAAGAGCAAGTGAAGAAAACAATCGTAAATTGATTTGAAAAAAAGTATTGTAAACGTTTACGAATGTGATGAAAAATAGAGAACAACCGTTTCTTTAACAAAACAGCCTTAAACCGTCAAATCTGCACAGAAAGTTTTTAAAAAGATTGTGAATTTTTTAAAATGGACATTCTTTATTATACACACAATTTGGCTATGAAATCATTGCACATGACGATTTCAACTCTATTGTCAGTCTACTTCTTTTACCTTTTCAACTTAGACACGCAATGGCATAGATGATAAATTATTTGGTCTTGTTTTTTCCCATATCTTTGCAATAAGAAAAAGTTATTTTGGGATAAGAGGAGAAAAATTTTATTTTTTATCTTTATCATTAGATGCACTGCAAAAAAATCCGGATTAAATTGCAATAAAAAGTACTGGCACCCTGAGTGCGGTACTTTTTATCCTAAAGTCATTTTTTACTGTAAAACTTCATGGAACAAAACGAATTCTGATGTATCATAATTTTTATACAGTGATGCTTACTGTAAAATCACTGAATCACTGTAATTAAATAAATATTGCTTTTAATATTAAGGTATGAAATCTAACTATAAACATGAATATTGCGGTAAAATGGATTTTACGTATTCTGCACTTAGGGTGCCTGTAGTTCTTAACGTAATTAGTACCGGAATTTTTTACAGTATACTATTTGCTTGTTAACACAGTGATTATTAAATGCCTTAAGATCACGAATCTGTGAATTCTAAAGCAGTTATATGAGATAAAAGTTCCTCAGATAATCCTGGATGCACTTTATTACCGGTTATCGTAAAACTGTGTCGAAAAAAATATATTAGCTTGTTATGTAGGATCATCCTGAACATTAACTTGCATAAAATAATTATAAAATACCATCTGTATGGTGAAATACAGAACAAGATAGAAGGAAATACAAAACATATACTATAAATGGTGAAATACACAAAAAGTAAATTTAATATTAAGTTGTCCAAACTTTTGACCGCTCTTCTGACAGATTATTGTGATTTTATTTTCCAGATTGTCTCTACCAACCGTTATTTCGCCAAGAATTCGAATTCACCGGGAAAAGGCATATTGATTCAGAGAAAATACGTTTTTGTGTCTGATTTCATAATTTAAAATATAGTTTGCATTTATTAATAATCATATTTAAAGTTTGGCCCTTGAACCATTAAGATTGATTCCTACTACGTAGAAATCAGATCATTAGGATCATAAGTTATTCAGGGTGTGCACTTTTTTATTTCGCATATTGTATACTTCCATTAGTACGGATGATAAAAGTGTGCCTTTGAGACACCAAAACGCTTTTAGGTTATATAATAAAAAGTTAACTATTTTGGATTTTTAAACGATAGTTAATGGAATTATTTATTTATAATTATTAAAATTTTCCAGATTTTAACAAATTTTCAATAATTATCAAAAGAAAAGATCTATCACATGAAAAAACAATCGAAAGAAAGAATGAAAAACTAGAAATAAATTGTTGATATCAGACCCTTCAGCTAAGTAATTTGCGAAACTTTTTAAACGTTTTATATTAATTTGGGAAAAGTCGCCACTTTGAAGTTCCAATTTCTTTTCCAATTTTTTCCATGTAGCGAAGAAAGAGAGTTTTATACTTTCTAAAGGAAAAGAAGTAAAATTAGAACCTATTTCCAGAAAGGAGTATCTTTCTTAGAAAGGTATCGAACATACCGTACACAGATGTAGTCAAAAGAAATTGCCTTTGAACAGAAGGCAATAAAACTGCGAAAGTGAAACATTTCTGTCTTCAGTTTCATTTTTATTAGGTCTCTGGAACACTAAGTACTCAGAATATATTTTTTACTTACTTTTCGAATATATATTTTTAAAAATAGTTATACGACTTGAACCTATCAGATTCTTTTTCATGTTACTTTTTCACAAATAATTTATTTTTTTGCTGTTATATTTTGTTTCTGTTTTGCTATCAGACGTTTAAAAATATCTGGCAATGGTTTTTTAAGCATTTTGTTCTCGCTGATGTTAAAATCAAGAAAACTCAGTGTCTTAATAATTTTTCTAAGAAAATTTTTGTACTATAACTTTATATCACTTAAATCCTATTTTGATGTAAGTTAATGTCTTAAAACAAGAACCGTGACTCGTTTTATTTACTTAAACAAAATTGTATTTTAAAATGAATCAAAATATGAAAATCTTGAGCAAACTACTTTATAAATTTTATTTGCTTGAATTCATTTTTTAAGTGTCATTAATGAACTTTTTTCTTGTTGTTGTTGTCGCTGGCCATGAAAGCAGGGGGCGGGGTGTGTGATCGTTCTTGTTTTCAGTGGCGCCATCTATGATCAAGAATTCGACTTTTGCCATACGTCACACCCGTTTATAGGGCCAACCCATTCATACATTCATTCATTCATCCATACTGACTGGCCTGTGTAAGGGGCAGGGAGCTGTCCTTGCATCAGAAAGGTTCTGGGTTCAAATCCCTGGCAAGGCATGGATGTTCTTTCCTTCTCTGTACTATCTGTCCTCTCTGTGGGAGCGACGTTGGTCCACCTAATATGGTGCCCCTGAAAGAGAGGCCAACAAAATCGCCCTGTATATGCCTGAATTGACGGATGTTAACACAGGTGGACATTGAAAAAAAAAAAACAATCTTTCATCCACAGATCGTAATTTTGACCTGAACCAGAGAACGATTAATCTCCAATTCACTACCCTCAGAGGCTTTGATTTGTTATGGGGAAATGGAGTCTTTGGGCGACTGGATTCGTACTACTTTTTTCTTTTAAAATAAATATATTACGTTTATTATTTAGATTCGAGAGCTGTCTTACATATCTTTTTCAAGAAAGATTTTAAAACAAGTATTTAAATTTTTATCTCTTAAATATTGTTTTTATTCTTAGTTACGTCTTAAAAAAATCATGATGAGCTTTAGTTATTAATCAAAATTGTATTGGATGAATTTTGGTACCCGATTTCGGATGTTCTATCAATGCCGTTTGAAATGAGACAAAATGTTTAATCGATTTCAACCTTAAGGGAACAGTGGAGACACTCCATCCTTCAAAGTTCTCCTCCTCCAACATTGAAAGTTGAGTCATCATCAAGTACAAGTCTCGCGAATAAGTTTAAAATTAAGTTAGTCGGAACTTTGGTTGTCAATAAATTAATCTAGATTATAAAATGACGATAAATTAAGCTTACTGTGAAGAGGAAATGCTAAAACATTTATCATCAGATGAAGAATTATAGTAAAGATTTTAGTGCTCTAGGATCCGGAAAGCGGTCGAAATTTTGATTAATATTAAATTTTATTTCTCGATAAATTTTGCTTGAAACTTTAAGGACATTAATGTTATTTGTATTGTCGCAATTACAGTTGAAAATTGCTACACTCTACAATGAAAATTGAATAGCTATATTCCAGTTGAAATTGCTATTACTATAATTAGTCAGAAAAGTGGTTGAAATTTGGATTGATGATAAATTTCTTACGGTGATAGAAGGACATTAAATTCTACAATTCTGACACTATATTGAAGCGCAAGGCTCCAAATGAGAATAGAGCTTTTTAGTTTGTCGATAGGTTCGATTTGCCAATAAAATGAGAAAAAATACCTCTTCTTACGAACAGAAAATGATTGATGTCGCTTGCATTACCAGAAATATAGACTAATATTAAACATTTGAGTGCTCTAGAAAGTCAGAAAGTAGTAGAATTTTTTATTGTAAGATTTCACTTTCACATAGGCTAAAGAAGGTTGATAAAATCAAAAAAGTATTAGTAATAAGAATAAAGCGTACCATAAGATTGGTAGTGACCGATCTACCCTCGGAGGAGTTTTAGGATGAGGGTTTGATGAAACGTGAGAACCAAACACTACAAAATTACAGGAAAGTAAAATTAAAACTAATAAAGATTGATGCACGTTAGAAAATGTCACAATATCAACGACGAATAAATTTAAAACAATAATTGAAGTATTGTAAGCCATGTAATAAGCCAAAGTAAAAAATACAAAGTTTATAAATGAACGCAAAACGTGCCCTTGTAGGAACAGATAGTTCAGCATTCCCGATATGATTTATAAAATCAAAAATTAATCGTAATAATTCTAGAAGGGATTTATAGTTAAAACCAATATAAAATCTCGGAACAAGACTTCTAAGTGCATGGCTACCACTATGATGTCTTGCTTCGAGCGTACCATAAAAAATTTGTTACTAATACAAAATATTAAAATGAAAATTAAAGTGGTGATAGAATGACAGTAAATTCTACAATTTTGACAATATCGTTAACCTCCAGGCTCCACGAGAATTTAGTTTTTAGTTTTCTGGAATCAAAACGATAAGTTATATTTGGCATTAAAATGAGAACAAATCTCATTTGTGACAATAATAATAATAATAAAACCATTGAAATTTTTATTGTTAGAAGCATAGAGTTAAAGTAAACATTTGAGTACACCACCGCAAGTCGGAAATTGGTCGAATTTCAAGATTTTCTCTCATAATTTAAAGGATAAAAACCAACTAAAAAAATACCAGCAATAAGAATAAAGTGTACCACAAGAACTTTGTTCTAAAGGCAAAATATTAAAATGAAAATTAAAAATTAATTTAGAACATCAACTAAAATGGGATAATAGTTTAATGAAATGGGAGCAATTAGACAATAAATCAAAATTATGAAAAAAAATATGTTAAAGAAAGTAATATATCTAATGTTAATTGGAACTGAAAGTATTTTCCTTTTAGATGCTTTTAGAATATTTTTAATCAATGATATTACATTCTCAAACTAACGGAAATAAAAAAAAAATTCTAATCAGTTAAATGTACGCTGAGTAAAGAAAGCCTTCTATGATTAAATTCTTACACACAGATAGAATAAATTACTTTCTGACTTTTTAGTTAATCTTATTGGAAAATGTAAATTTCGCAACCTTCCATTTGCAGAGTGAAAAAAAATATTATAAGTGAAAAAGAACGATTGTTACTGATAAAGGGATTAATGTGACAGGAATAATTAGTTCTTTAACACTTTTTTTTCACTATTTAAACTGCCACTTGAAAGTATATAACATTTGCTCGAGTAATATGCAGTCATAATCTTGAGTTGATAAAACAAATAGTTTTAGGATTATGCCATGTAATTTGTATTTTAGCTTGTTTGTTTTACTCAAAAAATACTCTTCACGTATGTGTTTGTTTCTTTTTTTAATACCCTTCTTCTAAATTGAATTCAAAAGTATACAAATAAAAAGTTATTGCGTAATTAGCAATAAAATACTGAGTGTTCCGTAATCATTATTCTTAATATATATATATATATATATATATATATATATATATATATATATATATATATATATATATATATATATATATATATATATATATATATATATATATATATATATATATATATATATATATATATATATATATATTTGGAATACTGGTTAATAAAATGAGAGAAAAGTTAACACATAAGGGATCTCAAATTAATATTTAAGCAAGGAACTAATAAAACATTGTCCAAATCTACGAATCGTCACTGAAGAAAATATAACTGAAAAAAAAAATTAAATAAAAAAAAACACTTTATGAAACACCTGATGAAATTTGGAGATCACATTTTAAATACTCCCTCTTTTCTCCGGCGATAAAACAGGTTTTGAGCTTTTCAGACACGCTTTATTTTGTTTTTATAACCATCATTGAGCAGCGACCCAATCTTGGGTTTATGTTTTACTAATACGTATGTTTTACTTATGTTTTACTAATGTTCAACTCCAAAGCCTTGTAGTTTTGAACTCAATCCAGAAGACAAGAGAACTTCTGGATCAAGTATTAGAAGAAATTTATCTTCGTGGAGGACTTTTGATGGAACTAACCTGTATTTGCGTTATACGGAGAGGAAAACCACGAAAATCTCTAGCGATTAGCCTAACGGCAAGAGGACTCTAACCCATCTTTGTCTAACCCACGATCCATCTATCACTGAGGATATTTTTACGTCAGCACTGTGAGTGCAAGCCTGGTGTAGAATTCGTATTGACCAGCCATCGCTGGGATTCTAATACGGTTCAACTCATTGGAAGGCGAACTCTCTATCCCCTGAGCCCCCGCGCCTCTCACGCTTTATTTCTTTGTGATTCTCTTGATTGTGATTTCGTTTTTGTTTTTTCTTTGCTTAAATATCAATTTACCACCTGGAATGCATGTTTTGTTTCACAAAAATTTTAAAAATGTATGTAAAATGGAACAAATTTTGTTTTTGAAAAAAAAAAAAAAAATCTGTCTGACGAGAAAAAGTGATTGATAGGCAATTATATGGGATTGGAGAGCGAAGCAAGCCGGATATTGGAGCCTCCGGTTTAAGTAAAGAAGTTGATATTTTTACAAGCCTTAACCAATAAATGCCCGTCCAGAAAGAGTTCAATATCTAAGAATAGAATCCGCACAAAAAAGTGGTATTATGTTTATGTTTGTTATAACAAGTGAGCAGTATTTTCCTGCTACAGATCACTTTAGCTTTTAAGAAGTCCTGTGCAAAAAATATAAATATTAATATTATTAATCGATCGTAGTAGACAAAATTATCTTTTTTCTGCGAAATAAATCCGAAATATAAAACACTTGTGCTACCATTTTTTTTCTATTTTGTTTTTGAAAAAAAGGAGCTCTATTTTTATTAAAACACTACGCACAATAGGTAGGTACTTCAAACAATATCTATTCTCATTTATAACATGCTATCTATTCTCATTTATAACTTTTAAAACTATGCAACTGAGTAAAACTAGGAGGATCAGAATTAAAAAAATTTAAAAACTAAAATTTCCCTTTATAAGGTAATTTTTTTCTAGTAATGTTGTGCTAAAATATTTTTGATGCTGAGATTGATTTATATATTAAAAAAAATTACTTTAATTTGTTACCAAAAATTCATCAGATTTCAAAGACCATTTTGTTCATGGTGAAATTGTGGATAGAATTTTTCCAAATTTCATCTATTGTAAAGAATCGACTATAAACTTGAACTTCTGTACTTATTAATAACTGATTTTATAAATTCTGTGTATATTACTAAAAATAAACTCGATGAGAAATGATTATATGAACGAATGCATAAATCACAACAGACTTGACCCCAATTCGCTTCTTGTTCTCACGCAGCCTTTACTGTTATCCACATTTGCCTTTTCCTGTTTTTCCTTTTTTTTGGATATATTTTTTGAAGTTATTGGCAGATGGTTACGCAATTTAAAGGTGATTAAGTAGCTTCCTGTTGACATATCAACACTAGCAAAGTTGGTTGGAAACATACTTTCCACCGAATTACAAAGAGTTGAACAGGTTTGAAAGATAGGTTTATGATTAAAGAATTTTCGTTTTTTTATGAAACCTGAAGAGCTTATTTGATTTTTATAGCTTTTTTGTAGAAGTTTAGAATTTTAATGATTCGAAATAGAACTTAATACTTGGAAAAGAACTTCGAAAAAAAGAGAAAACATTTTCAGGAATGTTGTAAATTTCATAAAAGAAAAATATGTTTGAAATAAAATAAAAAAATCCACGAGGCGCTGTTCAAAATATGTTCTTTTTTTTCGCTTTCTATGCTAACATATCATTTTCCATTTTTCCAAAACCGATACTAATATGCATTTTTATTTATTTCCCGTGGTTTTAAGTCCCCGCTTCAGGCTATAGCTATAGATTTCTAGCTCCATTTCAACTCCTCTTAAGATATCTTATTTAATAAAAATAAAAAAAATTCCAGATATGTTTGTTTTTCTGTCTCATCTCTCTTCGATAGGGAAAAAAAATCCCTTTTCCCCTAGGTCACCAGTACAGCAGGAAACTAAGCTTGAGATGGCAAAAAAGGAAGAAAAAAAAAGCTTTCTTTCCTATACTAGACTGATTTCGGTACAGGTTTTTTGAAAGTGTACCATCCTTAGGTAAGAAACTGTATAGATTTTTTTTACTATACCTCTTCTTTTGCTGAATCAAGACATCAAGAAATTCAATCTCCTATGCTAAAAAGACCCCGAAGCAGAATGGAGTTTCTGCATTTTTTCCTTTTTTTTTAAATTTTTCTTCACTGCACGAGCATCAACAGCCAGTTTGATATTTCGATTGAAATTGTTCGCGAAATCCTAAAAGTTTTGCACTTTAAGCATTATGGAAAACTCTGTTCTGCGCGAATAAAAAGGTACTACTTTGATGAGTAATTGATGCACTATGACAAATATTAAAATTATGACTGAATTTTAATTTAGTATAACAAAGCAAAATACGGTTTCATATAAATTATGCTATATTAAAATACGCACTGCAGTAGACAAAAGAATAATTTTAATAAGAAATAAACAATACTAGTGGACTGCGCCCCCTGCTCGCTAAAGCTCGCCAACCCCCGAAAATTGCTACGCAATCTTATATGGTTTTCTTCGCAAACCAAGCTCGCTTCGCTCGCTACTAACTTAGGTGCATTGCAAATGCACAACATTCTAAGAATTCAAAACAAGCATTCAAATACATATAACAACTTTTTTTTTAAAAAAAAATTACATCTTTTTAGTAAATACTAAGTCATTAAAATAAATTTGAATTCAAATAAATGACATGTAATTCGTTAAACCTATTAGAAATGTGCTATAGTATAAAATCTGAAGATAAAATTTCTAAAACTGATATCTCTTTAAAAAGGTTAAAATTTTGGCTATAATTAAGTCTATTAGAAATTGAAATAAGTGAATTGCAATGAAAAAACCTGCATAAACAAATAAATTCGTGATATAAATCAAAAATCGTCAAATAAATTCGCAATATATAAATTCGTGAAAAAAGCGCTTTCGAAAAAATACTAAAATAGTGATCTATCGACGAAGACTACTCACTTCTGCCTAGCTTACGCTCTCTCTGGATATTTCAGTTTCCGTTTTTAAAAGCGTTATATGCTGAGCCATCTCAGCTAGATTTGGCATGTGACAATTTTAGCTGCAATCATTGGTCGATTTTCTAGCGTTGCCATTCGGGGAGTTGTAATGAGGCTTTCTTTTGTCGCCGTGTAAGAGAAATATATACATAGATACTTTGAATTGTTAAGCAAAATGATTTATTTTATAAGTAATGATTTTTGTAAGCTTTAAAATTTTCTTTTAAATATTTTAATTTTATTTTATAATTTTTTTTTATTTCAAAATTGTTAAAATGCATATACAACAATTTTTTTTAAAAGCAAAATTGAAAAAATCTATTAAAAACACAGTCTTAGTTTTCTTCTTTTTTTAAAAACAAAGTGTCAGCAGTGCTGCTAATGCTGTTCTTAAGGGTTCATTAATTTGTCTTTGATACTAATAAATAGGGGAGAGGGGACTGGTGTGGACATGAGGCTAGAGGGGACATCTTGAATAACTTTTTTATTTTATTTACTTGTCAAATTTCCTCACTGAGATATCAACAGATTAAATTAGCAACACTGATATACACATCCGAGATCAGTTTCAAAATAACATTGTTAATACTTATATAGAAATTTGTAAGAAAAGGTTTTTAAGGTGCAAAAGTGACTTCTAAATTTTCTCGTTAATCTTTTATTTTCAGAATTTAAAAAAAATGTGATATGTCATAAATTATACGGCTTTTTTCATCTATTTCGATAATAACTTTTGCTCATTGGAGCTACAATTAACTAGGATTAAGCATGAGCAAACAGATATCTACCTGGGATAAGTGTAGACACATGATGTTGGGGTTAGTGTAAACATGTCTACATTGCCCCATTTAATTTCTAATGGAAGGAATATGAATTGGTTACAAATTTAACACATTTGGCGACATTTATTTTACAATGGTTTTGTAGAATGTTATACCTTTACAAGTAGTGATTTCAATCTAAAGTAAAAAATTGACTATGAAACATTTACTTTAATTTATTTCTTAAAGAGTTTTAAAAAATTTAAAGGGAGTATTAGAAATAAATTTAAAAAGTAAGAAAATTTTTGAAATTAATTATTAATTTTTTGTCATACATTTAACTAAAATAGGACATAAGTGGATGAATTCGTCTTCTTTTTGCAACTTGTTTACATCGCTCCAGTCAAACTCTAATTACATTTTTCCTGTGTTATCAATTCGAACTATTTCCTCATCAAATTAAAACAATGTAATTAAAATAACTTTTAAAATTGATTCAATTTAAAGTTTCTTTATGTGCTTTCACATAAATCAAATAGAATGATGGCTTTCAAACGTGCTAATTTATAGATGATACTGATGGTTTTCAAATCTATTGATTTAAAGATGATACTCTGATGGTTTTCCAATGTACTGATATGAATATTAGATTGTGCATTTTTATAAAATGAGATGTATAAAATTTCTTCTATGTGTTCAGTTCCCCCTTCGTTTTAGGTTTACCAATTTTTTGTTCTTTGTTTTGTTCAAAACAACTTAATTTAATTTTCAAATATTGAAATGCATCTTGAAAAGGAAAATCGAACCTAATCCCCTATATCCATTTTAACAAAATCAAATAAATATTCAGTAGGGACAAACTAGAAATAAATAGAGAAATTTATTTTTTTAAAAATTATAAAAATAAATAAAAAAAACCTATCACTACACATTCCAATTGCATTTCAAATTGCATACAATCAACTCAATTGCATTTCAAATTGTATACGATCAGATTTCAATTTTTTTTTATACTTTAAGCAATTGCCCTCCTATCCTTAAACTATGTATGTATTTATTTACAATAATATATATTATAATATATATATTTATTTACAAATTTCTCTACATTTTTTTAAAACTTGCTTTGAAATGTCTAAACATTTTGATACATTCTACTTTTTGTTTTGTTTTCCTTTCATTTCAAAATTGAACGGAAGTGAAGTAATATCTCTTCAGTGCCTGTTTTCATTTTATAAAGCTATTGGATTTGTTTGAGCCCTGCGCTTATCAATTTATTTAAGATTGAATTTTAGTTTTTTGTACCTAGCAAAAATCAGAAAATCTCTTAATCTTTTTTAGTAGTTTTCATGACAGTTGTCATTTGAGATGACAGTGCAAAGCAATCCCCGGAATGAAAAGAGTTTTTTTTTCTTAACTCAAAAACATTTCAATCGAGTGTTTTTTCTCTTTTTAAGATTCTTCTGTAAAATCAAAGACTTTTCAAGGAAAATAATGATATTTCAAATGTGTTTTCAGAAAAAGCAAATACTTAATACCATATTTTGCAAGATATGCATTCTGTACTGATATTAGCTGTTGAAACTGGTTGTCTTATAGTTTCGCACGTTATTTGTCTTACAGTTTCAATGATTCAGCATATTTACGAGATATGCTTTCCCGTACTGAAATTAACTGTTGAAACTGGTTGTCTTATAGTTTCGCACGTTATTTGTTTTATAGTTTTAATGATTCAGCATATTTACGAGATATGCTTTCCCGTACTGAAATTAACTGTTGAAACTGGTTGTCTTATAGTTTCGCACGTTATTTGTCTTATAGTTTCAATGATTCAGCATATTTACGAGATATGCTTTCCCGTACTGAAATTAACTGTTGAAACTGGTTGTCTTATAGTTTCGCACGTTATTTGTCTTATAGTTTCAATGATTCAGCATATTTACGAGATATGCTTTCCCGTACTGAAATTAACTGTTGAAACTGGTTGTCTTATAGTTTCGCACGTTATTTGTCTTATAGTTTCAATGATTCAGCATATTTACGAGATATGCTTTCCCGTACTGAAATTAACTGTTGAAACTGGTTGTCTTATAGTTTCGCACGTTATTTGTCTTATAGTTTCAATGATTCAGCATATTTACGAGATATGCTTTCCCGTACTGAAATTAACTGTTGAAACTGGTTGTCTTATAGTTTCGCACGTTATTTGTCTTATAGTTTCAATGATTCAGCATATTTTCGAGATATGCTTTCCCATACTGAAATTAACCGTTGAAACTGGTTGTCTCATAGTTTCGCACGTTATTTGTCTTATAGTTTCAATGATTCAGCATATTTACGAGATATGCTTTCCCGTACTGAAATTAACTGTTGAAACTGGTTGTCTTACAGTTTCATATAGTTGCATGTTGTTTGTTTTATAGTTTCATGGATTTAAAATAATATTGTTCCAGCAACAGAACAGAAGAGCATATTTGCAAGATATTCTTAATGATATGATGTATGGTATGAGGCTTTAACTGTTACAAATTTCTCTAGGAAAAAGAAACGCAGATCTAAAACAATAAACTATACATTTTATAGCAAAAAATAAGTTAAAAAATAACTAAGCATAATGTCATATTTCAAGAATTAAAAGACAGGATAACCAAGTAAATGAATATTCACGTTAAAAATTAAAGTTAGTCTTTGCATTTATATAAGTTTAATCGGTAAATGAAATTGACTTTTGATTGCCAAAGAGTTCTCTTTAACTTTTTAAGCCTAGATGAAATTTTTTTTTGCTGTTAAAATTATTCTTTCGTTATTAAGTCACAATATTTAAGACTTAACTGATTCAGGCCATAAATGTCATTACACAGACATATAATGTATATCTATCTATCTATCTATCTATCTATCTATATATATATATATATATACATATATATATATATATATAATAGATCTAGTCGTTTTTGGTGACCAACCTCTCTCTTTTAAAAATGTTGATTATTTTTATAGGTTTCTTTGTTATATTTCATTTAAAGTATAAAAAGGTGTTAAAATAATAATCATTATTAATATTTGGTCATAAAAATGTTTACTAGTATTGTTCAATAACTATAAATGTCTTGAAATTGAAATGCCGTTTGGTCAAATAAGAACAAGCATATTTATGTTTAAAATTGTTTATGATGGTTAAATATGCATTTTTTGATTTTTAATATCTTATACTAGCCCGTATATTTGTTTCTAGCAGGCATTTTTACTTCGGCATTTAAACTACGGGCTTAGTGAATTTTAATTAGGTAACCTTTTTTCTTGAGATTTGCTTGCTTCTATTTTTTTTAAACATTTTGTAACAATGCCATTTCCATGACAGCACAATGTTGCAACAATGCACGCATGCCTTGCATGCGAACTACACTACGCAAAGGGATGGAAAATATCGCAAAATGATCCAAAAATATTTTGCGGTTGATAACCAAAAAACACCTTGCCAGTCAAAAGTGTAACAATGGTTTTCAACAATGGAGTTTCGTATTTGCGATAGTGCGACCGAGCTAAATGAGGCCGGAAAGTGGCGATTTCTTAACCACCTCATAAAAATGTTTAATCTGTAGAAAAAAAAACATTATTTAAATCTATGCTCCAGTTATAGAGTTATATCTTTAGCTTTTATACATTTTGAGTTATCATACGAATTTAACAACAGCTTAATTGATATAGATATTTCATCTTGTATCTAAAGAAACTGTTATGTGAATTGTTAGGTGCATGTGATTGATTAAGTGCCAGAATTTATCGAGAAGTGACAAAACAAGAATTTCCCTATATAATCAGCATGATATTCCAAATAAATAGTTAGTGAGTGTTCAGATGAAATGTTAGATTTCTCACCAAAAAATTAATTTTCAATGAAAAAGTTTACAAATAAACCATGTTTTTTTTCTTTTTAAAAAAAAAACAAAACAAACTAGATAAACGAAATGAACTAATCACTATTTTGTGCATCTGTGGCGTAAGCTGACCTTAAGCTAGTGAGAATGGTTGAATGCATATATGATTTTGGCATAGAGTGAGAAAAGTGAGCCTCTCTTCCTGATCAGGATTTCAGGAATTCTCTTTGGCAATCTTTATTTTAAACTATTTCGCAGCTGTTGTTGTAAGGTTGAGCTTTGTATGGATATAGAAACTTTAACTAAAACATTTTTTGATTAAAAAAAATGCAGCAGCTAATGCCTAAACAGTAAATGGAAAATATTTGTTCCCTTCCATAGTTTAAGTACATCTGGGATCCGAGCAAACACAACTCGTCAAACAAGCCTTTCTGTTAAAAGAAAATTGCAAAGTGGAATTCAAATATACTCTCCGCAGACCCATTAATTAAGAGTTTCCGGACAAGATAGCTTTTCCCGAAACTTTTATTACCTTTCTCAAGGAAATATCTTCTTTCAGTTTCTTGTTCCTTCTTTGTAAGTAAGTTGTTTGCAGGAAATGAATTCTAATTTAACTTCTCCTCACAATAGAAAAGTTTTAGATCAATAAATACTTCTTTTATATCGTTAAAAAAGATAAATCGATACAATTTTATTTGAATAAAGTTTAAAGTATAAAAGAGCTTGAAGAATTCCGAAAATTAACATACATAACTGTAACGGTTGAAAGGACGAAAAATAGGAATACGCAGTATATATATCTGTTGTTAATAATTATTTTTTTGGTGTGATATTAATTTTTGTTAAATAAGTTCTACAAGTGTACGCTAAATATTTCTGAATTCATAAGTTCTTAGGTTAACATAAGGTGTCCATTAAAATGCCCGAGGAGCAGGTTTCTAATTAAAAATTACTCTTTAATTTATTCTGAACAATATCAAATGGGTTAAATTCAAAAAAAATTCCCCTCTAGATTACGGCGGCTAACTTTTTAAAAATGTTCCAGTCAAAAACTATAAACATAAATTTATACACATTATGCTATTATGACCATAAAAATACAGATTTGCCTTTAGGTAGTTTTCTCATATAGTCATTGACCATAAATTAACTTTATGCTCGTAAAAATTATTTTCAGTGGGAACTTTAGCATTGTTTGAAAAATCAGACGATTTGTTTGTCAAATCAAGGTGAACCGTGGAACGAGACGAAATAGTGTAGTGCTACCCTCTGACGAAGAAGGAGAAATGCGTGTTCCTTGTCCGCGATCATTAATGTGGAGAGAGTGATGATGATGATGTTTGACACTGGCTAGTTCGAATCTGGGACTGCTTATCCCTTGTCTGACGCGATATCATCAAGGCAAAGGATGCACACTACGGAATTACATAATGACCATATGAATTGATGACGAACTCCACGGAATTTCCGAGGGTGAATGAATGGGTCACCATTTAGCGTAAATGGCCTCCACGGTATCGCTGACATATACGCACTCTTCTGTAGAAAATTTCGATGAACTTATTGCGTAAATGTAGCTGAATTTAGTAAAAACAATACTCTAGAGAGCTTGTTGCATAAAATTTAAACTTAAAAAGTTATCTCGTTACGTGAAATTGATATGGGTGGCGCATTTTGATCATCAAAATTGAGAATTCCAAAACAAGAAAAGGATTAAATTTTACTCAATAAAAACACGTAAATTTTTGACAACTTTCTAAACTGTCACCTTTTTTTCCTTGGTTTCTCATTTCATTATACAAATAACAGCAGTTTTGAGAGAGCTTTAGAGAGAGAGAACAAAAAACGTTAAATATGAAAAGAACATTTAGGCACTCAAACTTCGCTCATCTCTGTATTTTAAAGATGAAGAAGATGATATTGAAATAAAAATATTTTTTTTCAAAGAAAGTAAGTTTTTTTGTAAAATTTTATAGCTATAAATTTGAATTTCCGTCTGCACCATCATAATTTTTTCTTAAAATCTCCGAAAGAACGATTTTAATGTCTGTTTTAATAACTTAAAATATCGTTTGCATAAAAAGTTTTACCCTTAAATACGTGGAAATACATATTAAATCAAACGTTATTGTGGTGATCTGCTATAATTAACGTTGAATACCCCAAATGAGATTTTTGAAACAAGTAAACAAATTGAAAACTACTAACGATTTTAATATTTTTTTTAGCTAAGTTTTTATTAATTCACTTTCGTGTGAGTAAAGATGGAATGTTATAATCGAAGTTTCAACTACTTTCCAACCACTTTGTAGGGTAATGATCGCCAATCAAAACTTCAACCCCTTCCCGACAACTTCAGTGCTCAAATTTCTCATGGGGCTCAATGTCTGATGACAGTACAAGCTAAAACTTTTCCTAACTTTTGTAAGCAAAATTTATAATCGATCAAAATTTTGACTGTTTTCTGGTGTAAACTAACTAACAAATGCAAGACTAAATATAATGAAATAAAATGATTTGAGCGTGTAAACTGAAAAGAGGAAAAAAATTCTTTCTTTGCAACATCTTATTAAAATAATCGAAACATCATTCACGTAAAAACCTCTATCACCATGGAAAAATCACTTCACGTATTTCGAATGCGAATCCACTCTTCGTTCTTTTACTTCAGGTCTGATAAAAATACAATTATCTCCTTTTTAGGTCTATTTCCAAATTTCCGTTTTAAGTTATTATTTTTTAAAATAATTGTTAATAGATGATTACACTGACAACACAGATTGATATGTACAGCAAGATGTAGCTACAATGTGGAACTTAAGTAAATAATTAGCTACATTGCAAAAAGATTTTGATCAAATGACGGCAAAAAGTACCGGCCCTCAGAGGGCCGATACATTTTACCGTAAAATCCATTTTCATCGGAACGTGTTACGCAATGAAAATCTGATATGCCGCAATTTTTACATAAATAATTACCGCAAAATCGCTGAATCACTCTAATTAAATAAATATTACTATAAAAGTTACGTTATAAATGGACTGTATGGTAGAAATGGATTGTATGGCAAAAATGGATTTTACGGATAATGCACCCTAAGTGCCAGTATTATATACCGTAATTAATGTGGAATATTTCTCATCCTAATAAATTATTTTTAGTTAGATCCGCAGCTTTAATAGCAGTTGTTTTACAAAAGCATTATTATTGTTGACACGAATCACCTGTATAACAACATTGGAAAAGACATTCTCTCCCACAAAATAAGAACTAACTTATTGAGTTTCAGTTGAAGCTTTTATCATCTGAAATTGCAATTGTTTTGTTTCAGTATTTCATGGGGACTTGTTTTTCGAATCTATTTGAAGTTATAAAAGATTTCGCCGGGCAAAATATTTTCGACGTAAACTCTGATAATTAATTTTTTTCTTTTTCCAGCATATAAATTTTTTTTAACAGTTTGTGAATTATAGTTATGAGTAAATAAATATTTTATCACACTCAACTTAGATAATTGGCTAAAAAAGTCGTCGTCTTTCAAGCTTATTTCTAATAAAAGTAACTACTGTTAAGTTATTTTAATTCATTTCTAACATTAGGTTTCATCTATTCTGAAAAATCAACGCAATAATTTAAGTAATACTTTATACAGGGTGCAGAAATTTAAATGAAGACCAAAATAGAAGAGCAGGAACTAAAAACTTGTTCACAAAATATTTTTAAGCTTTTCTGATTTTATTATATCGAAGTGTAAGTTTTTTTTAGAAAAGCTACATTAAAACCTTTAGAAGTACTAAAAAATAAAAAGATTCTTCTTAGCATTGTTTTCAGCTGAAACAGTGCTACGTATGATAAGACATACGTAACGCTTAGACTGAAGATGAAAAAAGAATGGAAAATATAAGCTTAAATATTATATTACATATTAGACATACTTTGAATAAAATAAAACATATTACCCAGATTTGGGCAATCTGAAATATTTTAAAAACAGAAAAGATTTTTTTTTAATAATATGCTAAATTTTACTTTTTCTTTCAAAAAAAAAAAAAAAATTAAAGTAATCTCTAAAAAAGAAGCATTGAAATATATACTATATACAATTTAATGCTTTCAAAAGTAATCGAAGAGAGTATTACGCAATATAACCTATACTACTTAAAATGAAGTTTGTGATGGTGAAATATTATAGTGACTGAATAGCAGAGTTGGGCAGAAATGTAATCGAAAAATTACATCCTTTAAAATGACGTACAAAATTCTATACATTCAAATTGAAAATTTGTTTCAACTATTATTAAATTAAATAATAAACATTTACTATCAATAATAAACTATTACATGATATAATGAAAATGACAAAATATTCAAATAATTCAAATAATAAACTATAATAAACTTCAAATAATAAACTACCACATGATTTACAAATTCAATGTTTAAAAGAAATATTTACCGTACCAGTAGTGATGCAACTAAATCAGATCTATCGCCTGCTGGTTTGTTACTCATGTGTAGCAATCGAAAGTTAGAGACTAAAGCCAGCTCTCAAAACCATCAAACTGTCCAAAGTTATCGTTTGCATTTTCAGTCATGAAAAAAGTAAAACGATAGAGTAAACAGGGGCCTCCCTGGCCGAGTGGTATCGCCGGTCCAAACGCTCTGTTAAGCGTGGAGGTAGCGGGTTCGAATCCCGCCGTAACCCAGGATGTATTCTTTGTGATGTCTTTCTCTGAAATGTTCTATCTGTATTTTCTACTTGACAATGACTTATAAGCCTATATTGAGCACACAAGTCAGCAAATGTATGTAATTTCAATAAATAAATAGAATAAACAAAATAAAAGTCTATTATTGTTACGATTGTTTTATTATAATACTACCAAATATTTATATCTACTTATTATTTCTAATCGTAAATATTGGTCTCTCTGCTTATATAAAGGTATTTTGTCCAAAATAATAAATTTTTATTCAGATAATTTTCTTTATTACCCGATAGAAGAACCAAGAGATAGAACTCGGCACAACAAAAGTAAGTGGATTAATGATTATTTCTACTTATGGAGGTTTTAGTTGTAATATTTTCTGGTGCCCTAACAGGGACGCCGGGTAAAATAAATTTTTCTAACACTAATTATAAAATGTATTAAAAAATTAAGAACTGCACTTTGAGGTAGTTTTATAAAAGTTGCCAATGCTGTGGAAGATAGTTTGAAAACAGAAATAGTAGACATGATGAACTATTGGTTTTGTTTTCTCAATTAACATTTAAATGGAACAAATTAAGCTCTAACTATCAAGATTTTATCAGTTATTTGGTAAAGAATTTTATTTCTTAAAGAACAGAAATCGAATTTGAATATCGAACAATGGGAAATTATTTTGATACATACATTGATTAAAATACGATTTAAAAATTCCACATCTAAAAGAAATGTTAACTTTACTATGTTAACTATAAGTAGTATTATACAGCTCGAGCAAACTATACAGCAAATCACAATTATTCCTCTTAAATTGACCGTTAAAATATAGCTAATAGCTATAATTTCATTTTACCAACAAATGTTAACATTACATTAATTAGGTATATAAAAATTAAACATTTCAAAAGATCAAGAATAAATAAAAGAAACTCACTGCCTGATGTACTTTCAAAATGCTAATTCATTTACATCATCTCCGTACTTCGCGAAATTATCCATTCTGATTTTACTTGTGCCCACTGAACTTAGAAAAGAGAATATAAGTAACTTGCTATGAACTCCATAACGCTGTTTTTGGAAGTTCTGTCACCAAGGCAAATAAAAAACCCATAGTTTAAGTGCCCTACACTTGAAGGGTTGCGATTATTTTAAACTATATCTTGCCGTGAAGAATTATCTGGTCTTTAGAACAGACAAATAACTTAAATATTTCAAACGTTATATTAAATTTTTTAAAAATTGCCAATTTGTTGAAATTTTTCCACTTAGATAAAAATTATCAAAATCACTGCATTATTCTTTGTTTTGCAAATTTTTATGAGCACAGGTAATGCTGTATCGGAGTAAGCTTTTAAATATTGAAAAATTACACCAGAAACGCTTTTCACAAAGTTGTGGCTTTTCTCTATATTGACGTTTTGCGCCATTTTCAAAATAAGAGTAGACAGTTTTGGCTTTAGATAGGCTAAACTTGAGCTAACAGCCATGAGTAACAGTTACAAGTTCATAGCAGTTATAAAAATAGCATATTATTCGCAAAATGTCATCATTTCATCTTGCTACAGAGCCTTTGAAAAACAGCCTTAAGTCTGCTGAATATTTGTAAAAAGATTGATTTTTTATTTTTATCTCTTTCTCGATTTTAATTTTGATGAATTTAAATAGATGATGATTCATAAAAGTTTACTTTATTTGTTTGAAATAATGAGCATTTGTCTGAAATAATGATTGGTATAAGTGCTATATAATTTATCAGCACTCTGATTGATTTTAAAAATGATATTCATTAAAAAATATTTTTTAAATATAATAGATTTAACATCAGTTTATGTATTTCTTCTGTTTTAATATTCTTGCACCATAAAAATATTTTATTTATATCATAAGCTGCTTGGAGGTAGACAATTTTATCATTTTACATTTTTAATAAACGTGCGAATGAAATAAAAAATTTATTGAAAGATATTACTACATCTTTTGATGGTGGTCGTTTCAACTGATAATTATCTTTCGAGGTATTTTGAAGCACTGTTTGGTGCTTTTTTTTCAGATTAACATTAGTTTTATTACTTTTACAAATGGAATGAAAAAATTCTTTTGCGAGGGAAAATACTTTTTCTAAACCTGGTCAAGATAGCAGATTTCTTTTTTTTTTCAAATTTTTTATATCATTTAATGTTTTCATTTATTTATAAACAATGATTTTTTCTGTGATGTGAAGTATGTTTGGTTTTTTTCCGCATTATATAAATGACGAGATTTTTCTTGGTTCCACTTCAAGAAAGTATTTTATTTTTAACTTTTGCTAAAAAAGAATTTAAGAATTACAATTAGGAATTTGCAGTAAAATGTGAAATTTCCTGCTTTTACTTTCTAAGAAATTAGCTTAATTAGTCGAATAATTAAAAATAATAATACAAATTAAAAATAAAATAAAGATCTAAATTGGTTCGCATGAAGTTTTTTAGCCCTTTTCACCCGAATATTTTCTATGCATGCAGATTAATTTTCAGTTTTTTTGGAAGAGAACACTGATTTCGCAAATCTGTGTTAGTGATCTTGTGAATTAACACTATCTATATCATACTTAATTAAAAACTTCATTTGCTTAAAAAATATATTTTAAATAGGAAATAGCAGTCGATATGTTTCAAACGTTCAAAATTCTAAATACAGGTCTTTAGTTTTCTTTTCATTATTCGCGTCTGGTAAGTCATGAGAAAATAAAAGCTGTCAGTGTAGGTTTTTAATTCTAGGCGGTTAAAACCTCAAGTTAAATATTAAGTTTATGTATATTTGTAACACTGGATGAAATTAATTTCTATAGGACGAACATAAAATATACAGTATAATTCTTTTTTCTCTAAAAAATCTTAAGTGACCCGACCGAAGTTTTTACTCAGTGAAAACTATTAGATTTAGAAACTTGAAATTATATATGTTAAAGTAAAAATGTACAGGAATGAAATAATAACTATTAATTATGAAATAAAATAATGAATAGATTATCACTCAGAAAACAAACGATAATAAATAAAATTTTAAAATTTATTCTTAAATTTCTATGTTTAAAAGTCCCTCAACCAACTTGAACTAAAATCAATAGTGTTTGACAGTTTTTAATGATATTAAAAGAAAGTTCAACAACAGCTTAAACTAACATTCTTTATAAGTTGATCATAAAGAGATAGTTTGTAAATATTAATTTTTTTATCAGTTTCTAAAATTTAAATAAAAATGATTGCCGTAATCTCTGTAAATGTATCTAAAAATATCAATATATATATTTCTCTTACACGGCGACAAAAAAGAGCCACATTACAACTTCCCGAATGGCAACGCTAGAAAATCGACCAGTGATTGCCGCCAAAAATGTCACATGCCATATCTAGCTGAGGTGGCTTAACATATAGCGCTTTTAAAAACGGAAACTGAAATAACCAGAGAGAGCATTCTCATCAAATGTGATCTCTTCCGAAATTCACCCTATCAGCTGCGGCAATCTCATACTAATAAGCTAGGCAGAAGTGAGTAGTCTTTGTCGATAGATCTCTATTTTAGTATTTTGTTGAAAGCGCTTTTTTTCACGAATTTATATATTACGAATTTATTTGACGATTTTTGATTTATATCACGAATTTATTTGTTTTATTATTGTTATTAGTTACTCATTGAAAAATGAGTCTCAGACGTGCTGTTACGCTTTAAGATTTTATACTATAGCACATTTCTAATAGGTTTAACGAATTACATGTCATTTATTTGAATTCAGATTTATTTTAATGACTTAGTATTTACTAAAAAGATGTAATTTTTTTGTTGAAAAAAAAGTTGTTATATGGATTTGAATGATTGTTTTGAATTCTTAGAATTTTGTGCATTTGCAATGTGCATTTGCAAGTTAGTATCGAGCGAAGCGAGCTTGTTTTGCGAAGCAAACCACATAAGATTGCGTAGCAATTTTCGGGGGTTGGCGAGCGTTAGCGAGCAGGGGGAGCAGCGCACTAGTTAAATAAATTATCTCAACTTAAAAATTGAAAATAAATATTCTTTTTTTTAAAAACTTACCCACTTTACCTAGTGGGCCTTTTTTACCAGACCAGACACTACACGGTTGGAACGGAAATACTTTTTCATTTCCAGTGTTCAATTTACATTTTAATTTTACACAAAAATATGTTTCTTTTTTTATATCTCTAACCAGTATAGATAATACTGGTCAGAGAAGTAGAGGATTTTCAGATAAATTCTGAAGGTACGCATTTTAGCAGAACCGGTAACCAAAATTATAATCCCAAATCCTAATAAGATGTGTTTCATTTAGTGCTGTTGGGGACAATATTCAATTTGCTTGGTTAAATAATTAATTGAGCTGGAAGCAATAATTTACCAAAGCATCATTGCTTATAGCAAATGCATCGGTTATAGCCAATGCATTGTTTATAGCAAATGCTTCATAGTTTTTAAAGTTGAGAATACTTCGTAGATTTTAAAGTTTTAAATTCAAAATATTTTAAGAACACAAAATTTTTATTCACTGCCAAAAGAATGTAGTTTTTACAATATGAAAAATAAACTTCGTAAAAACTGTGTTTTTACCACTTAAAAAAGCTTTCCCAATAATATAAACAAAACTATTTCATTGAAACAAGCAACGATTTTCTAGTTTATATTAATTTAACCATTACGTCATTTTTTCTTTTATACCGGCAACAAATCAATACCATTTACATACTTTTCTCTAAAAGAATCTGAATTTCTAGTACCTTTCCATCAAAAGTACCGTTTAGCAATCCTATTTAAATAATGGCTAAGCCAAAGAAGTATGATGTGTGCATACCTATTACAAGACTCTTAAATTGTTACGGTCGAATAGGCAAGCTAGAAAGTAACGAGTATTTATGGTTGATGTATCGTAGCAACAGCACCATTAAAATAGAAAAATGTACCATATTTGTCAAGATTTTTTATGTAGCTGTTTCGATTTAAGCGATTACTCAACAAGTCAAATTTTATGCTTGCAACATGTTTCCTTTTTTATGCACTTACACTGTTTTTAATATTTTTCTTCTTAAAGGAATTCTTGTTCGGAAAATACTCTTTTTTTCCTATAGATAACTTTAAGGAAAAATGTTGTTGAAGTAACAAAAGCATTTCTGTACTTCAGAAAGGATTTGGTATATTTATTTGAACAACCTAATAGCTTGAGACAGCAATGGTTTTATATTTAGTTTCTTAGTTCTGGAGAAATTATTCTTAATCTTTATATTTAAATTTTTTTTTATAAAAGAAGAAATTCATATCGATTTTCAAGTGCATTATTATGTAAATTATAGTACAAAATATGATTTAAAATTTTTTAGGACATATATATGAACTAACAATATAAGTTCAAAGCCAGTTCTATTAATTTTTTATATTAGTTGATATATTTTAATTTAAATACTCAGGGTATTTCGTAATCACCGCCATTAATGTATATTTTTAGAATTCCATTCGAAAATGAAAGTAAAATCACATACATTAAGGGTTACTACTAGAGAGATTTGCGTCGAACCAATAAAAATTGTCTAGCTATGCTTTCGTTAATTTTTTTTATCCTTTCCTTTCGTTTTTATTTATTTTGAGAATTTTTATTACAATGAGCTTATGCAGGAGTAAAGAATATGCTGCGCTTTCAAAAGCTAAAATTTATAACTTTGTACTGACAAAATCGCAATGTATTTTAATTGTATCAAATGCTTATAAATCAAATGTTTCGCGAGATATTTATGTTGTATATTTTTGGAAATTTATTTTGAAAAGTGTATCAGTATACATTCAATGTGTGAGCAATTTAAAACAAAGTACTGATGGCAATTCCGGTAGTTGGAGCATCGAGCCGTTCTTCTTCTAAAGCCGTTCTTCTTCTAAAGAATAAATATAGAAGCCATTCTTCTTCTAAACTTCCAAAGAATTAAACACTTTAGTGTTTGGTTTCATAAATTTCTTTGAAACTTGTTTCATGTTAGAAAAAAATCAAATTATTTTCAAATGTCCCTTTTTGTTTAAGATCAATAAAATGTCATTGATTTGCAGGCATTATATATACGTTATTCTGATTTTCATTTTTCTTAAAAAAGGATAAAGGAACTATTTATTTGGGTAACAAGGGACTCTTATATAGTTAAAATATGAAAGGTTTTCTTTCAAGTTTTCTTTTTGTTCTGGTAAATCTTTGTATTAGAACCTCATATGTTTTTGTAACTATTACGGTTCATTTACTCTTTGCTCCTAATCAATAAAGAATTGGCAAGCACATAAAAGTCGAAAAAAAAAGTTCTTTATTTGCACTGCACTTGAAAAACTTGTGTGTTGAACTTTTGTTATTTCTTCTTTTTATCGATTATTTAAGATAAAATTTTGGTTTCTTATTTGAAATAAAAAAGAAACTCCCTTTGGCGTTTTAAAGACGATGCTTTAAAATGAGGGAATCGAATGATTGTCAAAATGAAATCAGAAATGTTTTCTCGCTTTTTATTACATTTATTACTTTCTTTAAAATTCTTGACGACTTGTAGAAATATAAAAATATGGTTTGGAAACATCAATGCTTTTCCTTTGGAGTCATATATATTGGAGGTTATATGTCCAATAAAAATGACTCGACAAAAAATATCACATCAAAATAGTAATTTAATACAAGGTCCTTTGCAATATATTTTTAAAATTCTTGTCACGGATAAAGTTAAAAAAGTTGTATAAATATTTGGGGTTGAAAAATTATTTCATACTTTAATAAAAAATATACAAAAACTCTTATCAAAATTTAGCGTTGATATCAAATCACTACAGAAGGAGGCGAGACTGAAACCATCGAAATATTAATTGCCAGAGGAAACCGAGAAAAGTGATTATTTGAGATGAAGTTGCAATTAGGTTTTGGTGTTTTTCAGTGACGCATAACTCAATAGTGATTAGCAAGATTTCTAAAAGTAATTCTGCTTTTAGATTGCTCAAATACGTATTCACTATCTACCCATAATGTGCATACCATTTATATATATATATATATATATATATATATATATATATATATATATATATATATATATATATATATATATATGTTCAAAATGAAGAATAAAACAAAGAAAAATTATAGACATATGAAAAAAAGGGGGGTGGGAAATAATAAGTAAAAAAATAACAAACAACATATTATTTAAAAAAAAAAAAAAAATATGTGAAATTTTAATTAAAAAACCGGAAAAAAAGCCGGAAAAAAAAGATATAATCTTTTCTTCAGCCCACACGATTATATCCGCAAAATTTATATATATATATATATATATATATATATATATATATATATATATATATATATACACTGACTGAGCAAAACTCATGGGATACCCACCTAATCTGGTCGGGCCCCCTCTGGCCCTGCGGTGTGCAGCGATACGGCGTGGAAGTGAGTCTGCAAGGCTCTGAAACACGTCCGGAGGTAGTTGACACCACACATCCTCCAGAGCGGCAGCCAATTGTGGCCTGTTCGTGCGTTGAGGATTCAATGCCCTGAGCCTGACCTCGAAGGCATTCCAGATACGTTCAATGGGGTTCATATCAGAGGTGGCCAATTCAGTTGTTGAATCTCACCTGCATGCTCGTCGAACCAGCCACGGACGATATTGGCGCGATGTGGGGCTGCGTTGTCATCTTGATACACAGCAGTGTCATGAGGGTGTTGAAACGTGACAAAAGGGTGGAGATGGTCTCCAAGCAGCTGAAGATACCGCTGACCAGTCAATGTGGCATCCAAAACGAGCAGGGGGCCCATTCCATGCCACGAAAATGCACCCCACACCATGACTGATAGGCCACAGGCCTGGACTGCGCCCACTTGGCATGCTGGATCCATCGCTTCGTGCGGTGTGCGCCACACACGATGCCTCCCATCAGCATGGAACAGTTGATAACGTGATTCGTCAGACCAGATCACGTTGCACCACTGTTGCAGTGTCCTTTCGTGGTGATTGGTGGCAAATGCACGCCGAATTGTCCGATTACGCTGGGTTAGCAGTGGCACACGTGTGGGGCGATGGCTCTCATACCCGAGGACACGCATGTTCCGACGGATTGTCCACTGGGACACGTCTCTATCACGGCCAGTGTTGAATTCAGCCGTGATTTGTTGCAAATTTGCTCTCCTATCTCGAGTTACCACTCGTCTCAGGTTTCGTCTGTCTCGGTCATTTAGGGCTTGTGGACGCCCGGTATGGTGTCTGTTTTGGACTGTGACACCCTCATTCACCCATTCTCAGTAAACTCTCGACACGGTTGACCTTGGGAAGCCGAATTCCTGAACCACTTCCGAAATGAAATGTCCCATGCGTCGGGCACCCACAACCATGCCGCGTTCGAATGCCGTCAACTCACGACGACGTTGCATTTTACCTGATCACTCACACAGCTACTTCAAGCAATGTCTAATACACAACTGAGACCGTCGCGGAGACCACCAGGTGGCGTTGGTCACACGTGCTGTCCATCCACAGATCAGAGCCCTGCTATCCCATGAGTTTTGCTCAGTCAGTGTATATATATATATATATATATATATATATATATATATATATATATATATATATATATATATATATATATATATATATATATATATATATATATATATATATATATATATATATATATATATATATATATATATATATATATATATATATATATATATATATATATATATATATATATATATATATATATATATATTCAAACAGCCCCACAGGAAAATATTATACGTTGTCGGGATGGGAAAATTAGTTTTATTAAGTTCCAAGCTCTTGAACATACAGGGTGCAAGAGCTAGAAACGGGCTTAAGAACTACGACATGTTATTATTCAGACGGTTTCTGACAAGACAAGTCTGATGCAAAATTTAAAAGAAATATAAAGAAAATGAAAGGAGGAAAGATCAATAAGGATAATGTTTAAATTAATATAATGGAATAAAAATACAGCGATAAATTAATTAAAAACCTTTTTTTTAACTATGCATTTCACGTTAAAAATAAAATAAGGGAAAAGAAACAGGCAAATGTCTTGAAAGTGCTTCGAAACTAAATCTGTTACTTTTAGTATTTCTCCGAAATAGATTTTTCTTTAAAAAAGCAGATTCAGAATTTTAAGGGAAATAACATGTTGTCTGGAAAAGTAAAAAATAAAATTGATTTTTTTTTACCAGAAATCACCTACGTCAATTCTTATTTTAAGATAAAACACCGATTTTAATAATCTGAAAACAATTTTTATTTTAGTTCTTGCTGCATTAGAAATAATTTAATAATTTTTTAAACAATTATTTGCGACTCTTATTGACATTTCTACTTGTTCTTTCTGTTTCTTTTCAAAAATTTTCAAACTCAGTGAAGAAGAACAACTTAACTCAAAACCACTTTTCAAATTTTCCTTTAATTCAGGAATATTTTTTTAGGCTAATTGAAACGATTGACCACAATCAACATTTGCCGACATTTTGCAACACCATTTTTATTTGAAGAGCCTTCAGTATTTTCTAATTTGCCTGACTTTTAGGCTTATTACAATGAGCATATGCGCCTCTGGGATAATTAGACAATTTGCTGATAATCACTGAATCAAACTGAATTTCCTTAGGCTTATTATAACAACCCTTTAATAAGGCTATTTTCAATAAGCTGTCATTACTTGAGACGTATTGCAGTCTGCCAGATATAAATCAGGTGAAATGAGTAATGTTGTTAGTTGTTGACGTATGCCTGTTTAGGCAGAGGGAATGCGATTGTTCTTGTTTTCCAGTGGCGCCATCTATGGCCAAGAATTCGACTTCTGCCACACCATACGTCACACCCGTTTATAGGGCGGACTCATTAATACCTCCATTCATTCATCCACAGATCGTAATCTCGACCTGAATCAGAGAACGATCGATCTCCAATCCAGTACCCCCAGAGGTATTGATTTGTTATGGGAACATGGAGAACTTTTGCGACTCGACATATTTAACGTGCATCAGTCACTTTACTACACGGGGAGTCTTCGGCTGGTTAGGTTTGAACCCACGAACTGTCGGACATGGGCCCAGCCCCCTACCGACCAGGCTATCCCGGCCCTAAATGAGTAATGAATGACATATTTTCTAATTAGCCTTAAGGTTTGTGTTCTCTGCAATTAGCGAAAAAATGCATACTGATTATAAATACGATGTGCTTAAAATTTTAATTTGCCGGATATTGTTTAGGTTTATTGCAATCAGTTTAACTACCTGAAGGACGATTAAAAAATTTGCGAAGGATTACACAATCAGACTAAGTTTTCTTTGGTTCATTAGAACAAGTCTTTAAGGAAACTATTTGATATAAGCTTTTATTATTATAAGTTTATTTCAAACTGCCTGAAGTAAATTAGGCTAGTGGAGCAATGAATGATATGTTTTACAATTACCCTAGAGGGGCATGTTGCATGTAGGCTCATTGCAATTAGCCGAAAAATGCCAGTCTAATTTTTATTTTTTATTTTTTTATAACCGTCGGTGAACAGCCGGCCCAATTTTTTGGGGTTTGCGACTACTTATGTTCAACTCCATAATTTTGTAATTTTGAATCCAATCTAGAAGACAAGGGAACTCCTGGATTCAGTATTGGGAGAAATTTGCCTCCGCGGAGGACTTTTTGACGCAACTAACCCACATTTGTGTTATGTATGTTACATGAAGAGGAAAACCATGAAAACCTCCCACGGTTAGCCTACTGGCAAGTTGACTCTGACCCATGATCCGACTGCCACTGAGGATATTTTACGTCAACACAGTGGTCGGTGCAAGCCGGGTGCTGAATTTGTATCGACCTGTCATCGGTGGGATTCGAACCCGGTTCACCGCATTGTAAGGCGAACGCTCTGTCCCCTGAACCACCAGGGCCAATGTTAGTCTAATTAGAAAATATGGGAGAGATTTCAAAATTGATGTGGCAAATTATAAAAAGTTGTCAGCTTTTTCAAAGAGACAGACTATTGAGTTAGCCTATGTATGTATGCAATTTAATGAAAGCTCCTGTTAAATTTCTTTTATTGGTGTTGTTTCAAAATCACACCATATAAGCATTTTTTGAAGCATTTCTATTTAAAGTTTTTAGAAAAAGATCTTTTTAAAAAAAGAAGTAAGAATATATTTTTATCATATGTTTTTTATACTTTAGGTAAGAAAAAACGTTTTCCTAGAGCAAAATAATAAATTTCATGGTATTGTCAACTTTTAGATAACGTTCCTTAAAAATTATGCTCTTTGACATTTTTTTATTCAGCTGCGTGAAGCGATCCCTTAAGCTATTTTAACCCCTTCCTTCTCGGTCCAGTGAAAATGACGGGGTGAGGTTTCGCCCTCTATTTCTCGTTCCCGTGATATTGACGGGCTGGAGTGTTCAGTAGTAACGCGCCAATGAGAATGAAACTAATTCCTTTCTTTTGCTCGGAAAACATTTTATTTCTCATTTAACTCACCAGATGGCAGTACCAGTATATTTTTAAGGCAATTGTAGATAGTTAGTTCATTTTAAACTAGTTGTAGAGCTAATCAAATACGTAATACAAATGCAAAAGTCAAAAAAATAGGCACTTTTATGACTGTTTCCTTGAAAATTAACCGATCGTTAAGGGGTTAAATTTAAAAAATGGGTACTTTATTAAATAATTTATAGAATATATTTTTATCTTTTTTTTATTAATATGTTTTTTTCATAAATTTAATTTCGTTTAGACAATTCGTTGTTTTCAGAAAGACTTATCCAAAAAAAATTGTGTTTTATTTTCCAGAGTTCATTTAATACTCTAGTAAATATAATTTTTTCCCCCTTCTTTTTTGCGGTTGCCGCAACTATGTCATGTCACATAACTGTGTTCTCTATACAAGCAAAAAGACGAATTGGTTGGTATAGAAACACGTACTTGAAATATTTGACTCTGAAGAGAAATACCGCGGATATTTTCCAAACTTTCTTCTTTTTTTTTCGATAAATGGATATAGTTCGAGAAAAGTTGAGTTTCTATTTTCTTTTTTTTTTCGTTTCACGCCTCTATTTCCTTTCTCTAGGGTATGATTTTATTGAATTTGTATACATGAAAATAAATTATATTGAAGTTTTCGTTGCGATTCAAATGCTTTGTTTTAAAATATTGATTTTATTGATATTTTAATAAAAGGTGTATAGTTTTATTATTAATTCTATAATAATTGTAATAATAGCAGCATGTTGCTTTTCTTATTTTTTGGGAATTGATTTTTAATTAAATTTTAAGTTACAGTGTAGTACTCAGAAAATTCTAATTCAGTACCTGAAAAGTTAATTGTGCTCAGTTTTAAAATTCAACATGTTTATTTATGTACTATTAAAAATAAAAGAATTTTATGCTTTGAAAATATCATTCATTTTTATAGGACTTGTAGTAGCAAATTCATATGTTAAAAAAAAAGGAGAGATAAAAGTATATAAGATCAAAGCTTTTGAAAAGTGGTCATATAGTGAAAGTGGTAACTTACAAGGGAGACTAGGGAAGTGTGATTCACCAATTTTAAAATAAACTAGTGGGATGTATGCCTTATGAGGAATAATTTTAGGGGGTAACATTCGTTTCGGCCCGTAGAAGGTCTTATGAGAGATAAAAAAAAAATTCAATATGTAGAAAAATCGGTATTTTATTACTTCAATGCAGACTATTAGTTATTGTAACTATCTCATACTCCAATTAATTTTGTGGTACTTTCACGTATTATATAATGCATATTTATTATCAAAATTGATTTCGAAAATTTTATATATCTGTAGTTTCTCAGAAGAATCTGTTAGGTTTATTTAAAAAAAATTGGCATCAAATTTTCCCCCCAAATTAATTGGATTATGTGATTGCAAATTAATTAATTAATTAATTATTAATTACTTTGTTAATTAATTAATTGAAGTATGAGATAATTACAATAGCTAACAGTCTGCATTGAAGTAATAAAATACCGATTTTTCTATGTATTGAATTATCTCATAGGATCTTCTATGGGCCGAAACGAATGTCGCCTCCTAAAATTATTCCTCTTAAGGCATACATCCCACTAGTTTATTTCAAAATTGACGAGTCACACTTTCCTAGTCTCCCTTGCTAGTGAAGGAAGGATATTAAAGATTAGCGGACATGGAGGGCTACTGAACTTGTGAAAATCATTTTTAATGACCTAATTGGATAATACATTTTTCTGAAGATTTTATGATATAACAGGCTAATTGAAAAAGTCTTAAGTATTTTCTGTTTAGTCTGAAGTGTTTTAAGCTTTGCTGACATAAATTAACAAATATTGATTTAGACTTCAAATTAATGCTTAAACGAGGGATGGAACGAACCTTAGAAAAGTATAGAACTGCAGTCGACGTAACGTTTGTAGTGAGTGAGTTGTTTTGAAACCATCGTATACGAATTATACAATGAAATAAAATAATAATTTTAATGTACAATATTTGAGAATTTGCTTAAAAGTATTAATTAATGTTGATAGCAGCATGGAAATATTTTTTTCACGTGGTATTATATACCCAGCAAGAACGCATTCATGCCTTTGAAGGAAGAATTCGAGTCGATCCGTTACTAATATAATGAAGAAATTATTTCATAAATATTTTTATTTCAAAATTATAAGTTTATGATTAACACAAATGTCGGAACTTGAGAATGATCCTTATTTATTTCAAAAGCACTTGATTCTACATCATCACTAAATCACTTCTTCCTTCACTTCACATCACTTTTGATAATGATTGTAATGCAAAATTTAGACATTGATTACGGAACATCCTGTATAATTACCGAAACTGGCCAAATTAGCTCGCCTTTAAAAATCAAACACTGCTAACAAAAATTATTTTATTTCATATTTCCTATTACAGCTTTTGTAAAAACTATGTTATTAAATATTTTAATTAAATATGTTGCAAGCCATAGCTTGTTATTACCCAAAATTATCAATTTTTTTGCCTTGCATTGTCTATTTTACATGTTTCCCATAAGAAGATAACAATAAAGATAAAGGAATTGTAATTTTTTATTACATTATTACAACACACGCATCCAAATTTTTTATATACTTATTAACAAATTATGAGGACCGGAATAGCCTGGTTGGTCCTGGCATGTCCGAGAGTTCGTGGGTTCGTACCCCACCAGTCGAAGACTCCTCGTGTAGTAAATGGTGACTGATGCAAGTTAAATATGTCGAGTCGCAAAGTCCTCCATGTTCCCATAACAAATCAATACCTCGGGGGGGGGGGTACTGGATTAGAGATTGATCGTTCTCTGATTTAGGTCAAAATTACGCTCTGTGAATGAATGAATGGGTGTATGAATGGGTTCGCCCTATAAACGGGTGTGACGTATGGGTGTGGCAGAAGTCGAATTCTTGGCCAAAGATAGCGCCACAGAGAAGCAAGAACTATCGAACCTGTGCCTAAACAGGCATTCGTCAACAACAACAAATTATGAAAGCATGATCTTAATTCTATGGCATAAATTTTAGTTAAACTCTGAACAGTTACAAAAAAAATAGAGAATTATTTAATCGAAGTCTATTTCATTAATAGTAATGATTAATGCAAAGTACTTGTGACATTAGGTCACAGCCTAATTTTCTAAATATCCTGTTTTTTTTTTAATCAAAATACTAATTCTGTCGACTTAATTTATAATTTTGTAATACATTTTTTATTTCATCATCTTTCTTTAGCCCCTTAGGTGCAATTTGGACATTCTCCCCCTAAAATTCATTACCAGCTCCTTGAAGAGCCCCTTTCTTTCGAGAACATTCCACCCTTTTTCGTTTCTGAGAATTCGCACTGGTTGTCGGCATCTTCCATCTCCGCGTGTATGTTGTGTTTCTCAACCGTAACTGTTAACGTATAATCAATTTTTCGTCTCAACTCGTAATTTTTAGATAATTTAACTTTAACTTGCACAACATGTAATACAACTTCAACTTTAAGTTTTTGTATCTTATAAAAAGGAAGAGCGTGAAAGACGAGATGCTTTCGATATTTTGATGGTCAAATAATTTGCTGCCCTCCGCTTAACGGAGTTTTGATATTTTTTGCTCCCACCTCCCTGAGGTGGAGAAGCTTTTTTGGAAGAATGGCTTCCTTGCGCCATCTTTATTTGTTGTTTTGTTCTCTGTAACTAACTCATCAGCTGCCATGTTAGCATTTTCAATTGCTGTCCTCACCGTAGAAGCTACTCCAAAAATTTCAAAGAGTTGGATTGTCGATGTATTGGATAACTTATGATGAAAAGGAATGCATTTTTCTGGAGTAGTCTGTGACTGAGCTTGTCGTCATGCTGCTTTTTAACTTTTCAAAAATCAAAGCTGAGAAGAATCCGAAATTCTGGGAAATGCTCCAACCGATTTTTTTGTGCGGAAAGACCGGTGTTTCCAGTAAACTACTAAAATGATCCATCACCAACCAACAGTCGTCTAAATCTCATCTAAAAATTTCCTTTGCACTGAAGCTCCTGACCTTCACCCACTACTCCACCATTGGACACTATTTTCCTGTCTCTCAACATGGATTCACCTAAATAAAAGAACTATTGGTTTTTTATAAGTGACTATCTTTCTTTGAGTGATTTATTCCTATAGATTTTCTAGAAGATAGCGCCAGGTAAATACTTTGTTTTTTTTCCTGTTTTTCTCTTTTAGATATGGGTTATTCGGACACTATGCGTAATTGTATTAATTGTCTTTTTATGATTAGGCCATATTTCTTCTAAGTTCAGTTGTTATTTTTATATATGCTACTTTTTCATTTTTTATACCCAACCGTAACAGGGCATCTGGTGCCGTTCCGCTTTTCGGTTGGTGTATATAGTTTTTAACTATATTTATTTTGACCAGTGAACGAGGAATATTTCAAATTAAATTTTTACATTTAATTTCATTACAATTCATTTCAATAAATTTCTTTAAGTTTGGAGTAGGAAATGAACTGTTTATTTCAATAGTTTTTGATATAATAGCCAAATAAACAATAATAAATTATGCAATGTAATCAAATTTTTTTAATAGACTTTATGTTTTGATTAGTTAATTAATATCTTGTTTTGGTTATTTACTAATTTGTTTCATACAATAACCAAATAGATAATTTTTTAAGTTGAGTAAATAATAATTATTTGTCATAATTTCTGTAATTAAATATATTACAATTGTTTTATAATAGTGATTAAAAATAACGATTTTGATTAGGATGATTAATATAAATATTTTTGATTAAATAATAAGTAGTAATTGGATAAGATTTGGTAAATAATTTTTCATATAACAATTTAAAAATAAGATTCTTTTATTTTATAAAATTGATGTTTACATAAATAGTTTAGTTACAAATTTTCACAGCAATTGGTTAAAATAATAATTATTATTTAATATTTGGTAAATTTTATGTGAACTAAAATTTTGCTTCTTATGCTTTTGAATCAGGTCATGTTTGATAATTTAATTGATGAGTTTTGTTGAAAGGTTATTGAATTGATTTTTAATATGAATTGCCAATGTCTTACTCTCCTATATTGATAAATTATTAGTGTTCTAATCTATTATACTACAATTACATATATATGATTGGTTTGTTTTTAAAATTTTTTTGGGTGTTTATTTGCACTTTGAAATAATTAATGACAATATTGTTTTTTTCTAATGGTTGATATTTCTTGTTTATGCAAGTATATCGTTATATGATTAACAGTAATTTGAAGGGTTACCTAATTTTTTAATTGTGTTTTTCTTGATATTTAAGTTTATTATCTTTCAATGTTTACATTATTTTCATGAGGTTATCAAAAGGTTACAATTAGTAATAATACCTGTGTAATTGATACTATCATTATTTAATTTTTTTTTCATTAGATGACCCCAATTCAAACCCGTAATAGAACTTATGCTAATCCAATAATTATGCCTGACAACGTAAATAACATAGAGGCCAATAGACAAACCCCTAAATTCAATTTCAATAGTCCAGAATTTTCTGGAAATTCTCAGAACGTAGAGTGGTTCCTGAACCAAATTAAAGATCTAGTAAAATTAAATCAGTTTGATAATCTTGCTGCATTATACTTGTTAAAATCAAAATTGTCTGGGGCTGCTCTCACTTTTTTTCAGAATTCACCTGAATGTAGAGTGGTCACAAAGTTCGAGGATGCATGTCAGCTGCTTCAAAATTTTTTCAAACAAGAAGATTCTTCCTCGGCTGACTTGGCAAAATTTCAGGCAATCAGCCTTTTGCCCTCTGAAACTATCAAAAATCTAGAATATAGGATAGATTCTCTTGCCCATAAGGCATATAACTTTATTAATGACCAATCAGCTTTGTCTCGGATAAAAGCCATGCAGTTCTTATCTGCAATCCCTTTGCACCTTAAGGAGACTATTCTCATTGAGGGAATACAAGATTACCGCGAGATGGTCAAAAGGGCCAATCATATTGTGACAATACAACAATCTTTAGCTGGATCGGCTACTCCTTTAGTCGCAGCTCATGCGGTGACTCAGTGTGCTTCTGCTGCACCTGATCAGCTCACCTTAATTTCAAAACAACTCGAAATGCTGACAACAAAAATTGAGACTATGCAGTCTAACTGTAATATTTGTCAGAATCCCCACAGCACTAAATTATGTCCCCTTTTAGTTCACCCTGTACAGAACCAGGATCGGGTTGGACATGAACAACCTCGCCCAACTCCAAACCTTAACTGTGCTTTCTGTAATAGGTCTGGGCATATCATGAGTGTGTGTCGAACGTATCTCAGACATTTAAGACAAAATTCAATTGGGCCATTGGCGATGCATTCTTTTCCGCCACAGTTCCCCATGGTTTCTCCCAGGTTCACTGCACCGCAGTATCCACCGCCACCGATTCCTAGTCAAAGTGAACAATTTAGACCGAGGGTTAATAGTGCTAATTATAGAGGTAACAATCCTTTAAACTCTCGCAGGAGGCAGTAGGGGATGGCCCTGTCTTCTCATCCACCAAGCCATCCAAAATTTTTGATATAAATGAGTTTATGTCAAAATCTATGTATAATTCAAATGTTACTATTAGGGAGTTTTTGACTAACTGTGACTATAAAGAGAATACTGAGCACATAAATATTGTTTCACATGATATTAATCTTCCTACAATTGCATCTAACTTTAAAAATGTTAATGTAAATTTTCTACTGGATAGTGGGTCGTCAGTCTCATTATTGACATTAGATACTTTCAATGCAATCAGGGCTCATAATAAAGTAAAATTCTTATCAAGAAAAGTCCAAATAAGAACAGTTAATTCTCAGCTACAATTCTCGGCTTGTGCTGAAATTTCCTTTAAAATCCATAATAATTTTTTTCGACATCAATTTTTTATTGCAGATATTAAGAGTGATACCTTTCAGGGAATTCTAGGTTTTGATTTTCTAAGAACACATAATGTTCTTATCAACTTCCAAGAGGAGTCGGCGCAATTTAGTAATTTTTGTATTCCTTTAAATAATTTTGATAAGTTAGCTTCTAATCATACCAATAATGAGCAGATTGATGTGGTTTTAAAAAATAAACTCACAATTGAGCCAGGCGAGACTGCCATTGCCCATTTAAGAATTAATTCTTTTGCTAATCAAACAAATAAAGAAGTGTATTTCACACCTACTTATAATTCAAATGTTCTAATTCATCCTTCTATTAATGTTGTTGATAATAAGTCTTTTAATACAATAATTCAAAATAATTCTGATGACACTGTTCATTTAAATAAAGGCTTGAATATAGGTAATATTATTTGTAATTTTGTTGTCCAAAACAGTAATGATGGTAATAATGTAGATTTAAATGATTGTACTCATCTAGAACAGTGTAATTTAATTACTGCTTCTCAGGATATTTTAAATTTAAGAAAAGATGAACTAAAATCTACTGATTTTGATTTAGCACATTTAGACACTGAACAAAGATTAATTCTTCAAAACATTTTATTGGAAAATTTTGCTGCATTTTCTAAAACCATAAAAACTTTAGGATGTACTGATCGTGTAGTTCCCTCTTTAACATTGAAAAATGACAATGCTATAAAAACCTTACCATTTGAAATTCCATATGCATTAAGGGATGACATTAAACAAGAATTAGATGAATTAGTGGAAGCCGGTATTATTCATAGGCATGTTAGCCATTGGGCTGCTCCAGTAGTCTTAGTCAAAAAGAAAAACTCAGAAAATAGTCAGGGAAAACCTAAGTATCGTTTAGCTTTAGACTTAAGATTACTTAATGCAGTGGTAGAAAGCTCCACTTACCCTTTGCCTAAAATAAGCACGATAATTAATGAAATTTCTTCTTATAAATTTTTCACTAAGTGTGATATTCGAGAAGCCTATAGGCAGGTTATGCTTCCTGAACACCTACAGGACATACTAACTTTTACTACTCCTTTTGGATCCTTCGCTAATAGACGACTCGTGTTTGGCCTCAAAACGGCAGCGAGTACTTTCCAGGCTTTAGTAGACATAATTATTGAGGAATTAAATACTGAGGGTATTAAAGGTATCCATGCTTATCAAGATGATTTCCTAATCGGAGCAAATTCCTTTGAAGAAATGACTAATAGAATATCAGCGTTACTTAAAATTTTTACTAAATACAACTTAACTTTAGCTCCTAATAAATGTTCTTTCTTTAAAGATTCTGTTGAATATCTCGGTTTTGTAATTTCCCATAAGTGCATAACCCCTACTTCATCCAATATAGCCAAAATTACTTCATTTGCTACCCCTCGTAATGCCAAACAGGTTAAGAAGTTTATAGGTGTGTGGTGTGGCTTTTATCGCCATTTAATTCCAAATTTCGCCCAATTAATTGCTGTGTTGACTAAAGTTGCTACAAAGCAATCTAAATTTAAATGGAATGACGAACAACAGCGGGCATTTGATGCATTACAGAATGCATTTTTTTCGAAACCTTTTGTTCAGTTACCAGATTTCAGTAAACCGTTTTTCCTAAATACTGATGCGAGCAAATTAGGCATTTCAGCAGTTTTGATGCAGGAGCATGAAGGATCTCTTCGCCCTGTCTCTTTTTTTAGTAAGGCTTTGTCCAAGTCTGAAAAAAACTATCCCGCCATCAAATTGGAGCTATATGCAATTTTTAAGGGTGTTACAGCATTTAAATCTTACCTCTATAATAGAAATTTTACAATTCTGAGTAATAGTAAACCCCTAAAACATTATCGCAAGGTTACATCACCTGCTGATATTATCACACGTTGGTTGCTTGCTTTAAGTGAATATACTTTTGAGTTTATACATATACCTGGTCATGAGAATGTGTTAGCCGACTGGTTTAGTCGTTCTCCTGATCCTAATTTTTGTCAACCTGCTTTAAATAGTAATGATTCTGAACTAATTTTACCTTTCACTGATATAAATGAAGACCATGTAATTCATGCTTTAACTAATAATGACTCCCCTCTTGAAATTTCTTTAGACACATTTAAATCGGAACAATATAAAGATCAAAATATTCAGGAAATTATTTCTCTTTTAAACAATCCCACGTTAATTAATCAATCTAAGACTGAACATTTCTTTTTAAATGATGGTATATTAATGTATGCCACTGAGGTTTTTCCTCATAAACACAGAATTGTAGTTCCAAATTCATTAAAATCTAAAGTGTTAAATATTTGTCATGTTTCCCATTCTGGTATTCAAAAGACGTATGAGCTTGTGTCTAAAAGATATTTTTGGAAAAGTTGTTACAGTGATACTTGTAATTATGTTAAGTCTTGTGAGTTATGTATTAAACATAAACAGTCTGCGAGCAAGCCTGCTCCTTTAAAATCAATGTGGCTACCTCAGAGGCCTGGACAATTTGTCTCAATGGACATTGTAGGACCCATTAAAAATTGTGGATATATTTTAACTTTCATAGATCATTTCTCTAGACATTTAATTTTAAACCAACTAGTCAATTTAACCACTGAGACTGTTTCTAAACATTTAATGAATTATATAGCTCATTATGGTAGAATGTTATACCTATTAACAGATCTAGGCACTCAGTTTAAAGCTGAGGTTTTTGAATTAATCAATAAAAAGTTAGGCATAAAATTAGCCCATAGCAGTGCTGCTCATCCTCAAAGTAATGGAATGAGTGAACGCATTAATCAAGCTATTAAGTCTTCTGTTTTAACTTTACATGAGAAAGGTGTGTCATTTGCAACCAGCTTATTAATTCACCAAAATATATACAATGGTTCAATTCACTCTTCAACCAAATTCACCCCTAACTTACTTCATTTTGGTCGTAATTTGGCCTTAATTTTTGATTGTTTTGAAACTAGTGTTGAACCAATACATTTGGATAAATCTCACTATTTATTGGAGACCTTAAATGAGCTCAATATTGCATATGAAAATGCTTACCATAATTCTGAACGAGCTCAAGTCAAACAAAATTCGAGACAAGGTGCAAAAGCAAAATTAAGATCACTAAATATTGGTGATATTGTCTATTTAAAACATACTAATGTGTTTAAACCTAAATTTGATGGACCGTTTACTATTTTGTCAAAATTTAATGATGTGGATTATGTAATCCAACTTTTGGACAATACAAATGCACATAAACTAACTGTTCATATAGACCGTTTACGTCTATGTCCTCATAGGAGGCAAAATTTGCTTTTTCATCCCTCTTTGGATACCTCCCCTAGTGTAATTGATAATGATATCACTCTCCCTAAGGCTTGTCCTTACAATTTAAGAAGTAAATAAATTTCTTTTCTAATTAAATTTGTTTGAATGTAACATGGATATGTGTGATGGGTGTTATTTGGGTATCGGTGTATATGATGCTGGCCGTCATATCCGCGGAACATCGGGATCCTGTAGTACTTGTCAGGCAATACCAGTGATTTTTTTTAGTAAATTTTTTTGATATACAGTTCTTGTAACTAATTTTGTCAATAATTCTAACATTTTTTTAATTGAATGAGGTATTCAAATTGTGATATGGTTTCTTATGGTGGATGATGAGCAGTGCCCTCCTTTTTGCGACTCTACAAACTTATAAGTATGGGTTCGTGTTTGGTTGTTCATGTCTAACTGTTTGCAATTTTTTTAACAAATATTTCATGTTAATATTTGTATTTTTTTAAAATTACTTAAACACATAATTGTAATTAATTAATGACGTCTGATTTTCGAATGCCAAATTTTTTTGTTTTTCGACCCTGTAGTTCTGTACAGTATTGTTTTCTTTTTTCCTTTTCTAGTATGTCATAAGTCACTCTTATTACATACAAAATTTTTTGGATTTTTGCAGAGTGTGAATTCTCTTTGCATAATGATATATAAATGTACACCTCATTGTACATCTCAAGGTGTCACTACGTTTGTTATGATTTTTTTATTGTTTTGTGTTATGTTGTTTATACAAATTGTTGATGCTGAGTTTGTTAATTGTATATTGTTCAGCAATTTTTGTTAGGTAATGCTTTTTGTAAGCAATGTGTCAAGGCCTTGTTTTTGTTTTGTTTTTAGCAGTTTTTTTTTTGGTCAAAGTTCTGTGAGTCAATTTGTTGTTTTTTTAAGTGTTAATTTTCCTTACAGTTTTTGTTAAGTTTAATGTTTTGCCTAGGCTTTTCCTGTTACAACTAGTAAGTTTAATTGCAATTTTTTTTAACTTCCTTCAAGTCTTAAATTAATAATTTTTGTGCACTTATTGCTCTCACTAATGACTTTGATTTGTTTCAGGTATACATTTTGATGTGTACTAAATTTTTTGTCGTTTTAACTCGGATTACTACTTATCAATCTTGTTTGATTGGTTTCAATTTTTTTCTCAAAATTCACTTAATGGATTGATGTACAAAATGTTGTACAAAGTTTTTTTTCGTTTAAGCTCGGAGTATTGTCAGTCTACAATGGTAGTCTGATTTTTCGTTTGTTTGCAATTTTTCAATTTTTTTTCCTAATAATTTCCAGCAAACAAATCAATTTTTTTTCAATTCCTTCTTACAAGGAATAATTTGAGTTAATGTCCTTTACCTCAAAAATTGTTTTTCCACTATTACTAAGTGAGATTTTTTTGAATAATCAATTATCCATTTTACCTCCTTAATGTTATTTTATTTGGAGAAGATGTTCTCAGTCTACTTCATGTAGCCTGAATTTTTTTATACGGGTGTTATTGCACTTATAGGCATTCACATGCATCACGGCATATGTTGTTTAAGTTTAATTTATATTGCATGTGTTGACGATTCATTGTCAAAATGTTTGTTTTCATGTAGCAAACAATTAAGATTGTTTTGTGTTTTTTTCGTCCATTTATCAAACAATTAACATTGTTTGGCCATTTCACTAATCAAGATGCAGCCATGTAAAGCTGCTTATATGTATGTGTCGTTATATTGTTACTAGTTCTTTGTATGTCTTATGTTTGAGGCACAGCTTTTCTCATTTCAGGCTCTTACTATCAAAAGTTTTGATATAGATTGTTATGTAAACATCTGACTATTTGTAAGTGGAGAAGTGGTGAACTGGAGTTTCAGGCTGTTAGAACTTAATTTCATTTATAAATTTTTTGGATTAAGATCTCTTTTTTGGCAAAAAAAAAAAAAAAAAAAAAAAATTTCTTCAAAATTTTTTTCTGCAGTGGGGGGTATAATGTGACATTAGGTCACAGCCTAATTTTCTAAATATCCTGTTTTTTTTTTAATCAAAATACTAATTCTGTCGACTTAATTTATAATTTTGTAATACATTTTTTATTTCATCATCTTTCTTTAGCCCCTTAGGTGCAATTTGGACATTCTCCCCCTAAAATTCATTACCAGCTCCTTGAAGAGCCCCTTTCTTTCGAGAACATTCCACCCTTTTTCGTTTCTGAGAATTCGCACTGGTTGTCGGCATCTTTCATCTCCGCGTGTATGTTGTGTTTCTCAACCGTAACTGTTAACGTATAATCAATTTTTCGTCTCAACTCGTAATTTTTAGATAATTTAACTTTAACTTGCACAACATGTAATACAACTTCAACTTTAAGTTTTTGTATCTTATATAAAGGAAGAGCGCGAAAGACGAGATGCTTTCGATATTTTGATGGTCAAATAATTTGCTGCCCTCCGCTTAACGGAGTTTTGATATTTTTTGCTCCCACCTCCCTGAGGTGGAGAAGCTTTTTTGGAAGAATGGCTTCCTTGCGCCATCTTTATTTGTTGTTTTGTTCTCTGTAACTAACTCATCAGCTGCCATGTTAGCATTTTCAATTGCTGTCCTCACCGTAGAAGCTACTCCAAAAATTTCAAAGAGTTGAATTGTCGATGTATTGGATAACTTATGATGAAAAGGAATGCATTTTTCTGGAGTAGTCTGTGACTGAGCTTGTCGTCATGCTGCTTTTTAACTTTTCAAAAATCAAAGCTGAGAAGAATCCGAAATTCTGGGAAATGCTCCAACCGATTTTTTTGTGCGGAAAGACCGGTGTTTCCAGTAAACTACTAAAATGATCCATCACCAACCAACAGTCGTCTAAATCTCATCTAAAAATTTCCTTTGCACTGAAGCTCCTGACCTTCACCCACTACTCCACCATTGGACACTATTTTCCTGTCTCTCAACATGGATTCACCTAAATAAAAGAACTATTGGTTTTTTATAAGTGACTATCTTTCTTTGAGTGATTTATTCCTATAGATTTTCTAGAAGATAACGCCAGGTAAATACTTTGTTTTTTTTCCTGTTTTTCTCTTTTAGATATGGGTTATTCGGACACTATGCGTAATTGTATTAATTGTCTTTTTATGATTAGGCCATATTTCTTCTAAGTTCAGTTGTTATTTTTATATATGCTACTTTTTCATTTTTTATACCCAACCGTAACAGGGCAGTACTCTTTTCTCAATTTTCATAACTATTTTTTACATAAAATACACGTGATAAGAATTATAAAAAAATATTGGAAAATGAAAAGAAGAAGATATGGAATAAAAATATTTCTAAAATAAATTAAAAGCTTCTTGGCTTGATATTTATTAAACAAATCGTTCGCAGCGTTATTGCAACCTTCGAAGATATATTTTGGGGAAGATTATAAAGAAAAAAGGAAATCACAATCAATGGTTTAAGTCATTTTTCACTTAAAAAAAATCCCATAAAAAGTCTTTTTAGAAACAGGAACCAATTCAGATTCCTAGTAAAGCCAGGTAATTAATCATTTTTTCTTTTCCATGTTAACATTTTTAATGTTTACTCTCTCTCAATATTTTCCTATTAGTATATTTTATCCAATGTAATCAATCAATATTTGGTATTTTATGCCTCAATTTACAGTATTTTTTATTTGATTCTTTTTTTTATTGAAAAAAAGACTTTTACGTTCTTATATGGTTTTATGATGTTGTTTTTGAAAAAAGGATCGTTAAAATTTTTTTTTCTACCAATAATTTTTTTTATGGGATAGAAAGTGAAATTATCGATTTTCTTTTTACTGTATAATAAAAAAATTTAGTATTATTAACATTGAAAAGGTCAAATAAAAAATAGAAAAGGTTTTAGTTCTTTGAAATTAAAATATGCAGGTTCTTCTGTTAAAATACCACTTATTATATATTTTTAGAATTCGATGAAAAATGAACATTGGGAGGGTGTTGCAAACCAATATTTAAGGCTGTTTTCCGAAGGCTCCATCGTCATATGAAATGATGCTTTTTTGCAAATAATATGCTATTTTCATAACTGTTGGGAGTTTGGAACAGTTACTTATGACTGTTAGGTCAAGTGTAGCCTATCTAAAACCAACGCTGTCTATACTTATTTTGAAAATAGCGTAAATCGTCAATATGGAGAAAAGTCACAGTTTTGTGAAAATGAAAAGCGTTTGCGTTCTAATTTCTTAATATTTAAAAACTTACTCTAATGCTGCATTATCTCGGCATATAAAATTTTTTAAAATCTGAGAATACGACAGTGATTTTGATAATTTTCATCAAAATGGAAAAATATTGCCAAATTAGTGTATTTTATGAAATATTAAAAACTTTTAAAATACAAGTTATGGCTGTTCAAAATTGCAGATAATTCTTCACGGTAAGAAGATATACACTGAAGAGCCATTACATTATGACCACCCTGCTAATAACATGTAGGACCACTTTTAACCCTCAAAACTGCTAGCACCCGCTGTGGCATTGATTCCACAAGGTGCTGATAGGTAGTCTGAGATATCTGGTACCAAGCGCTCACCTACTGGTCCTGCAATTTCCTCACATTGCGAGGGGGTAGCGATGCAGCACGAATTTGGTTTTCCAAGTAGGACCACAAATATTCTATTGGATTAAGGTCAGGTGAATTTGGGGGCCAAGACATGACTTGAAAGTCACTGGCATGTTCCTTGAACCGATCCATGACGATTAGACCCTTATGACATGGTGCATTATCCTGTTGGTAAACACCATACCCGACAGGAAAAAATGTTGCCATGAATGGGTGAACCTGGTCTGCAACTATGTTCAAGTAGCTTACAGACATCAGGGATTGTTCTATGGGGATTATGGGTCCTAATGTGCCCCATGAAAACATTGTTCTTGGGCGATAAAACCATGAAAACCTGGGCGAGCCCATTGTTATAGATGGAGGGTGGTCATAATGTAATAGCTCTTCGGTGTATATAGTTTAAAATCATCAGTTAGCTTCAAGTATAAGGCACTTAAACTGTGTTTTTTTTATTTATTTTCCTTGGCGACAGAGCTTTGAAGAACCATTTTAAGCGATGAGGAAGAAAAAAAAAACGATACTGAAATCTGCCAAATAACAGTAGAGGAAGGCTGGTGTAATGTACAGCAAAAGCGGTTTGATTACGGGGGAAAACAGAGAAGAGTTGAAAGACGATTAATCAAAACAACCTTCAATTAAACCTTATTTGATGTATTTTACATTCGACTTCTTATGCAGTGATTTATCAGGTTACAAAAGCATTTTTGTCCTGTATTTAGCTAACACATCCTGTATTTAACTACTCTCAACAACACTGAATCCCAATTTTATGTTGAATTGAACATTCTAATAGAAGAAATATAGAAGGTTTGAATGTAAGGGTGGGTTGCCTTACCCTACCCAGTGCATATTTATTTATTTTGTTGAAGGGCATCAGATTGTAACACGATATCAAGCAGAATAACATGCTGTTTTAGTTTATTAACCATATTAAACGAAAAGCAATTTTTCGTTGCAAGCTATTCTCTCCAGCGCCATCTGTTGATAACAAACATAGGAAGAGTTATATTAAATCAAAATAAGTTTGCCTTAAAGTTTCACTGTTTTCAAAAAACAATGGTTTCTGAAGAGGAAAGTGAATGAGTCAGAATTTTTTGTTCTATATAGAAGAAAAAGGTCGTAACTAGATAGTAAAACTCTTTCACGTAAGAGCAGTAGTACCCCAGTGGTTAGAGAATCGGACTTCAGTTCGGAAGGGACGGGGTTCGATCCTCGACTCCTCTAAGACCCTCCGAGTACATGCGATATACGTGCTTGTAAAATCGAAAGTCGAACTGCTGATTAGTGCCAATGGTATAAGAATTGGAAGAAAATTTCCTTCTCTTTCAGATCTATGTCTATATTTTGGGAGTGGCCTCATAAATGAGTGGTGCTGCCATCTATACATAGGGTTCCGAGCTAAGACGCACTTTCACCCTTGCTGTGCTCAAACACTCACACCTTTTTGACTTAATTCGCAAAAGTCCAAAGGCTGGCGAGTTTTGCTTGCCCAATGGTCATTACAACAACAACAACAACAGCTCTCTTTGCTTCAATGGGGAACGATAATTTAAGCGTACATAGTTTAGATTAAAATTCAATTTTTTAAAAAGATAAAACATATCGCTAGTCTTAAATATTTGGCCACCAAATGTGAGTTGGTAAATGAAGTTTTCATGCCCTGTTTTCGATAATTCAGCTAAATGAACCAAACTAAATTAATTTAACAATTTTCGATATTTTTTAATAGTAAATAATTATTTAATATTTATTTAAACGCAGTTATGACCTGTAAGATTTCCTTAGACAATAATTATTTCTCCACAGGTATTAACTTTTAATTCCATAAGGGCCAAGCCTTCCTCGAGTTGAGTCAAACTATTTTCAAGTCGGCAGGTTTGACCCATTTTTTACACTCTTGAAAAATTATTAATAAGAAAGAAGTTTATAATTTAAATAAAAAAAAAAATATAGAAAACAGATGACAAGCATTTTGAGCTATTAAAACTAATGTTGTCTGAGAAATGTACGAAGTTAAGAAACAGAAAAATAGAAAAATACTTTTGTAAAAAATGTGTCAAACTTTGCATTATACAATTTTAATTTTCTGTATTTGAAAGTTATTTGGGTTGAAAAAGTAAGCAATGTCGAAAGTTTATCGCCAGTACCATTTTTTTGGAAAAGGGAAACTATTGTTTTATCATTATTCATTTATGTAGAAAAAAATACAAGTAAGCTTTTTTCCTTTAGCAATTTATTCAAACATTTCAGGTAAGTGCGCTGGGATGAAAATATAAGGCTCATATTTCGTTTGCAATTTCTATTCGAAAAATAAATGCCAATATCTGAAATTTATATGAAATTTGTAGAATAGTGTTTGAGAAGTAAAAATTTAAAACTAATTTTTTTTTGGATAAATAAACATGTATTCCAATATGTGAATAAAAACTATTTACCAGGAGCACTTGATTTAAAGTGTTAGTTTTCTTTCATTTTTAAAAATTACCGTTTTTATTAATAAGATATACCTCAATACTCAAAGTTTTATGAGTAATCAAAATAGTAGTCAAATTTTGAAATTTCGTGAAGTGCATCTTCACTAGGCGTATCCTGACTGCTCAAAAAACGAATTACAATAGTAAAAACTTACAAATTGACCATCTGTTTAAGTTGACGTTTAGAATCAAAACCCGAATCTATCCTAATTGGCATCAAAGTATTATTTTTTTATACACTCATACATAGGCTTCTTTGCTCAATTCAAAAAGCGGATTATGAGTCTTTTTCAAGTTGAAGTAAATATAGCGTAATTTAGAGAAGGGTAACAGAAACATGCATCCATGGTTGTGATGATATTCAAACCCGCTACCTCCACGTTATATATTCGACCTTCTGAGCCCAAGTCTGCAGGTTCGATCCCCGGCCCTGTTAGATTTTCGGCATGCAGAAAATCCTCATTGGCCATTTCGTATGATTGTGCGGCATGTAAAAGATCCCTGGAGTGCCTTATTGTATCTTGGCATTTCCGGCAAAATTAAATTCCTAGTGCACTTTAGCATCCAAATAATAGAGTCTCGGTACAGCCATCTAGTGTGGCAGAAACTGGAAGTCCAAATTAACATGACCAACGGTATTTCACCCATTGTGGTGGTCTTGAAAGAGTGGATACCACCTCTGGAGAACGCACTAGGTCTGCTCCTCGGGAAGACTGATTGTGCAGCTCATAGGAAATAAAAAAAAACCCTCCACGTTATAGAACGTTTGTCAAAGCAGCTATAACTCTCAGTTAGAAGGACCCTGGTATAAAGTTTAGTTCAAGGGTTTTTCATTTTTAAAGATATTAATATTATTTTTAAATATATTATTATAAAATTGAACTTGTGTATTCAATAAAAATTAAATTACTAAAAGATAATACAAAAATTCTAGGTTTCTATATTAAAACTTTTACAAAGTTTAAATTAGGTGCATATTTTTTTTTTTTTGAAAACTAAAACATGCACAAAATTTGACGAATGTATCGGTGCAATTCAGATTTATTTATATTTTATTCCTTTTATGCATTCATTCTTTATAAATAGACTGACTTCGAGCGTGGTTAAAGATAATCCTATTTTTCTATTGGCCTTTTCCTTTGAGGAGTTTGCGGCGTTATTTAAAAGCTTATTTTTTTTTTATCGTTTAATGCATTTGAGATTGAATTTTGGAGTAAATAGAAGAGAAAGAAACACCCTTGACACTTGCGTTATTTTTAAAGCGGCTCGAATTTCACAATTTGGAATCGAAGTACTTAAATAAATGAGATTTTGGCTCCTATACTTCATTTTTTCCCCTTCTTATTAACTTAATCTTATTTTCGTCCATCAACCTATGCTCTTGGAAGAAAAAAAAATACTCTACTTTAAAACAAAATATAATAAGCGAAACGAAAAAGACTTAAAATTGGTATTTAGGTTATTTTAAAAGTAATGCACAAACTATGTTAAATGTTATCAATGGATAAGTCGGTTTGATATTTTCATTTGCTCTTGAAATTTAAGGCTTGACGAATCTTTAAATTGAAGAAACATAATTTTATTTGTCGTAAGTATTAGAAAATAAAATCTTTGTATTATAGCATAGAAAGGAGAATATGAAAAATTGAATATTATTGAACTACATTTATTAGGGTTAGTAAATTAAAAAACATTTTTAAATTTATTGTTTTATGGCAAAAAATTTCACTATCAAGTGGAAATAAAGTGATTTTTAACAAAATAAAAAATGTAACTGAACTGAACTAATATTGATGTATCATTGCTTGAATTATATTGTATCTTTACATGTAGGTAAAGATACATACATGCATTATCTACATACAACGTACCCCAAAATTTTGGAAGCGCTTAAAATTCTTGAGAAAAGGGGTGGGTTTATTAATCTAAGAATGACAAGCATGAAATATTTTTGAAATTATTCTATGAGAACAAATTCCACCCCCAACTTCATACCCTAAGTTGAAAGTGTTGGGCAACTTAAATTTTTTGTTGTTGCTCTTTTGCAGATTTGGATTCTCCTGAAATAGTATACATTTTGATTCACAGATGGTGCTGCTGTCAAAAAATAAAATTTTCTACATGGTTTAAACGGAGAAGTCAAGACAGATCAAAAGCACAAAAATAAAAAATTATGGTGTTTTGAAAAACTTATCTTATGAATCATGTAAGGTGGGGCCTACTCTCAGAGAGTTTAGGCCCAGTTTGGGGGGAGGGTAGAGTTTATTGGTCAAAGGTTGGCTAGTGAAATGAGCAGAGAAAATGATTGTTTTTAATAACTCATTTAATTATTACTATTTTTTTTTCAATTTTGCTGTTTGGTAATTACTTTTGTTTGTTCATCTAAGCAAATGCAACAGGTGGACCAAAAATAGAATGAAATTCGTTTATTTGTAAGGAAGTGGAATGAATATTGAAATTCAAAGACAATTGATGAGGATTTCTTGTTATTTTTAACAATAAATAAATAAACAAATAATGTATCTTTTGCTGCATCAAGAATATTTAGTTGAGAAAGAGTGTTGAGTACAGTTCAGTAATATCAGAATTTTAATACTCCGATAGATTGTTAGGATAGAGTGATATATCACGACGCTTCTTTATTTATCAATTTATAACTAGTCAAATAAAATTTAACGATTTTTCATATTTGATACTAATTGTCATCAAAAATAACTCGTCTTATTATATTCCATATTTATTGCCGTAGATGTTGAACGTGATCGTATTTGACAGTTATCATTGCCGATATTAGTCGTGATATTATTATATTCGATATTTATCCTTGTCAATATTGATCACGATAAATCAAGAAATATCTTATTCTTCAAAATTATTGTATATTATTAGTCAAATAAAATTTAACGATTTTTCATATTTGATACTAATTGTCATAAAAAATAACTCGTCTTATTATATTCCATATTTATTGCCGTAGATGTTGAACGTGATCGTATTCGACAGTTATCATTGCCGATATTAGTCGTGATATTATTATATTCGATATTTATCCTTGTCAATATTGATCACGATAAATCAAGAAATATCTTATTCTTCAAAATTATTGTATATTATTAGTCAAATAAAATGTAACGATTTTTCATATTTGATACTAATTGTCATAAAAAATAACTCGTCTTATTATATTCCATATTTATTGCCGTAGATGTTGAACGTGATCGTATTCGACAGTTATCATTGCCGATATTAGTCGTGATATTATTATATTCGATATTTATCCTTGTCAATATTGATCATGATAAATCAAGAAATATCTTATTCTTCAAAATTATTGTATATTATTAGTCAAATTAAATTTAACGATTTTTCATATTTGATACTAATTGTCATCAAAAATAACTCGTCTTATTATATTCCATATTTATTGCCGTAGATGTTGAACGTGATCGTATTCGACAGTTATCATTGCCGATATTAGTCGTGATATTATTATATTCGATATTTATCCTTGTCAATATTGATGACGATAAATCAAGAAATATCTTATTCTTCAAAATTATTGTATATTATTAGTCAAATAAAATGTAACGATTTTTCATATTTGATACTAATTGTCATCAGAAATAACTCGTCTTATTATATTCCATATTTATTGCCGTAGATGTTGAATGTGATCGTATTCGACAGTTATCATTGCCGATATTAGTCGTGATATTATTATATTCGATATTTATCTTTGTCAATATTGATCACGATAAATCGAAAATTATCTTATTCTTCAAAATTATTGCACATTTGATAGCTACTTTTAGGCATCGAATTCTCAATACATAGTAAGATTTAATTATAAAATATCACTTTAGCAGCGTTTTGAAATATCGATTTATTCGCCAGCTTTTGTATTGAGTGCTGAGAAGTCCTTTTTTAAATTCGAAAATCTTTTTCTTCCCTGTTTTGATGAAAAGAGATATAAAACGGTCTTAAATTAAAAATTGATGCACCTTTTATTTTTGATATAATGTAATTAATTAGCCAAGTGTTACAAAATCTATTCTTCTTCATGGGAAATTCGATAATATAAATTTTCCTTCGAAGTTTTCTGCCGTGGTGGAAACATTTCTCCCTTTAATTATCCCTTGGGCATTTCGACAATTTTACAAAAACTTCTTCTGGTTTATTTTTTATTCATTTATCTTGTTTTCGTTTCTAAAGTAGCAATGTGTCGAACGTGAGTGGCGTGAAGCTTCCGTTTTCTTCTTTTAAAACTTCTCGAATGGGGTTCACTTCTTTCTTTTTTTTTCTTCTTTTTTCATCGATTTATTTATTGAAGATTGAATTTCGGTTTTTATCTGTAACGGAATGCAAATCCCTATGGCTTTCCACCAAATTTCCTGTCACATAGAATTCGAGATTGTGGAACAAATCGATTACTCAAATAATGTATGTTATCATATTTAACTTTAAAAAAAATGCAAGCGTATATTTTCCTCAAAAATTTTACTCTTGAAGCAAGGGGACATTCTTTTTCATTTTAGGGCTTGAACGATTCCTTTTTGTGAAATGAAACTTTTTTGCGAATTAACAAAATAAATTTCAGTTCTTCGCAACATTTTCGGAACTTTGTATCGAAAATTTTCTTTTCTATATGGGTATTTTGAGATAAATTTTGATCGGGATGCATGGCTTTTGTTGTGATTTTCGCTATCACAAAATAGGAATTTCTTGATGACACAATGCTTGTAATTTTACCTAAATTGCTTTTTTTTTTATGTAGTCACGTTTGACGCGAAGAAATTTCGGGTATAAATATGTTTGCAAATATTTTTTTTTAAGAAATATATTAATTTTATTTATTAATTGTGAGGCTGAATTATCGAATGAGATCCAATTTTTTTTCTTTTTTCATCCATTTATTTATTGGAGATTGAATTTCAGTTTTTATCTGTAACGGAACGCAAATCCCTATGGCTTTCCACCAAATTTCCTGTCACATAGAATTGCGGGACAAATCGATTACACAAATAATGTATGTTATCATATTTAACTTAAAAGAAATGCAAGTGTATATTTTCCTCAAAAATATTTCTCTTGAAGCCAGGAAACATTCCTTTTCATTTTAGGCCTTGAGCGATTCCTTTTTGTGAAATGAAACTTTTTTGCGAATTAACAAAATAAATTTCAGTTCCTCGCGACATTTTCAGAATTTTGTATCGAAAATTTTCTTTAATATACGGGTATTTTGAGATAAATTTTGATCGGGTTGTGTTGTGATTTTCGCTACCACAAAATAGGAATTTCTTGATGACACAATGCTTGTAATTTTACATAAATTGTAGTTTTTTTTTATGTAGTCACATATGACGAGAAGAAATTTCAGGCATAAATATATTTGCAAATAATTTCTTTTAAGAAATATATTAATTTTATTCATTAATTGTGAAGCTGAATCATCGAATGAGATCCAATTTTTTTTCTTTTTTCATCGATTTATTTATTGAAGATTGAATTTTTTATCTGTAACGGAACGCAAATCCCTATGGTTTTCCACCAAATTTCTTGTCACATAGAATTCGAGATTGTGGAACAAATCGATTACACAAATAATTTATTTATCTTATTTAATTTTTTTTGTAAAAAAAAAAGAAAATCTGAGTGTTAATTTCCCAAAAAATATTTATCTTGAAGTGAAGGAATATTCTTTTATTATTTTATTTATTGAAGAATTTCTTCCTGTGAAATAAAAACTTTCAGATTGTTGTTTAACAAAATAAATTTTATTTTCTCCTAACATTTTCAGAGTGTTTTGAAAATTTCCCTTTTTATATATTTATTTTGATATGAAATTCGATCGGGATTTACAATTTCGTTTTGATTTTGACTGACATAAAATGGGAATTTTTCGGAGACACAACGTTTATAATTTCGCATAAGTAATTTTTTATGTAGTCATACTTAATAAGGAGATATTTCAGCATTAATATATTTGCAAATAACTTTTTTAAGAAATATATCAAATAATTGTAGGCATCTCGTCTAGCGCAATATCAATGACCATCCAATTAATTTTAATAAGCTTGAGTCTTTTTTTTGGAACCCACAATTTCCTAAACATTTTTTTTTGTTTTTCTGGTACTTATATAATTATTTTTATTTTTTCATAATGATTCATATAAACTGACTGATTACTTATTGTGGAAAAATTACATTCAGAAATGGATTATATATTTGATGATTCCTTTATTTTAGGTGCAACGAATTTCTGATATTTGATGATTTCGTAATTTTAGGTGAAAAGAAATTCTCGAGGATAATTCCTTAATTTCAAATGAGAACAAATACTAAAATTTGATAATTCCTTAATTTCTCGTGAAAAGAAATTCTGAAATTCAGTGATTCCTTAATTTCTGGAGAAAAGAAATTCTGAAATATAATGATTCCTTAATTTCTGGAGAAAAGAAATTCTGAAACTTGATGATTCTTTTATCTTTGGTAAGTGGAATTTTTTGTTCTAAGTAATAAAAAGTTTTTTAAAATTAATTTTATGAAGATTATTTTAAAAACACAAAGTGTTAAAGTTAAGTGTTAAAAATGTCATGTTTCGTTAAGTCAAAAATGATTGCATAAAATCTTCTTTACGATATGAAATTTAAAAAATAAAAAATTTGTTTCTTCGTTTTTCCATCACTATTGTAACTGATTTTAAGCATATTTTTATGCATTAACCTTTTAAACGGGTGAATTATACAAACCACTGTCTAATATATTGAACATAAACTGACATGATTATAAGCGTTTTTTGTTGTTTTTTCCGGATAACAGTAGAAACATCTGTTTTCGGCTTTTTTCAATGTTAGTATTTCTGTGCATATTTCAATATATCACGACTATAAGAAACATATTTACGTTTGCTAGTTTATTGCCTACTGCTAAATTATTCTGGTTTGAATTATACACATTTTGTAGTTTTTTCGGGATTTCATTAGATATATTTTTTATTGTCTTTTTTTCACTATATGAATATTTCTGTGCATATTTCAGTACGTCACGACTATAAGAGACAGATTTACGCTTGTTAGTTTATTATAAACTGTCAAATTATTCTGTTTTGAACTAAATACATTTTATAACTTCGTCAGGACTTTATTCGAAATATTTGTTTTTGACCTCTCATTTTGCGCCTATTTACTTGCTTATTTCAATAAATCACAATGACATAGAATGAGTTGGATAGCCTATTACATACTGCTAAATTAAGCTAATTAAACTATGCATATTTTTGTTTGAATTTCGTAAAAAAAATTGTTTCTGACTTTTAAAATATGTAGAAAAGAGGTTTAAAAGACTTCTATATGGTGAATATATACAAAAAAATTAAATGCGTTAAAATAACCTTTTTTCAGTTTACTTACATCAGTTGTGAAATTCCCGAGTAATACTAATAGCAACAAATTACTAATAGCAGCTTTGAATACAATACAATAATGAAACAAAAGTTTTCAAAAGAATGAAGAAAAATTACATTTAACATCATTCTAAATTCATTTTCATTTTTTTTAAAAACTTTTCTTTTTCTTTCTTTTCGGAATATATTGTAACATTCTTACATAAGAAATATCTGTTTATTTTTTATATGCGATTACCTACCATCTTCTTTGTGCCAGCTAACACATATGGCCTCAAGTCACCTTTTTACCCTTGTTCTGAACCACTCCTTTCATTCATTTGGTTTTTCTTAGCACAGATTTTGTTGCCTGCATCTTTGTCAAGTAAGTCTCGGCCGACCTCTTTTACGTTTACCCTCGGGTGCCCAAGTAAATGCGATGTTAGCAGGGCTATCCAGTCATGAAGGAAAGAGTATGTTCAGGTCGTCTCCATATGATATATAATTATATTGGAAATATTTGCTTGTCAACCCTCACTACGTTCGAATCACCGTGTTAAATTTTGACAAAGATTTAAAAAGTACATAGTAAAACTGACCTTTTACATTACAAATTATTCGTAGAAAATTATTTTAAGAATATGAAAACATCCTTTGTCTTCCGATTACTTACAGAAGCTTTGAAATTCCAGAACAAAAATTAAAATAGCTTAAATTGTGTAGAATGTTTTCTTTTGAATACGACTGAAGGATAAAACAAAAGTTTTCAAAACAATGAAAGAAGTTTAACATACATTCTAAATCCAGTGTCACATTGCTTTGTTTAACTGAGCTCTTTTCTCTTCTAAATATATTGCTTTCTTATGTAAATTAATATACTGTTTCTACTTAACGATTGGTAAACTGATTTGAATACACGTAAAGTATTTTAAAAATGGAAAGAACTTTTGATTTAATTTCAACATTTAAGTTATAATTTTATTCGAAACTAATTCTTGGTTTTCATGATGTTTTTACAAGTTGTCTTTTTCTTACGATAAAAAGTTAAAAGGCGATTAAGTGCTTTAAGACCGAAATTTTAATACAATCATTCATAATTAAATCAATCAATTAATGAATAAATAAATTACATATAAATCAATACGTAAATTAACCAGTGAATCAATCAACACTGTTATAATTAACGATTGTAATCTAAACAAGTAGTATAATAGTACTAAGATTTTATAATCAGCCATATATTTTGAAAGCAAAATTTAATTATTTTAGTTTGTTTAGGTAGTACTAAATAACCAAGTAAATTGATTTTTATCATAAGTATGCAATTAATAACGAACCTGGAAATAGATTTTTTGAGATATAGGAACTGATCATAGACTGAGAAAAAAAGTTTAGTAAAATCTACTACAATATAGTAAAATTTACCGTGCTTATATAGTAAAATTACTCTATGAGAACACCAAAAATCTCGGTACATTTTACCGATGAGGTTCAAAATAACTATAAAATGCAGTTTTGCAATGCGTGTGTGTGCAAACTTTGGTAGTTTTTATTATGATACCTTTAAACATGGCATAAAACCTTTTATTCGGTAAATAAATTTAATTATTTTTTATTTATTTAGGTGGTGCAAAAATAAGCAACTAACTCGGTTTTTAACGTAAGTAAACTAAATCTGGATATGGATTTTTTGAGATATAGATACTGATAATACACAGAAAAAAAGTATAGTCAAAACTACTAGAATACGGTAAAATTTGCCATGTTCCTGACTCTATGGGAATAACAAAAAAGCTCGGTAATTTTAACAGAAGCGCTTTGGTACTGATTTTGGTAAAATAAACAATAAAAAGTTAGCTAATTTATATGATACCATAGAGCATGGCATAAAATACCCATTATTTGGATACATTTACTTTTCCGTTTTGTATTTTTTACTAAATGTGTAGTAAAACGAACTATAGTTTTGAAACCAGAATTTCCAGTAAACCCTTACCATATGATCAGAAGAATTGCCAAATTAACGCCTTAAATATCATATATTTGAGTTTTATTTACCAAGAGTATTTTATTTTACCAGATTTGTTATTACGGAATTTTTCTCCATGTATGAAACTAAATTTTGTTATGTAATATAATTATAAGGAAATAATAGCATTTGCTATATATATTTTGACAAATATTCGTCATGGTTGCTATGGAATTAAAGCATAAATAGCCCAACTTTTCGGAAAGTGGATCACTATCTAAAAAGTTCTCACTTTCAATAATCGAAAGCAGAAACAACTTTTTTATAATCAAACTTCATTATGTTGCCTGAAAAGTATGTATTTTATGTGCATATAATATCTGCTTACATTATTATTTAATACCTTATTTAATTATGATTTTTCAAGAGTCTATATGCAGGATGAAAACTTTTTATTTGAGGGTGGTTTGACCCAGGACAATTAAAGAGAAATTGAAACAGATAATTCAATGTTTATAAAATGCTTCACGTGTATAAGGATATACTAAATATTGTTTTTTGCTTATGAACAATAACAGATATGAATACAAATTATTAAATAAATATAATCGTTTGAATCATTAAACGGAACCATCTCTAAACAATTCTATTAATCTTTATACTGTTTTTTTTTGTTGTATTTGTCTTAGTATTTTGTGAAATTTTCTTTTTCTTTTTTTACATATTGTGCCCTTTCTTTATATCCTCTTGGTTTAAGGTATTTGGAAAATTCATTGCAATGGATTAAACATCTTTTAATGGTGTTTTACATTTTTTTTCTAAAAATAACATTAAAATAGTAATTGATAGAAAACACCCAAATAGTCAAATCTCCCGTTTCCCTCCACTCTCGTAATAGTTCACGACTGAGGAGGTTAAGGTCCTACAGTTTTGGAACCACTTGCATGGTGGCGGTATGTGATTGTGGTTAAGGTCATTCTTTAATTAGCTTTTTTAGACTTGTCTCAAAATACAAATTCACAAAATAATTTGGTGTTAAACTTTAAATACATGTGACTGATAGTTTCTCTCATAAAAAGTTTTAAATCTTTTATTTTTTAATTACAACCATTTAACTTTTGTTGATTCTAATATTATTTATTTCCTTTAGTTATTTATTCAGTTAGAAAAGATTAAAATACACATTTTGAGCTTAAAGGAGGGCAAATATCCCATACTTTTATATTAGTCGGAAAAGATAATGAAGTTTTCATTCTTTCACATTTTTTCTTTTGTGTTTTGTAGAAAATTAGAGAAAAAAAATTTCCTTTTTGAAAAATAATTCCTCGTGAGAGAGAAAATTGCTTCACCAAGTTCCGGATGGTGCCTTTTTTTCGTTTCTACGAACTTTTTGAGACTAAATTAATAACTTTAATTTTATTCTCCGTTGCCGGATTTAATTGTAATGCTCTTGATTTAAATATTAGCTGTAAGCTTATAAGGAAAAAAAAATTGTCGATGATAGTTTAAAACTTTGCTCTTATCTTCAGTGAATAGTTTTGAGGAGACGGTATTGCTTTTTTTTACTCTTATAAGGTTCTCTAACCATTTTTTCCTTTTATACCTATATTTTTCCAGTTTATTTTAGAGACATTTTTTATTTTATTTAGACCAAAACTAATATATTAATCAAACCAAAACTGATTATGCATTTTTAAACAAGTATTTTATTCAGTTATTGTTGTTCTTCGAAGGCTCAGTAGTCTCATGAAAGTATGCTTTTTTTGTGAATAGTATGCTATTTTCATAAATACTGTGAGTTTACGATAGTTTGTAAAGTTTTGTAGTTGTTTGTAAAGTTTTGTAGTTCGATCTTAGGTAAAGTTTTGTTAGCTTACATTTAACCGTCGTCTTCTAAGTTTAGAGGAACCAGATCCATAAACCATGATTTGAGGACAAATCGGAGGAACGTAATCGGAAAATATGACGATTAAAGGACACAAATATATTTATCTAAAACATTAATTTATGTATGTAACAAAGAATGTTTTTAAATTTAATTGCTAATATCAAGCTTGAGTTCACTACTGAGCAGATTTGAAATATCATATATTCTGCATTTGAACAAGTGCAAAATAAATGAGTACACGATTATTTAAACTTGTTTATTTTTTGCGCATTTGTTTATTTTTTGCAAAACATTTTCTGCCTTCAAAGAGTTTGAAATTTTTTGAGGACAACCAGTGAAATTCGAGGACTGTCCTTAAGATTTGAGAAAGTCTCATCTTATCTATGCTTATTCCGTAAACGGTGGAAAACGTGATAATGAGGAAAAGTCACAGTTTTGTGGAAGTGAAAAGCGTTTATGAACTAATGTTTTCTATTTAAATAGTTTCTCTAACTCTACCTTATCTGGTTTCATTAAAATTGGCAAAAAATGAGAATTACATACCTGTAAGCAGCTTAATCGTAGATAAACCTTGGGATTTGTCGATTCAGCAGTCAATCAGGCGTGACACACAGTCGTGACGTCTTTTACAAATATCCAATTAAATGTGATTTAAATCACATGATTAGGCATAACCACTAAACTTCCTCTCGTGTTGCAAGTATAGTTCGTTCATCAGGAGTTGGCACTTGGCTCCACCTCCTCGGACGAGGATACCACGTGATGAAGGCGGAGCCAAGTGCCAACTCCTGATGAACGAACTATACTTGCAACACGAGAGGAAGTTTAGTGGTTATGCCTAATCATGTGATTTAAATCACATTTAATTGGATATTTGTAAAAGACGTCACGACTGTGTGTCACGCCTGATTGACTGCTGAATCGACAAATCCCAAGGTTTATCTACGATTAAGCGAACTATACTTAATTATTTATTCATTTTGATAATTTTTACCCTGGTGGACAAATCTTGTCTTATTAGAAATTATTAAACATAACATCAATAACTTTAAAAAAAGTTATTTGTCCGCTCTGTAACCTAAATGTTTCTTTACCGCAAGTTGGTTTATTATACTTTAAAATTATACTTACACTCTAGCCTTTTTATTTTCCTTGGTGAAAGATCTTTAAAAGACACTGTTATTTTTAAGAATGCCATTTGAAACTTTTCCGCTATTAAAATTACTAAACATACAGTTCAAATGCTTTAAATTTGAAGAAACGCATTAATCATAAATTAAAACTTGCTTCAAAATTTTTTTTTCAATTTTTGAGACAAACAAATAGCTGAAATATCGAAAAAATATTTCTTTTTTTTAAAAATAAATTGCAAATTTGGCTAGACTTTTCAACTAAGATGTAAATTATTAGATTCAATGAATGTTTTCCAATGAATTTTTGTAACTTCAAATAATAGGTTGGAGAGACTTTTCAAGTACTAAAAATTAGATCACAAACACTTATCATTTTCCCTTTCCTTCATGGCGATATTTTGTGTTTTCGCCAACTTTTTATGAATCTGAAGTAGCCCTTTTCATACACGATCTCCTCAATTGGATACCTGCAAGGGCACGTGTTCAGAAGCAAACGAAGAAACAGTTTATGATAGAGCAACGCCCCTAACGGCGTATAATGATATTTTGGAGCATGGGTTCCTATGTTCTTTCTGATGATAGACTCAAGTTTGCCTAGAAATTTTTTACAGCATTTATGTGACCCCTTGTTATATGGGACGTTTTTAAACCTGTGCATTTCTACAAAAAATAAACTAAAATGTAATAAAAAAATTGTTTCATATTCTTCCCAGTTGTCGCTAACTTGGTCAGAATCAAAGAAAAAAAATTTAATTTTTTTTTTTTGAAACAAAATTTGATTTGCTGGATCAAAAATTCGATCTCTAGGAAACGCAACATCGTATAGATTATGTGTTAAGTTAATATGTGTCTAATCATATTATATTTAAGATCATATTATATTTAAGATTTAAACTGACCTATTTTAAGAACGCACTTTGAGCGCAATCGCTGGCTATAAACGTATTTAACATACACGGTGGTAAACTGTTACCGAGACACTGAGAATAAAACAAAATTTAATTGCACGGTAAATAATTAAATAATTAATATTAAACTGACTAGAATCAAGGGATAAATTAAATTTCTTAAAAAAAAGGTTTCTGAAACAAATATTTCACCATTCAGAAACTTCCATAGTTAGACATTTTTGATCATGTTAAAACGCTGCATGGTAGAATTTTTCTGAAATTTTAATACGAGGTTAAGTTGGATCACATTATGGTGTAAATTAGTATTTTATATACATGATTATAGGATATTTTGGTTAATTAAACAAGGTCCAATGAGAGACTTTACTGCGATTACAGTAAATAAGCACAGTAATGAGGTTTAAGGAATCAATATTACGGGCTAACATTAAAACGATTTCTTTGAGAGTGTTGAACATTTTTCATTATTTAAACCAAAATCTGTACCATGCTGAGTTATACGTTTTGTGCTTTCATTATAACTTTACTTTCTATGCTTTTAATAGGCCACTTACATTTAATATAATATTATTTCATTTTTCGATGATTTATTTTTCATTGCTTCCAAATTATTTGATTTACCTTTGAAAAAAAGTACAATAAAGAATTTGATTTGCAATTTTGATGCCTTCGTGGATAATTTTTACTAAAAAATAAATACAAAAAGGTGAATTATCAAGTAAAAAGTTTTTAATTTTTAGAAAGTTTTATTTTAGGAATTCAGAAATAATTAATTTTCTTACTTCAGGGGGTTGAAATAAGAAGAATTTTCCATAAATAATTCACAAGAATATGTATTATTAACATAATAATAAACGTCCTTACAAATTTGACAATTCATTCGATGTAATAAAAAGGAAAATTTATCTAGTGCAGTTTCTATTTTCTTAAACTCAAGTGAAGTATGAAATATTCAAAAGCGTCATGATTAAAATTTGTTTCTTTCACAGAGAAGTGCTTTGATTTTATTTTGTCTGATGTATCTTATTAAATTTTGCATCGAAAAATTCAAACAGTAAATAATACATTGTTTCCTCTATTATGGTACTTAATTTTGAAAGCCTATTCAAATGAGAGTAATAAATGGCTGTTTAAAGGTAAGGATAATTTTTATTATTATTTAAGGAAATTTCAAGAATATAAACATTATTTATACGCTGCTTGAAATTTACTCCCGTTCGTAACGATTCGATTTATTTTATTGATAAAATATACAATCGCGTTCAAAGTTATGATATTAGCTATACTAAAAGCAAAGCTATATCTATATGCTAAATCGCAATTAAAAGAATTTTATTTTAAAATTTAGAAACTATATTGAATTAAAGAGGCAAATAGCGATTATTTTCGAGAGAAATGTGAATAATTAAAGCTCAGTTTTAATCAGCAAAATATTGAGAAGAGTTTTACACTCGCATTGTGCAATGGAGTGTTAGTCTTACGAAAAATGCGAGCTGCAAGCTTCCTAAAATTAGATGTCCTATAGTGAATTGATCGTAGAACACAATTCTCAGTAGAACGTCGAAGTTGAGCATCACTAGCAACGGTCAGTGAGCTGGTGGTGATCACTTTGATGAGTCTGCTAAGGGACCGAGGGTGTGCAGTATTAAGTTGTTCTAACGTAAAGTGCTCGACTTTGCGCGCAAGTCGTTGGACTACCAAAGTGGGGGAGGCAACTCCTATGCAAAGGCTCAAAATTGTGTGGGTATGTCTTTGGATCAAACGCAGGGATGCTCCCCTGACCATCGCCAACATCCCATAGTGCAACTCTAGTGTGGCGCAAATAAAGTGCTGCTGTTACGACTAAAATTAATTTATTTTGGGAGGAGTTCAAGTCGCGTCATAGGTTTTTCCACAAAAATAATTGCGACGAGTTTTGTACGCGATATCTTCACGCTTATCATTTGACAGAAGAACAACCCCGCTGGCCAAACTTTTCTGTAAAATAACAAAATGTATATCGGCCATTAATAGTTACAGTAAATTCTAAAAAGCCTATATTTTGAGAGAAAAATAACAGTAATTACAAATGGAATTTACTTGAGATCAATTTTACATTTTGCTTTGGAATGAATCAAAAATATAAAACTCTAAATGCCAATCTTACTTACATTTACCAAACTTTTTACAAAAGTTTTATTGAGAATATTTTATTTATCTTTAGTTCGGCATTCATTTGAAATTCTGCCACGAATCTCACGTAAGTTTATTTTTTTTTTCATTTCCTTTTTTAATCTTTTTCTTTTATTCTTTTAACTTTAAAGAATTGGCTTTTTTTTGTTCTAAGTTCATCGATTTATTTATTTGAGAGAGAGAGAGTTTTAGCTTTTATCTAAAAGGAGAAAGCAAATCTCAAAGGTTTTAACGCAATTTATTTGCAAGAGCATTCCAGATAGCAAAAGCAAATAATTCGTGAAACAAAATACGTTTAATACTTATTTCTTTTATTCAGCGAGTTATAATAAAATTAACATATTTTTGATAGGGAAAAAAATATCGAGCGATTGTAAAGGAGTCTCGCACATTTCTCTTTTTCTGTCTTGGAAAACTGAAAATAAATAAATTCTTCCGAATTCATTTATTTTTACGTAACCACCCCTTATTCAATTACACAAGCCACAGCTGGTGTCGGTTTCTTTTCCTTTTTGTCAATTATTCGTTTCTGCAGAATCTATAGGCTGCAAGGTGAGGATAAAGTACATTGCACTCTCTAGCGAATTAGTATTTAATAAAGAATAACATAAAAATTCTGAGGATATTGCTTTAATATGTTTTAGCCTTATAACCAGAGAATTCAACTGTAATTAGAGTTTTCTATTGATTTTCTGTTTCATTAAAGTACAATAAAAATGTGAGTTTATCTTTCGTCGTTTTAACCAAATAAAAGTAATTAATAAATTAATTTAACAAATCTATATTAAGTTTTGTTTTTCCTTAGTTTCAAATTACAAATTGTTCGTAAAGCAATACTTTTTAAATCAGATTTTAATTTATTGATATCAATGGAGACATGGGGATTAATAGTGATTAAAAATATAATTGAAAAATGTATGTAGATTAGTGATAATTAGTGTGAGGAGACTCGCGGTGACTGGTAGATACGTATTTTGGTCCCGACTCGCACCGACCACAGTGCTGACTTAATCCTCAGTGATCGATGGATCATGGGTTAGAATCCTCTTGCCGTCGGGTTTTCCTCTCCATGCAACAAAAAGGTGGGTTAGTTCCATAAAAATGTCCTCCACAAAGGCTAGTTTGTCCTTTTACTTGAGCCAGGGGTTCCCATGGGTTCTGGGTTAGATCCAAAAGTACATGGCTATGGAGTTATGCATTGATAGCCGCAAACTCAAAATTGGGTTGGCTGTTCAACGCCGATTATGAAATCAAATTAGTGAGAGGAATTCAATATTTAGGGTGCATTTTTGGTATATTGAAAAAGTAATTAATTTTTTTTAACCCTTTCAAGACCAGTTTATTTCTTTTCCCATAAAAGGACAAATTACGACTTTAATGAATCAGATTAAGTGAAAATAACCAATATTCTATCAAAAAATGAATTTTTTTGTGACTGTTTCCACAATAGGGGGGAGGGGGCTTGGGAAGTGTCCAACTATGTTTTCTAGACGGGACACATATGTTCCAATGGTACTTTCATTTACGAGTTATATGTGTTCCGGTGGGGCTGAAAGGGTTAACATAATTTGATGATATCTTCTTTAGAATACTTACACTTTTAAGTATTAAATAGAACATTTTTTAAGAATTAAATGGGAAACTTCTTAAGAAACAAATATATGAGAAGAAAATTGAAGCTTTAATAATTTTTAGCTCCTTGTTTCGTTTAAAATCAAATTCATTCAAGCTTTCAAAATTCACGTTTTTTCTTGAATGTCATTTCTGTTCCTTCAAGTTTAAATTTTTCAAATTTAATTTCAAATTTAAGATCCGTTATTTTTTTATTTTCTGCTTTCGATATCAGTAGTTCGTGGTACTTAATATGTGCAGTAATTAAGAGTAGGGTTCTGTAAACACATTTTAAAGTATACGAAAGTTGGTTAAATTACACTGTATTTGAAATTAATATTATTTACGGATTACTAGTAATATCAGTAAATTTTTTTAGTCATGCATATCAAAAGTGTTGAGTTCTGTAGTTATTTTATTGACATTGTAAACATTTTTAAAGTTCATGAGAGAAATAAAAATGAAAGATATTAAAATAGGTATTTTATTTGTATTAAGCTGGATTTTATTTGTACAAGTTTTTTATTAATTTTTAATAACAGACTTGTTTTTACTTTATATAAGAACAATACTTTAAAGTACCTCATGAAAATTACCCTAGATAAAATATTTTTTTAATTAATGAAATATGCTGAATTTTATTAATTGGTGGATGAAAGAAAATTTATAATTTGTTAACTTCATTGCTTATTAAATCAACCAAAGGAAAATATTTTCAACACAAGTGGGAAAAAAAACAACCTAATTTGAAAGACCAAATACACGTTTTCCTGATCATCATGTGCTCGGATGGTTTTCCCACATTGTTTTTTTTTAAAAAAAAACTATTATTAGAGTGCCAAAAGTTTAAATAAGTGCTTCAAACATTTCAAGTAGAGACAGACTGTTATTTTTTTATCTCGAAAATTGAGTGTGTTCACAATATATTTCAAAAAGAATTTTAGAATAAATTTAAAATTTTTACAAAAATCATTTTTTCGAAGTGTACACCTACTGAAATGCTCAATATGTATATTTTTAAGAACGTTGATGCCATAAATTTTACCTTTTATTTAAAATTAAATATATTTATTCTTAAGAAACACACTTTTGGAGAGAAAGTGTGTTAATTTCGGTAAATATAGGGATTTATCGTCAAACATCGATATTTAATGATCAATTGTACCAATTTATTTTGTTGTTATTGTTATTGTTACTTTACGTCGCACTAGAGCTGCACAATGGGCTATTGGCGACGGTCTGGGAAACATCCCGGAGGATGATCCGAAGACATGCCATCACAATTTTGATCCTCTGCGGAAGGGATGGCACCCCCGCTTCGGTAGCCCAACGACCTGCGCGCGAAGTCGAGCACTTTACGGTAGCACAGTTTAACGAGGACCAATACCGCACACCCTCGGTCCCTACGCAGACTGATCCAAGTGGTCACCCACCCGCACACTGACAGTAGCCAGTGATGCTTGACTTCGGTGATCTGGTGGGAACCGTGTCTTAACGATCAGTCCACTGCGGGACCCAATTTATTTTGCATTAAGCATTTTGTTTCCCTAAAGTAATGAAAATAAAATATTTTTACCTTTTAGACATTAGATTACAATTGAACAACTAGCAATGCAAATAGCACACTCAGTATAATATTGTTGCCAATAACTATTTTGATAATATCATTTTCGATATTTGTTGTTGATATTATTTATTGAATATCTAAGTTTATCGCAAGACACGGTACGCATTATATAATCGGGAAATACTCTGTATGATTTCGTTGTTGTAATTTCAAAATAAAATAAAATAAAATATTGATATTTTGCGGTATATGTATTTTATAACCGTCGTTGAACAGCCGACCCAATGTTTGGGTTTACGACTACTAATGTTCTGCTTCGTAGCGTTGCAATTTTGAAGCTAATCCAGAAGACAAGGGAACTCCTGGATCAAGTGTTGGGAGTAATTTGCCTTCGTGGAGGACTTTTTTGATGGAGCTAACCCGCATTTGCGTTACATGAAGAGGAAGACCACGAGAACCTCTCATGGTTAGCCTGATGGCAAAGGGACTCTAACCCATGATCCGTCTACCACTGAGGATATTTCATGTCAGCATTGTGGTAGGTGAAAGCTGGATGCGGATTCGTATCGATCAGCTATTGCTGAGATTAGAACCCGGTTCATCTCATTGGAAGGCGAACGCGCAATCCCCTGAACCATCGCGGCTTGGCATATGTATTTTGAAGTTCTTGTCATTTTATTTTTACTTTTTTTGTTGAAAAAATGAAGCATAATATTAAAATTGGAACCATACATGAACCACAGCCAGCAAATTAATGCTACGTCACTTCTGTGTAGAAAGTTTCACTTTAAAATTAATCAAATCCGAGATAAATTTTTTTTCTTCTTCAAAAAACTGTCATATCACAATGCATTTTCTAAATACATACTATTTACACAACTCCTTATATAACACAGCAAGAAACAGGCAGATATCTTAATGGACCAAGTACTTAAACGAGTTTGGTATTGCCGGCATGCGGTCTGAGTAAATCACCTTTTAAGCTGTCTTAATGTTTGTTTTAGCCCCAGTGCTGCAAGTGAAATACTCATTATTGACACTGTTCACAGAATGCTGATTAGATGCAATAAATGGGAAAGCCATGTTTCTTGCATTAATAATATGAGTATGTGTTTTCATCTGGTATAAGTTTCTTTTATAAAGTTACTTATGTATACATTTGCGTTTTGTACAAATATTGAAAAATTTAAAGTCAAGAAAACCCCTTTATTGTCATTGTATTAAATAAGTATTTAGTTTGACCATAAAAATATTTTGAACTTGAAATGGCACTTAACAACTTTACATAACAACTATTAAAACATCACAATTATATTAAAGAATGATAAGTATTCTTTTTCTTATTTCTATTTCTTTCATTATAAATAAATGCTTTTTATTTTAATATTTTTAATTTTATTTTTTGTTGCATAAGCATGTATATTATCTTTTATTTCGTTTTTTTCTGATTTTTCATTGATTCACCTAAACTTTTTCATCATTAATATTAATTAGTTTAAAATTATTTAAAAATTTTTATACATTCTAATTGAAAAAGTTTTCAAATAAAACTACAAAAAAAATTAAAATTATTTTTGTAACGGGATCATCTTTGGATAAAACATGGATTCGCATGGGGCATCTATGGGTATTAAAATTGTGCGCACTCACTCTCAAATTTACCGATTTTTACAAAATATGGAAGAATTGTTCTACTCAAAACCGTGTTTTAAAAGCATAAGTATCAGTAACGCGTGGCTTCAAATATATTTCAGAATCTTAATTCGGTGAGGTCGTATGCAGCGATCTGTTTTTGTCTTACTTTTGCTTAACTAACATAACTGAAGAAGAATAATTAATGAGAACACGTTACAAACAGTAAGAGAAATTAATTTTTTTTATTAAACAGAGACTTATAAGCTCAATTAAGGCTTATAAACACTAATAATTCACTGATATTGTAGAACATCGTAAATTAATTAATCGATAGTTAATAATTCACTGATATTGTTTAATTAATTCTATGGAAAGTTTATTCGGGATAACAGAACAGAGGAGTCATCCTCTCTCTAGAATATCAAAATTGTTATCACAGGGACATTTCTTAGATCGCCGCCAATAGCCCAATTTGTAGTTCTTGAGCCACGTAAATAAATAAAGTACTACTACCCCCAATTAAATTAATTTATTGCAGTTAGCTTTGGCACGTATCTTAAAATTCTTTGTAATAAAATTCGAATAATTATACAAAGTACCATGCAAAAATTTCCTCTAGCTGTTTTTATTCTTATTTTGTTATGTGTTTAGAAAATTGTAAATGTGCTGCCCTTCCCCAATGTTTTTAAGCTGTTCTCAAAACCTTTTGCTTAATCTAAAAATTTTTAAAAAGTGCCCATTCCGCGAACATAACTGTCATTTTCTGAACGCTTTCCTTTTCTGTAGCTTAAGAGTGAAATTTGAAATTTAGTTTCAAACCTTTTCGAAACGTAACAGATGTTCACTAATAACGTCATTTGGGATTAGGAAAATAATTGACTCAATAACACTTAAGCGAAACTTTTCTCTTTCCTTGTCGTAATGGTTTTACCAATCATAAAGTGATCAAATCAATGAGTTTTCTCCGATGCTGTTACAACTACATTCATCTTCTACGCATCCTTTTTTTTCATTATTAAATGTACTCCTTTCATATGAAATGGAAAGCGAAATGTAGAAAAAATTATATATTATTCTGAACAGTCTTTTTGGTCTTCTGTTCTTTGTATTTAACATTTATTGTCAAAAGCATAATGATATTACAGTGTTACAACTGTTTAAATTGTTCACTATTTCGCCTTTCTGTTCGTATTGTGAAGCGTTTATTGCATGTAAATCTACCAAATATATATATATATATATATAAAAAAGGAAATTATACTTCCCCTCTCTCTATATATAAAAGCGAAAGTCTGTCTGTACTTATGCTCACAAATAACTTCAGAACAAGAGTATTGATTTGAATCCTATCTTTTTCTACGGTTTACAAATTTTCATGGAGTGCTTAGTAAACAATCACCATTTTTAGGCGTCCTTCAGTTTGAGCGCAATATGGAAAATACGAAATTCCATTGTTGAAAACCTTTGTTATTGATTAAACTTTCATTAATATCTTTTGAATGACTACACCGATTGGCGTGGTGTTTTTCTCACACTCTTCTTATGTTTTTTGAATTTTTTGCTATATTTTTTTATCCCTTCACTCTTAGTTGTTCACGTAGAATATGTAAAAACATGTTTTTTCAATGTTTGCAATGTCATGGTAAGCATCGTTACTAAATGTGTAATCTCTAGGCAGGCGAAATCTCTAGAACAAATGAAATCATAACTAAAATTTGCTAAGCTCATGTTTTAAGCAGAAGAATCAAACTAGAAACAAATACACAAACTGTCTAAAATTAAAGAAATACTGCAAATCTAATTTGCGTCATGGACAAATTTAAACTTGAAATATACATATTCCTCCAAAAAATACTTAAAATAAACATATAATGCTTACAATAAACATATAATACTTAAAATAAACATATAATACTTAAAATACACAAATTTGATTTATTCGTCCAAATGCTATTTCGGTTTCAATGCGCTTGAAATCATTAAACTCTGATGCAAAAATTGTTTGTTGCCGATCGACTTATTTTTAAACATAAATTTTTACTTATCTAACTGTATGTATTAATATTTGTTAAATGAAAATATCATAACAGTAATAAAAATGTTCAATTTTTTTAATATCGAGAAGTCTGATACCATGGAGCAGCTAGATGTATTAATCGCACATAAATTATATGCTTGTGTACTCCCATTTAAGTCTCAAATCCTGAGTCTAAATATTAAGAGGAAAATGACAGAGTGACAACAAATAATATTTCGACTTGGAGTACAAATAATTAAAAGGGTCATATGAAAGTAAAGTTTTTTAAAACTTTTCAATGTAAATACTCATCATTACTTGGTTATGCTGACTTTCAGTACTTCAATAGCACCATTAAGCTAAATTATCTTTTTTACATTAATTTTTTGCTTTAATTTGCAGGATTTATTAGTTTTGTGTTTTTTTAACTTAAAGAAATTTATAACAGTTAAAAGTCTGAAAGTCGTTTCGTTTTAGCACTAAAACCTTACAAATAAAATTCATTGACTCACAATAAAACGCTTCAATTGCTAACGCAAAATAATCAACAATAACAAAAAATTGCTCTGGTTGATTTTTTGAAAATAATGTTACGTTTTAATTATACATTATAAGAATCATTCAATTAAATTATATCTAATAACAAATTGCATTTCATTAAAATATATTTTAATAAGAAATTCACCATTCATACGTATTTTAATCAAATCTGGCGGCGGTAGCTGCTAGCTCGAGGCGATTAATGTAGCAAAAATTAACCTTTTCAATTTTCGCGAAATACCAAAAAATTTAGCTGAAACAATTATGATTCTGAGTTTTCTGCTCTTTTGTATATTATATTAACAATGTTTTAAAAAGCAAAATAGTATTGTGAAGTGGCATGTGAATATATGAAAAATATAATTATTGCTCATGTAGCGATAGAAATGTCCCCTTTTCTTTTTTTGCAAAATATCATAATTATATCTGAAAAAATTATGATTCTGAATTTTCTGCTGCCTATTTTCAATACTGTTTTAAAATACAGCTTTTTTAACTATTTAATATTTTGTCTTTTTAATTGTATTGGGAAGCGTATTGAAAACGAGCTAATTATAAAAAATAACCAAATTGTGCACAGCATAGGATTAAAATTACCTTTTGTTTGTGAAAAACTGAAAATTTTATCTGAGATAAACATGATTCTGAATTTTCTTCTCCCCTGTTGCTTATATTTTAGATTTTCTGAAGAAGTAAAATAATATTAAAAAAATAACCAATGTTACAACTGTTTGACTATTATGCCTTTCTATTTGTATTGTGATACGTTTATTGTATGTAAATTAACTAACTATGAAAAATAACTCGAAAGCGAAAGAAAAACCAAAAACTTAACGTAAGCAGTTAGGATTATAATTTTGTTTAAGTGTTTTGAGGTTAAGTGTTCCCAAAACTAATAGCAGTATACTTTTAGTCTTTGAGGAAATTTTATTAAAAAAATTTAAAGTTATAAACAGTAAAAATTCGGTCTACAGTCTGAATTTAAATAGGAGTATTTTCAAGAATTTTAAGCAAAAAACTTGGAAATTGATCTTCTACAAATGGCATCTTTATTGTTATTTGGTGCTGGTATCTCGTTAATAATTAAGCTTTAAATTTTACTTCGTTATTTTACAGCATGAAAAACTACTTTAATTATGATTATTTTTTAAATCTTTAACTCAAGACGCAAATAGCACAAGTTAACAACTAACTAAAGACGCACAATCTAAATTTAGTTAAGCATATTTTTTAGAAATTGAAACACAAGAGTAGAAAATTATTCTTCTATAAATAGCATGTTTACTGTTATTTGGTGCTGTCACCTGAAAGATTAAAAAATAAACATAATTAATTAATTATTAAGCTTCGAATTGTTTTCTTCATTATTTTGCAGCATGGAAAACTTCTTAAATTATAATTGTTTTTTCTTATCTTTAACTCAAGAGATAAGTAACATTTTAATACTATTATTTACGGTTAAAATTGCCGACATTGACTGCCATTTTTAAAATATTCTATGGAACAAAAAATATTGATTTTTTCTTTTTAACTCAAAAATATAACTTTTATTAAAAACAGTTTTGAGGTTCTTGCACTTAAATTGTTAAATTGTTGAAAAATTGTGAAAAATATTTTGAAAATTTAGGCTGCACGTTTTCAATATATCTACTTCAGAAATAAATTTAGGCATCCCATGCTTACAAGTTTGTTAAAAATTATAAAACTTAAATTTTGGAAAAGAAATTTGATTCGTCAGGAGAATTTATTGAACATAAACTGAAATATTCATTCTGGTATAATCTTTTTAAAATTATGCTTTGCATAATTGATCCCTTTTTTTAAAAATGATGATAGCCTATCTTAAATTTAAATAAATTTAGTAAATAGTAAAGGTAGTAACTTCTGTAATTATTCAATAGTTAGTGTTACAATATCATCTTTTCTTGAATCGTATCTTAATTTGTATTCTAATTTAACTATAGTAATTTAATTATTATTTTAATTTAACTTACTATTCAATTGCTTTTCTATACTTAAGATAGAGGTTTGAAAAATTCAATGGATTTCCAGTCCTTTTCTATTTTGCTAAACACGTGATTGCCCTTTTATATTCATAGATTCTGAGAAAAGTCCCAATTAAGAGCCTTCAAATAATTCTTGTCTGGGTGTTTTTTAAAAGGAATAATTAGGTCGTAGATTTATCCTTAGATACTTGGGATTGGAGGAATTATTTTAGCCTTTTATTGGGTTCTTAATTTTAATCTAAGATGATTGGTTTTAGCGTTTAAGGGGGCTGGATTTTTAAGGAGAACGAAAAATGGAGCGAGGAACAAAACGATCGATTAAGAATATATATATTTCAATAATTTTACTAGAAACACTAGCAATTTTAGTCAATTATAAGCAATATATTAAAAAAACGAGTATTATTCATTAATAGTTCTAGAAAAACCGTGATAAATGCTAATAAACAAAAAGGCTCTACATTTAATTCAATTTCTTTCCTGCAAAATCGTTTTCACCTATTTTATATGATACTTCTTCGAGGTTTCCCTGTTCTTATGGGAGCTATATTTTTCAATAAATGTGGAGAAAAAGGTTTTAAGACGAATTTACAAAGCTATTTTTTCAACCGTGGACTCCATGAAGAGTGTAATATAAGATACTTTTCGGTATTCGGGAACTCAAGAGGGTTTTCTACGAAAAGTTCCAGGAAAACGATGCCAATTTTCTCGAACAAAGATATATCCGAGGGATTTACGCAGAGGATTATGCCATAACAATACTTTATCAGTGTCAGAGCGATCATTTCGTCAGAAATAAATTGTGGGAATGGAGCTGCTTTTTCTTTACAGGATTTAGGAGATATTTTATTTCATTTATTTATATTTTTTATATAATAAATAACTAAAATAAAATATGGAATTAAAATAAATAAAAAATAATAAAAATGAAGAAATAAATAATTAAAATGTGATATGATTAATGCTTATTAATTTTCGTCATAATAAGGATAACCGGGGTTGAAACTTGACTGAAATTTGATATTATTTTGTACGAAACTATCGTTGAAGCTTGTAAAATTATTAATAATTCATCAAAAAAAGGAATTAAAAGCACTTTCTTATTGAAATAGATAAAGTTTAATACGGCTTTTAAATTCTGTCCACTGGCAGTCATTAAAATATTAAATTAAAAGTACATTATTTAGCAAAACGTTACCATAAAAAAGCAGGATTTATAATTGTGTCATAATTATTAAGCAAAAAAAACTATGGAGTTGTTATTAATATTAATATGCAATTCTAATAACGAGTTTTATTATTGCGTAGTAAATATTATGTAATCGTAAAAGTCAATATTATTCAATTACGAAAATTCATATATACAGTTCACTTTTGGAATATGTAGGTATTTTAATTTTGTACGCAATTATGAAAGCGAGTTATATAAGTGCATATTAAATTTTTCATTTACTTTATTAAAAATTTTAGAATTTCGATTTAAAAACAAACAAAATACAAATACCTCATATATCTATTCAATTAAGAGTTAGTTTTCAATAAACTAATAATTTTTTAAAGCAAATTGTTATAAATATCCTGCTGAGATATTTAATAAAATTCTTTATAAATTTTTTTGTTTGGTGTAATAGAATGGAAGCTGTTTATTCTTAATGGATAAATTATTATTTTTGTATTATAATAGCTTAAAGCAAATGAGAAATTTCTGATTAATATCTTTTACATAATTTTCTTAGTCTCTATTATCATAGCAACACGATTTCCAATCATAAAGTTTAAGGAGAATGTTATAAAGGATATTTTAGTAATACTTTTATTGAAATAATTTTCCCGACAGTCTTAATTTATGTTTTGGATCTTAAATCTTATACTTAATATGCACAAAAAGATTTTTAATAAAATTATTTTACTGAATGGAAATGATATTTCCGGTTAATAAAACCAAAATTCACTGTTTTTTAACTCTTCATTTGGTATTTTTTCTATTTACGTTGAAATGGTTTACAGAAATTCTGGTTTTCAGAATTAAAGCTCTTATTATAACATATTTAGTAAAAAATATACAAAACTGAAACCGAATAAATGCTTTTTATGCCCTACTCAAAGGTTGCACGAAAAATATATCAAAATTTACCACATTTCACAAATTATATCATATATTATAAAGTCTTATTTTATTGTTCATTTTAACATATCTATTGCCAAGCACTTCGGTAAAATTATCGAGCTCTTAGGTGTTCCTATGAAGCCTAAAGCATGGTAATTGTTACTGAATTCTGGTAGTTTTTGACCATAACTTTTCTTCTTGTGAACTAAAGCATAATATGCAAAATTTAAACCTTGCTTATTTAGGCACTTTTAGCACCTAATCAAAGCCAGAAAGGTAAAAGTGAATAAATACTTACCACTAAAGCTATTCTTATTTAAATTATAAAGATTATTTTCGGAGAGTTTTTTATATATCTTTTCATTGAAACTTTTGAAACAAATATAACAAGCTAATAATTTGAAAACCGCTCATTGTTTGAAACGAAAATATTGCTAAATTTAGGTAAACAATTCTCAAATAAACAAATAACAAAGCATGTTTTTTTAAAAGATTGATTAGGTTTCCTTAATGTGTTTTAATTTTCGGAAGTATTAAGTTGAAACAATCAACGCAATAAAATGTTAAATTTATAAAAGCATTTCAAAAGTATGTTGACATTTTTAAGCTACATGAGAGTAAAAATTTCAAGACATAATGAAAACATACTTTTGCAAACTTGTTTAATGAGTTTTATATCCCTTGACAAATTAACTTTTAACTCAACAAACAACTCTACACAATAATGAGTTATTTCTGTATATTTATTCCCTGTTTTAAATTAAAAGATATTTTGGTACCCTTATTTACCTTGCTTAAATATATTCATTTGCAATGCGAGATACTTTTGTTTTAAATAATTAATACAAGTTTCAATTTGTTTTGTTTTTAGTAACAACAGAAATGATTTAAAGCCATAATTTTAGCTTTAAATTTATTTTGGAAATCAAATATTAAAACTTAACTGAAAAGATCTGGAAAAGAATCTTTTTTTTTAAATTTAAAAGGCAAAAGAAGTTTGATATATCAATAAAATGAAATGTTTATATTTATATTGTATTTATATATATATATATATATATATATATATATATATATATATATATATATATATATATATATATATATATATATATATATATATATATATATATATATATATATATATATATATATATATATATATATATATATATATAAGTTCAAAATGAAGATAAAACAAACGAAAATTACAGATTAATGAAAAAAAGGCGAAAAACAAAATTAATAATAAAAATAATAAAAACGGGAAAAAAATCCAAAAAAAGGATATAATTCTTTTAAAAATCCGGAAAAGAAAAGATATAATCTTTTCATCAACCCACACGATTATATCCCCAAAAAAGAGTGCTTTCTAATATTGTATCAATATAACCAAAGCAAAATACAATGTATACAATATATCAATACAATGGTGTGAGGAGCACTCAAGAAATTTTTACAAAAATTACGACAAATAAAATAGAACACAATAAGTAAAAATAAGACGTAAAAACAGAAAATAAAATCTAAAGAAAAAACAGAATAAAACATAAAACATAATCTATAAAGCGAGTAGCGAAATCAAAGGAACGGGAAATTTTTCAAGAATGATTTAAAATATTTTCGTAATATGATTGCCAGATTGCAAAATATGAAAACAAAAGCGAAAATTGAGATAGTGGCGTAACTAGAAGAGTTCTGTTTTAAAGTGCGTTCTTACTGCATTACTGAAGTGCGTTTGATTTGTTAGTTACCAAGGATGGGACCGAAAATGGATGTGCGCAACGGATGTTTATGTTACAAAAATTTTCAACACTTTAAAATTTTATTACTTAAAGAAAAAAGCGAAGTAAATAAATTATCAAATCAATGCAACTTCAATTTTACAGGAGGAAACAAAATTCGGTAAAATAAACGTACTATGGTAATGACATTTCTGGTAAATAAAAGCATAATTCTGATTCATAAAAATTTATATATGTGATATTTAAACCATCAATATGGTAATTTTTTCGTTTGTGTGATAACAGTTTACCGGAAATTCTGATTTTCTAAATTATTTTTCTTATTAATACACGTTTAATATCAAATATGAACCGAATAAATGGTTTTTATGTCATGCTTAAAGGTATCATGATAAAATAACCAAATTTTACTCAAACATTATATAGAACCACATTTTATTGTTAATTTTAACAAAGTCATAACAATAGCCGCTTGGTAAAATTACCGAGATTTTTGATGTTCTCATAGAGCAGGAAACACGGTAAATTTTAGCATATTCTGGTAGTTTTGACTTCAGTTTTCAGTGTAGTATATATATTTTATTACCAAAATAAAGTAAATTCAGTGCAAAATAAGTTCAGGGAAAAGTAGAATTTTCTTCCAATTATCTTACTTGAATGAGGTATTATAAATTTCTTTAACCAATTGGAACCTTGGCTAATGATATTGATTTCCAATACTTACTTTTCCATCTTAATTAGCGACAAAATAATTAGAGATGTTACAAGTTGAAGATCTGGTGTAAAATATTCTCGATTTCCTGTCTTTGAAGAACAGTAGTTTTAAGGTTATTATCAATCATTGATTAACGATGCTAACGATATACAATGCCATTAAGTGAACTTAAAAGGAGTGTCGTGGATTAAATATCGTCATTCGGGCTTATTTAAGCCACTTTTTAATTTAAGACTTCTGCCACTTTAAGAGCCTTTACTTAAGAAATTATTTAAAAGTCGCAAAACATTGGTTTACAAATACACTCCATGCAAGAAAGTTCTTAAGAGCGAGCATGTTAAAAACAAAAAGAAGCCTGGCGGTCTAAATTATTTTGTATTTATAGGTAACTTAGACAAACAATAAGAATTAAATATTTGCCTTGTGTTAGTAATTGTAACAAAAGGCTAAAATAAATATAAAAATTCTATTTAAACTATTTATTTGCAAAAATAAGTGCAAAAAGTTGTTGACATATTTTACATTTGCTGTCGAAAATAATTTCAATGTATTTTTCACTTTAATTTCAGGAAGTTTAGAATTAGAATAAAAGTAAAAATCAAACACATCCTAATATTTTTATTACAATAATTTAATAATTAAAACTGTTTCAATCATTAAGAACTAAAATTTTTTTTCCAAAACAGAACTAACTTGCTTTCTGGTACCTATTTCATCGATTATAACATCAGGAGATAACAAAAGTTATCCAGAATTCCAGAAATAGGCATTTACTAAATCTATGAAAAAGTGTTAAACATATTACATTTATCTTCTTAAGGAATGTTTGAAATTTTTATTTAATTATGAACAAGTTACAGAAAAGTCATAACAGTTTTTAACAATATGGTGAATTTTAAAATTTGCTTAATTTCCTTATTTTAAAGTATCACCAACTTTCACATTTCTAATCTGACCCTAGAGATAACATACTTTAGGGTTACGATGTAAAATCGAGGGTCCCTTTTTTTGGTGATACCTTTCGTTCAGTTTTGCTGATACCCCATATCTGGTTACCATAATATTCTTTGCGGTCTTCGCTTTCATTGACGTCACCCTCGGGTACCAGAACTTATGTTTACCTTTATTTGATTGTTTCTTTGTTTATTTTCATATATATTCATTAGTGTTTAAATCGCCAAATATAAGAGGTGCCTCCCGATTGCAAACTATTTACAAAATATAAAAAAAAATAATGGAGAACCAAGCTTAAAACAACTGCTTGAGATTTTATTTAGAAATTTTTTTAGGTAGTTGAGCAGAAGCAAACTACTTTAGTGTTTAAAGTTATGAAAAGTATAAATTTATCATGTGAGTATCTTAAGTAAAGGCTTAAAAAATTTACATTAAAGTACATACTGTGTTAAAATATTTGATTCATAACTTCATTAAACCTGCAACTGAGGATAAAATGCTTTTGAAATCAAACTCAGAACAGCATTGCTAAAATCAGAGTCCAAAGTTTATCCAATGCAGTAGCTTAATTTATCTAATGGTTTTGAATAATCCCAGATGATGATTTAAATATTTCGTTTGTTGAGAGGAAAATATCTATAATCTTAATAATATTTAATATTGTTTGTACGAGGGTCATTAGGAAAGTAAGTTTTCCATGGTCCATATTCACAATAACCCAGCAAGCAAGCAAGAGCAGTAACCTAGAAAAAAATATTGCAGAAGATACAGAAATATTTCAATTATTTCTCAATATAAGGACCCCCAGAACAGAAAAGCTTATCGTGCTGGGATAGAAGTGATAGAAGTTTTCCTAGTCCAGTATCCTAATCATAAATGAGTTAGGATCCTGAAAATTGATAAAGAAACCAGTTTTTCACTGTTGTTTGCAAGTCAGTGAAGAAGCGATGCACATGCACGTATTTTTCTTGGGAAACTTCAATTGCTTTTCAATTATTGAGTTACCTCCTAACAACGTACCTGTACTTAAATCAAATGAAAGGAAATTTCTAATTATCCACGCCAGTCTGTGCACAAATAAAGGAAGTATAAAAAAGAGCATGTTTAATTAATGGTCTATAAGTCAAAAAGTCGGTGGCAATTGTTTCAGTTTAGTCATCTTGAATTAAAATGATTAAATATATAGTTTTGAAAACAAATATTGAAAAGTCGTAGCAAATTAGACATCCGTCTTCTATTCATTGTTAATCTGCAATGAAATTCAATCATAAAAAATATGTTGTTGACTAATGAGTGACACTTTAGGTGCATTCTTTGAAAGCATAGGTGAAAGAGTTTAGAAAAAAGAGTATTGATAAATAGGCATAATAGATTGCGAATTCTTATTTCATGTTTTCAATACCCCTTTTTTCCAACATCTCAAATCTGAAAAAAAGGTTAAAGATTCAAGCGACATAGCGGTCTTAATATCAGAGACACACTTCAACTGAATGGAGGTAAGAGAAGAAAATTGACAACCCTGCTGACTGTTTTATCATAGAGAAAATAGTTTGAATGTCAAACAATTCCTTGTTCGAATTCAAAATAGACTTTCTTCATGGGAGAAATTATTTTATACTATCCATAATTTATTGAAAAAGACATCATGTTGGGTTGGTATATGTAGTAAAAGTTGGTTTTTTAAAAAAAATAATAATATTTAATTAGGTTAAGACTTAGAAAAATGCAAATGCCTGAAAAGATGTCAACGTGGTTATTACTAAAAAGGATTGAAAGCGGGTAACATGGAAAAGAGACAAGCAATGAGGGAACTTCATAAAGCGCAATAGGCCGGCCATATAGCTCGAAGAACTGACAATCGATGACCCCTCAAAATCTTTCACTAGTATCCTCAAGATATCAAGCGACCACAAAGTGATTAAATGTAATTAAAAAAATTAAGCAGCAGAATTGAATTGGAAGGCAAGAGCAAGACATCTAAATGTTTTTGGCAAAATTAGATGAAAATTTTCATCTAGTAGTGTGTTGATAATACACTGTTGTCAAATTTTTTTTATTCTGTTCTCTGAAACGGTATGATCTGCAGAGGGTTATATATCGGCAAAGTTTCCCAGTTACATAATTACTCAAAGTCTTATAATCATCCTGTATTTTACTTAGATAAAGATTGAAAAGTCTTAAAATTAATCTTAATCTTAAGAGTCTTACAGATATGATCAAAAATTCATAATAAAAACATTTGAGGGACATTTCTTCAACTGTTAGTTAGTCATCGTTTAAGTTAACCGTATTTAGGTTACATTAAATTAGTTAGGAGGCATTACGACGTTATTTTTCTTCAGATTATGAGAAACAGAGTAGCTGAAAGAAAAAAGTATTTATAAGAAACATCTAAACAAAAATTGATGCATTGAATATAAATCCTAAAACAAGCAGCGTAGGCCTCAAACTGAGGACATTCAAGTCTATAAAAAATTGATAATCGAAATTTCATGAAAATTTAAAATGAGTTTTATTAATTATGCTAAGTAATGAACCTGCCTAGTAATTAAAGTACATATTTTAGCTAAGAAAAACCTGTAATAACTAAATGACCTCAGCTTAAAAGATTCAAAATTATGTTTAAAACTCAATATAAAAACGACATAGTATAGAATTATGTTCCAACTGTTCATTAACACGTTCACTGTCAGCCGAGTGCAATTTTTCATACTACATCTATCATTGAAGGTTGATAATCTATAAAGATAAAATCAAAGTTTAAGTTAAATTTCCTTATTTTAGAAAGCATGTTAGATTTTACATTTTATAACAAGTTTATTTTAATAAAAAAACACGTAATAGCCTTGTAAAACCGTTACATTTTCTGCAAATATAGTTGAATAATAAGCATCTGTCTGTTACTATTTTATTGACACAAAAAGTTAGACAGAATTTCGTCTCGCAATATCCCATGATCGACAATGAACGTGTTAAATGATTCATATTCCAAATTTTATGATAAGTTTAGTTTAATAAAAAACATGTAATTGACTTGTGAAAACGTTATATTTTCTGCAAATGTAGTGGAATAATAAGCATATGTCTGATACTACTTTATTGACACAAAAAGTTAGACAGAATTTCGTCTCGCAATATCCCGTGATCGACAATGAACGTGTTAAATGATTCATATTCCATGACTTGTGCTTCTACCAATATTTACACTTGTTCCTTATATTGTTTCGTATATTTCTGATGTCTTTTTCCCAATGAATGATTTATATCTAACATAAATAGATGAGCAAACAGGATTAGGGATATTACGAGAAATATTTTATTTTATATAATATATTAATAAGGTCTTTTCATGTATAAACTGATCATTTGATTCCCAAACCATTTCCCTTCATCCTGGAAACTAACATTTGCTTCTTTCTAAGGTTATTCATTTATCATTTCAAAAAACTTTATATATATTAACTTAATTTTTTAAGCAATTAATTTAAAAAATGCTTACCCCACTATTGGGGTAAGACCGGGTACACATGCTAATCCTATGGAAAATTAAAGAATGATAAGAATTTCAGTGAAAAGAAGAAGATATTTCGATTTTATACGAGAATTTAAAAAAATATGCATGTAATTTATATGTGATATAGCCTAGACAAGTAGGAGAGAGAAAGAGACAACTGTCCTGGGATCCAAATAAAATTCATTACAACAAATATAGTCCTTATTAATTAGCGTTTTTAAAAGAAAATTTCAGAGAATGAAGCTTTGTTTAGACTTTGATGTAGTTTATTCCTTCCTCCAGCATAAACACATATTAACGGGGTACCATGACTTCGAACGAAGGGTCAGAGGTTATTTAATCGAACTAGAACAAGGCTCCTTAGTGTTTGTTAGGGTATGAATGTTAAGTGTTGTTGTTTCTCATCCCCACTGGTCTAGCGGAGCTAGAACATGAGTCCATTCACCCTCTGGAAATTAAAAAACAAGACCGGGTCGCGCAGAAAATTCTCCTTTTCAAAATCAACACAGCTAAGGAGGTGGGTAGGGCTGGTTGCACTGGAGAAATATTTGTTGCAGGTGGGATAGACCTTTCGCTGTTGTTCATACCTCATGCCCTTTATGTGATCACTGATGAATCTAGTGAACGCGGTCTAAAAACCTCTATTACCTCTGAAGGTCAAAGCACGACCCGGCTAATCCCCAGTGTACCAGATATGTCCTGGGGGTGTATTCCAGACTAGCTGGACATCTTTCTTTTAGTGGCAAACTTTTCGGCAGAGGTTCATTTGTGCCACATTTTGCCAGAGAGTCGGCGATCTCATTCCCGTAAAGACCAACGTGGGACGGAATCCACTACAAGTAGATATCCAGCTTCACGGAAAGTTTACTGAGAAGTTGTAAGATTGCCGTTCCAGCCCTAGCACTCAAAGATTGAATAAAGCTTCTATTATCCGTTAGGATCCAGATAGGATCTAGCAGGGAATGAATGCTTGATGAATGCTTTATGAATGTTTAGTAAAGAATAATAAACTGGACTGAGAACAAATTTTTCAATTGTAATGAATAAAAAACAAGAAAAGTTTAAAAACAAGAGAACATTGGAGAGTTGACACAGTAAAACACACTTATCTACACCGGCAACGTGAATTAATCAACACGGAAATATGGTTGGTTATTTTCTTGACTAGTAAAGTGTAATTCAGAGATAGTTAGTTAAAAATAAAAATAATTTTCACACAATCGTGGTACCTATTATCAATCCTCTCTCTCATTTGTAGTTTCTAAGAACAATATGCGCAATTAAGAAGTCTGCGGAACATGGGTATACTACATATGTTACCGGCAAAGTATGAAACGCCGGAATTCTATAAAATGCCTAGGCATTGTATATAATACCGGATGTTTTTAGGCAAGGTATGAAATATGAGAAGCATTAGATACTTTCCCTAGGCATTGTATATAATACCTTGGAATTCTATGGAATGACAAATGCTATTTAGGCAAAGTATGAAAAAAAAACGTCCTGATGAGGTTATCATATAAATGATGCCCATTTCTCAAAAATAAAAATGTTATTCTGAAAAAATAATGAGAATGAAATTTAAAAAAACTTATTCAAAATGCGTAAAGAAAAATTAAAGTTGTACAAAACATAATTTATGCCTTTTTTATTAAAGGAAGCAAAATTTTCGTTAAAAAAATTTACATTTAAGTCACAATTATTTTCAATTTAGAAACAAATATTACACAAAATATCCATTTCAACACCTTTGCTAGCATGACCACAGAAGATTTTATAATTTGTGGTTTCTCATTCGGCATTCTATAGAATGCCTAGAAAATGTGTGAAATATAAATCATTTCATACATTGCCGACTAGTTTTAGGCATTATATACAATGCATAGGCATTCTATAGAATGCCAGATTTCAAATTTTGCCGGAAACATATACACAAATCAGAGTTTAAGTAAACATAGTTCAATTAGAGTTGAAAAACAGACTAAAAGAAAAAAATATTCTTCAATAAGGTAAATTTCTGGAATAGTGAGAATCATATATGGCAGTACTTTTACTTTCGTTACTTGTACCGCCGGTACAAGTAAAAAGTACGTACTTTTACTTGTACTTCGTTACTTTTTAAATTTAGTACTTTTACTTGCACTTTCGTTACTTTTTTAGGGAAAAAGTACAAGTATTTGTAACGGAAATATCGAATGAAATCGTTACTTTTTTCTAAAACTCGGTAAGCTTTAAAAAAAAACAAAAAATTAAATTTAAAAAAAATGCTTATGTCTTTTTGATTTATAAAATTAATGTGCAATATATATGCATTCACAGCTAACTTCGTGTTTAAATACCTTCTGTTTCAACTTATACTGCACATTAAATTATTTTTTACTAGCTCAAAGATCACAAAGCTATCTGAAACCCCGTGTTTGCTTTGTTTATGTTTGTGCTTTTAAAACGCGTTTCTAAAGAGTAAAACAATTTTAAATCAATGGTAATTTGAATAAATAAAAATAATAAATTAAAAATTAAAATTTATTGATAAAATTTCGTTTTCGTGCAAATTCATGAAAAGTTTGATATTAAAATTATGTTTGATTTTAAAATTATATTATGCGATTATATTATAAAATTATATTATAATATTCTTCCGAATTTAAAAATAAATTAATATTCATAACTTTCAAAATTAAAAATAATTAAATAAATAACAACAATTTTGCAAAAACATTAAAGAACTTAAGAATATTATTCAATAAAATTTTAGGTTACTTTGAATCGATTACCTAGAAATGTACTTTTAAATCGTTACTTTTTTTGTATAGTACTTGTACTTTTACTTGTACTTTTTACTCGTTACTTTTTAAAATAAGAACTTTTTACTTTTTACTCGTTACTTTTTTTAAAAATACTTGTACTTTTACTCGTTACTTTTCAAAAGTAACGTTGCCATATATGGTGAGAATTGAAGGAATACTGCGAATTTATAAAATAATGTTAAATAATGAACACTATTAAAAAATAATTTATCAAATATTGTTCAAAGTTAAAAAGAAAACAACACTAGCTTTTTTCCATTATTTCGATAAATGTGTGATAAGAAGTTCAACAAAAATACTAACTTACTAAACTACCACGATTTCTTTTTAAGCAAAGCTAAAGCTTAAAACTTTATTTTAGACTTAATAAAGCTTATTATTTTTCATTATAAAAAGGATTATTCATTGTCCGTAAAATAGAGTAAATAGCCGTTTGCATTTAGATAAGCTTCGTCATAATAATCTAGTTTATTGATTCAATTTGTATTGACTTAAAGCTCACCTTTGTTACGGAATCGTTAGCATTATAACATATTTCCCGCTGTTTAATTACTATGAAATGACATATAGGATTGTATTCTTCTTATCACAAAAGATTTTCTCGATCGAATTGAATTTAAAAGATGGGCTTTAACAATAATACCGCAATTTGCGTTTCAACCATTTTGGTAATTTAATTATTTCTGTTTCTATCATTTGCTACTGTTAGAGCCGCATTGACGAGATTCATTGAATAACAGAAGCTAATGTAGTTACTTTCTACAAATTAGGTCTTTTTAGTAGATGAACTGCATTTATTTCTCTCATTTCTCATAAGTTACAATTGGAAAATAGCCTGATATTGAATAAAATCAATCAATTATTCAAATAAATAAGATCGTAGTAAAAAAATAGTATGAGCTGTCGAAAGAAAGTAGAGACTTCTTTGAGGTAGGAAAAATGAAGTTGAAAATAAAGCGCACTAGTTAAAACAACATTATTCAATCAAAAAATTGATGTAAAAAATGAAAGTCAGTAAATAGCAGTATGCATTCAGATAAGTTTCTCTATAATAATCTAGTATATTGATTCAACTCGTATTGATATAAATTTGTCCTTTGTTAGAGAATCCTCATCATTATTACATATTTTCCGCAGTTTCAGTAGTCTGAAATAGCATGTAGAATTGTAGTCTTCGTATCACAAAAGGTTTTTTCGATCGAATTGAAATTAAAAGATATGCTTTCACAATATTGTTGTAAATATGTGTTTCGACCGTTTTAGTATGAAATAGCATATAGAATTGTATTCTTTGTATCACAAAAGGTTTTTTCGATCAAATTGAAATTAAAATATATGCTTTTACAATATTGTAGTAAATATGTGTTTCGACCGTTTTAGTATGAAATAGCATCTAGAATTGTATTCTTCGTATCACAAAAGGTTTTTTCGATCGAATTGAATTTAAAAGATATGTTTTCACAATATTGTAGTAAATATGTGTTTCGACCGTTTTAGTAATTTAATTATTTCTGTTTCAAATATTTTATACTGATAGAACAGCTTTGGCGAGAATTATAGAATAACCGAAGCTTAGTAGAGTTACAATCTACAAATTAGGAACTGAATATTAGCTGACCTGTCGTTAGTTTTTTTCATTTCTCATAAGTATCAACATGAAAATTATCTTACATATAACAAAACCACTTACTTAAATAAACGAGATCGCAATGAAAAATAATTTGAGCTATCTAAAGAAAATGAATGGGTCCTTTGCTTTGAAGAATAAAGCTGAAATTAAAGCACAAAATATGCAGCTTTCAGTGAATCGTAATAAATGTAAGTAGTGAATATTAATTTATATTTGAAAAAATTTATGTAAAATTGTTATATTCTAGATAAATATATTCTAATTAAATATTTTTAATTTTGAAAAGCTGCCAAGTTTACAAAAAAGGACAATTTATAGAACCACTAGAAAATCATGCAAGCAGAGTGACCGTTGTATCCACGAGTATGCCCAAATTATGTCCGGCCCAAAAAGTATGCAGAACAGTAGCCATTTGATCATATTTAATACATAAGTAAACAAATATCATTTCAGCGCAATAAACAAATTCTATAGGCAATGCTGAGACCCAACATAAATACAAATACAAAATTATTGCTGAATCAATTTAAGAAAAAACAAGAAGTTTAATCCTTCTTTCTTGGCAAGGGGGAAAATCAGGTAATTCTAGTCTGTCCAAATAGTAGATTTAAATAAAAATGAGAGAGTGGATTAAATATCAAAAAACCTTGGAACAGAATAAAAATGTTCAAGGAAAAGAGATTTCGTAATTTTTAGGAAATTTCAGGTGTTCCCGAAGCGATACTTCACCGAGTTATTTGGACGGGGTATTGTAGCGACGCTTCATAAAGCAATCCAGTCAAAAGAGGCTAGGAGTGTACTTCTTTAGCAAATAAATATTACGTATGTAACTCACAAAGTTGGGAGTTTAGCCATATACTCTTAATTTCAACCTTATATATCACTTCAATAAGCCGATCGGCCTTTGTAGGGGTGAGGGAACTGCTTTTGCATCAAAAAGGTTCTGGGTTCGAATCCCGGGCAAGGCATTGATGTTCTTTCATTCTCTGTACTATCTGTCCTTACTGTGGGAGCAACGTTGGCCCACCTAACTCGGTGCCCCTGAAAGAGTGGCCAACAAATCTGCTCTTCAGATGCCTGTATGACGTAGGTCATTCCCCAGGCGGGCATTAGAAAAAAAATATCACTTCATTAAAAATGAGAAATTGTGGAGTACAATTAGGAAATTGGAGAGCAAATTGCTATTTAGCGTTTCAAATTTTGTTTGAACCTGAAGAATCTGTCTAGCGTAAGATAAAGGTGTTTGAGTTTTTTTTATCCAAACATATTTTTTTTAATGGAATTCTTTTAAAAGAATTTAAATTAAATGACAATCGCGTTTTTTCAATTGGATACTAGTAAGTGACGTCATTGTAGGTAAATCGTGGCATTTGTCAATTCAGAAATCAATCAAGGTTGGCACACACGCGTGACATCCATTTAAATCTAGTTAAAATCTTGCGTAATTATTTCACTTCTTCTGGAGTTGCAAGCATTCAATTCAATCTCTCTCTGTATATAATAACAATATTATTTACTTATAAGTGTTAATATTTTTAGAAGGCAATACTAAGTTTTATACTTTCAAATTAAAAATATTTTCCAGTTTTTTTCAAATTTAATAAAGTGTTTTTATGATATTAACAGAAAATCTCTATGTCATGATATGTCTGATAGTAATGTTTTTTAATTACATCGTAATGTTATGCATTTCGAATGAAAAAAAAACTTTTTAAAACTATAAAAATTTATTCAATGTTTCAGGAGGGGATCAAAACAATGAAAATTTAAAAAAAAAAAAAAACAATTTCTAGTGTTTTGAACATAACACTCTGTCTGAAATGGGAGCACCTTTCTTCGTTGTCACTAGAACTTCATGTTTATTTTTAATTTTTAAATTATTTTTATTTTATTTTGTTTTATTTTATTCATTTCTGTTAGGAAAAATAACTGTTCCGTTTTATAACTTAGAATTCAAACAATATTTTTTCAGCACAAATAGTAACACATTTGAATTTTATAATTTTTTGATATCTAGATTTTACATTACGTTTGATACCCTTTATTTATCAGAGATTTATATTTACGGATTAATTTCAAATTACAACCATATATTTGATAACAAGTATAAACATCTAATGTATAACGAAGCCATCTATAACGAAGCCAATGTAATAAAGTAAAATGTCTTAATATGTTTCATTTAGCTAATGGAATGCTTAACGAAAGGAATCCACATTCCAAATCATTCTATTTACTTATTACTTTGTAGACAGCTACAAGTAAGAGTTTTCGCCGAATAGACATAAGTGCTCAGCGGACATAAGTAATCTTAGATACTACGAATAAGACATATTGTGAATGTAGTGTAACATAAATGTAAAGTGTGAAGGAATTGATTTCTTTATTTGCAGTGACAATTTTAAATCTGAATTTTGCAAAGGACAAAAAATAAATAAATATTTGAAATGGAACAAAATCACAAAAAAAATTCATTTAATGTCAGTGTATAAAGAAGCTCTTTCCAATCAGTAAAATATAGGTATGAATGAGATAAGTAAGTTTAGTTTTTACGAACCTTCCTTTTTGATATTAACCTCAACTGGAAGGAACTTATGGAAGCAATTTCGACATTTTTTTCAGCCATCAATTGAAAAGTGGCTTACTTTTCGTACAATAGTTGGTTTGGAAGTACTTATATTCCAAAATCAAATTCAACCTTAGGCCGAATTCAGGAATGGGATAGGATCTTATTACATATTTCAACAAAACAATGCCATGATTCATAGTGCTCCTTTTTAAATATATTTACAAAAATTTAAACATTAATCACCTTCAAAATAGTTTAGATGTGTTAAAAGGAATGTTGTAAGAAAGACGGCTACACATGAAGTAACAGTAGGCCGGGTACCTTGAATTTGTATTCCTCTATCCGCTTAATCTAGAGAGGCACATTTAAAGTGGTGACACGATCACGGGACTTTAAACTGTGACTCATTAAGACATTGTTATGTTCTCGGAAGACTCTGGATTCAGCTTGCAACCCAATGACAAGCGCCAAAGGTTCTAGAGGGAACAACGCATACTCAATATGCCACAAAACATCTCGTGGTGGAAGCAATATGATCTCGGCAGTAATTTCAATGGTATATCGCATTGACTTGCACATTTACAGGTGGGTTTCTGTGACAACTGTATGGTATTGGGATGTACTTAGACATCATTATAAAACTGTATACTGCAGCAGTCGGTTATACTATTGTTTTAATGGATGACAACACACGTCCTCATGCAGCTGCCACAGTTGACGAGTATCTGGAGAGTGATGGGTTGCACATATGTGGTGACCGGCATACTCACCGAGTGTGCCGGTGAGTAAGCTTACTCCCCGAATCTTAATTTGATTGAGAATCTTTGTGATGCCTTCACCGAGTTCACTGTTGGAAATTTCTCAGAAAAAATTGTTAAATAACAATTTATTGAATGGCTATTTTACCATATTTAATCAGCACAGTCAAATAACCATAAATAAAATGGAAATCAAACTGTTAAGCTTGAGAAAAACTGTTTATTAACTGCTTTCACCTAATACGGTTAAACAACCAGAATTTAATCGCACCAACTCGAACCACCTAATGAAGCTACTTAGTTCTTTGCAGCTGCTTACATATCATAGCCGAGCGGGCTTATCTGTCAATCTCATGACCGGCAGAACTGGAGTTCGAGTCCTAGTGTTGATACTACAATATTTCCTCCATTCCCTTCAACACATGAAGAATTTCCAGTATCCAGCACTCCCCAATGCCCATTACCTTACGAAAAGCCGAGTTCCTATGTCTAGTTAGATAATAATTATTCTTTTTTTACGTTTTTGAAAAATGCTAGGTGTAAATGGCTAAAAATCCGTATATTTTTGTATTTATGGTTTTAAAACCATGCTTTTTGTAAATAGTTTCAAAACCATAAGGGAAAAAAATGTTCTTTACCGTAAACCTTACTGTTAATCGGATGGACAGACAGCTGCCAGTTATTTTACCATAATTTTAGAATGAAAATTTCAACAATGTTGTGTGTATTCGTTTCCCTCCTTCAGCCTCACACACAGATTTAAAAACTGTTCTAAAAGAAGAATGGAAATCATTGGACTCTGAGGAGGTTGACTGCAACCTAACAGGCATGATCACACGCTGTACTCTCTGCGTGACAATGACGGATGCTCTCCTACCCTATTGATGTCGGGTTTTGTAATTTTTTTTAAATTTAATAATTTTATGGATGATGTTAGAGTGAATTCAGCATATAAATGCAAATTCAAAAATTTTTTTGTTTTGTTTGGTATTAGCATTTCTTGAAGTATTTCTTGTCAATATAAGTATTACTTGTCTTTGTTTTCTTATTTCACTGGTTAGTGCATAAATTTTGGAAATGAGTTTAAATCCAAATTGAAATACTTTTATTGCTTTTAGTTTAATAAATTTTAATATCAATCTGCAGCAGCAAATTTATTACATAAAAGGTAGTGTCTAAAATATTTAAATTATCAATTTGGACTGCGGTACATTAAAATCTCTTAACTCATTTGTTACAATGTCTAACTTTTAATGTATATTTCAGACAATTGTTCTATTAATATAACAAAATTTCAAGATAACAATAGTATTATGATTCTTTACAATAGTCTATTTTAATGCCTTATTTTGTTATTTTTAAATATACTCAAATAGAACGATTACATACAAATATTGAAATCCTTACCAAACGAGTTTACTTTAAAAGTTCCTTTTCACATGGAATCGAATTTTATTCTTCTCCTTTCAATACGACAAAAAGTTTTGCAGTGTGGAACACTAATTGGAATATTGCGTGGGAAGTTAGTCGGATGTAACAAAAAGAGTCTTCAAGTTAAATTAGAGTTCTATATCTTGCTTCATCGGTGTACAATAAATGCCTAGAATGTAGATTACTTGAATAAGAAAGAATTTGGTATTATGCCACACAGGAAAAGAACCAAAAAATGCATTTAATTTAGTATTTATTTCATTGTCCAAAAGAATTTGAACACCAAGACTAAACAAGTTAAATAAATAAAATAAAAGTGGTTTCGCAAATCAAAGGGTTTTTTGGTTTAAAACTAAATAAAGATAAAAGTAACTTTGCGAAGGAAATTTATTTTTGAAATTCGAAAATGTTGAATGTATTGAAATTTGCGAACTTCCCTTTTTTATATCACAAATGAAAAATGAAATGATAACTAAAATAAATGAATGAAATGAAAAGAACTATGTCTTTATTTTTGATAAAAAGTATTAAAAATAGCGCTGTCTAATGGAGCATTTCAAAACATGCAAACTTGATGGTGTTAAGTTGGACAATATTATTGTGCAGAATTATCCTTCTTTAGTTTGTTTATTGGTTTGTTGCTGCAACCTAACAGTATTGTTTAACTTGAATTAGAAATATAGCTAATTTCATCACACATCGCATTGAGAATGCAGTAAATACACACCTTAAGCATGAAAATAATGGTGTTATGATTCACGGGAGAAATGAATTTTTTCCAGATTTCTTTTTATAAAATAAGTTTTTGTATTTGATCTATTGGAAGACATACAAACCATAAACAAAATCGCTAGACAGTCATTTCTATTAAAAACCAAATTTTTTTTTATAAAATTTTCTCGGCACTGAAGGATTTTTGTTCTATACGAAATTTGATGCAAGATAATGAAAAGATCACTGCGCCTTAGTATCTAAGTGAAAGTAAGGCAGCCTCGTAACAGATAAGTAAACAAAGTTTTGGCCTCTTGATTATTAGACTTTCGACATGATAATATAGCATACCTGCTACCTTTGCTTCCCAGGCTAATAAGATTTTGTTAATAAGCATAAATCTATTATAAATTAATTAATAATCATTTCCATAAATTTGAATTTCCTTGAACTAGAATAAAATGTGAAATAAACAAGTATATTAATGGCATATAAAATTATAATACGTATAAACAATTTTATAATAGCTTTTCCGTTCTTTCTGTCTTATTTTATAAAATTAAACTTCTCAGATTTGCGTTATTTATATCATCAGATTTGCGTTACTTATTTTATCAGTTTTGCGTTACTATCAGTCCTGGATGAATGTTTTGAACTGTGGAAGTCAGAATATCAGGCAGGGTAGAAGAAAAATTTAATTAATTTTATTAAATTGTAGAAAGTAAGAGGAGCGCACATCCAAATCACTGTCTAAATTCGATGTGGTGGAGTTTCATCCAAGAGAAAGGATTGCAATTCTTTCCCTATTATGTGTTAATTATTAAAGGGTTAACATTAGTAATTACAATGTATAAATTATCCTATAGGTCCTGGAGTACTCAGGTTGGTAAAGGGAAAAACTTACAATTATGAGCTCTGCATTCTTAATCTAAATTTAAAACTAGAATGCTGGATGTAAATTATTATTATGAGAGTGGGGTTTTGTTTTGAATAATGAATTAAAAAAAAAGAGAATTCAGAGGCAAAGAAATAACATAAAAAAATTTGTTAAAGCATTTTATATTATATATATATATATATATATATATATATATATATATATATATATATATATATATATATATATATATATATATACAGTGGCGCTCACGTACTTAAGGACTGTGTTTTCAAAATAAATGCGTCATTATATTGGATGAATATTATGTTTTGATCAAGATATCTATAATGACGAATTCTACCTTAGTTGAACTTCAATCCTTAAATAATTCATTCGTGTTCACAAGTGCTTCATAGAAGTTTATTTAAAAAATATAGTATTTTGTTAAGTTTCCTATACTTAAGGACAGTTTGTCTAATCCTGAGTTATTGAATGATTACAATCAATTTATCGATCAATGTAAGTGTAATTTACTGCATTATCTTTGCTTGATGCTTTAAAACATTAAATTAATATTTTATAAATTTTTTTTAGTACAAATTTCAACATTATTATGAGTAAAGGAAAAAATGTTAGCAATGAACAGAGATGTCGAATAGATACTCTGAGAAAAGAAGGTTTAAGCATTAGAGAAATTGGTAGGCGGTTAAAATTATCAAAAACAGCAGTTTTCCAAGCATTGAAATCTATTCAAGTGATCAAAAGTATTGAAAAATCATCCCGAAAACCACGTCCTCGCAAAACTACCGAACGAGGAGATCAAATTATTCATCGAATTTCTGAAGCTGTTCGTCACAAAACCGCCCCGGACATCAGAAAAGAATTCGCTGAATTAACAGGCAAGCACGTAAGCAATAATACTATCAAACGGCGTTTAAATGAGTTTCGACTTATGGGTCGCGTATGTAGGAAAAAACCGTTGATGTCAAAGAAGAATATAGCAGCTCGATTAGCTTTTGCAAAGAGACACCGAAACTGAACATCGTCTGACTGGAATCGAGTCATATTTACAGATGAATCGAAGTTCAACAGAATGGGCTCAGATGGCAAAAGTTATGTGAGGTGTCGAGACGGGGAAGAATTTAATGTACGGTGTACAAAATCAACTGTAAAAGGTGGAGGCGACTCGGTGATGGTGTGGGGTGCCATGACACGTTCAGGATGTGGTCCAATTCACAAAATCGAAGGCATCATGGATCAGCATGTGTATGTGGACATTATCAAGACTGTTCTTCTGCCTTATTACAGGAAACATCGCTCAAGAAAACCAATCATGCAAGCCGATAATGATCCAAAGCACACGAGCAAAACTGCGAAGGCCTTCTTGTCAAGCAAGAAAATTGAGGTTTTGAAGTGGCCTTCCCAATCACCAGATCTCAACCCCATCGAGATGCTGTCAGTAGATGTGGATAAATATGTGAAACAGCAAAAACCAAAAAATTTAGATGATTTATGGAAATGTGTCCAAGAAGGCTGGGCAGCTATACCTCCTGGGCGATGTCAAAGATTAGTAGATTCGATGCCTCGTAAATGTGAAGCAGTAATTGTCGCAAAAGGTTTACCGACTAAATACTATCTCTAAATCTTTATTTTTTGTTACATTTTTTACATAGTTATTAATTTTATTAACGATTAAGAAATATTTATTTTGTTGTCCTTAAGTATGCGGAATGCATATTTTTTCTAAAATGTTACATAATTTAAGTATAACAGTTAGATAAATGATTTTCATTGTGAAAATATATTTAAAATAATCTATTTGTTCTAATATATAATTATCAATTCAATAAACTTATGCGTGAACATTAAATTTCGGATTTTACTTTTCATAAAGACATGTCCTTAAGTGCGTGAGCGCCACTGTATATACATAAATACAAGAAAACACGAAGAAAGTTAAGAAAAACAATAAGTTTCATTTATTGCGCATAAGCTGCAAGTAAACAGAACTCATTCGATAAGTTCAAAATGAAGAAAAAACGAAGAAAAATTATAGACATATGAAAAAGGGGAGGAAAATAATAAGTAAAAAAATAACAAATAACAGTTTAAAAAAAAAAAAGGATGAAATTTTATTTAAAAAAACCGGAAAAAAAAGATATAATCTTTTCATCAGCCCACACGATTATATCCGCAGAAAAGAGCTTATATATATATATATATATATATATATATATATATATATATATATATATATATATATATATATATATATATATATATATATATATATATATATATATATATATATATATTTCCGAGATAATTTAAATAATATCTTAACACGGTCTGCTATGCATGAATCCAGAACATTAATTCTCTACTTCACACGGTCATTTTAAGAGGTTTTCATCCCATTAACATGATTATGCTAAGAAATTAAAGTTTTCACCGTGATTTTCTCTCTTCTTTTAGGAGAACTGGCCTTCGTATCCACGCCTTGAGAATTCAAAACCACTTGACTAAATTGGTATCTCGGAGAATAAGTCCCATCTGGGAATAATTTGGGAAAAGTTCTTATCACAAAAGAGACAGAGGATGAAATCGAAAAGATAAGTTTAGATAAGGTAAGGATTCTGCAATTCTTATTTTCAATGTGCACTATTTAGTGAATTTTTCCTTTGGTTATGATAGATTCACGAGAGTTTACAATTATTCATGTAAAAATTTATTCATCCAATTCAATATATTTATTTGAGTTGGATAAATATTTTTATTTCGCATTTTTTTAAAAATACAACAATCTGTTCCTTTCAAAACAAATAAAATAAAATTTTTGACGGATAAAATGTTGGAATTTTCTTAGAATATTATTTATATTAAAGAGAGTTTGAAAATGTTAATATTAAATTTGTTTTTGATTAGATAAAGTAGTTTTGTATATCATTATTGCCAAAAATTTGGTTTTTTATAAAATATGTAACTTTTTATTGTGCAACTATTACTCATATAATGAGAGAGAATGTTTTTACATGCTATTATATTAGAATCTTCAAAGAAAGGAGAGATAAAATAAATTTATGAGCTTTTTATTTAATAGCCCGAGAGAGAGTAGTAGGATAATGTAATCAATGAAGGTTGAGCAACCAAATTTATCAAAAAGAAGAAAAAAATCATTGTACAGTTTATAATTATTGAAATCGAAATGCATATTTTGAAGTATTTTTTGTACAAAAAAAACAAAAAATGAAATGGAGGCTTCGAACATGAATGAAATTTATCTGTATGTTCTATTTGTATTTCCTGTGTTATTAGGGCAAAATTATCCCAACTATATGGTGGCTACGATAAAGTGGTTGTTAGAAAGGTTATTAAGCACTACGTGGTTGTTGCTTTTTCTGTAGAAGAAAAATAGAAAGACGAAATATTTCTTTTACTATTGACAAAATTCGTTTCTTCGAAGAAGTGACGATGATTATTTTATCACTTTGACGAAATGTAAACTCGGAGCATATACCAAGAAACGATTTCGTCACAAACGGAGAAAGTTTTGTGAAATTTGAATATTTATTTTTTTACAGTGTATTTAGAGTTTAATGTCCTAATTCTTCATTTTTCAATTTGAGTCATTTCAGTCATTGAGTTACAACTATTTTTTCTTCCTTATCCTAGTAACTTTAAATTCAACTAAAAATAACTTACGAATACCTAAAATAATGAGATGAATAAAAAATCGGATTAAAAAATTGCACAACTTTTGTTATTATTATGATTGCATATACATTTTGCTTTATTTGGTTGACGTACTGCTTCACTTGATTTGTATGGTTTCGCTTTTCTAGTTCAAAGTTTCTTCAAATATTGCTATATGAAAAAGTTATAGCTTTACGAAAAAAAGTATTTCCAACTTTTTTTAAACTTCCAGCAATATCAAGATATTTGAAAGTAATAAAGCAACATTTAAAGCTATTCACTCACAAATCAAAGAAAAAACTATTCGAATTGGTGTTGCAGCAATATTTATTTGAATAGAAAAAGAATCCCTAAAAGATTTGTGCTCAAAGTAATTTTTATTTTTCCAAACTAAAAGGTTGTTTTAAGAGTAATTTTGTCTTTAAAACTAAATTAAACTGATGGCTGTTTTTATATCTATAATACGATACCCGCAAGCTACTTAGAGTGAGTATCCCGATCTTGATTGGTTGTTCAAACGTGGCATTTGTTTACGTTAGCAAAGGTTTTTTTCATTCTATTTCGAGTAAACCAAATCCGTCTGTCAAGTATCATTTCTCTTAGATGACACATTTTATACTCTTTCGCAGTTTCAATAAAATCACAGTTACAATGAAATGCATAAACAAACAATAAATCTAAGTTACTTAAAAGACGAAGAAGTAAAAGAATTATATTTTAACATATTAGATTTAACAATACGTCGTCGTATTTAATTAACTTCAAGTTCGTTAACATTTTAATTTATGTAGAGAAACTTAACTCATCTATAACACGCCATATTGTTTATGTACCATCAACTGGCGATGAGGTCCTAGGTCACATGTCTGATTATCAGATGTCTGATTATTTTATCTTCCTTCTATGTATTTTGAAAACTTGCAAAAATTTGCTTACTTTAAGTAAAAAAATAATTTCTAACCTTCTTTTTATATATTGTAGAAACTTAAAAAAAATATTTTCCTTTTAATTTAAAAGTAGTAATACTTAACTTTCTTTCGTGAATCGAATTAACAGGCAAAAAACTGTTCCTTAAAATTAAAAATATTTCTTTTAACCTTCCTTTACTAAAAATAATAGTTTTCAACTATTTCTTGACGTGTCGTGTAAACTCGTAAAATTTTCTTCACTTTAATTTAGAAAAAGTAATCCCCCCCCTCCATTTAGTTATAATACAAACCAGTCTTTGTGGGGTCTTTTGTATGCAGTTTATTCACATACTTAAGTTGCTTTAAAAAAACTCAGTAATTCTTTAACTTTAGGAATTTCACTAAGATGATTTTCTTGATTGATGTATACAACAGACAGTTACACTAAGAAAATTATTACCAAGTCTAAATTGTCAGAATTTGGTAAAATTTATCGTGTTTCTGGCTCTGTGGAAACACCAAAAAGCTTGGTAGATTTTACCAAAGTGATTTAGATGATGATCATGAAAAATTATCAATAAAATTAGATTTTATAATCTGTGATAATATTTGTTAATTTTATCATGATACCTCAGAGAATAGCATTAAATAATTTTGTAACTTTTATTAAATGTACAATAGGAACTATAATATTGACAACCACAATTTACCATCAACCATTACCATATAAAGTGAAAAATCACGAAATGAAATTTTTTAAATACCCTGAATTTCGGTTCTATTAACCAGAATTTTTTGACCAGAAATGTCATTGCCATATATCATACAATACGGTAATTTTACGAGATTTTCTTCCCCCATCTCTAGGGGTATTTTTTGTTGCAGGCTGTATTGTGTAAACATTATGTTTACTTGTAATAGTCTGAATTATGGATCTATCACAATTAAAAATCGGATTCATTTTAAAAAAAAACAGAATGTGTGGCCAGACACATAGAAAAAAAAATTATATTAATCTTGGTACAAAAAAGCAAGAAAAATTTAATAGTTAAAACAAAAAAGTTACCTTTAACAGTATAAATATTTCCATTTTAGAACTAAGGTTTTCAAGATCTAATCAAAGTAGCACCAAAATGTAGAATTACGAATAAACTTTTTCAGTCATTGGAATCTGTCAGATTTAATTACTTAATATTCCTTCCTTTTCGTTTCGCCATAGCAATTTGCTTTACACGCTTTGAATTCTATTATGAAACACAATTGTCATAAAAACAATTATTTGAACTAAGCCTATTTTATCACCGTGCATTCAATTGGGAGAATAACAATGTATAAGAACGTGAACAGAAACCATAAATAAATAATTCTAGAAATCATTCTTAATTTATGAACGCAATTAAAATTTTCTACACTAAGAGAATGCTAAATTGAGCATGACAATATTTTTGCCAGTCTATATAATAAATGATTATCTATATTTTCTAAAAATAGAAAATAAATTATATGCTTCTTCTTAAATAACACCCGTGCTCCTTCGGATTAATTCCACTATGTCGTGCCGAACAGAAATTTGAACAGCCTGAAACTCTCTGAGGATTTTGAGATCTTTCATTATATTAAGTATTTGGTGATTATCATTATTCATATCGTTTATTTACCCCCGTTCATTTAAAAGTAACGAATGAGAAAGAGTTCACGCTTTTTCGTGTTTCTTGAAAGTGGAATAGTTGCTATATTACAAACTCGCTTTAGAAAGTAATTATTCACTCCTAGAAGAGTTGAATTTTAATAAAGAAAGTAAAATGTTGACGCTATCTAAACTAATATAAATTTAACACTAAGTCAACAGAATGATTAATTTTGCTTTTTGTTTGATTTTCATTGTAAGGCAAAGGGAATTTTACTTTATTTGTAAAGTTGATGTTGAAATCAAGATAATGGATAGTTATACCCCTGATATAAATTTTGGAGCTCGTTGAATTGTGATATTATTTCATTGTGATATCGTTTAAATATTTATCGTGAATGGATTGTTATACACTTGATATAAATTTTGGATCTCGTTGAATTGTGACATCTTTTAAATTTTCTACAAACAGAGTATGGTGGTGACAAGTTTAAATAATCAAATTGTGACCAATCAAATTCGCAATATGATTTACCGATACCGCGGTTCAGCTTGAAAGGAAACTTAGATCAAGTTTAACCCTAGAAAGACTGAAACTTAGTATATACCTATGTTGCCCAAAAGGAGTCAAAATGACTGCATTGTGAAAGAATGCGTAAAGAAATTTGTTTAAAATGAATTTCAAATATTTTTTTTTATATTATTAACAGTTATGCAACAATTTATTAGCAAATATTAACAATAAAAAATTATATGTTGTACGATAAGTGACAAAATTCTAAGAAATTGCGTCATTGTATACATCATTGTTTTTCTAATTGAAATTAAAAAGCAGTCAAATTGATTTTCTTGGGCAATCTAGTGTTAAGTAATCAAATTGCAAGGTATCAAATTTGCAATTTGATTTCTCCTTACTGAGGTTCAATTAAAAAGGAAATTTAGTTTAAATTAACTCTTTGTTATGGTGGCTGCAAATATGTTCGATGATGTGGTTGAATGCTGTTTTCGGATTTTTTTTCAAAATGTATCAAGTTTTTCAATCCTAAAAGTTTGCTGTTTTTTAAAATGTCACATTATCTTTCATGAAATTCTTCGTGATTCGATAAAATTTAATTAGGAGTAGAATATAAAATTATTCTAATACAAATTATTACAACTAATGAAACTTATAATAAATTTCTGTGATAAAATAATTACAAAAAATTATAAAATTATACTAATAAAATAGAAACAGAACACCTAAATGAATTTTGATCTAGTGATGGGAATATCACTTACAAAAATGCACACTTACGCTAAGTAATATTCTGGTAAAATTACCGCATTTGTATGCTAATAATATTTCTGGTAAAGAAATCATAATTATTGTAATAAAAACCAAAATATAAGGTATTTGTTGTTGTTGTTGTTATTAATTTGCGTCGCACTAGAGCTGCACAATGGGCTATTGGCGACGGTCTGGGAAACATCTCTGAGGATGTTCCGAAGATATGCCATCACAATTTTCATCCTCTTTGGCAGCCCGACGACCTTCACGCGAAGTCGAGCACTTTACGGTATAACAGTTTAACGAGGACCATTACCGCACACCCTCGGTCCCTACGCAGACTGATCCAAGTGGTCACCCACCCACACACTGACTGCAGCCAGGGATGCTTGACTTCGGTGATCTGCTGGGAACCGTGTCTTAACGATCAATCCGCTGCGGGACTTACGGTATTTAAACCCTTCGTTTGGTAATTTTTAGTTTATATGGTACCGGTTTATCGGAAGCTCTTGTTTTCAAAATTGTGGTTTAAAATCCGAAACCTTAAAAAAAGTATGTTTATTCAGATAAAGTAAATTTTTGTTGCCGATTTCGAAACTTCCTTTGTTCATGTAAAATTCATTTTCATTAAAATTAGCTTTTCGATTCTTAAGAATGTATTTTAGGTGTCTCATTTCTTAATTAACTGTAATTAACGCTTAGGTACAGTCCTTAGCTAAATCCTTTTTTCATTTCTTTGGAACTTTTTTGCTGTATCATTCGCTTCAATTTCTCTTTTTTTCTCCGAGATTCCATTTGGTTTACTAAAAATTTAATTTCGGATTTCACGTTATCGAGGTCTTTGAAGCTAGTAAGTAAAAATTTGATCATGTGTTCAAAAAATGATAAAATGCTCACTTTTTCCCGTGCATAATGAATATATTCTAAAAACATAACTGTGCTATGCATTACTATATTTGTTTTTAAAGGGAATATTGCAATGCGATAGCTGCATTTTGCATATCTCAAGTAATTTTAATTATACCATGCCGTGAAACTTTTAGAAATTATTCACCTAATAAATTATGTATTTTCAGAATTATTTTTAGAACAATTTTGTTAAATTGACCAATAGATCAAATGTCACTTAAGTGCTCATAATTTAATCAATAGGTCGTGTAAGTGTTTACAATTCGATCAATAGATCAAAGGCTATTCAAATTTTCACAATTTCATCAACAGATAAAACGTCACGCAAATGCTCACAATTTGACCAATGGATCAAAGGTAATGCAAATATTCACAATCATTTCAATAGATCAAATACTATTCAAATATTCCGAATTTCATCAATAGTTCAAGCGTTATTCAAATGCTCACGATTTGATCAATAGATCAAATGTTATGTCAATGCTCTCAATTCAATTAATAGATCAAATGTTCACAATCCTTTTAACAGATCAAAAGCTATTCAAATATTCACAATTTGATTAATAGATCAAATGTGAAAAAAAATTGATCAATTGCTCTTAATTCGATCAATCAACCAATGGTTACGCAAATACTCACAATTCAATAAATAGATCATAGGTTTTGTTGTTTTTTTATTGTTACGCACAGTTAATTGTAATTTATAATTAAACTAAGCACAGTTAGAAATTCATCAGGCGTTGCGAAATTTTTTTTTAAAGACTAAATATTTTTTTTTGCTGAATCATTCATTTCAATTTTATACAAACTTTTTTCTTCTAAAAAGTTTACACTGTATGCAAAAAAATATTTTTCATATTTTTAGAGTCATTTTTATTTAACCGTGAAGCGAGAAAGCGTTCTAAAGTATACCAAAAAATATAAATTATGAAAAAGCCAAACTCAATTTACTTGAGACGTGCAAACTAAACTATAACATGTTTGGAGCTAGTATACCATATAAGCAACACTCTTAGATGAGAGTTACCATATAAGTTCCTTAAACTACTCCAAAGTTACCATGACTCCTCTATATGTTAGAGATGATGATCCAGATTTCATTCAAAGAAGAGCGATTTGTGGAAATTGATAGTCCCTATTGCTGGAAAAAGAAGACTCGGTATTTCGTAATGAAGCTAACATTTTATGTCTGAGTGCTCTTCGAATTGGTTAAAAGATATTTTACCTGTGTAATATGCCTCGTAAACGTAATGAACAGAGTTAACGGTTTTTGAGTTTCTCCGAAGTTCGTGTCTGCGATATTTGATTTCATCATGTGATTAATATAAATTGAAAGTTGTTGAATTTGAATATAAAGTTATTAATTTATCTGTTGGATTATTTATAAAATGCCCGAGGAATGCAACTTATATTTTCTTCAATAATAAATATGTTTATATTAGTGCTACGTGTTATGTTGGGGTATATGATGGATTAGTATTTATAATTTCTACAAAGTGTTAAAAATCGTACTAGAAAAAGTTTAAAAATAAATAGTTTTATTAAAAATTAAATGGTTTTTAATAAAAATTATTAAATAGTTTCAAATTTTTTCTTATTATTTTAAAAACAATACAGTATATAATTATGCTGGTCTAGACACAATCTTCTATTGAAATATTCAATGATCATTTTGTATCAGAATAACTGAAATTCATGATGCGTGTTATTTCCTCCTTTAATCCTTTCAGAGGCCATGGTAGGGTAAACCAACCAGTGAAGGAACACTACCCAGTGAAGGAACATTTCATATATATTGATTAAAAATAAGAATTTGAAAGTTTTTCTTTAGATTGATTGGTAACAATAGCTTACTGCCAAACAATAGGAAGTCATCTAGCAATGTTTTAGATTACCTGGTCAAATAGACTTCTCTGGAAAAATTTTTGAATTTGCTATTATCTCTGCAACACCTTGTTTCTTTGAAAAAATAATAATGTGAGTGTTTGTATTTATATGTTTGAAGTGGAATTAATTGCATGTAATAGTTATATTTTTCTCACTGTGAAAAAGAGAATTCAAAAATATAGTTATTGAAGTTACGTTTTATTTTTTTAAGCATCATGGCATAATAAAGTACTGAGATAAGGGGGTGTTTATTCACTGGATCACCGAACGATGAAAAACCAGTGAAGGAACAAGTGTTCCTTTACTGTTTTTTTTCTAAGTTAATGAAAATAAAGATGAACTTTAATTCTCTTGTACCTTTAATGATGTTCCACATCAAAAGTATGTTAAAAATGCGAAAAACAACTTCTAACCAGTAAGGAAATGTTCCTTTTTCTGGGCATAGATTTCCTAGTGAAAGAACAGTATGTGTTAATATGTTGACACTTCAATTTTCAATTCATGATTACAAAAAAAAGTTAACATTTTCCAAGTATTTATATGCTATAATTTCAAGAATAGGCTTGTTTTTAAATATTTGATTGGCTAAATTCATAAAGAGCATTAAAAAATAACCAAAATTAATTGTTTCTTTACTGGGAGTTCATTCACTGGTAAGAGCTGCTCTTTCACTTGGTCTTCTTACTACTTGTTATTTGAACTTTAAAACAATATTATGTAAGTTAGGGGATATTCTTGAAAGACTATTGGTTCTAAAAAAATTAATTTTGGTTTAATTATAAGATTTTCTTTACAATTAAGCAGCTTTCCATGCGCATTATTTGTCTGAAAAATTGTACTTCAAAGTGAGAAAAACAAGTAGATAATAATAATAATAATAACAACACATTTCTTAAATTCTAACATTTCGTAACTATTCGTAACATTTCGTAACTATTCGCAGCACTCCGTAACTATTCGCAACATTTCGTAACTATTCGTAACATTTCGTAACTATTCGTAACATTTCGTAACTATTCGTAACATTTCGTAATTATTCGTAACACTTCGTAACTATTCGTAACATTTCGTAACTATTCATAACATTTCGTAATTATTCGTAACACTTCGTAACTATTCGTAACATTTCGTAACTATTCATAACATTTCGTAATTACTCTAAAACAGTCGTTTTGGAATAGTTTTAAATTTTCGGTTTTAAATGTCTGTGAGTGAAAAGCCTAAATCGAATTGAATACTTTCTGGTGAAAAAAAATTTACAACAATATGCAGCATATATTGCTCAAACTTCGAAAATCCATTTTATTAAATTTAAGTAAAATTACAAATTATAGTAAAATTATACTAAGTAAAATTATAAATTATAAAAATTAATACATTTTAATTCTTGATGCTCCTTTAATTGAAGCCAACCGATTAATAAGCAAAATTAAACTCAATTTCAAAGTAAATATTCAAGTCAAGTATTGAAATTGAACCACTATGTGTCTGCACGGTGATAAAGAAACTTATGACTTATATATATGTACATATTTGTTACTCATCCAAAATGTATTTTGTTCGTATTAAATATACACAAAAGCTTTCAGATCAATAACCTGAATAAGCAACCACGCATTTCCCTAAATATGCAAATTTCTTCCTTCGTGGTAGCTCTAGATGCATTCAGCCTCAATTATCATGCTATTAATACCGAAGTGGTCCACTATCAGGCATTACTTAAATTACCGAATATTTGTACTATAATTATCAGCGGCAGCGAAAATTAATGTATGCGTATTTAGAATGCATTTTTAAAATTTTGTTGAATATATTCCTAAATCAGTGTCAATTTCAAAGTAAGAGGCCATGATATATTGAACTAATTCTCAATAAATCTATATGTACAGTAGTAACTTACTAAGAGCTTTTAAATTTATTTAAAATTGTGATTTGATTTGCTCTTCTCCTAGTATAATCATTATTGTATACTTATGCCTCATACTTTTACTTTGGATTTTTAAACAGTAAATTCTGTTTTTAGTTTTAAAATTTTTATTTTTTAAATAAAAATTATTTGATGTATTAGTCTATAGAGTTATTATTGTATGAAGAGAGTTCTACAGAGTTATTATGTAATGTATTAGCCTATAGAGTTATTAGATGTATTAGTCTATAGAGTAGACTATTTACGTTTTCAATTTTATAATCTTGACTTTACTTACTGAGCTGCAAGAAAATTAGTTCAGTAACAGACAAGCAGTTACCAGAAGCTCAAAGTTCAAAAACTATTTACATAAAAAGGAATCTACAATTCTGGTAAAATTACCGTACTGTAATAATATTTTTAGTAAAAAAAAACAACGTAATCCTGGTAAATAAAACTAAAATTTAGCGAATTTAAACCATTCATTAGATAATTTTTCTGGTCATATGGTAACGGTTTACCGTAATTTACAGTTTTCAAAATTATAGTTCTTACTACACTCTAAGACATTCCGGATTAAATCACGGTAAATAATACTGGTACTCAGGTTGCCGGTACTTTTAACTTAAAATCTATTTTTACCGGAAAATGCTAAACCTGTTACGGAGCAAAGAATCTGATATACCGTAATTTTTACAATAATTACTACCGAAAGATCAATGAATCACTCTAATCAAATTAAAGTTATTGTAAAAATTATCGTGTAACATTTGGCGGCAAGCATGAATTTCACGACGAAAGTAGATATTACAGTAAAGATGGATTTTACGGTTGATGGACCCAAAGTGCCGGTACTTTGTACGGTAATTTAATTCACAATCCAGTGTACCATACATTTATTAAAAAATTTAAAACTAGAAAAAGAGCTAAGTAAATGGTTTTATATGTCACGGAATAATAATGTCTAATGATATCACGCTAATATGTCAAGCTATCATCATAATGATATTACCAAATTTTACCGCATTTACCAAATTTTATCACGAATTATAAAACTATATTTTATTTCCAATTTTTCCAAAATCATTACCAAAGAGCTCCAGTAAAAATTACCTATCATTTTGATGTTTTCATAGAGACACGATACGCGATACAATGTACGATATTCTGATAGTTTTGATCATAATTCTTTTCTCAGTGTAGGTTGAATAGTTTTTAGGACTTGGTTAGTGAAGTTTCATGCAAGACAATTCAAAGTTCGAATAAAAAAATGGATTCTACATCCTGTAAAAAATTGCTTCAATTTGCTTCAGTCGGTAATTTTGTATTGGATATCTGAAAGTGACGTCATCCTTGGTAAATCGTGGCATTAACCAATCAAGTTCGGCACACACGTCTGACGTCGCTTACAATTATCCAATCAAATCTAATTTAAATCACTTGATTAGGCATAATCATTTCACTTCTTCTCGAGTTTGCAAGCATTTTAAATTGAAACGGGAAAACGTGCAATCAGGTTAATGAAAAATATAAATTTGTATCTCAAAAAGGCTTTTTTTTTGGTTCATATAAACTAAGCAAATTTGAACGTAATTATGTGCTGAAATGCTCCAAATCTTTCATTATTATGTGTGCAGAATTAAAAACAAGTTTTAAACAAGTTGTCGATATTTTTTCGAGTTTGAGTGCTTTTTTTATTGTGAAGGAGATGATGTAAAGTAATTAAAAGTTAAAGTTAAATAGGCCTTTGCATTGCATTCAGAATCAGTAATACAAACCTATTAAACCTTTCTTGAATATTATCGATATGAAATATAATAAGGTAGTAAGAATTCTTCTAAATTGCTTGCGACATTTTGTAAGTATTTTAGTTTCGAAACAAAGTTTTTATTTTAACAAACCCATTTAAATGTCTGTTCGATTTTAATAATTTTTATATCTAAAATACTTTGTAAACTTCAACCTTTCAACTTCAAAGTTACTTGGTTCAGTTCTCTATTGAGCTCTTGAGAAATTCGATAGTGGCTTAGTTTCGAGAAGGAAAGCTATGTATTGCTGGCGAATTCATATTTTTCGTTTGCTACGCAGTCATATTTCCCCATTTGCACACACTCGTATGCGTTTTAGTGGAGGCTGGTGTTGCCATTTTAAAATGTTTTTTTCTTTTCCGAAATGCAAAAGGTAGAATCTTGTGAGCTGAAAGTAAAGCAACGAACTTCTTTCTCGAAATTAGACGCATATTTTAGATTTTCTTAAAAAATGTTACGAATCTTACTCGGGATTTTTTTTTATGTGTAATTACACGAAAGTCAGATAATATAATAAATTCAGATTATACTAATAAAACATAATTAGTTAAAGAAAATTAGCAAATTACAGACTTCTACAAAACTCAGATTACATTTATCTCTAAAGGAAAAAATACTTCGCGAAATTAAATGCAATTTTAAATAGATGCATTTGAAAAAATAACATAATTTTTATTCTAACATTAACTGAACGGATAGAAAATTTTAAAACGACTTGGACTATCTATATAATGAAACACAAATAAACAAATTTATATCTATACTTGGAAGTCAACATAAAATTAACTTAATTCGATAAAAGCTTATGACTTACGGGCATTAATAATTTAAATGGGATTTTTTAATTTCATACCAAATAAGATTTAAATGCAAACAGAGAAAACTTTTTTTTACTATTGTAACTGTAGCAAATAGCAAAAAAGAAAATAATGAATTAAAAGTTTGTTCCGCCATAATCTTAGCTCCATATTTCTTGAAACATTAGAATTCCATGCAATTAGTTTTTTTTTAAAAATTAAATTTAAAATCATTTCTTTTATTATATAAATCAACAATGCAGATATTTTTTTCTCTTTTAGCACTTAAATAAAAAAAAATTTAAATTATAATTATTGTCATGATAACGAAGCAAGATTAATTCCTCGGGATAAATATTATTTAACAAAATTTCATAATTTGGAAAATTAAACATACTTAAATCATCAATAAATATGAGAAAAAAAAATTTCAAAATTAAGAGTAATTTTTTTCATAACAATGTAAAAATAAGTTAGCTAGGATGGATGAATTTTATCCTTGTGGTATTCCATCAATTTGAACAAAAATGTGTTTCCCATTGTAAAGATAATTATCAAAAAGACAAAAATTTATTAAAATATCCTAATAATCAAAATCACAGTTGCGGATAGTTTTATAATCATAATAATAACTCAAAATACATCTTTTTTTTAGAAAAGGGGATGCTATTAAAGAGAGCTTGGAATCGAAAGTCGCATTGGAGATAATTTTGTTCTGTTTAGTAAATTCTAAAATAGATTGATTATTAGTGATAATCCAAGTAAAACCTTCTTTAATAATATTGTTAAGAATTTTGTAAGTAGTGAGATAAAATGGTGACAGGCTATTAGGTTAGATTATATTTCGGACTGATTATTAGGTATAGAAATTGTATATTATTAATTTTTTATCTCTTATATAAAGTTAAAATTTCTTAATTATATTATTATTAATTAAATTACAGAACTCAAAATTTTTACTATTATTTAAACCTTTACTTAAAAGTTCAAAATAGAATTTCTTACAGAAGATTGCTTAATTATTGTTAGCTTTATTTATGGGGGTAATTACAAAATATTTTTGTAATTGCCTAATTGATTGACCAATTTTCTAAAAGTTGTTAAACTGTGACTGTAAATTAAATTTTCTTTATTATTAAAAATATAGCTTTTAAAGAATAATAAACAGTCCATTTCCATGCCTAAATGTAAAGAGCATCTATTGTTATTGTTTATCAAGTTATTGAGATCATTATCTTACAGTTTTATTAGTTTATGGTAAATGGGTTCAACTTTTTTCCAAGTTCTGAGTTTTCATTTAAATTCTCAGTAATTATATGTTTATGATGTTTATCAAAAAATTCTAAATTTTTCTCATCTTTACAGTGACATTCATAATCGGATATATTAATTGCTTTTGCTATATTATACAATATTAGTAAATATTATTTTTTTCGGATATAATTTTGTGAGCTGATGAGGAGATTATATATTTTCCTAATTTTAAAAAATTTTTTTTTTCGAATATTAAAATTTTTTACGAAAATTTTTTTATGATTTTCTTCTCACTTGGGAAATCTTCATGTCTTTTTTCTTGTTTTCTTTATACTTTCAACTTATTTTATGAGTTTTATGTACTTGCAGCTTATACTCAGTAAATAAAAATTATTATTATTTTTTCGTTAATCTCTTTACTATTATCCTTTTTAGTGTGTAATTATATATATATATATATATATATATATATATATATATATATATATATATATATATATATATATATATATATATATATATATATATATATATATATATATATATATATGTAATAACAGGGCTCCAACCCTGTTATCAGTGTTGTCTTTAGCTTGAAATAATTGCAGTCATAAGCCATCAGACGTTCTAAACAGGTTTATTTAAATGTTGGCTGGTATTGCTAACAATTCACGTCCCCACTCCTGCAAAGGAGGGGGAGTGGGACGAGACTCCGGACAATTCCGGCAGAGCTTATAGGGATCACATCAAGATGAAAAGGACACGCAAAACAATGCGTTCTTACGTTTTATAGCAACACAGATTTGAAGTAAAAAGGCACATTCGTACATTCCTTGTATCCTTACGCATTAAGGAAAATCATTTCTGCTTCCTTATATGGAATTGAAAAAGGGAACGATTCTAAAAATAACTCTTCCTTTGAAATATAAATCTATTTATATTTCAATGGTATGCTTTCAGCCTTGAATTCCCAAAATAGAATCTCTCTACGCTTATTCTTTAACAAAGACATTTTATGAAAACGAAAGAGATTTAATTCTTTTATTAATACAAAAGTATTTACTTTTTGTATTACATCCCCCCCCAAAAAAATTTTTGGTGAGCCAAAATAAAAAAAAAATTCGAATACTTTTAATTTAAAATTTTTAGGTTGGTACGATTGTTCCTTTTTCCCTACTACAAACAACATCTTTTTAATTATGAGAAGAAGAAAAAACATTATTTGCAATGACAAAAATATGAAAAACATGATTATGAAAATTATCTGTTTAGTCAACTAAACAGAAAGAAAAATTAAACATATTCATAAAACTAATCTACTAAAATTTTCAAAAAAAATTTTTTCACGCAAAAATATTCAACATTTTTATGCAAAACGAACTGGACAACAAGTGTCATTTATTTTGAATTTAATTTCAACATTTGTGGTTTGTGATATTTCTCAAGCTTTGATACATGTACTTTTTCAAAATTTTGTTTACTTAAATTTCTGTTTATTTATTTTGTTTTTGTAATCAGTTTCTTGGTCATTCTTTCTTTTTCCTATTTTTCCTTTTATTTTTTGTTTTTGTTATTGTTACCCTTTACATATTTTTTCGTCGATATTAACCTGATAATGAACGCATCCATTACCTAGATCTATCTTCGAATCATATGAACTTTTTGGACATTCTTTCTTTCTATTTTTTGATGTTTACTTTTACTGAAACATCCTTAACATTCATTTTTTCGATGCTTACTTTTTTGAAACATCATTCTTTTCTTTTTTCGATGTTTAATTTTTTTTTAAACATCTTTTTCACCATTTTTAACCTTAACATTTTGAGAATTCTGCTGTTTAATGTGCAAAGATAAGTTGTCACTTTTAGAATTAGCAGAGATGATCAGTCTCTTACCAAATAGAATAACAACTGGCCCGACACAATCAATAAACAAACAAAAATCCCTGCAAGTCTACAACCCTACTAAGGCATATGGTAAATCAGTATCAAGTGTAAAAAACTTAACTGATTAAACAATTTCGCCTATCGTAATAAGGGAGTCTCACAAATTTTATTAAGTGTTAACTGTCCGTTTGTTTAGGTTTCACTTTTTTTTTTAAAATAGGAATATATAGTTTTGACCAAGTCCGAAAAAGTAAGAGAATTACAAATTTCTTTAAGTTTGTTTGAAAACTCTTCATTTTTAGGTTCAAAAGACAGTTTTGAAAAATTTAATTTTTAATGTGGTTAGATCTTGAAAAATCATTAGAAAACAAAAGTTTAAACAATGACTTAATTTTGTTTGCCGTCACTAATTTAATTGACGTTTGAACCATATACTTTTTTTTCCAAAAAAAAACATTTTAAATGCACTAAAGAACAATATTATATCATAATTTAAAAAAAAATATGAACACTAGAAATGCAATCTAATCATTAATAATATACTATTCCATTATTCAAAATAAAATATTTAGATTACTACTCATATCTAATATTACTAAAATTTTTAATCACAACATTGAGAAAGAAAATGAAAATGAGAGAGAAAAAAAAATATATCTACAGTCAATCCTTTTCATTTGTCACTTTTCTTTTGACTATTACCCTTTAAGGAAAAATAAATAAAAGGTGAAAAACACGAGAGCATTCATATATAGTGAATGCAGAAAAAGTAATATTATTTTTGAAAATATTTTTTTTACGCATAATTGAACGATAATTAACTGTCATAAAGTGGAGTGTTATATTTGATGATTTAGAATGTAAACAATATGAACGCGAATCATCTCTTCATTTCTAAATCATTTAAAAAAACCTCTTTTTGATTGCTCAAGGAATATATTCATTAAAATAGAACATTTCGCGTCTTCAAATACTTCAAAAAAATTTTATATCATCCACAATGTAAAAAATTCCGAACAATTATTGTAAAGGGTACTGGTACCCTAAGTGTAGTATCCGTAAAATCTTTTAAACTGTAAAGTCTATTTTTGCAGTAAAATTCCATTCCGCAATTTTTACAGTAATATATATTTAATAACAGTGATTTTAGGGTAAATGTTATTGTAAGAAGTACGGTATATCAGATTTTTTGCTCCGAAAAATTTTACGTTAAAAAATGTGTTTTAGGACAGAAAATATGGGCACCTTGAGTGCTAGTTCTTTTAATGGCAATATGATCCGGAATTTTTTACAGAGCATGTTTTTTGACATTGATGGTTCCCTTTTGGGGAAAAAATTAAATTATAAAATAAATAATATCATATTGATTTGTGCATAATATGTAATGCAGGTTTGTATTTTATTAAAGAAAACTGATGATATGTGATTTGTGCTTCAGAATTTCTTAGTAAAATAATTGTTCATAAGTTTACTACTTGTCCTTTAGCTTTATTAATGAAAAATAAACAATAATTTTTAAAGGAAACCAAATAGTTTTTCTATAAAATTTTTATTTTGCCCTTTTTGCATTAAAAACTTGTTTTTTTTCAAAATGTGAACAAAACTTAAATTTTGTAAGATGGAATTGAGCGTATTACATAGAATATTTTTTGTTGGTATTAATTACGGTTAAAATAACTTACTTTTACACTGAGAAAAAAAAACAGTATGTTCAAAACCACCAGAATAAGGTAAAATGTGTTCGTATTTCTGGCTCTATGGGAGCACCAAAAAAGCTCAACAATTTTTACCGTAGAGCTTTCATAATGATTTTAGTAAAATTAATAAAATATGGTTTTATATTATGTGATAAAATTTGGTAACTGTGGTAAAATATGGTAATTTTATCATGATATCTCAGAGCATGATATAAAAACCAATTATTCGGTTAAATTTAGAATTGAAAATTTTTTTTACTAAATGTGTGGTAATAAGAACTATAATTTTGAAAATCTGAATTTCCAATAGCATATGAACGGAAAATAAATAATTTAAGTATCCTATATTTTGGTTTTATTAACCAGAATTAAGTTTTATTTTGTTTTTACTAGAAAAGCCATTAGCATACGGTAACTTTGCCGGAATTTTTCATCTGTGCGTTATCTCTATCTGTGCTTTAATTTTGCTCCCGCAGTTTTGGCGCTGTTGTTAAGAATGCGTAAATAAATAAAACCTTAACTTATAAATTTTATCCAGGGTTCAAATAACTTAATTTGAATACTGAATATAACCATGGTATAGCTTTAAGAAGTTATGGTTATTTTGGAATGTTTTTAATATCTAATCCAAATATTCGGTACATCTCCATTATCAGTAATCCAGATCGCAAAGAGATTCACAGGTATAAAATCAAAGGAAATCGTAATTCATACGAATAAAAGTATTGCACGATAAGTGCAATGAAAATACCTAAAATTCTTCGGAAATTCAAAATATTTTGCAGCTTTGGAATGTCAGGTAAATATCTCCAAATGGGTTGAAATGGAAACAAGAGCTTGAATTATTTGATTCAAAGAAAGAGAATCGTGAAGGCTTCTTAAAATATACTTTGTTCGATAAATGGATACATTTCTAGAAAAGTGATTTGTTTTATTTTCTCTATTTCTAACACCCTTGCCACTTCCTTTGAAGAAAAAGGTATTTTCCTTCCAGAGAAAGGCATTAGAGGGCTGTGAAATATATATTGATAAGTTGAGTTATCTTATTGAATTCTCTAGAACATTGAGATGGAATATATTTCATTATGTTTCGTTATATTCATATATATTTCATTTCTCAAATGTCGCGTGACTTACTAGATATCTTTAGGTTATTTTTAATTACAGTGAATAATGGTACTATGCTAAATATAAAATAAATTATCCATTGAAACTGAAGCGGTACTTGATTAAGAACTTTATTAGCTTCAAAAGTATATAAACTAAAAATAACAATCAACATGGTTCAAGAGCTCAAAAACGGGATCTCATTTTTAAAACTCTCCAGACTTGAATGAAAAGAGACAGAAAAGGGATTTTAAATAAAAATTTAAATATGCCAACGAAAAATAGAAAAATATTCTTTCGTTGGCAACTTTACGTTTTTACTTAAAATAGCTTTAAATGAGCATAAACTGCTGAATAGTTGACGGAAAGCTTCTCGATTCTCTTGGCTTCACTTTGCGCAAAGTAAACGATAGCATAACTTCACTGCTGGCTAAGATTTTCTTTCATCAGAGCATTATTACGGAAATTAATGTTCCTTGAGTTCAATTTCTTTGCCACTTCCTTTGACCCTGAGAAAAGAGACACATCTTATTCACGAATGGCAAGTCTTCAAAATGGGTGTAATATGTCGACTGTAATTCTCTATTTACATATTTTTAAAACGAAAGAAGTGTTTAATCCAGTAATGATACTATTAAAAACTTTGTGATAAATTTAAATAATTTAAACACGTTTTTGCAATCGAAGACATTTTATTCTTGTGCAGAAAATATGCTGTTTCAAAACATTGTTTATTTTTAAATGGAGTGCATAGAAAATTCACTCAAGATTTAAATATTTGAAATATTTGCGTAACTAAATGTGGACTGATATAACAATAATAAAACTGGGTTATTAAATAAGGGGTTCCACATGAAAGAACTATATATGTCTTCATCATTGAGAGTAATATTTTTAGCACTTCCTAGATCGTGTAATTTTCTCTTTTTGAGATTAGTATTGGCAACCTAAATTTAAAGCCGCAGGACTTTTTAGTGTAGTTTCTCTTAAGCTTAAATTTTAAATAAGCAAGCTCATGAACACCCCTGCTTTGATGATAAATTTGGCCACTTTACTGACAAAATAAAGCTATATTTATATAAAATGATCATTAAAAATTTTAACAGGAGAAGGCTCTTGTGTTACTAAACTTGTGGAGAGAAATTAACCTGATGTGATATTTTCTATATAATACTAAACTGTATACTTTATATTTTATTTATAACCGTTGTTTAACAGTTTCGAATTTGAATTTACAACTCCTAATGTTTCAACACCGAAGCCTTGTAATATTGAATCCAATCTAGGAGACAAGGGTACTTCTGGATCGAGTATTTGGGAAAATCTGCCACTCGCATTTGCGTTACTCGCTGCTGAACTCGCATTTGCGTTACATGGAGAGAAAGACCACTAAAACCTCCCATATTTAGCCTGACGAAAGGGGACTCTTACCTATGATCCGTCTACCACTGAGGATACTTTAGGTCAGCACTCTGGTCGGTGCAAGCCGGATGCGGAATTCATATCGATCATCCATCGCTGGGATTCGAACCCGGTTCACCTCAATGGAAGGCGAACGCTCTCTCCCCTGAGCCACCACGCCTCGGCATACTTAATGAAAAAAATTTTAATTCTTAATTAAGAAGTTGCATTTTTCAAAAAAAAAAAAAAAAAAACGAATTGAATCAATCAGTACATGATTTTCTGTTATGATCGCCCTTGAGCAATGGTCGAAAAGAAGGTATAAGCTACGCAGGTATCACAAACTAATATTTAACTGAGAAAGAAGAAAAATAATTTCACTCTTTTTGGGCGAAAAGGTCATACGTTAAAAAAAAGCATGGCCGAATCCCCCATCATATGATAAAATTTACTCTTTCCTTCTCAGTGGGAACTCCAAAAAGATCGGTGATTTTTACCGAATTGCTTTGGTAATGATTGGATAAAATTAACAATAAAATATAGTTTTATAATAAGTAATAAAATTTGCTAAATGTGGCAAAATTTCGCAATTTCATCTTGATATCTTGGAGACAGGCATAAATACTTTTTATGTTATATTTATTTTCCATGTTTGTATTTTTTACTAAATTTGTAGTAACAAGATTATAACTTTGAAAACCAGATTTTTCCGATAATTCCTTGCCTTATAAACCGAAAAATAATAAAATTTTTCCGAACGGAAAAATATCGGTTTTAATACTGCTTAATTTGGTTTTATGAACTAGTACTATGATTTTTCCCCACCATAAATGTCAGTATCATACAGTATGGTTGTTTTATAAGAGTTTTTTATTCTTCGTGTAGGGAATAAAATTATTTTAAAGATGTTGATTACTGATTTTAAAAGTTACTCTTAGCAAAAAAAAAAAAAAAAAAAAAAAGTAGCTCTTTTTAGTCCTTTTTGAAAAAATAATCTAGCTTTTTTAAAATTTTGATAGCATTGTTTTTACGATTTCAATAATGATTGATCAGAGCTTAAAAATATTTTTGTTTCTTATACTTTAATATTTAGTTGCGATCCTAAATCTACAGGTGTTTTTAAAGATTATAAAAACACACATAAAGATGATCATTATGGAAAAGCCCTAAATAAGCAAGCTTTTGCTTGTTATTTGATGTCTAAGTTTAATAATTTATTAATTTAAAAAAATAAAACATTTCATAGGACCTTATGGAGGAAGTAACTTATAGTCAATTTTGCGTGGGTAGTTTCTGTGCTGTTGCTAAGAATAGGTAAATGAATTAAAGTAGAACTTCTATGTTTTGTATTCAAATCAAATAAGTTGTTTAGAATTCAGAATATAATCAAGGTACAGCTTAAAGGAGTTATGGTTAATTTCGAATGTTTCAAACATGTAATTCAAATATTCGGTACATCTCCATTGTCAGTTATCCAGATTGCAAAGAGATTCATAGGTATGAAATCAAAGGAATTCATAATTCATACGACTAAAAGTGCGCCACGGTAAGTGCATTGAAAATATCTAAAATTCTTTGGAAATTCGAAATATTTTGCAGCTTTGTCGCAAAGAGGAATGTCAGGTAAGTATTTCCAAATGGGTTGATATGGAAACAAGCACTTGAAATATTTGATTCGAAGAAAGAGAAACGTAAAGGCTTCTTAAAATATACTTTGTTCGATAAATGGATACATTTCTAGAAAAGGCGATTTGTTTTATTTCCCCTATTTCTAACACCCTTTATTCTTACTTTGAAGAAAAAGGGATTTTACCGTGCAGAGAAGGGCATTGAAGTTCCACGAAATATATATTGAGGAGTTGAGTTATCTTATTGAATTCTTTAGAACTCTGAGATGGAATACTGCTTTTTACATACATATTTCATTTCTTAAGCATCGTGTGACTTACTAAATATTCTAAGGCGGTTTGTAATTGCAGTAAATAATAGTACCATGTGTTAAAAACTTTGTAATCAATTTAAGTAATAGATTTTGTAATAGAACAAATTTTAATATCGTGCAGATAATATGCTGTTTTTCATTTTATGTATCAAGACATTGTTTATTTTTAATAAGGGAGTAAGAGAATTCAGTTAAGATTAAAATTTGACAATTTGTGCAGTTAAATGTTGACAAACATAAGAATAATAAGACAGGGTTATTAAAGAAGGTATTCTACACGAAAGAGATAAATGGTTTCATTCTTGGGAGTAATATATTTTAACATTGTTTATTTTTTGGTCGTGTGATTTTTCCTTTTTTGAGAACAGTATTGCTTACCCAGATTTAAAGCCGTAGGTCTCATTGTTTAGTTTTTTAAAGCATAAATCTAAAATGAATAGGCTCATAAACTTCCATGCCTTGAAAGAGGAAATTGATCACTTCACAATTGAGCTACATTTATTCAAAATGGTCATTTTATTTTATTTTATAACTGGCGTTAAACACCTCATCCAATTCTAAGTTTGTGCCTATTCATGTTCAACACTGTAGTGTTGTAATTTTGAACTCAACCCAGAAGACAAGGGAACTCCTGGATCAATTATTGGAACAAACTAGCCTATTTGTGTTACATGGCGAGGTAATCTGCAAAAACTTCCCATAGTTAGCCCGTTGTCATGAAAATTCTAACTCTTCATCCGTATACCACTGATGATATTTTACACGTCAACACTGTGGTCGATGTGAGACGAGAACAGAATTCGCATAGGAAGAATCGAACCAGGCACTTCATAAGGAGGCAAGCTCTCTGTCCTCTGAGCCACCACAGCTCGCAGAGAGGTCATATTTTTATTTTTATTCTATTTTATTTTATTTTATTTCATAGCCGTCATTTAAATTCTGATTCACATTTTGATTTTAGGACCGTTAATGTTCAACTCCGTAACCTTGTAATTTTGAACCCAATCCAGAAGACAAGAGAGCCCCTGGATCAATTCCCCCAGTGGTATTGTTTTGTTATGGGAACTTGGAAGACTTCATGACCCCCAACAGATTTAACGTGCTCTAGTAACCATTTAATACATGGGGATTCGTCGGTCGACTGGATTCAAATTACGGTTCTCACGAACGCGAATCCAACACCCGACCAACCAGGCTATCCCGGCCCACAAAGGGGTCATTTTATTTTATTTTATAACAGTCTAACATAAGCTTTTTGAGTTTACGACAATTAATACTCAATTCCGTAGCCTTGTAAATTTGAACCCAATCTAGAAGACACGGAAACTCCTGGATCAAGCATTGGGAGAAATTTGCCTTCGTGGAGGATTTTTTTATCGAACTAACTTGCATTTGCGTTACATGGAAAAGCACGAATGTTTTACACGGTTAGCCTGACCACAAGGGAACTCTAACCCATGATCTGCCTACCACTGAGGATATTTTACATCAGCAATATAGGCTGTGCAGGCAAATGTCATTGTATTGTGCCTAAAAGCTTGTGAAGAGAAATTAGCCTGATATGTTATTCCCTATGTAATCCTGCTCTGAGTACTTTATAAAACAAAATTTAAATTTTTAAGTAAGGAATTGTATTTTTAGATGAAATGATTAAATCAAATAAAAATCTTACATGAATTTTCGGTCACTCAGTACATGATTTTCCGTTATGGTTGTCTTTTAGGATTTAGCTAAAAAATGAATTGTAAATAATACACACATCACGAACTAATATTTAACTGAAAAGAATAAAAATAAAAAGACTAAAAAGGATCAATGTTCACTAAGAAAAATGTAAGGTAAAAACTATGATATTTATGGTAAGGTCTCTGAAAATGTAGGGAAAAAATTATAAGCTAAAAATTTACAGTATGTCTGGCTCTATGGGTTGCACTAAAAAGATCAGTAATTTTTACCGAAGTGCTTTGGCAATGATTTTGGTGAAATTAACAGTGAAATATGGTTTTAGATTATATAATAAAAATTGGTAAATGTAAAATTAGAAAAATTTTATCGTGATACCTTAGAGAATGGTATAAAAACTATTTAAATGGTTATTTTTTAGTTTTTTAGTTTTTACTATATGTGTGGTAATAAGAACTATAGTTCTGAAACCGAGAATTTTCGGTAAACCCTTACCACATTGAGTGGGAAAATTACTCATTAATTGGTTTAAATATCATATATTTTGGTTTTATTAACCAGAATTGTCTTTCGTTAATCAGAAATGTCATTACCATAGAGTATGGTAATTTCAATAGCACTAGAAATCGTTTGCTTATGTAGCGAATAAGATAGCTTTGAAGATGATTATAAGAAGATTGATCTTAAAAGTTGCTCATAGCAGAAAAAGAAAGCATTCCAGTCCCTTTTGAAAAAATAAACAATATATTTTTTAGGATTTTAATACCTTCTTTCCTTGTAACGAATTCAATAATGATTAATCAGAGTTTAAAAATGTATTTTTTCTTGCATTTAACTGTTAAATTGCCATTTAAAATCAGTAAGTGTTATGTTTGATAATAAAAACACACATAACAAAGGTGATCGCTATGGAAAAAAGTTGAATAAATAATAAATAAATAATTTTAATACCTTCTTTCCTTTTAATGAATTCAATAATAATTAATCAAAGTTTAAAAATATTTTTCTTCTAGAGTTTAAATATTAAATTACCATTCAAAATCAGTAAGTGTTATGTTGGATATTAAAAACACACATAATAAAGGTGATTGCTATGGAAAAAACTTGAATTAAAAGGCTTTTGCTTGTTATTTGAATTTACTAATTTATTAATTTAGGAAATAAAATATTTTAAAAAGCATGTAACTCAGAGAAAAAGTGACATATAGTCACTTCGTCTACAGGATATATCAGGATGTTCTCTTTAGGATGTTCTGCAGGATATTTTTCTATAGCCTATTAAGTAATTATGGTAAATAATAAAAGCATAATATAAAAAAATTAAGTACATTTTGATATTAAAATATTATTTTTTCTTACTTTAAGTATAATTGCTAGTATACATTTATATACTAATACATAATATAAAAAGATATCAAATATTATACAAAATCTCTTTTGGAAAAATAAATATTTTACACTTTTTGCTTGCTGATACATTATTTTTAAATAGAAAAAAAGCTATATTTAACATTTTTGGAAAGTGGGACAATATTCAGAAATCATATATATGAAGCATTCCTTTTTAATGGAAACACTTTGAATGATTCTACAATTTATTACCAAAATTTTAAAAGTAACATTCTCATTTGGCACTAGCTAAAAGTACCTCATTTCCGTTTTCCATATCCAGGAGGACATCGAAAGCATTTTAATGACAATACTAGTTTGACTGGAAAGCATTTGTTGCTGCTTACACTATTTTAATTACACAATAACAGCAGAACTTTGAATTGATACCTCTCTTTATTGCTAGTTCTAAAATTTTAACAATAAACGAAGTTCTGCATTGAAAATACTTTTCTCAGGAATACTTTCTCCAGAATATAATGTTACTAAGATTTTAATGGACTTCCTATTTTAATATATTTTGAGTTTTGTAATGATTTTGGAAAAAATAAATAAATAGTATATAGTCATTTAGAATCTAAGATTATTTAAGCGACTGTGAAGTTTAAAACCTTATAATTTCTTGTGCTTCGAAAGAATTTTTGAACATTTTGTTGGCAGGCATTAAATACCTGTTATACAATATTATTTTGCTTTAATGATATAAGTTTTGTAATTATAAGGACTATTTATAAAATATACATTTTCCATTTAAATGCTCCCGGTATTAAAATTTCACTGTTAAGATTCAATAAGTAAAAATAATTTTACTATATTTGTGAATGTAATCAAACATATTTTTAAATAATTTGCTAAACAATATTGCAGAAGGGAATACTTGATATTCGCTGAATTTAATAAATTCAGAAAAAAAATTATTTTATGTTGTAAAATTATTATAAGTTCTTATCTTAAATTATAATACATCAATGCTAACAAAATATTGCTTTTTTTAAATTTAAAGAAGCAAATGCTGATAAATTTGAGTTAAACAGCTACAATAATAACGTAAACATTTATAACTTGTTATACCATGAAGTGGAGTTGTAAATAATTCTACTATGTTCGTAATATTTCTGATGAATTTTTGTTGAAAAATTACGAATAAATATACTCATATCTTAAACAATAATTAATAATGTAACTAATTTTATGTAATATATTAATAATAATATAACTAACTCTATGTAATATACTAATAATAGCATTAAATTCTCTTATATTTATTTGTAAAGAAATAAAATGTGGTGATAAAAATTTCTGCCACTAAGAAGAACATTTAAATTTCAATTTTATGGAACCATTTTCACAACAGTTTGTAACTACCTGTTATTTTAAAAGTTTTCAACAACTTGTGCTTTCTAATCTTTTGTTTTTAATTTTGAATGCTCGACAACTTTCGATTATTATAAAGAAGATTTGGTGAATAGCTTCTGTTAGATCTTTTTAAGTTACGATTACTATTTTCTAAATAGTAAACATGCAACTCAATAAATTACTCTATTCAATCAGTGCAATAATAGGTAAACAAAAGATGCCTAATATGCTACACTGTTATTCAAGAAAAAAGAGATGGTTCTATTATATTAAAAATATTCTTAAACGAGTGAAGGTTGCGTGAAGAAAACAGGGAGAAGACGGAAGCCTTCTATTGCCAGTAATATTGGCAAGAACGGCATTTATTTTATTTTATAAGCTGCGTAAAACATCCGACCCAATTCTGAGTTTACCACTATCGATGTTTAATCGACGTTATCGATGGCCACTATCGATGTTTATCGATCTTAGTTTTGTAATTTTCAGCCCAAACCATAATGCAAAGTAACTTCTAAATAAGTATTGGAGCAAACTGGCCTTCGTGGAGGACTTTTTGATGGAACTAATCCGTATTGGTGTTACAAGGAGAGGAAAACACCGAAAAACTCCACTCCATAAATAAAACTCATCATGACTTCAGCTCGATAGCAAGGAATCATGATTGGAATTTGAAGAATTTCTTTAGTTTTTTGAGTTTATATGTTTGATATTGAAGTATCTTATGAAGTAGTGGATTCTTAACTTCCACTCCTGTTCTACAACGGGCTGCAGTAGAAATTCCTTACTTTTACATTTGTTATCGAAGTGTATTGCTTTTAGCCAAATGCTAGTGAATACTTTGTTACGTTTTGTACCATTCGTTTCTATTAGAAAATTGTCTATGTATAACAGTGCTGTTTAAAATTATAGCAATTATTGCTTGTACTTGTTTAATATGTTTTGATTCTATATTCCATGTTAGAAGACTTTTCGTAAGGTTTATCAGGCGTGTCAAAAAATTTTCTCTTTTATTTATTTATTTGTTTTTCAATTTTGACTAATTCGTAATGGTTTAAAATGCGAAAAAAAATCGGATTATCTTGAATAACTTTTGATTTAATGATAAGATCTTCACGTGTTTGGACTGAATCTGAATGGTTCTAGGGGATAATCTCAACTATGCTAATAATTAGTAATAGGTGATATTTTTAGTTACAGAATCAGACATAAAAGCGTACTTGGGTAAAACCTTGGGTAAAAACTTTTTTATTCGCTTAAAATTTTCTCGTGATAGGACGAAATGCCCAAAAAACAAAATAATTCATTGAGCTTAATAATTTTGCTCAAAAACTTAAATTAACAATAAGGAGCCCAAACTTTGAACCGCTTTCTTAATCAAACAATGGAAACCATATTTCCTTCATTGCGGCTATTATTTTGGAAAGTCAGAAAACTAAATTTATCTCAAAATAGCATGTTTATTCAGAGAAAGTAAGTTTTCGTATCTGATTTCTCAACTTAATCGTCAGAATAATTAATTAGTATATTTGATATTAACCACTCGAACTACTAAAATTGAGTAAAAGAACGTGAAGATGGAATGAAAAGTTATTTAGGGAGAACATTATTTCTTCTTCTTTGCGCCCTGGTACATTAGATATAATAATATTGAGCATCTTAATAATTTTTGTGGTCCAATCTAAATTTTAGAAAGGATCTTATTAATTTTATTAGGAAACTTTAACCTAATTGTGGCTTTTCTGATGAACTACCTACTGTTTTCTATGAGTTTTGGAATAAAACAATTTCATAGGGAAGCATTTCATATCACGTTTTTAAGAAATTATGTTTTGAATTCTTTTGAAAAACCTATTTCCTGCAGCCTGAAATATTATAAGTGTGTAGCACTTCGTGTGTTTACTGTAAATAAAAGAAGAGCGTCTGATCGAGCGCATTTTTTCCAGGCTCATAAATTATTCAACAAATAAAGATATTTGTTTACATCACGTCTGCGATACTCTTAAGTATTCCTTGTAGACTGAAAGCGCTTGTGAAAAAGTAAAAATGTAAAAACAAATTTTTATTTTTAAAATAGAATCTAGACATGCCATAAGAAAGTGCCCGTATCAATAGCGATTTGTAAGAAACGTTAAATAAATTGGATGTTTAAAGTGTCCCAAATTTACAGTATTCATCAAGAAAATTAATAAAAAGACAATTGCTAACAAAATCGTTTTCTTTATACATCAAAATTAATAAAAAGACAATTGCTAACAAAAATCGTTTTCTTTATACATTAAAATAATTTAATACTCCAAATTAACTTTTGGAAAATCATTATGAAGTACAGAAATAGCAGAGAAAGGTGAGTAACCACTATTATTAACGTACATTTTTGGAATCCTTGAAAATAAGAGCCAAATATACAGGGTGATTCATAAAAGATGGGCAAAATTTTAGGAAATGATAGTACACACCCAAGCAAATATTTTTTATCAAGGAATGCATGGTCGAAAACAAAACACAAAGGATCTGGAACATTTAGAAAGTTGTTTCATGCAAACAAGAAAGCTCCATTCCTGTTGCGAGTTACCGCACTGCGAGTTATTATTTGCATGTTATGGGAAGAAGAGCCTTTAGCTAGGTGGTCCTTTAGCTTGGCCACCGCGATCGCCAGATCTTTCATGTCTCGATTTCCTTCTGTGGGGGCAGCTGAAGGCTCTTATGTATAAGACTCCCATTGAATCTGCAGAAGAACTTGTCTCCAAGCTTTCGGCCGCTGCAGGGGAAGTTCGAGATTTGCCTGGTGTGGTTCAGAATGTTTGCCAATCTTTTCTTTGCTGCGTTGTACTGCGTGCTTAACCGCTGTCAGCCACTGTTTTGAATGCTTATTGTAATCATATTCCATTAAATTTTCTTTTATAATTTAACTTCATAGTTCTTTGTGTGTTTTTACCTCATATAAAAACATAACTTTCGACTCCCTCAAACAGTTTTGGGTTTTGTTTTCAACCATGCATTCTTTGATAAAAATTGTTTGTTTGGGTGTGTACTATCTCTTAATAAAATTTTGCCCATCTCTTATGAATCACCCTGTATATGCATATTAAGTACTGTTAATTAATATTTTGGTATTAGGTTTATTTTTTGAATTAACTGAAGCTAAATAGTTGGAGTGAGATTAAACCATTAGAATCAGTTTACCCTTATGAAACTAAAATATATTTCTAAAAATAAAATTTTTTTATTTTATACTTTTAGTTTTTTATTCAATCGGATTTTTCAAATTCAACCCTGATAATAATTCATTAGGTTTTAACTAAATTTTTTTAAGTATTTTAATTTATTTACATGCCTTATTTATCACTATTTTCAACAAGATTTATAGAAGTATGCATTAAGGTGGTTGTTTTTGATAGATTGTAGATAGTGGAGATTAAAGCAATATCTTTCTCATTTGCAACTTCTATTAAAAAAAAAAAAGGATTAATTTCTTCGCAATAAATTTATTATTGATACAAGTTTTCATTAAAATACAGAAAACATTACATATAGCATTATTGATGCTTGTTTACCAATTTATAATTAATCCTTATTACTACTGGTATCTTTAATAAGCTATAGTAGATTAATTTAGGCTTTATTATTATTATTATTCTTTTTTATGGCAGTCACTCGGGTCTATTTCCCATTGACCTCAAAAATGCCAGAATAGATATTCTCTTATCGTTATCCAGAGGAGTAGCGTGGCCCACGTCATACAACAACAAACCCGTTTATGGGGCAAGTTACATCCATGTCTACGGGGGGATTCGAACCCACAACCACTGGCCCCGTAGTTCAGCACAGTAGCCACTAGACCAGTGATCGGCTGATTAATTGACGCACAGTAAATTATTTGATGTGCAAAAAATTATTTTCCTAAAAATTAATTATTATTACCAGAAAAATAAAAGTAAATGTATTCAAAAATTTGAATACAAATTAAAATATTTAAAATTTGCAGTAGTTTAAAAAATTTAAGTATCATTAATTCTACTTTTAAAAAAAATTTTTAAAATTATAATATTTAATTTGCAACCCAAAAACATGAACTAAAATATCAAACGATAAAAATATTAACAAACACATTTTTTTAAATTTATTTTAAACTTCAGTTAATTTTTATTGATTTTAAACATAATTCAAGTTAGAGTGTTCGTGGGGGAGTATTTTATTTTTCCAAAAAATAAAGATGTTTTTATTACATTGATTAAATAGTCTTAAAACATAAGTTGCATGAAAAGCAAGCCTAGCTAATGTTACTTAAATAATCACGCGATATTTGACGCAAGTTTAAAAGTTTCATAAACTTGGCAAATAAAAAGATAGAAAATACTTTAAAATTAAGAGTAAACTGCAGCTGTTGCATGTTTTGAAAAGATTATTTTTTTTACCTTTTTAAGATGCGGATTTTAGTTGTCGGTTTATCTTTCATTTTTATAACTTATTTATGAAAGAGTAGAGAAATTTTCTTACGCCTTAAAATGCATAACTAATATCCTTATACGTTTATTAACTGGATTGTAGAACTTTTGCCAAAGTAAATAAAATAAATTAAATATGATTTTTTAAAATTTCATCTGCATGAAATATGTATAAAATAGGTACAACGCAAATACTTTTTTTAAAAAAAACTGAAAATAAAATAATATTAAACAATAATTTTTTATGATAATTTGTTCTAGTTTATTTAATAAACTAATTACTTTTCCTTAGTAAGTTTGCTTAGTTTAAGTTAACTGTCTCTTAGTTTTATTTTGAAAACAAAACATTTCTTAATGTATTTAATGTGAAAAATATAGAAGTTTAAGTCTTACTACTTTTTTTATTGTTATAAATTTTTAATTATAATAAATATTTTAAGACTAAATCGTCTGATTTCTATTGCTTAATTTGTTTGTAAAAATTTCGTGCATTATTTAAAATACTTGAAACTTTTAACATGCATAACTAATTATGCATAATGTTATATTGTTTTTTATTGCCTGCTACCTTTATTGCACAGTTTTATGTGTGTTTTATGGCTTCGTATGGTAATTTCATTGCTATATGTCACGCAAATTTATTTCTAAAAAACAGACACCCAATCGCTTATATCTATGCGTTGATATTTAGATTTGAAAATAAGTGTTAGATAGAATGCATTTTTGAATAAAAACGTTCATTTTACTCAAGTCACAAAGTTTATAGACATATAGCATGCATTATTATAATATGTTATATGCTGTCTCTCAAGAAAATGAAATCGAAAACCTATAAATTTGAATTTTTGTAGATACTTTGAAGAGATATTTAAATAAAATAAACATTGAAACGAAACGTTCTATAGTGTTTAAATTTGATAACATTATATATAACTTTATTGTTATTTCTTCCTGCATAAAATTCACCCATTGAAGATTAAATTACTACTTTGGGGACTACCTACACAATTTGAATGATTGCCTAAATGTAGGAAATGTATTATACATTAGCAATAGATAAAGGATTTTACAAAAAGTCTAAGATATTTGTTTTACTTTTTAAAGCATATAAATGTATATTTCTCTAAAATTACTATTTAAATCCTTTAATAACATCTCCGAAATTTTTTATCAAATTGCAAAAATATTTAAGATGCATTATCAGAAAACTAAAAGATATTACAGATAAAAGATATTGAAGATAAAAGATATTAAAGATAAAAGATATTAAAGATGAAAGATATTAAAGATAAAAATATTAAAGATAAAAGATATTAAAGATAAAAGATATTAAAGATAAAAGATATTGAAGATAAAAGACATTAAAGATAAAAGATATTAAAGATAAAAGATATTAAAGATGAAAGATATTAAAGATGAAAGATATTAAAGATAAAAGATATTAAAGATGAAAGATATTAAGGATAAAAGATATTAAAGATAAAAGATATTAAAGATGAAAGATATTAAAGATAAAAGATATTAAGGATAAAAGATATTAAAGATAAAAGATATTAAAGATAAAAGATATTAAAGATAAAAAATATTAAAATATTAAAGATGCTTATGTATCTCATTTGTCCTTTTTTTTATTAGAGATTAGGTAAATAGGGTTAAGGTAGAATCGGGGCCCTTTTTGCTCGGCGATAATCTTTATTCAGTTTTGCCGAAACCCCTTTTTTGCACGATATTCCTTGCCATCAATGACGTCGCCTTCGTGTTACCGAAAGTTTTGTTTATCGTTATGTGATTGACTCTCAATTTAATTTCATATGTATTGGTTTATATTCAAATTTCTAAACATAGGAAGGGTCCTCAATTGTGAACTATTACCATGATATTACAGGGGAAATATTAATAACCAAACAATAAAGGATATATTGATTAATTTTCTCCTGCTTAGCTATGTCAAGTTCCTAACTTAAGAATTAAATATTTTAACCTTATACTTCAAAGCAGTGTAAATTTTTTAACAACTTTTATCTTTGTGATAATTTTGCGTCGCATACGTTAGATAAAGTCTAGTTCATACAATAAAAGTTCTATCCGACTGTGTTTAGACAAATTTGAATATATGAACATTATGCTGCCGATTGACTCTTTCAAATTCTACTAATAGGGTTTCCTACGGCCTTATAAAGGTTGTATAGTAAAGTAACACGATTGCTTAAAATGACTGTAAATAAAATCAAAATGAAATATAACTGTACCAAAAGAACTAAATCATTCGTTAAATAAATAATTCTAAGAAACTGAAGCGGTAATATATAATAACTTGATTAAAAACTTCGTTCGCTTCAAAAACATACAAATTGCAAGGCTGGCCAGACGTACAAGTCAGACAAATCTTGAAAATGGGTGCCTGCTTTTGAGCGTGTGAAATATCCCAACTGTTATTTCCAATTTGTATGTATTTAAAGCGATTGAAGTTTTTTTTCTATCAAGTAATATACTATTTGTTTTTTGAGAGTATGAGTGATGCGAAATAATTGTTCCGTCGAAGTTGTAATTGGATTATCATGCTTGCGATGCAAAATTTAACAAAACGTGCTTTGTATTTGTTTAATATTTTTAATAAAACTTTTCTGTGAGATGATTTATGCTCATAGAGAAAGAAAAAACCCCTTTTTGGCCTCAAGTGATATAGCACATTACGTTGCAGTCATTAACAACATCTTTCGAATTTCCAGAGTTGTAGTCGTTAATCAATATCTTCCAAACTGAAAGAGAATTTTGTTCTTTACTTTATCAGTGAAACAATGTTTCATATTGTCGTATTCAAAATTATTGATTTTCTTTACCTGTTTTAAGACTGAGATAATATAATAAAGTATAAAAAAAGTTTTGTTTGAAAGATATTTATGTTAAACGAAGATCAATGTGAAGATGAAAGTGTAAAATCATGTCAGGAACATGAAAAAATGAATTATGAAAAAGTAATAAATCAAAATGTTTTTGAAACAAATTATCGATCAGCTTTTTCGCGTTTAAGAGGTTTCAGTGAAAAAGATATTGCATGAATAGGAAATTTGTTTTCTCTTTTTAATCATTATTTTTACATTTTATTTGAATATTTAATTTAATAAAAAGTTTGAGTGAAAATGTGTTTCTCAACACTATTTCACTGATTGTAAAAAAAGGAAATATTTAGCTATTGTAACAAAATTCTAATATAACATATGATTGAAGAATTTTTCTTCGCATTAATATCAGACTAAACAGCTTTTTACAAAATTTCATCGATAATTAGAGTTTGTATTTCAACTAATGAAGTTAGCTAATCCAATATATCTTAATTAAACTCGTTATGCAAAATTACTTTTCTAGGAAATAAATTTAAATTCTTCAAAATGTTTTCAAGCAAAAAATGAACATGGTGTTTAATCGCATTACTTCTGCACTGTAAAAAAATTCCGTATTAAATTACGGTGCAAATCATCGGAATTTTAGGTGAATCATCCTTTTGTTCCGTGACATGTTCCACGAAAATTGGATTTTACGGTAAAAAGTACTTAATAATTACAGGTAATTTTACAGTAATTAAGGTAATTTTACGGTAAAAAGTTCCATAATTCCATAAACCTTTAAAATTGGATTTTAAGATAAAAATTACGGTACATAAGATTTTTTTTGTTCCGTAATATGTTCCTGCAAAATTAGATTTCGCTGTAAAAAGTACAATATATTGAATTTTTTTGTTTCTTGACATGTTTCGGTAGTTCTTACAGTGTAGGTACGTGTAATAAATAAAATTTTTATTTCCTAATTTTTTTTCTAAGTTACTCAAAACATTATGATGCTTTTGTATGCGCTAGAAATGATAAATCATTTCCTGAAAAAACAGTTGTAAACATGACCAGGGCTAATGATTCTTTCATAAAAACTTATTTTGTGGTAAGTTATTTTCTTTAAATTGGTTATACATGATTGTATGTTATACCAATTACATGCTGTGTACATAATTTATTACATCTTTGTAATCAGTTAAATGCCAAATAGTTTGAAACAATATTGTATTTAGCAGTTAGGCTTGTGGAAAAGTATTTTTTCTTACATTTTAAGTAGTTGTTAATCGACATATTGCGTGAATGAAAATAATGCATTTGAGGCGGTGTTTTATCCAAATAAATTATACATTTATTTTTCTCGCTTTATAAGTTTTAATGCTCAGAAAAGAAATTCCAAACAAGTATGAAATAAAGAGAAACACTTTTTACTTCTGCGCAAAAACTAAGTGCTAATTAAATATATCGATACATATGTTGGACGATTTTTTGTAAAATATCTTTAGGTGCTTTTTTCAATTTTCTTTTTTAAATAATAGCAGTGTTTCTTGTTTTACTTTGTTTTATTTACTTTTACATAAAAATGGATTCTTTTAAAATAAGACAATGGTTTTATTGAATAAGAACCTCTTACATGATGGCAAAAAACCATTAAAGCAGAAAACAGTATTTATCATTTTAAATATAGAGTTTAAAATAACACTTTGAAGCATATAAACTCACATTTATCAACAATATTTAAACTATTGCATGGATAACAATCTATATATATATTTCTCTTACACGGCGACAAAAAAAGCCTCATTGCAACTCCCCGAATGGCAACGCTAGAAAATCGACCAATGATTGCCGCTAAAAATGTCACATGCCAAATCTAGATGAGGTGGCTCAACATATATCGCTTTTAAAAACGGAAACTGAAATAACCAGAGAGAGCATTGTCACCAAATGTGATCTCTTCCGAAATTCACCCTATCAGCTGCAGCAATCTCATACTATTAAGCTAGGCAGAAGTGTCTAGTCTTTGTCGATAGATCTCTATTTTAGTATTTTGTCGAAAGCGCTTTTTTTCACGAATTTATATATTACGAATTTATTTGACGATTTTTGATTTATGCTTTCGATATTTGATTATGAAATTTCATCTTAAGATTTTATACTATAGCACATTTGTAATAGGTTTAACGAATTACATGTCATTTATTTGAATTCAAATTTATTTTAATGACTTAGTATTTACTAAAAAGATGTAATTTTTTTTCTTTAAAAAAAGTTGTTATATGGATTTGAATGATCGTTTCACATTCTTAGAATTTTGTGCATTTGCAATGTACCCAAGTTAGTAGCGAGTGAAGTGAGCTTGATTGGCGAAGCAAACCATATAGGATTGCGTAGCAATTTTCGGGGGTTGGCAAGCGTTAGCGAGCAGGGAGTGCAGCCCACTAGTACAAACTATTGCATGAGTAACAATATACATAGTATGGCATAAGAAACAGTAGGCAAACTTTTGCCTGAATTATAGTATGTTTAATATTGCATGAGTAATACTATGCATACTACTGCTTAAGCAATAATATACAAACTAATGATTTAAAACTATATGTAAATTCTAAATTCATGTATCGACAAAATATAGAAATTTTATGTGAGCCTTGCTTCGCTATTAAAATTCATATAATTTAGAAGATTTATAATTCATGGATACTTTTGAGATATTTTTAAAGTTGGAAGGTGATATTAATTGTTTTTGTTGAAGACTAATTATCTTACAAACAAACAAAATATAATTTTTATAAGTGGAACAAATAATTGATTGTGAAATTTTTTTTCAATATTTGACTAAAACTTAATATAAAAGCCAAAAGTTAGTGAACTTCTTTCCTTATCGCAACTCACTGGCTCCTTGAAAATTTCTGAACAAAAGTAATTTTAATTTTTAAATTTGTTGCTGTAATTAAATGCTCAGAATGTTTTTTTTCCAAAATCTACAAAATCAACCAGCATCCCTTCGAGCGTACGCTAGATATTTGTGTCACTGAACTTCCAGTTGAAATGACTTCCCCTTAATTATGTGTTCTGTGTTGGCATAAGGAGCAATTTTACTTAAACGGCTCGCATTTCCCTCTTTATTTCCTTGCCAAAAAATGAAAGGAAAGAAATTTTCTTCCATTAGAGAGAACTTTTTTTTGAATGTAGAAAACTTGGGGAAACCATTTATTTCTTGATTAACTGAAATATGAGTGCTTTTTTAATTTTTGGATAACTTAAGCAGAGTTTAAGATAAATTACCTAAGTGTAACCAGATGAACACTAAATTGCCACGATTTCTCCGGAGGACACTTCATTATTTTAAGCAATTGGTGCCTATCTTCTTTCACATCATTTGATTCTATACTCTTCCCGTAACTCAAATGTTATAAATGATATTTTCAAAAACGTTTTTTTTAAGAACTTTAATTTAGACAATGATTATAATTATAATATCTGAAGAAAGTCGTTTCTAGTCATTTTTTAATTGCCTTTTCGAAAAAAATCTATTTTGAACTAAACTATTTTTAACGTTAGTTATTATTATGAATTCAATTCGCCGTGTTTTTCAGTAAACAAAAGGTTTCAGGAGAGGTTTTGTGTTTCTCACTCAAAATTTAACACATTAGTAACATAGTTTGTCAATTCCAAATCAGCTCTCGGAGAAAAAAATGGTAGCAAATTTCAATACCTTTGTGATAAATACATTTCTGGCAAAAAAACAAAACATACAATATAATTATGGTAAATAACCCAATATATGCGATATTTGAACCTTTCGTTTTGAAATTATCTTTCATTCATTATGGCAACGGTTTAGTGAAAATTCAGGTTTTCAAAAATATTATTCTTATTGCCACACATTTAGTAAAAATAAAAAACTAAAAAATAAATTTAACCAAATCAATGGTTTTTATGAAATGCTCTAAAGTATCACGGTAAAAAAATATCCAAAATTTTCATCTGAACTGTCATTGATTTTCAATTTATTTATTATTTTTAAGCTTTTAATGACTATGATTTTCAGCTAATAGAATAGTGATAATTTATTTTCCCTACTATGATTTATTTAAAATAGCGGTTTCATAAAATGATTTATTAAATGGTTCATCAAATGATTTATAGGAGTTAGATAACTGTTTATTATTTAATATTCTATTGATTTCTTTTTCAAGCTAAAAAACGTAAAGCATCAGACCATGTGGGCAATTGATATTGCATAAATCTAACTAACTATTTTCTGTAATTATAGCTTTAATATTTTTCAAAAATGAAGCATAAAAGTTCAAAACTTGATAATTTTTCAAAACCGATGTGCATGATCCTCACAAAAGAAAGTCTATTACACAGTTATAAAAAGTTACATTTTGAAGAAAAGAAAGTAAACACAGAATAAAAGTAAATAGTTTGTAAAAAAAAGTGCATTTTTTAAATTGATATTCTGAATACATCCTATCCCTATCCCCCGGAACAAAAATAAATGGTAAAAATGTAAAGTAGATATGGGAATTACAAATTCACTTTTGGATATGATATATGATTGAAGATAACTAGTTTGCTTTCGTAGTTTGCTGAACAATTTATTTTTTTACCGTCTTCAAACAACTGGTAGTTCAAGTCTAAGGAAACGTGATTGATGAAACTAATATAAATGATCTTTGTTTTAGCTCTTTTTTTTTAGTTTTTAATCATTTATAATGTATGGTTTATTTGAAGAAAAGCGATCAACTTGTGAAACTGTTTTGAAGATTTTATTTTTGTTTAAAATGAAATGCTTATTTATGGATACCTATAATAGATACTAGAATAATAATAATAAAAAAAGTAAAATATGTGAAATTGACTATCTAAACTTTGTTTTATCTTAAACGTTCCTGTAACCTTTGTATAGTTAAAACAAACTATTTGATTTTTTTTTATAAAAACTTGGAACAAAGCTAGTCTTGTAGAAAAAATGTGGATCTATTACTTATCAAATGCAAATGTTGAAAAAACAAAATCTCGAAAGGGCAATTTATTTTGTTACGCCGGTTAAGTTTGAAATTTAGCATTCTTTAGAATACTTTGGCATTTAAATGCCAAAAAATGGCAAAGTATAAAATAATTAAATGTTTTTCCTATTGCCTAAACATAATAAAGAATTTTAAATGTTAAACAAGAATGAAGTATGATTATTTAATACTTTTAATTAGTACGATTCTGATTTATTAGTATAAAGCATTTAAAAAAATTTCTGAAAAAAATGATTAAATATCAACTTATTTAACTGTTATACTACCATATTCGAACAAAATGTCAAATTCTTAATTCTTTTTACCACGTATGATTTGCTTTCAATACTAAATTACCTGATTTAATTTTTTCTCCATTTATAAGGCTATAGAGTAGTTTTAATACGATATGACGTTGCCTTCAATACGAGTTAATTAGCAAACGTTTAGCAAACGTTTCATAAACGTGTAAATTACCAAGGAATAATTAAAAAAAAATTATTATTAGAACCAACAAAATTTTTAAAATGCAATTCATTATTTAGAAAAGATTTTATTGTTTTAACAGTTTAGGACATACAAACATAATGCTGACGATACAACTTCTTACAATACAAAATATTAATGTAAAATACCATACCCATGTATATAAATCTTTTAAATCTTACTTTTTTTGCATAAAATTAATTAAAAATATTTTTTGACTTAAAACTTAAAGCATTAAAATATTAATCCCATTTAAGAGAATGCTCCTTTAATCAGTTAATGACGTAACTAAATTAAACTTAAAGCTTTAGTGGGTGAAATGCCAAAAAAAAAAAAAAATCGAAAACGTTTCATTATAAAAACCACAAAAACTGTACCTGAACACAATTGAGTTACAAAAATGATTTACTTAATTTATTTAGCGATTCAAAATCTACTTAAAATCATTAAATAAATCACCATATATTCATCATTATAAACTCTACTGTTATCAAAGCTCGATTATTGTAATTTTTGAATTTAAAATTATAATGTCTTAAATTATTAATTCCAGGTGTGGGTATGTTCTTTAATCATATGTTAGCGTCATAAGATACCTTCTTCAATACTGTCTTTGAATTTATTTTAGATTTATTTAACTTATTCAAAATTTATAATATATAAGCGTGCTTAGTGTATAGCAAATAAATTGAAAATATTTAAATCTTTTCAATTGTTCGTAACTTTTCCTAACATTCTGCAGAAAAGTTGTGTTTTTCTTTATTCAAGAAACATCATTTTAATAAATGATTAACCATTACCGATGAAGACTTCTGGTGATATTAAGATAATTTATTATATGTCATTACTATTTATCGTCACGAAAATAGGGCATATGGTTGTGTGATAAAAATAGTTAAAGGGAATTGTCCAGCATGAAATAGAAAAACTTTTTTTTGAAATAATCACGAATGAAAATTTCTTTGCTGATACATGCTTTACTTTAATGGCTGCCTTTTATTTAATTAAATAAATATTTTTTTAAAATAATGTGAGTTTCAATTAATCATCGAATGTTGAATCATAATATTGGTATATTGGATCCTAAGATTATGAAGAAATTTACTGCAATCTTTTAAACTTTAAATATTAAGTACAATTTTTTATTCATTTTAATAAAAATAACTAAAAAATGCCTGAAAGTAAATGAAAATCATCACACATTATTATTTTTACTTAATATAATTTTCATAATATGTTTTACTAATTTATTTCACATTATTATTATAATTTTTTTTTACAGTTTGGAACTTACATTAAGGCATAATTACATTATGCAAAATTTTAGAAATTAAGATTACTGTAAATTTAGATTTCCTCTACTCTTAGTTTTATAAAAATATTTTACTTATGCTCATACTACTATTTTTCACAAAGTTATAGCTTTTTTTGTACAAGATGATAACAGTGGCTAGACTAATGATTCTAAGACTTTAAATGCGTTTATCTCAAAATCAGATTTTTTCAAAATTTACACAACCTTAAACACGACTTCTCATGTGGTTTTTAAAATAATTATCTAAAACTTTTCATGCGTGCTTAAGATTATAGCATAAGTTTCGAACCACAGACTAAGAGAAAAGAGTAGAATTTTATTTTTGATGCATGTTTTTTCGCAAAGATAAGTACCGAAATTTTTAAAAATTTGCTTTTTTAAATGCATTGATCCTTAACTCAGTAATATATGCTCTTGATCAAAACATAGTTGATAACCTTCTAAATAAATCCTCAAAAGGGTTTTTATTTCGAGAGATAGAATTTTTTTTACGTAGATTAGCGTAAATGCAAAAAAAAAACTAAAAAGAAATGTTTTATTTTCATGGAAAAATGGTCAGATAAAAAGAAAATAATGCACTTAATAAAACAAATAAACTAGTTTTCTCATAATTTGTATTAACATTTGAAAATATAGCTGTAGAAACTTGTCGCACACCTTAAACAATTGTACAAATCGACGAAAAGTTAACAATGGAGTCACCATTAAAAAAAAGTATGCGTTTGATAATTACACTCTTCTTCTTAATCTGTTCTTTTAATGGTAGATATACAATCAAAGGGAGATTATTTACAAAGCCAAAATATCTTGTTACACAAAACTGCTTCGCTAAGTCATATTGTGTATTCGTACCACAACAAATAATATAATTTCTTTCGCTAAAATAAACCAATAGAGCATCGATAACAAAAAATCACAAAAAAATTGTATTCCATCGAGCAAAACATGAAAATTTAGAAATAATACATGAAGCATGAAAACAGTGAATAAATATAAGACACCTAAAATAAATAAAATATTTAAGTTACAATTTTAAAATGTCTGAATAAAATTTCTGCATCTTTCTAATAAATGTCAGTGTTGTTTACGTGCAGTCGTTTACTCTGGAATTTTTGGCAGTTTTTCCTTATTATTTTTTATCATGCATATTCGAAGTAATACAAATTTTTTCAGCTTTTTTAGAGCGTGTTTCAACTGAAAGAATGAATTCCACTTAATTTTTTGCGCATTAAGTTTGGTACCGTTAAAAAACAACAACAGACGAAACGAACTTAAAATATTCTTTGCAATAAAAAATTAAAAAAAAAGAATTCAGGCAATTATTTCGAGGATTTAAAAATAAATCATAATTTTTTGAGTTCTAAAAGTTTCCAAACTAGTCAGAAACGTGCTTGTAAATATTTTCTAAAACTCGGTTTAATTTACGAATGACAAAATCATCATTCTCGTCAGTTTTTCACAGTTTAAATATTATCTGTTATGCTTAGTTGTTTAGTTTGGTTGTAGAAACATCAATGATATTTAAAACTTCTGTTGCAAGTTTTTTGAGGCAAATTTTTTTATTTATTAGAATTTCTAATCATTATGAAAGTTATGATTTTAAAATTTCGACTCACAAACTTAATCTTGAAAACGGTAAGATTTTACCCAGAAATCTTATAAATTCCATTGTTAATTAAATATTAAATATAAATAATATTAAATAATATTAGCAAATAATTGGCATTATTTTTTAAATATCTTTTAATAGTGTGATTGATAGAAATAATTTTTTTTGATTGATATTGACATACTGTGTCAATAAAACCTTTTTAAATGAGGTTTGAATTTACAAATTTGGATACCTGTTTCTTTTAAGCACATAATTCAGGGAATAGAGCATTCGCCTTCCAATGTGAATCCTGGTTCGAATCCCGGCGATGGCTGGTAGATACGAATTGCGCATCCGGCTTGCATCGACCACAGGGTTGACGTAAAATATCGTCATTGATAGACGAATCATGGATTAGGGTCCCCTTGTCATTTGTCTAACCGTGGAAGGTTCTCGTGGTTTACCTTTCCATGTCACGCAAATGCAGGTTAGTTCCACCAAAAAGTCCACCACGAAGGCAAATTTCTCCCAATACTTGATCCATAAGTTCCCCTGTCTTCTCCATTGGATTCAAAATTACAAGGGTGCGGATTTGAACATTAGCAGTCGTAAACCCAACAATTGGGTCGGCTTTTCAACGACGGTCATAAAATATAAAATAAAACATCCTTTATCTGAAGTGCTTTGACGTATGTATTATTAGGCAGAGTATAACTAAAACTACTGCGGTCTACTATTTGTTTCAACGCGAGAGCTTCTCTAAATTTAAAAAACTCATTATGAAAATCCCTTTTAGTATCTTCGTTTAGTATCTTCGTTCTATTCATAATTAACAAATATATCCATTTTCTTTAAATAGTTGAGACGATTGCTTCGGGGTAACATTTCTCTGGCATTTTGCTTGAAAGATTTAAGATATTATGAAAATGACATGAAAACATTCGACGTTTTTGAAGACTCTAAGTACCATAAGTAGCATTAAAGTAATATATTAATTTTGTTAGTAATTTAAGTAAATTTGCAAGACATTGAAAGGCGAGACAAGTCCTTTTTAATGAGTTTAATTTTTATTTTCAGTTTTTGACCGAATACTTATACTCAATAAAGGTTATGATTTTAGAAAAAAAATTATGAACTTAAGAAGATTAATTTTATATCCTGGATAACGAAATATTATAATAAATCTAAACAATTAAAAATTAGAATAAGAAAAAAATAATTATCAAATTAATAGGATATTAAGTTATTTTCTATGGAACGTTTCATATGTTTTTTTTTAAAGATACTAAAAATTAATTAAATTAGAAACCAAAAATTAGACATTGATTGTTCTTTAAGTAAGACTATTGGCTTATTATTTAATTGTTTTTAATTGATTTCTTTTATTGAAATAAGGATAACTTATTCCTTAAATATTTATTGACTTATTATTTGAATTTCATTCTGAATAATGCCTGTGGCAAAACGTTATCGGTAATCTATTGTTGCTTTTGGATTTCTTTAGGGTATACAAAGTCATGAACCTAAATTAATCTTCCCAGTTTATAACAACAGAATTATCTAAATTTAAGTGCTATGCAATTTTCGAATTCAATCTATTTAACTTTTATTATGATTTTAGAAACGTATTTTCGCACATTTCGTTAGTTATTATTCAATATACACGGTTAAGGGTTCTGAAAATTTAGAGAATTGAACTCTTACTTTAATTTAGAGTGTGAATTAGAATTTTGAATTTGTGGTGGTCATGTCCACACTGTAAGATAAGCTGATCAAAATTGAGTAAAAATGTATCAAAATTGCTCAAACACAAATAATCGAATTTGAAAATCCCATGTATTTAAAAAGAAAACAGCATATACTTATTTGTGAGCAAAATGCGTAGTCTCAAAAGAAATGTGGAGGGAGGAACGTGTGAGAAAGATGTTTATTAGTAGCCGGCAGGAATCGAACCAAGGCTCTCCGTGTTCGTAGTAGGATGCTCTAAAAACCATAGTTGTACATTCCAGTACGGGGAGAGCTTTATATATTCCATAAACTTAAAAGCTTTTTAGATTGAACAAAATAAGTAAAATGTGAAATTAAAATAAATTACCGATATCTTGTCTAAGCTATTTGGACCATATTTTCCTTATAGCAATCTTTGTATCATTGACATTGGAATTTAGTATGTCATAACGTGTCATTGTCACTATTTAAAGCTTTCAGACTCTCCCTGGACTATATATATATATATATATATATATATATATATATATATATATATATATGTGTGTGTGTGTGTGTAATATAAAATATATAGTACACAAATACAGAAACCGAAATAATCCGTTATTTTCTTACCGAAAGTTGTTTTGAACGTAAAGTCGCTGAAACAAGATTTAAGAAACAGAGAAAAAAAATAAGGTGAATAGAAAGGAGAAAATATTACGTTAAGTTATTTACATAGGAAAAAATTGCCGTTCTTGAAGCTGCAGTTTTTATTGTGTTTAAGGGAAGATAAATCACATTTCACGTATAAAAAAGCTAGAGAAGGTATATTTTCTCTTGAGAGAGAAAAAACAAAACAGTTTAACCGCCAATGCGCATATACAAAATCTTTTTAGTAAAATTGGTTTTATTTTGGTAGAAATATATTAAATTCAGCTTCAATTTAAGGTTATGAAAAATGCTTTTTCAAATATAATGTATCAATTCTCAAATACAACCCAAGTTTAGATCGGGGTTGAAATAATAGAATTAAGAAACTAAAATACGTTTTAAAGAATATTTGGGAACTGTTATGTTTAAACAAATGTCATTAAAAATTGTTAAGCAAAAATATAAAAATTGCATTACTGTAATTTAATTCTGCTCTTCTTTTTTCTCAAAATGACTAGTCTGGTGTAAAGGACTTAAACTAATATTTCAAACTAGTAAATTGAGTTAAAAATGTTTAGTTTTCTTTCTAAGACAAAAGTTATTAAAACCAACACTCTTTTTTTACTCCACGCAATTATTGCACTACTTTTATGAGTCTAACTGAGAAAAAGTGTTGTTAAAACTACCAGGATAGGGTGAAATTTGCCATATTTCCGGCTTTGTTTCTAGCTCATCAAATCACATTGGTAATGATTTAGGTTAAATTAGAAATAAAATATTGTTTTGTGGTAAAATTTAGTAAATTTGGCGAAATTTGCTAATTTCATCATACCTTTGAGTATTAATTAAAAATCATTTATTTGGTTAAAATTGCTCTTCAGTTTTGCAGTTTTTACTAAATGTGTAATAATAAGAACTATAATTTCGAAAACCAGAATTTTCTGAAAGCCGTTATCATATGACTAGAAAAATTACCAACTGAATTATTTAAATACCATATATTTTGGCTTATTAACCAAAATTATGTTTTTTTTTGTAGAAATTTCTCTACCATACACTACAGTAATTTTATAAGCATTTGTTTCTCTATGTAGATACTGTAACTTTGGAAAAACTTTTTAAATATTTACAAATTAACCAACAAACGTTTTTTTATTTTCATAACAATGCTGCTTTTTTTATACCTAAAATTCATGAATAACTGTAACAAGCTCAAAACATTTATATAAATAGCATATTTTTCGCTTAATTGTGTTATTTAATATAGTGATACAGCATTCGAAACAAAAGCTTTCAGGAGACTGTTTACTTACCAATTCTACCAACAACTTCGTCATATTTGCAGTGCATTCAGTAAAACAGGACCGTTTTTCGAGTGTTGGAGAAGTTTGTCTACCACTTACATGCTTACCGTGCAGTAGAAAGAATGGGAATATTGGTCATTTATAACCTATGTCAAATAAAGAAACTTCAACTCTCTTTTGGTCTGTAGATTCTTAATATACAATTTATAATGCACGATATGCAAATGAACTAAATTAGGTCCATCTTTATTGAATATTGTTCATTAGTGTCATCGCATTGCCCTGTTAAAAATTATTGCAATACAATAATTTTTTTAAATGAATTAAGAAAATGAGAAAATAATCCTTTTATTCCTCGAATACCTGGAGATCCAAGGAGTCCAAAGAATCCATGCTTTCTAATGGGGGTTCAAGGCGGAAAAACAATGCCAAATACATTTTCAAAGAAAAATCAGTTTATTATTAATAAATACTGAATATATATTATCAATCTTTATCCTGGTAACCTTGTACTGTCTTATTTTTACTTTATAATCGTCATTGAACAGCCGACCCAATAATAAGTTGACGACCACCAATGTTCAACTCTGTAACCATGTAATTCAGAACCCGATTCAGAATTAAGTGTTGAAAGAAGTTTGAGCACATTTTGTTGGAACTACGTTACATGAATTACCACGTTACCGCATTTGCATTACATGGAGAGGAAAATCACAAAAACCCCTAGCCTGAGGGCAAGGGGACACTAACTCATGATCCGTCTACCACTGAGGATATTTTACGTCAAGCACTGTGATAGATGCGAGCCGAGTGCGGTATAAACCCGTCATCGTTGGGATTCAAACCCGGTCTTCTAATTGGGAGGAAAGCACTCTATCCCCTTACCCACTACGGCTTCCTTGTACTGCCTTGGTACATTTTACTTCGAACTGAATTAAAACATTTGATAAGAAGTATTTAGCACCTCATGAGGTCGACCGTTATTAAAAACTGGGAGACCGGTGGGCTTGACTTTTTCTTTTCGTGAATGTAACCATATGTAACATTACATTTTAATGATTTTAGATGATTTACCTATCGAATCGAGTGGAACTTTTATCGAATGGAACTTTACTTTTAAGTTTTCAGCTATACTAATATGGAGTTTAACATGAATTACGATAGTTTCGTTTATTTCTAATTCCTCTTTCATTTTATTTTCTGATAACAAACTGGTAGCTGTTTTGGTATTTTACAGTATTTACGTCCCTTCTTTTGCTTTATTTATTCATTTAATACAATTTTGCGTTTGCCAAAGATTCCACTAAGTCTGGAACTTCTCAAAAAATATCCCTTTTACTTACAGAAATATATCAAGTTGAAATTTTTACAATTAAAAATATTTTTCTAATGAGTCCAAAAAGCTTATGCTCAGAAATTTTCTATGCTTAGAAAAAATACTTGGTTTCGATTTTGTTTTGTTTCAGTTCTTTAGTTTTGTTATGTTCGTTTCCAGCAAAAGACGCATACCCTCTTAAGAAATCGATTCAAAGTCGAATCGCAATACTTTAACCTTATTACGGTTCATATTTTCTGCAATCTAAACAAAGTGAACCAATTTTTTGTTCTTGTTGAACCCACTGTTTCTCGGTTCAGGGAAAATCTGTAACTGTCAGAGAAATTTCCTTTAACTCCAAAAAGAGGGGAATAGTCAGGGAAAATCTCAATTTTTTGCAAAAATCCAGGAAATTCCCATATTATACCTGGAAAATTACCAGTCTTAGAATTGTCAGTAACAGTATTCAGTTATTGAGATGCGAGTTAAGTAATTCTAACATATATTACAATTATTTTATAAAATTCCTCTAAAGTTTCGCTCCTCTAAAGTTCCTCTAAAGTCCTAGTTTCGCTAAAAATTGGTCCCATTCTCACTCGATTATATATATTTGCTCATAAAATCTAATATTTGTCATCACAAATGAAAAAAATCAAAGTTTTCTGATATAGATAATATATGGTAAGGATTTTCTTCGATATTTATCTGACATACATGGAAAAGTCAGGGATTATTTTTTTTCTGAAATCTAGTGGAAACCCTGATAATATCCAGTTCAGGAACGATTTACCTGATGAAATGGTTTAACTTATTGCTATACTAAGTTTGTTACAAGATTTTCAGATTTTATAGTTAATCAAGTTCCAAAATTTTTAAAAGTGTGTTTACGTGAAATTAATTTTTCATGTAGTGAAAGTAATGTCATTTTTACATACAAGGATTTTGCAATATTTTAGAAAAATAAAAACTTAGCTTAAAAAGTACATAGCCAAGTGCTTCTCATATATATTTGTATTTACAACAGAGCAAAAATTACATATCGTGCTGTATGTTGATAACATTAAATCGTATTGGATACGCGGAAAGCGAATTTAAGCACACAACCTCACTTGTACGAATTAAATCCACGAGATAAATCGTTGGCTTAAATGAATTGCAGATTGTAGCCTGTTTCCAGGATACCGAATTTATGTATTAGGTTCTGAGAGATACAAATCTTGACGGTAATATCAATCTCAATTATCTGAGTGCGGCAAGTGTTGTATAAAAGCTATTAAAATTAGTTTATTTCGAAGATAAGAGCACTGAATGAAGCTATATTTTAAATTTTCAAGCAAATTAGTTTTAGTCTCACATCGATAACATATTCAGTGCTTTTATGTACACCAACTGCTATAAGGAATTAATTCGCAAAGTTTTAAACTTCTTGTGAAAATTGCTTGTACTTTTCTGAGAAATTTAGAGAAGGAAAATAATAAATGGATTTGGTTATGGAGTTAGAGAATTAATTAATGGTGTTTAAATATATTTTCATCGCTTATTTTTTCAGTAAAAATTTAAAAACATGGTGGACAAAAATCACCCCTAACAAGGGGGGGGGGTAATTTTTCTCACCAGGTGTTTTCTATTAAAAACTGCCTTTGAAGTCAACTTCTTGGAAATATTTAATTTCTTCTGCTGGAAGTATAAAGGAAAAAATTGTTTTTGGACAGTTGAAAATTAAACATTTATTCTTTTAACAAATTATAATCTAGATACTCGCTTTTTTTTGTCACTAAATATAGTTAAAAACACATTATTCTCGTTATGAAATGTTAGTAATAAAAAAAAATCCTCCATTATTTTTTTTGTTTTTGTTTCTAAATTTTAAATTTTGTAATAATCAGTTTTAATTTAAAAAAAATGATAATTTATATAGTGAAAAAGCATACTAAATAGTTATCGATCCTTTTAGACCATATGTTTATGGTTTTTATCGAAATGTCTCAGATTTGACCCCCTATTTCTCAGTTCGAAGGCGCGTAACTTAGCCGTTTTACCGTGAATCAACAGGATCTAGTAAGTTTTATTATTTTAAAAGTGAATAAACTAAAATTTTAATGGGGCATATTTTACTCCATGAGAAGCAGTGGTGGCGAGTATTTCCTACATTCAGGGTTTTCAACGATACTTTATAATTTAAGCTTTGTGCAGATTTCGTTTCAGTACAAATTTTACAAATGTGCATTTTCCATATAATCATCTTTCCTTGTAATTTGAGGCAAGGGGGTTTGCAAGAGTATTATTTATCTCTCTTTTCTCGTTAATTCCATTAAAAACTTATGAAGAATTTGATAACATCTTTAGAGCTAATTAAAAAAATAAGAGGAGTTTTCTTTTTGTAAAAACTTTAAAACTTGCTTTTACAAAGTCCTTACCATAATAATTTTTTAATAACTCTCAATTATCTTTTATTGTTTAAATTTTATTAATATTTAATTTTTTTATTATTATTTTTTTTATTTTATTTCATTATTTTTTAATTTAGTAATCATCAATAAATTTTAAATTGCTATACACTAAACAGAAATTTAACTTTCTGTAGCTTAACAATAATGGAATATTTAATAAAATATCAAATCACAAATGTGTTTCGTTTGAACAATTTTTAACTGTTTGACTGAATTATTAATAAAAAAATTTAGCATTATTAGTTGATATAAAAATTGAAGCTTGATAGAAAAATATCTGTAAAATATAAAGGAAGAGGTAAATTGTTGAGTGGCAAGTAAGACTAAAAATATTTCTTCACTTTCTTATTAAGACGTAATTTTCAGGAAAATAGTCTATCTTATTTTACTTCATATTTATCACTCTTTTTTCACACATGTCTTTTCTTTCAAAACATGGAAAGTATATATAACTATTTAAGCAAAATAAATCCAAAAAATTTATTTTAAAAAAATTTTAAATTCGTTATGCGAAAATTAGTACATGTATTCTAATTTTTTTTATAATACTTTAATTATCTTTTGTTTATTAATTTTATAATGATCGAATGATTTCTTATAGTTTATATTAATTACTAATAAAAACTTATCATTATATAATTTTAAAATAATAAAATATTGTATGAAAAAAATTTTAATTTCATAGAATAAATCAAAACGTTCTAAGTTGTAAAAATTTAAGAATGACTAATTTCTTAAAACTTTTTATTTTACTGTTCAGTGTTTTATCAAATTATCATGTTTTTTTTTAATTTTCCATATTCTTTATAGCATTAAACATTCTACATAACATTTCAAATTTACTTTTTAGACATACTGTTCCATGACCAATATAAACATTTTACCGCATATGAATCGCTGAATGCGTACCCAAAAGTTATTGATTACACACCAGATGTTTGATGTCATAAAAGCTATTTCGATACCTAACTTTTCTCAAAACAAAGGAAGTTTGATATAAAAATATCCGTAAAATATAAAGAAGAATATAAGTTGTAGGGTGATTCTTGTTTGAAGTTGTAGACCAGTAAGACTGACAATATTTCTTCGCATTTTCTCTAAGACAAGGAAACTTTTCAAGAAAATCGTCCATCTTATTTTACTTCATATTTATCACTCTTTTTCTCCAACACTCCATTTCTTGCAAGGTATGGGATATCGTAGAATTCACTCTGAGTCAATACTTTTTTTCTTCTTCTTCTTTCTATTTCAGAGGGGAAATGAGATTTATATTGATGGATGACTTCGCGTTTTCTTTGAGTTATTTTAGTTTTTTTTTATAGTTTCATTTTACGTTCAGGAGTAACCTTGGAATTTTGAGTTTTAGAAGGATTTGGATGGTTTTTATAGTTCAGAAACGTAAAGGTTATACAGCTTTTAAGCTGACTTACAATTAGCGTTATTTAATTGTTTTACGAATCCTTGGTAAAAAGAATTTAAGAGAACTTGGTATTTAACTTAAGAGTATTAAAAAAATAAGTTTAATGTACCACTTTCAATTATTAATCAAGTTACTCTGAGAAAAAAAATATCTGATCTAAATCTTCGAATTATGTTAAAACTTATAGTTTTTCCGGTTCTATGGGAACACCGAAACGCAGGGTAAATTAACTGAGGTGGTTTGGCTATGATTTGATAAAATTAGCAAAGGAAATTGTTTTATAATACGTGCGCAAAATTGACAATTTCATTATTTTACCATTACCATGTGAATGAAAAAAATTAACATTAACAACGGAATTGTTTACATATAGTATATTGTGGCTTTATCATCAGAAATGTTTTTTAAGTACGCTAATTTTACGAGAACTGTTTTATTCGTGTAAGACAAAAATTTGAAAATAAAACTGCCTTCAGATTTGTAAAATATATAGTCTTTACTCATTAATATATTTAGAAGAGCAGAAGCCTGAAGAGATAGAAAATTTTGACGAGGCCATTTAATAATTTTCTTACTTACTTACCTTTTTTGGCCATTTTTAAGTTTTCGCAGGCGTATAAGTTTTCACTTCTACAAGCAATCAGGGAAATTTAAAATTTAAACTTTTTGGCCAATAATATGAAATTCTTTTTTATTTGTTTTTTAAACAAATACTATACTAAAAACTAAAATGAAATATTACTCGGATTTTGCAAAAAAAAAAATACTGCTCATGGAAAAAAAACTAATTATGGAAATCGAAAAAATACTTATGCATATGGACGTGAAGAAATGAACGTAATATTTTACTTGTGATCAAGACACATAGTATATGATTAAAATGCAAATCGAAAATAGTATTTTCCTCTCCTTAATTAACTTTCTTTTTTATTTTATTTAAAAAAAACAACTACATAAACTTAAAGATTTATGAATGAAAGCACGTTCAAATTCTCTTTCCCTCTGTTGACACTAATTCAAGCGCTAACTTATAAAATTAAATTTCGGAAGATAAGGAAACATTTTTTGTCAATTGATAAGTAATCCTTGCTTAAAACATAAAAGAGAAGAAAGAAATAGCAAAAAGAGCATTAATGAGTGCGATAGTTTTGTAACGAAATTCTTTTGAAAAGCATTTGATGTCGAATTCACCAATTAAACTTGTTGACTCAGCGCATAAAATTTAAATTCTGTTGCTGCATTTTTTAAGGGCTGCACTATAAAAACTGCTGGTTAAAAAGCATTATCACCCTGAGTGCAACATCCGTAAATTCAATTTCAGCGTAAAATTAATTTGTATTGTAAAATTTTATACTGTAATTTTCTTGTAACATTTATTTAGATTACATAGTTATTACAGATTTTACATAGTTATTTTTACAGTAAAAATTAAAGTATATTAGGGTTTTTGTTCTTTAAAAATTTTACGGGTAAAAATTTAAATTTTGCATTGATTTGTAAAATTCTGTAGGGATTTTTCTGGAATTTTTTTCCAATGCGCATAGTGGTTTGTGTAGCATATTTTACTAAAAGTTTCTAATTACCGAACTTCAAAATTCTTTATTTCATCATACTATATAATTATTTTATATACCGTCAAAATTTCAAACATCACAATTTTGTCTTAACGAAAACAAAGTGTAACATAAAGTTGAACACTTAAAACTTTGACGCCGTTAAAGTACTTTTTAATATGGAGGGAAATATTTTGTAATAATATTTATTTATGAGTTTTTACATTTTTATAAATTACTGATAAAAAATATTGTACTACTAATTCAAAACCTTTTTATGCAGCACACAAACCATAAATGGGTTTTAATCTCGAGTCTCAACAATTTTTTTAATAATAAAAAGAGTTTTATATGAAATTTTTTTTATTTATTAACATATATCACACAGTATTAATCGTATGATGATGGTTTCTTTATTTGAAGAAAAATCTTTTTATTTCCAATTTAATACTCTTAAATTGGCTTAATAAAAATGCTATTAGTTTTTAAAAATAAAAAACCTTATATTTTTGGAAGAACGAAAAACGTTCTTTAGACCACTTTCAGTGGCATTCACCTTATTTCACCTTCGAAAAAAAAATTAGTTTCTTTTCGAAAGGGGCTAATTTTCTGAATGTTGCTATCTCCAGAAATCAAAATCCTAAAAGTGAGATTGACCATTAGAATAAAACCTCCGAAAAATATGTCATTCTATCTCTCTAATTTAACGGGCAACCAACTAAATGGTTATTATCATTTTCACTTTTCTTTTAATGTGAATCCAGTAGAATAAGTTATGCTCGAAATAAGCTCCAGCTACTACTGCAATTTTAATCACACTATGTTGTGTCCGTAACTCTTTTATGATTCGTGAAATAAAGCAAAATTAGTTTTTCTAGTTAGAATGGAATATAAATAACTCTCAGCCGCTAAAATATTTAGTCTTTTTCTATCGTAAGAGCTATTTCCTTCAAGAAAGTGTGACATTTGAATATTTTTATTTTTGCCTTCTTCTCACTAACAGAAATTTCTTAAAAAATAAAAAAAATAGTAAAAATTGTTCAAGTTAGTCATTTTAAGTTTATTAAGTTCATTATATATATATATATATATATATATATATATATATATATATAGTATATATATATATATATATATATATGAGTATATATATATATATATATATATATATTTATATATATATTATATATATATATATATATATATATATATATATATATATATATATATATATATATATATATATATATATATATATATATATATATATATATATATATATATATATATATATATATATATATATATATATATATATATATATATATATATATATATATATATATATATATATATATATATATATATATACACCACGCACGTGAAAGATTGTAAACTTTCGGACTAATAAAAGTTGAGCATTTTTTCAACCAAATCTGCATATAAGTAAAAATATTTCAATTAGTCATCACAACTGCATTCTTTTTATATCCTTATTTATTTTAGTACATCAGTTTTTATTTTATAATTAAGTACTCTTTATATTCGTATTTTTATTTTCAAAAAGTTCTCATTTTTTGGTTAATAAGCCTAACTAGTTTCAGGCAAAATGCTTTTTTTTTCTTAAAATTTTGCCATTATTTGTCTCTGTTACTAATATCCTCTCCAATGATGTTTTTAACTTACTTGATTTAATGAACACTATAATTAATTTCTTGCTGTGATGAACACAAAAATTACTTAATTAATTACTTTATGAAATATGTGTTAGGTATGTTACCAAAGTTAATTTCACGATAGACAATAGGGTGAAGTTTATTTATATTGTAAAAAAAAATCACTATACAATATCGAAAATATAAACATTACAATGTCCGACCTGTTTCCAAGAGTGCAGCAATTCGGTTTTGTTATGTAGTGCAAAGCAGCTGTTGCAACCTATGTTACATTGCACCGGATTTTATACTTTGAGCTGAAAAAGGAATTTAAATTAAAATAAGTTTTAAAACAAAAACAAAGAAAATTAATTCATGTTCAGGCTCAACATTCAACTATCCGTTTTGCTGATAACTTAAATAATGATCACTGAAATGATCAGTAGTTATCCTTTTAAAACATTGAATTGACGATGATACGCCTTTAGTAGTTTAGTGAATCAGTTAGACTTTAAGTATGGTGTGAAGTATATTAATTAGATTAAGCGGGATTTAAAATTTAAGCTCATATAAAAATTTTTTTAATAAAGCATACCGCAAACTTATTAAAAATTAAACTTATTTTTTAATTATTAACTCCAAATTGGTTTTGATGCTACCTATGCGTTTAGATCAAGATAGAAAAATAGCAGTGGTTTTAGCAACCTACGAGTTTGACTGGCTGTATCTTACACAGTTGGCAGGCTATCATAATATAAATATTCTTTAGAGAAGTGAGTAAAGCTAAAATCGAGTTCTCTTTCCGATAGGAAAAGATTTATGGTCTATTTTCAAAGATTTTGTTCTACAATTTGAAAACTTGATGCATGTGCAAATGCGAGTTGGAGAATCAAACCAAACGCTAAATCATACAATGGGTATGTGTAAAAGATTTGTAAGTCAATAGTCAGCTGGAAAAGTGCACTGTAAGAAAGTCGGTTAAATTTATGTAAAAAATGCTAGTTGATGTGCCAGCATAAAACTGTTTTCACAGAAAAAAAACTTTTGAAAAAAGGGCACCTGTTTTTTAAGCAGATGAGTACTGTTATTTTAACAAACAAACTTCGTAATGTTAGCAAATTAATTTTGTTATTTTAAAAAAAAGTTGTGTAATGTCAACAAAATATTTATATATTAAAAACTATGTCATCCTTGTGGTTTGTTAGAGCCGCAAGCTGAAGTCGTTGATCAGTCAACGCTCGTCACCTCATTCGAAGGCGAGTGCTTTGTCCCCTGAGGTTTCATTACAAAGAAAAATCCATAACTCTCCTTTATTTCAAAATTCTGATTGAAATCATATTTAAGCGTGAAAACATTTAAATCTATAGTGGCTCACCCGTATAATATTGTTTACCCACTTACCAAAATATTGTTTCAAAAGAAACATAATATTTCTGTAGAATATCATTTCCACTGATTCGAAATTATATTTATTTCATATTCAAAACCGTAAAATAATTGCTGAAAAGTAAGTGCAAGTAATAGAAAACAATTGTAAAATGATTTGAAAACGGGTTAAGTTACTTACGGTATGGTTTCGTTGTGTAATATTCGTACGTATCATATCGATATATGCAACTCTGCATGGCAAAAACTAGAATTCAAACTGATAATTTGCTCCTGATTGGGGTGAAAAACCGTTTTATCAGCTAAGTGACTTTAAATTGTCAAATACACAGAGAAAATCAGTGAAAAAAAAACTGCGCTTTTTAACATTCCGCGGATAACTGTTAAAAACAGAAAAAAAAATCGGTATTTTTCTTTAAACAGTTTTTTCTGTGAAAAATATTTTCTTTCTTTTCTTATATTTAGATATAATAATGAAACCTGCTGGTATGTAAACTGACAGCAAAGCACTAAATAATTAGATAAACAATCCGGGAGTGAATAACCGTATAAGATGTTTAAAAAGACAATATATTTTTAATAAAGAGTATGGCTATATTCAATTTTCATATCCAAGTTCAGACCATTTAGAAACAGACACAATGACCAAACACTTACTTAGTAAAAAGTATTTTATATTTTCTTAAGCCTGAACTTCGACTTGATAAATATTGAAAACTCTAGAACTATGTGATTAGCAAAATATAAGGTGAATTTTGAATATTTTTTTTATCTTCTATATTTATTACACAACTCAACGTAATTATAGCTGCTAACCAAGCTTTTGTGTCAATTGCCAGTGTAAAGATGTGTAGATTATGGCAAATTTTTGAAAGAGAGTTCCATATTTCATCTTTCTGTTTAAAATAAATCAGCAGTGTTTTTTTCTAGTATTTTTAAGTAACATGTTCTTCATAATCATTAAATTTTGATGTTTTATTTGCTTATTTCTTAGGAAATATTTTTAAATGTCTTCGTTTGTATTTTTTATCAGATAGTTTTATTTTATCACCAGAAGGCTATGTTCCCTGCTCGCTCCACTCAACAACCCACGCAACAATATGTTTCCATTAAAAATATCATATTACGTCTCATTTCGAAATGGTTGAAAGTATTTTTTTAGAATTAAATGTGAAAAATATTTTTTAAAATTATGTATCAGGTTATGTGTTTATTAAGCATTAATAAAAAATTAAAACTGATTTTTAAAAAAAATATTGATGTGTTTCAAAAATATCGTACAACTTTCTGCTATATCATAACTTCCTCCTTTTCAATTTTTGCTCAAATACTTTTTTGACTTTATGAAAAGACAATAATCAATTTTATATTTAAATTCACTACTTCTCATTATTTGTTAATATAATTTTAAAAAATGGAAAATGAAATACACGATTTAATAAAATTAAATAAAATATTCTAAGATTTAGAATATTTGAGTAAAAACACTTAAATTCGTATTTTGTTCAGTCTTTTAATATGGTTCTTTTCGCTAGAGTAATTTTAAAACAGAAAAGTAGCTGTACTTTAACCTAACTAAACTTTTTTCTACACAGGAATAGTTTCGTGGCAGAGAATTCTCATATCGATTTTGTATGACGACTACATGGAATTATTTTTAGTAAGAATTTTTTGGCGTATCTATAGTTAAAGGAATTGAGAAAAAAAGACACGTTTTATACTCTTCTCGTTACATAACGGTATTTTATGCTTTGGAAGAGAAAAGACAGACTGTATATGTTCATAGATTTAAGAAATCACTATATATATATATATATATATATATATTTATATATATTTGAACCCATATACCTGAATCCCATTTTCATTGTTAAAAAACTTAAAGTAAGTAATTTTTTAAAAACTAGTGGGCTGCACCCCCTGCTCGCTAACACTCGCCAACCCCCGAAAATTACTACGCAATATTATATGGTCGCTTCGCTCGCTACTAACTTAGGTACATTGCAAATGCACAAAATTCTAAAAATTCAAAACAATCATTCAAATCCATATAACAACTTTTTTTTCAAAAAAAAAATATCATCTTTTTAGTAAATACTAAATCATTAAAATAAATTTGAATTCAAATAAATGACATGTAATTCATTAAATCTATTAGAAATGTGCTATAGCATAAAATCTTAAAGCGGAACAGTACGACTGAGACTCATTTTTCAATGAATAACTAATAACAATAATAAAACAAATAAATTCGTGATATAAATCAAAAATCGTCAAATAAATTCGTAATATATAAATTCGTGAAAAAAAGCGCTTTCGACAAAATACTAAAATAGAGATCTGTCGACAAAGACTACTCACTTCTGCCTAGCTTAATAGTATGAGATTGCCGCATCCGTTCTTAAAAGCGCTATATGTTGAGCCACCTCAACTAGATTTGGCATGTGACATTTTTAGCGGCAATCATTGGTCGATTTTCCTTTGTCTTCGCGACAAGAATTTGTATCACTGGCCTTCCCGAAAAGGAATAAGGAAAAATTTAACTCGTCGAACCCCACGATATGTCGCAAGTTCACTTGACGCACAAAGACCGAGAGACCATTAATCTTGAGGCCGAGTGGACGAGTAGGACCCAGGCACTTATTATTTTTATCAAAAAAAGACTACAAACTCCAAAAAGAATGGCGAGTACTTTATGCTACGCTGACTAAAGTAAGAAACAGCGTGAATAAAGCCCAAATCAAATACAAAGAGGGACATACTATAATTTCGGTTCTTTAAATTAGAAACTTCCTCAGCGTCTGAAGATTTTTATTTATTATATAGATTTTTATTTTATTTTATTTCATAACCGTCGTTGAACAGCCGATCCAATTTTGAGTTTACGACTTCCAATGTTCAATTTTAAACCTAACCCAGAGGACAAGTGAATTCCTGTATCAAATATTAGGTGAAATTTGCCATCGTGGAGGACTTTTTGATGAAACTTGCCCACATTTGTGTAACATGAAAAGAACAGACACAAAACCTTCCATGGTCAGCCTGACTGTAAGGGGACTCTAACTTAAGTTGTTGCCACGATGTGACTTAAGTTGTTGCCAGGATGTTGCCCGGAGCTAATGTCGTTAACAAGGGAATCAGTATTCTTATAAATAAAATGTTCACATGAATTTTTCATTTGATACTAGTAATTTGATTTTCATTTCACACAGGTTGTTCATATTTATTAATCGTCTGACTTTTATTCATGCATACGAATAAATGTACTTGGTACGATCCTCATTCAACTTGTTAATTGGCTTACCGACGTGATTGGCTCATTTTAACCCACTGACGGTTCTGCAAGTAAAAAGTCGTATTCTTCGCATAGCGAAACTGGTTTTTCCATGTTATTACATAAGGAAATAATGCTTTGGGAAGAAATATTCTCCTGATTTTGCTCATTTGCTAATTCGCCTGTGGGTTAATATCTGTTTTTTGATGAAATTAATGATATCAGGTTTCTGATCTACTTAGTATAGCTCTATATTGGACCTAAGAAAAATTCTAGATCGATGACGTAAGAAAGATACTATACACAACCTGTATTCAGTCGATGATTCATACAAAAACGTATTGACAAAGTAAAAACAAGCATTGATATGCATTTATAGAGAAGCGTGATAACTTTATGTTATGTACTACATTCGTGAGTCTATTGTGCTGCGTGCGTCATATATGTGGAGCAGCAAGCGACGAAATAGATAAATTCAAATGTATTCCTTTTATTAGATATTACTCTTAAGTTTATACTTAAACCTTTAAGAACAACTCCTTTAATGCAGCTATATTTATTATCCATTTAAGCTCTAAAATAATCTTTAAATATTTAACGAGTGAATTTTTATTATTTAATTAGTGCCAGCTAATCTATATCTCAAATTTCACTATAATTAAGCTCCCTTAATGAAACAAATTCCGGCACTTTGTAATTTCCGAGTACTAAGTGAAGGAAGAAGAGTTTAAAAGATACAAACATTTATTACCTTCCGAATGCCTCAGTTTTGAAAGAGATCTAAACATTTAATGATGCCGGTGTTAATGGAATATTATCCGTTAATCTTCTGAATGCGCAGGAGGTGAACAACGAAAACCACTTAACATAATAGGGAGCGTTTGAAAACGAATATTGATTTAAGGAGCTATTGTATCCTTGAATTTAAGCTTAAGTAAGGAATTTTTACTCCTGATAAATGGTTTTGGGAAAGAATTTCGTGAGATTTGTTTAGAGACGAAAATGACTCTTTGGAGACTTAAAAATGGAGTTTGAAATCGTTAGTTTGTTTTAATTACTCGAAATTGATGGTACTAGTTTAGTGTATCCTGTATTGCTAGTTTAGCATTTTTCTTTCAATGATTCTCTCCATAAAAATAAATTTCTTAAAATATTTACTAACTATATATAAGGCAGACATACAAGATGCTCTGAAATCACAACCTTTAGTATATAATTTTAAACCTTCATCAAAAATGAAGTAAAAAATATATCACCATTAGTGGTTGCTAATTAATATTTAAGTGATGAAAAAAATGACATTGTAATCTAAATCTAATAAAAATATCAAAACTGATTCTATTGTTTGAGGAAATTTGGAGGTATTTCCAATAATCGCTTTTCAACACGTATTTGTTTTTTTCCCCGGCACTCAAACAGTTCTTCCTGTTTTAAGTTCCACATTAGATTCATGAATTTGCCCGTAGATATCCCTAAGATTTTGATAACGTTTTGTTTCTTTCCGAAATATTAATTCACGATTACGTGTAATCACTTTATATATATATATGATATATATATATATATATATATACACAACGAAGAGCCATTACATTATGACCACCCTCCATCTATAACAATGGGCTCACCCAGGTTTTCATGGTTTCTCGCCCAGGAACAATGTTTTCATGGGGCACATTAGGATTCATAATTCTCTGAACAATCCCTGGCGTCTGTAAGCTACTTGAACATAGTTGCAGACCGGGTTCACCCATTCATGGCAACAGTTTTTTCCTGCGGGGGATGGTGTTTACCAATAGGATAATGCACCATGTCATAAGGGTCGAATCATCAGGGATTGGTTCGAGGAACATTCCAGTGACTTTCAAGTCATGTCTTGGCCCCCAAATTCACCTGACCTTAATCCAAGTGAGCATTCGTGGACCTACTTGGAAAACCAAATTCGTGCTGCCATGCTACCCCATCGCAATGTGAGGGAATTGTAGGACCAGTTGGTGAGCGCTTGGTACCAGCTACCTCAGACTGCCTATCAGCACCTTGTGGAATCAATTGCACGGCGGGTGGTAGCAGTTTTGAGGGCTAAAGGTGGTCCTACATGTTATTAGCAAGGTGGTCATAATGTAATGGCTCTTCGGTGTATATATATAATATATATATATATATATATATATATATATATATATATATATATATATATATATATATATATATATATATATATATATATATATATATATATATATATATATATATATATATATATATATATATATATATATATATATATATATATATATATATATATATATATATATATATATATATATATATATATATATATATATATATATATATATATATTGATCGCGTTATTATCGCATAGTTTTTAATCGTGCTTGTAACATGTTTGTTTTAGAGAAGCAATTTTTTAATTAATTTCTCAAGACGGCATTATAAATTACTGTAGAAAAGTAAAGCTGTAAAATGTTTTGAAATTATGGCAACTAAGCAGGCATCATGCTTTTCTACAGCTTGCATTTTTTCTTTAAAGACTAAAAATTCAATTGACGTATTTTCTCAATGACTTCATCTTTAAAAAGGCATCAAATGTTTGAATGTTGACTCTTCTGCATTAATAATAACTTCTGAGTTGAAACTGGTAAAAATATTAACCTCAATATCTAATGTTTAATCGTTAGTGTTTTTAGACATAGATCTATACTATGATGAGATCTATAACCAACTTCCTTCTCCTTAGGGTTTATAAATGTTGAATATATTCGATTGAAGCCCTCAACATACGCTGTTAGAATTTTCATTCTTAAATTATGGTAAAATAAGCGGCTGCAGTCTGTCTATCTAATTAACCGTAAAGTTTACGGTAAGGAACATTTTTACCTTCTCAGTTTTGAAACCATTTTCAACCGATATTGTTGAAAAAAAACATGAATGCAAAACTATACGATTTCTTAACCATTTGCAACCAGCATGGTTTACACAGGAGATAGTTTAGCTAGCTTAACAAATAAAATAGCTTACACAGGAGATAGTTAACAGGAGATAGTTTAGCAACTTTATGATGCTGTATGAATGAGGGTATCGTATTCTAATACCCCAAAGTCACAAATTAGGGAGTGCAGGACGCAAGAAATTCTTCATGTGTTAGGGAATGAAGAAAAGATTGTGGCATCAGCGCTCGGATTCGAACCCCCGTTCTGTCTCTCATGAGACTAACAGATTTGCCCTCTCGTCTATAATATGTGCCCAGCTGCAGGGAACTATGTGGCTTCATTATTGGGGCTTAGTTGGTGCGATAAAATTCAGGTTGTTTAACCGTATTAGGTGAAAGCAGTTAATAAATGGTTATTCTGACAGTTAACAGTTTGAATAAAATTTTAATTATAGCTGTTTGACTTGGTATTAAAAGTAACAAAAAAATGAATAAATAAAATATAAGAAAAATAAAACAGATATGACATACATATCGAAATTTTTAAAATTGAAAAGAAAAGCATGCTTAATTTTTTTTAAAATAAATGTTACATTAAAACTTAGAAAATATTACTAAATGGGTGATTCTTTTTAAACATGACAATTCAGACCGAAAAATTTCTTCAAATTTAATATCTTCAGAATAATCTAAAATTTTTTTTGTATACTTCTTTAGTTACACTTATTGATATCATTAATATCTTACAAAAAGCAGTGTAGTTTTTTGACGTTTGATCGAGAAAAAAAATAAAATAGAAATTCACCAAATCTTGAATGCCAGGAAAATGACATATTAGCTTAGAAGTTTAAAAAACAGTCATTTTAAGTTAATGGTAAGAAACTCAACTTCCTTTATATTAGATAGACCATAAATTGCTTAAATTAATTCTTGTTATCCACTGTAGAAAGAAACAAAATATTTTTTGTTGCTGATATGTACAGAATAAAATAGAGCATAATAATCAATCTTTAAATAAATAAATAACTTTGATTACATCCAACCATATTACGATCATACATAAACTTGGTATTATGTTAACATTTGCCTTCCCTCCTTACAATATTAGCAGTTAAAAAAAATTTCAGGTAACACTTTAATGTCTTGGCATTCATAAGCCAGGAAAATGACAGCCAGGATAATCACAAATTCGCCATTTTATAGCTCGTAGCTTTACTTTAATTTAATATTTTGGCCTAAGACGTTTATATTCTGCAGAAAACAACAGGATTTCTTAAAATAACTCAGATAAATCTATGTAGTTTATGCTATTAATGATTTAAAGAATCCAGGAAATTGACAGCACAAAAACCTACTCAACTTGAAAAAAATTTTGAAATAGATTTTGAACCAGAAAATTAGTTCCTTATTCATGCAACAAGACACGTTCATATAGGAGAGTATCTAATCAATCTATTAACATAAGATATTGATTCCTGGAGCTATCTATTTTGGTTGTAAGCCACTAAATAAAAGTATCCAGGAATAACAGATTTTCTAGGGACAAGCAAATTATTGACAGAAAAAATTATTTTGAACGAAGTTTTTGTAAATAATACCCTTTGCGTATATTCCAGAAATGCTTACACCGGTTGAGATAAAAAAAATTAGATATTGAAAAATTTATGAGAAGTTTTGAAGCTAAGTTATTATTGGAAATATTGATTGTGACATGCCAGAAGCATGAAATTTTGAAGTTCAATTAAATTTTTTAACTATACGAAACAGTCAATGCTAGTGCGAAGTCATTTTAAAATGTTAACAGCAATGCTATTTATTAATTTTTTAAAAAAAATGTTCTCCCAATATATATATATATATATATATATATATATATATATATATATATATATATATATATATATATATATATATATATTGGGCTTTATATATATATATAAAGCCCAATGATGGAGCAAGGGACAGTGAATTGGCATATTTCGTGAGAATCACACAAATCTACTTTTTTAAAAATATTTTTATCAAAAGTCAATACAGGTAATATAAGGCAGCTATTATTTCCTTTTCCTGGTTCCGCGTAGATGACTCATTTGTTTCTTTATAACAAGCAAAGGGAACTCTTTTTCATAAATCACTATAAAGTTGTAAAATTAAGTGAAATTTTAATTTTGTATGACGATTTTAAACGACTATTTTATAAACCCACCTACTTACAGGGTCAACTTAAAAAAAAGTATTTTCATGCTTCTAAAATCGTGGGAAACTAATATAAATATGGAAGTACAAATATTTCGGAAGTATCACCTGCCTGTATAGCAAAAAATTGTTCCTGATAGGGAAAATTTCTATGAATTTTGTACGGTTAATACAATGATAATAATTAAAATACTGTATTAATGAATAATCTTAAGATATATTGTCATACTTTTGCTGAAGTAAAAACACTAATGATGAACACTTATTAGTGATTTAATTTTTTGGAGTTTGGCCAGATTTTCTTGAGTTCCGGACTCTTGGCAACAACATCTATAGACACCTATAAGCAAAATGCTGCCAAGGTTTGCCAACTATTAATTTCTGTTACATTTAAGAAAGTAAAATGATAGCTATATAATTTTTTAAAAGATAACCTAAAAGATTAATTGAACCATAGCTCATCTCCAGCGTATTTCTTACGCTCGCGCATCAACATAAGTTCATGGGTGTTATTCGAAACTCTTTCTCCAAATAAATAAATAAATAAATACATGAATAAATAAATAAATAAATAAATGAGCCATAATACTTTTATATTAATATAATAATAATATTTAAATACTTTTATATTAATATATTCTATCTCACAGTAAATAATTTTTGAATTCAAAAAGTGAACCAAAAAATAAAATTTACAAAAGCAACTATTTTTTCCAAAATCATCAATCGGGTACTTCCAACTGATCACATATTTGAGTCTAATCACGTGGTTGTGTATGGCGTGTTAACTTTACAGCTTTAGAGTTTGGGTTTATTATTCAATTATTTGGGTTACCACTGAATCAATGTTTGGTGTAGATTTAATTGGATACTGCAAGAAACATCACGCGTTTGTGTCAAGTCTGATTGGCTGATCTACGCGTGACGCAACTTGCAAGTATCCAATTAAGCTAAACAATCTCTGCTGGCTTTTTCATAATCGTAGACTTAAATACTTGCATTGACATAAAAATGTGGGAGTTAAAACAATAGAATTTGTGTTTTTAAGATCGATATTTCCTAATATCTGTGAATGTCTCATTTACCAATTTTTTAAATATTACAAACCATCAGAATATTGTTAATAATTCAAATTTTAATCTACTTTCTCAAGGAAGTATTTCAAATACTTTTTTCATCTTCTTGAAATAAGACATTTGATTAATAACTTACTTTTCGCAATATATTTTCTTTCAAAAAGTTTTCTTCGGTTGCTCTTTCTAGGTTTCCCCCAGGAAATATGTTTAATCAATAATCATTGCTTTTTTTCAATTTCAATGAATATATAAGGAGAAAAGCTACTTTAAGAACCTCCAGGGCTGAAAATCAATTTTCAAGATCTTTAACTGAAATAAAAATGTAAACAACATGCATCGAAAATCTATGAGTATTGTATACGACTTCCTTAGTTTAAATTCCTTTAGACTAAACTTTTAGATCAGTTTTAACAGTTATTTAGAATTAAATTATTAAACTTTGTTTAGTTGAGTCGATATATCTATTTAAAAAAAACTCCTTTGTTTGAAATCCTTCAGCACATATGCGTCTTGAATTTCGTTAGATTTTTTCTTGATTTAAGGTCATTGTTTTTTTTGTCATTTTAAAATTGTTTGATGAATAGTTACTTTAATTTTAATACTTTTAATAGGAAATTATTTGGTTGCAAGAAATATTTTTTTTAAATCCATGCAAATAATTTTTTCTTAATACCAAATCCTCGGTAAGTAGCGCGTGGGAAAAAGTATTCTGGTAAATTTACCGTATTACGTGGTAAATGCATTTTGTGTATCAAAGCTATAATTCTGGTCAATAAAATTAAAATATGCGGTATTTAAACTAATATGATGCTGATTATGAAATGATGATTGATTGTTTACATTGTATACAGCAAATAATAGCTGTTTAAATGTAAAATTGTAAAGCGTATCTGTCAAAAACACACGCTTTTGAGACACAATTATTGTCAAAAATAATGAAAGACAACTCAATAATTGCTGAATATTAAAACATGAAAATTTATTTCAAAGATATTATTTTAAAATATGAATATATTTACTAAATTGTATATAAATTTTATTTTATGATCATCGTTGAAGAGCTGACCCCATTTTGGGTTTACAACTACTAATGTTCAACTCCGTACCCTTGTAGTTTTGACAAAATCCAGAAGACAAGAAAACTCCTAGATCAGTACCCTCAGAGGTATGATTTGTTAGGGGAACATGGAGGACTTTGTGACTTGACAGATTTAACGTGCATCAGTCATCATTTACTACACGGAGAGTCTTCGGACGTCGGGGATCGAACCCACGACCTCTTGGACATGGGCCCAGTGCCCTACCAGCCAGGCTATCCGGGCCCCTGTATATAAATTTTTAAAATATAGTTCTTTAAGTACATAGTACATCTTTACTGTTACAAAATAGTGTAGTACACTATTCTCGGATTATATTGCGCCTGTCATGTCGCAACGGAATAGCATAAATTGTTAAAAAGTATAATTGTATAACAAAATTCATAATATAACAAAGAATCTTTTATAATTGTGCTTTTTCAGTGTTGTATGAATAAATGGATTCCCATAAATTGTATAATTTAATGATTTCTTATCTACACATTGTAATATGTACTTATATATGCGGAATTTTTTGAATTATACATAGCATTTCGCATTTGTACAAATACAAATGCTTGCTTCTACTTCAATTTACATTTGTACAGATGCAAATTATACATCGCATTTTATATTCTACAAATTTTCTAACTTTGCATCGCTATTCATGAATGTTATACGCTCATTATCATTTTGAATATACGAAATAGTATCTAAGACGATGTTTTAAAAAAGTGGAAAATAATCTTCTCAGTTATGCTTGCTATTACGTCTGGTGATGAGGGAAGTAAATAGCCGATAGTGTTTCTGAATAATCGAGATTTTTCTGTTCTCCCGTGTTCTCAGAAAGCAAATTTTCGGTTTTAATTACAAAATTTATCTGTAAGATCAAATTGTTTTTTGTGTAGGGAACTCGTGAGATATCATAATTTGCAATAATTTCTTATGATTAAAAATAAACGGCGTTGTTATGAATATTCTGATAAAATGTCTGTACGTAAATGTCTAAGTTTAATTCACATCCAATCGTGTTTAAAATTTTAAATGTTTTTTTTCCTATGAAATCTGAAATTTTAAATCAGTTTTTCAAGCTTAGAATTAGAATTTTTCTGTTCCATAAATCATTTGAGGTTTTTTCCTATAAATTTTGTTTCTAAATTTTATGCGTTTCATTTTTAGCTGCTTTATTGATTTATTCATTTGTAACTGCATCTCAAAAGTTATCAGTGGGGCTGCATGTTTTATTGCGTTTTAGTGTGAAAATACGAAAGTAAAAAAAAAGAAAAGGAAAAACGCTTGCTTTTCTGGTTTGATTAAATTCTTTTATTTTTTGTTTGTTTAAGCGATACTTTTATCAAACATTTTACAATTCTCAAAACAAAAATTAAAATTTTCAGAAGTGAATTTTACAATACTTCAAAGCTTATTTTAAATTGAAATTAAAATTGTCATTATTGTTTTAGTTTTAATATGCATGTATAGAGAGTTAGTCAAGTGAATATGATAATAAAATGATGAATTATAATAACTTACATATGATAAATATGATAAATTATAAATGTTAGTTTGATAAATTACAGAAACGAATATGATACTAAATAAATGATACAAAACTGCGTAAATAGAAATCAGAGGTTTAAAATAAGATTACGATAGACTGGAAAAAAACATGATTAAGCTTCCTAATGTGTTACAGGCTCCACGAGCATGCAGCATTGCGTAACATTACCATACATGAATTCGACTGATATCTAAAGGTATGCTGAGAGAAATTCATTCACCTCATGAATCTAGCATGTCAGTCGCCCACAAATCCTTTCTTAACAGCATGTTTCAAGGCATTCCGGATAGACTCAATAATATTCATATCTAGAATTAAGATGGTTAATGGTTGTGTTAGAAAACCAGAAGAATGTACCTGGAGTGACTCTGTTCTAATTCCTGATGTATAGAGTGTGGTAACTGCCCTGCTTGAATTATTCGAGTTCATTATTCATGAATCGATGTATATGCATTAAATTAATGTTCCCCCTTTCTTCCTTAATATATGAATGGTTGTAGAAGATCGAGCTAGATGTTTGTCACCTGTCGAGATCGCATGTAGACGCATAAGTGTTCCATGTCACGTCAATTGCATTAGCCCTATTACCGAGAAAGATTAAATAGCGTCAATAGTTTCCGGTTGACATGTAAGGTGTTGAGAACGTCTCAATGCCTGTATTCATCTATCTACCCAGTATTATTGGAGACGAGACATGTCAGACCAGGTAACTTGTTTCCAGTCATCAACAATCAAATGACGATGTTTGCTGACCCAGGTAAAAGCGTACATTGTGTCGTCTAATCAGCAACTGCACAGGAGTGCACTAATGATTATAAAACCCCACTTATGATGAAATTGCTGGCTGAGTATTGAAATCTGTAGCAATTTAAGGAAGGGTTGAGTTATACGTATCTCTAGTTTGTTTATTTCTTATCAGAGATGGTTTGTCCCATTATTTCGCGATCTCTAACTAGCATCAGCAATGTTGGTGATTTGGATTCCCTATATTCGCGGTACACCTGGGAAAAGGTCGCACACCAAAATCTAATTTTGTTCTCCACCTCGGAGATGCAATGTCCCATCTCTCGTGTACCAACTATAGCACCATGTCACAGTGCTGAAACTCATCTAAATCATAATAATTTGCCACTAAAGTAGCATGAACTTTGCCAGAGAATAACTGCCTTGTATAGGTATGAGGTATAGTATTGCCTTGTAGAGGTAAAAGATGCTGTACACAGCATCGCTTTCCTCTATGGTTGAATACATCTGTCATTTTCATGCAAACAACTACCTACACCAGTTTTTCTCATACTTTCGACTCTTCAGCATACAGATAAATAATCGATTGCTCTTCTTATGTGGCTCGACTGCCCTGGGAGAGCTCTGGCCTTCTCCAGAAGTTTTCTCCTAACGAATACTCCTCCGTTCTTTATCCTAAAAATGCTTACGTCATTCTCAGCACGGTCGAACCACTTCAGCGGGATGGGGTTCCTTAAAAAAATACCACTAGGAGAAGATCAAGGGAAAAAGACCAATGGGAAAAACCAATAGGAAAAGTCCATGAGAAAAAGACCAAAGGTTTAAGGGATCTCAACCCTTTGGTCTTTGGCAAAAAGACTTTCTTACGTCATTGATCGATTTTTACTCTTAACAGATAACCAGCAAGTTTAATTTGTTGGATTTTGGTGAATTTTACGATATCAGCTTCTTAAAAAATCCTGGAAAACTCTAAATGTTGTCTCTTCTTCTTTAACCGTTTAACTGGACTCCTTCAAGTATAATACGTAAATGTTTCTCTCAAAGCTCCCTAGTGCTTCTACATCACGTAAAGTCAATTTCAAAGTCTTTGATGCATATGTTAGGATAAATTTTCATAAGACTTTTGTAAAGAAGTGGTTTAGTTCTCAGTTTAGGAAAGTCGGATTTTAGAAATTCTTTCAGATCATAACAATCGTAATTCCTTTGCATATTCCAGGAGTAAAAGCATTGATGTTATCAATTTACATTCCTAAATAAGTAAAAATGTCAACAGTTTCAACGTTAGACAATGCATATATTTTGTATTACTTTCATTTTACCGATAAATTAATCCGTCCTGCAATTAAATAAACAACTATTTTCTTAAAATTGTAATTCATTGATTGGCTGTAAATGTCGTATAATTTTTTACAAATCTCATACTGTATAAGAAGAAGTTGATTTTATGATAATACGTATTATGATAATACGAATTTATCTTATCTTATTAATTAATTCTTAAATTGCTATGCAACGAACGAAAATGATGTGGTTTTTTTTATTTTCAATTTTTTTTTCAATACTGCATTGGCTTACTTCATTTTTTATTTGTAGATTTGTTTATTTATGATTGAATTTTAAATTAAATCTGTAATGAAAATCCTTTCCCGGCATGCTCCGAATCTCTAGGAATTTGATATAGTAAAACTAATAAAATAAATCCGGCTTTTTATTACTTTTGTTTTTAAAATATGTTCTTTAAAGTAGAAAAAAATAAACTCGTTTTTCCAAAGATATCTTTGTAATTAAATATTTATTGAAATATTGTACTTTATTTTTGTTTCTAAAATAATGCATTAAAAAGAATCTCTTAAAATTTCTATTTTCTGCCTAAACTTAAATATTGGAGTTTGCTTTGAATTATTTATTGCACATGTAATATTTTGTTTATGCTCAAAATATTAGACAAAAATTATCATTTATTCGGTTAAATCTATTTTTCAGTTTTGCATATTTTTACTAAATGTGTGGTATTAAGAACCATAATTTTGAAAACCAGCATTTCAGGTAAGCTGTAGCCAAATGAACGGGAAATATACGAAATGAGAAGTTTGAATATTGTATATTTTAGTCTAATTGATCAGAATTAAAATTTATTTTACCAAAAATATCATTATCATGAACAGTTAGAGTTTTCCTACTAAAATGACGATAAAAAAGCCGGCAGAAATCTGTCCCCCAGATTATCCGTTAAATATATGATTAGAAACCGTTCACAACTGCTTTGTTCAAAAAACCTTGAATACAAAATTATATGGTTTTGTAATCATTTAAAACTTTCTTGGTTTAAGAACCGTAAAATTAAAACTTAATTGGACATTGGGGTTAGGTTATTTAAAGGAATGGATAATGGAGTTATATTGTGGTTGATTTGTGTTTTGTCAAATAAACTGTGCGATGCGACGTTGTGGTGTTAACACTGGGATTCAAACATCAGTTTGTCATGAAATTGACCGAATAAATCTCTTGGTTATAGTATGTACCTGCAACAAACTTAGTGATATCGTAAGGGTAACGGATAAAATTCCGGTTCTTTAAGCATATTTGGTTAAAGCAGTCAATGAATATTTTTTCTCACAGTTAACAGTTGGAATACCATCTTTATTATGGCTAGTAAACTGCATTGGTGGAATAAGATAAAATAATATTTAAACAAATTGCTATTTGACCATTTCTTCAGAGAAATTTCTAACAGAATACACTACGGTAATTTCAGCAGAATTTTTTCTCTGTGTGATAAGCTTTTTAAAGACGATTTGGAAAATTTTGGCTTATGGATAAAAAAAACAACATTTGTGCTTGACTGGTAAATAGCATTATGACTTTCACATTTGAAATTCTTGTGCTATTTTCGAAAGTGAGAATGTTTTCTCGTTCTGAGTCTATGAAATCTGGAAATTTCAAAATTACCTATATCTTTCTTTAACAGAAATTTAATAATTATTTTTTGCTCCATGGAGACGTGAATTTTTTTCTCTTTTATAGTGTCGCTCATACAAATGCACTATAAGGAGCGTTTGAGATTCCTTTGTAAAAATATTATGCTCTAAATTACTACTCAAAAGTTAAGGAGCTCTAATTGTTTTTGCTAGCATAATTTTTTTTTTTAAATTTCAAAAAAGGCTTTTTGTTTACGAATTTTCCATAAACGTTAAACTGTAAAAAATGCTAAACTATGAAAAAATATCGATTTGCAAGACATTTACGATATTTTTTTTGGTTATTTATTTGTTTCTAAATGAAAGGTTTTTCCAGATAATGTAGTGAAAGTAAGTAGCTATTACAGTTATCGAACTTATTTTTTTTAAAATATTTTATATTTGGCTAAAAAAAAAATTTACTTATTCGTAAATGACTCATTCGCAATAAATAATCTCAAATAAATAACTTTCCAATGACTGATTTATTTCTGTTGTTTTCATTTAATTTACATTATCTAAGTCGATATTTTTTTGGCAGTTGATCAGAAAGTCTTAATGAATTTAACTATTGCTTTTTGTAGAGTAAACAAAACGATTTTGAAGTTAGTTCATGTCAGACTCACACATTGGTTTTTCAATTAGCATTAACTTAATGGTGGACTATTGTTCCCTAGTTCCTTTGACAAAAAACGTTTTGAAAGAACTCTCACATTCCGATACAGTTTTAGAAAGGAAAAAAAAGATAAGACTTTGATGACAAAGACATATTTATGCATCAAAGAGTCCTTTAAAGTATTAAAAAAATTGATGTACCAGTTTTCCTTTCAAATTTCCAATATTACAGTTTGGAATACTTCTGAATTATAAACACCGTGAAAAGCAATGTGACATTTGAAATAATTTCAGCCATTAATGACAGTATTTGATTCTACAAATGGCATCCTATGTATGTTCGAAATTTAAAAAAGAGGTAGAAATACCAAATCTCATTCTAATATTTAATGCAAAAATACATAAAAAAAAACATAAAACGCGTTAATCATTTAAAAAGTTTTTGATTGCAAAAATCGTTTTACTTTTTTTAAAAGCTAATTGAGTTAAGTAATATAACACTTCCTGTCTTATTTCATAATCTAGTTTTAACATAACCTAAGATATCCTTGAATTTACATTTGAAAAATATAATGCAAAAATAATAAAATTATTAAATCAACCATAAATTTCTTTTTTAGGATATGCATAGAGGGAAGAGATTTGCAAGCTTACTTTGTAACATAAAAATGCAAAATAATAATTACCCAAGAATTGTATAAAACACTTTAACAATATGAAAAATTTTCATAAATAAATTTAACTTTCTTTTAAGTTTTAATAAATAAATAAAATTGTAAAAAATAGTTATTCGGAATAATGAAATAGTCCATGACTTTTTCTGTGGCAGTAACAATCATGAAACCAAAATAAAGATTTACAAGCATCAATATTAATTCGCTACCTAAAATTTTTTTAAATACATTTCAAAATAAATTATTAGTTAGTTACACTAATTACATAATTTAAATCATACGCGATACTTATATTTAAGGGATACATTTGAAAAATAAGGGGTAGAAATATTATGATTTAAAATAAATATTTCTCTTCTGTCTTGAAACTAATTTGTAGTATGCAACGTCACTTAACATAATTAGAAATACATTATCTAAAAGGACGGAATGTCTCCCGGCTTTAGAAATAATGAATTTTTTTTCAGTGCACGTTTCCCAAATTAAGTTTGACACATAACACATGAGGAAAAAATATTTATTCCTTTAAATTGGGGTTGTCTATTTGTTAAGTACTTTAAAGAGGATTTTATGTATTATTTAAACATCGAACCGCTTTAAACGTAGAGTAATGCATCATTTTATCCAATATAGTTGCATTATTGAGTTTTAAAAGTAAGGAAAATAAAATTTTTGAATAACAAACTAAAAAAAAACAAGAATAAAAAGCTTTTAATTTTCTTAAACAAAATAAATAATTATGCATTTCAATCCGATTCCATTTAAAATATGCATTACAATCATTTAAATAAATGAGAAATAATATGCTTTTGTTAAAACATGCTCTTATTTTCTTTTTAACTATATTACAATATAGTTCTTTTCATAAACTTGATTTTTATAACGACGAAAACTGCTTAAAAATATTAGTAAACTGCATATCATACAAAATCGATAATATAATGGTAATACGTTTATTACAAACTTAAGTAGATAATAATCGTGAAAACGAATAAATCTAATTGTATTAAGTAGATTACAAATTTAGAAAAATGATAAACGTGAAAAGGAATAAATCTAATGGTATTAAGTGGATTACAAATTTAAGTAAATGATAGCCATTTAAAAGAATAAATCTAAAAGTATTAAGTTAATTGGATTCCAAATTTAAGTAAATGATAAACGTGAAAACGAATAAATCTATAGGTATTAAGTTAATTGGATTGCAAATTTAAGTAAATAATAAGCGTAACAATGAATAAATCTCATGATATTAAGTGGATTACAATTTTAAGTAAATGATAAACGTGAAAACGGATAAATCTAAAGGTATTAAGTTAATTATAAATTTAAGTAAATGATAAGTGGGAATACGTTTAAATCTAAAAGTATTAAGTCGATTACAAATTTAAGAAAATGACAAATGGAACAACGAATAAATCGAAGATGTTAAGTTGATTACAAATTTAAGTAAATGATAAATATGAAAATAAATAAATCTAAAGGAATTAAGTGGATTTTAAATTTAAGTTAATGATGAGCGTGTAAACAAATAAATCTAATGCTATTAAGTGGATTACAAATTTAAGTCAATAATAAATAGGAAAAATAAGTAATGATAAATGCGAAAAACAAGTAATGATAAATGTGAAAAATAAGTAAAAAAATGTAACAACGAATTTTCTTTTTAATACTTTAAAATAATTTATATTCCTAATTTTATTTTTATGCATTAAAATTTTTGTTCTCAATTAATGAAATAAATTTATTTTATAAATAAATACTAAAAAAAAGCCATTTTACACTGAAAAAAATTTGGTCAGATCTACCACAGTATAATTAAATTTATCATGTTTCTGGCTCTATGGAAACACCAAAAGGATCTGCCATTTTTAACGAAGCGCTATGATAGTGATTTTGGGAAAATATTCGGTAATTTTATCAGGATACCTTAGGGCATGGCATTAAAAACATTTATTCAGCTAAATTTACTTTTCAGGGTGGTATTTCTTACTTAATTTCTTAATAATAACAATAAATTTACAAACCAGATTGTTCAGATACCGCTACCAAATTACCGAAACGAAAAAAATTACTAAATGAATGGTTTAAATACAATATATTTTGGTTTCATAAACCAAAATTATGTTTTTCCCCCACAAATGTCACTAGGGGAGAGTGGGGTCAATTGTAACAGGGTACGATTGTAACAGAGCAGAAATTTCAAGTGTCGGGTTCTAGATTTGGTTCCTAGGTGGCAAACAAGGTTTATTTAATAAATCTACATGTGCACCCTTGCTGGGAACCATTTTTATGTACTTTTGAAAGAGTTACTTCACAAAAGATATTTTCCCGCTACGTAAGTACTTTTTTGGTATTAGAATATCATATTGTAACAAAGTAATTTTGTTTAAACAAATAAAAATTATTAACCGAATATGTAAGTGGACACCTGAATTAACATTTCAAAAAAAAAGATTAGCTTTGTTAATTAACTAGCATTGTTTTTAACAAATGAAGCTGAAATGGCGTCTTGGGGACGATTGTAACAATAAGTAAAGGAACGAATGTAACAGCTGAAAATAAATAATCTTATGTTTACAAACCATTACTTAACTCTTTAAGAACCACCAATAGTTTCCTATATCATTTATATTATGTTGCATGTGCATTATTTTTTTTGTCACCTTTCACAAAATAAATTAAAATTTTTACCCCTTGAAGTCGAAAGTTTAACTTTTTAGATCTCTGCTCATTATTATTTTTACTCCTAAGATATCACTACTATTTTCATCAATAAAAAAGTATATCACAACTATGATAATATGTATAATTAACCATGTTTTAGTTGAATTTATGAACTGTTGCAATTGACCCCGTAAGTGGGGACAGCTGTAACAAGTGCACGACTGTCACAAATTGCTAAGAACTAATATAATAATATTTAATATAAGGTATTTATTATTTTTTTCTAGTAGGGGATAGTCTACTTTACTCGTCTGTCAATTAATACTAATAATATATTGGATTTTTTGTTAGTTAAAAATAGTTAAGTAAAAAATGTTACAATTGACCCCACTCTCCCCTACTATACTGTACGGTAACTTCACCAGAATTTTTTCCTCCATGTAGACTGTCATTGATATCACAATATTTAATACAGCGTGAGAATTGCTAAAGTAAGAAATAGTAAAAAATAGTGTTAATTTTTGTAATCACATTGGCAACACCATTTGCGTATTTTTTTTCTTCAAAATATTCAAAAATATATAAAAGGTATAAAAAATTTTTTATTCAAAAATATATACATACTATGTCTTAATGACATGTTATAAAGAAGTATACGCTCATTATTTACATTAGTATACCAAAAATTATTAAAATAAAAAATAATGTTTAATATTATTTTTCAAAGATAGAAAAAATAAAGTGCGACGCATATTAATCATACTCATAACAAATATTTAATTTACATTATAAAAAGGAAGTTTATTAAGGTAATTTCTTCCTGCCGCTTTTTCTTTCTGCTTTATTTAATTTTTTTCCTCGAAAGAGTTAGAAGTGAGATGAGTAATTAAATACTTTTTTGTAATATTTTAATTAAGTAAGTAAGCTGAAAATAAATAAAAAAAAATATTTTGGGAAATTAATTTTACTTATCCAAATATATTTCCATTTAAACATTAAACAGTCGTTACTTTGATTTATTTACTTAATCTATTAATATATTTTAATTAAAATTAATGGTGAAAATTGCTTAAAATAGCATCATTACTTAAAATAGCACCAAGAAAGGAAAAGGAATATTTAAAATCATGGATGTATTAGGGATAAAGTATTAAAAATCATTGATGAAGTAAAAAAAAAAAAGTATATTTAGATTCAGTTTTAAATAAAGAGGAAAGATTTTGTTTTCTTTCTAATCGAGACGTGCTCAACTTTTACTTAACAAAGAATGTATTCAAATTTCATGTATTTATTTTTCTTTTAATATATTCCTTACATTTTTATTTGTGTCATAGGAACATATAGAGTTTATTATTATGTGTGAAATTTTGTTTATACGTTATAGGAAACTTTCATATTTATATTTAAATTTTTCATTATTTGGTCATTATAATGAATTTAGTAACTATGGCAACGAATAAGAACAATACAAAAGGACATTATAACATAATAGTCAGGTATAGTTATCTCAGTATGTTAAGCCACTGAGCCATCATGGCTCAGCGGTTAAGATGTTGAACTGTCATTATGAAGAACTGGAGGATGATTCACAGTGGTGGCTTGGATCCCATCTAGCTTCAGATAGATGGGTGCTAACCTGTCTGGTAAGTAAAGGCGGCCTGTGCGCAGAGCCGACCACCTTTCCACAATCAAGCCTTTGTTCATGACATTGTGAAGCCTTAACATCCCTGACCCCCCTAAGCCACGACAGGTTGTGACATGAACGATTTACTGATTTTTATAATTATTTAGAACATTGTGTTCAATTTGTAATAATTTGCATTGTAAAGTATACCAAATGTTCTAATAGATTTGTCATCTAATTTTAGAATTTTGAAACATTAGGGCAGATCATTTTCTGTGTTAAAAAATCAATCACAATTTAAGCCTTGAGGGAATTGAGATACTGAGAAAGGGAATAAGATATAGTTAAGTGACAATTCGAGAAAGTGTAAAATTTAATGTGCTAGGACATTCCATAATAGACTACCTAGATTCAACTGATTTTTTTGCCGCATCAATAAATCAGACGAATGTTAGTGAGAAAATGCCTTCCGTAAATAGCTGTTTTGATTTATCAGTTTTCTAAAGTTGATGTTCCTATGTTCTCCAAATTTTATTTTTGAATCGTCTCTTAATAAGATCTTAAGTAAAAATTTTCTCCTTAATTATACTGAGCTAATTGCCGCATTGTATGGTAATGACAATTCTGGTAAAAATAAACCATAATTTTGTTAATTAAAAAAATATATGGTATTTGCGAAATTGATTTGATAATTTTCCTTTTACATGGTAATGCTTTGCCAAAAAATCAAGTTTTAAAAATTATAGTTCTTATACGAGTATAGCCACACATTTAGTAAAAAGTACAGAACTGAAAAGTGAATTTGAATAAATGGTTTTTATGCTCCCTCGTTTCATGATAAAAGTATCAAATTTTAATATATTTTATCAAATTTTCTTAACCATTTTTATTGCTAATTTTACTAAGCTTCTGGAAAAATTACCAAGCCCTTTAATGTACCATATTTTGGTAGTTTTGAGCATATTTTTTATGCATTGTTTATAAATTTGTTCAAAGTAAAATAATTTTAATAATTTTAATAATTTTAATAATTTAATAATTTTAATAATTTAATAATTTTTAATTTAATAATTTTAATAATTTTAATAAAAGTACAAAACTGAAAAGGGAATTTGAATAAATGTTTTTTATGCTCGGTTCTAACGTTTCATGATAAAAGTATCAAATTTTAATATATTTTATCATATTTTTTAAATCATATTTTATTGCTAATTTTACCAAGCTTCTGAAAAAATTACCAAGTCTTTTAATGTACCATATTTTGGTAGTTTTGAGCATATTTTTTATGCAATGTTTATAAATTTGTTCAAATTAAAATAATTTTAAAATGCTTTTAAAAATTTTTAAGACCAATTCTAAAAATATTTTACTAAGACATATCTGAACATTTCTATAAATTAATCTATACAGCATGTATAAACTTTAGCAAAAATAAACTTTATTTTTTGTTGCTAAATACTTTATGCATACTTGTATATTTGTTAAAGTGAGTATACCATTTGGTTGATTGATTCTTTCGAATTCTAAATAGCTCGGTCGAACGCTAAACAGATTTGACAATAGAAAAAGTAATATCTTCGTTCTGGGCTTTGGGGGATATTTCTTTCTATTTTGTTTTTTTTCACTCTGGTTTACTTGAACTTAAAGGTTATCTTCAGCGCCTTACTCGGTTTTGATAAAATCGATCTAACTTTGAACATCAGACAGGTAGCTATAAATCATTTCTGAAAGAAAGGGAGAAAAAGATAAAGCGAAAAATGTTGTTCTTGTTACAGGAGCTAGATATGAATTGTTGCAGCGTTGAGAAGAGAATTGAATAAAAGCGGTTAAAGTTAATCATTTTTATTAATATTCTATATTAGAGTATTAGTAATTAAAACTTTTATGGAATAATCAGATCCTGTACTCATGAATAAAAGATTAGTCAGATTCTTTGTTCTTAGTTGAGAACAAGTTTCACGACCCAAAAATAAACACGGTAATGCTTTTCTTTCATTATTATGTCAGATTGAATTATAGCGTACCGTACTATAGCATACCATAGCACATCAAAGCATACAATATAGCATAGCACAGCATGGTATGCCATACTACAACATACCATACCCCGTTAGAATTTTCATTCTGAAATAATGGTGAAATAATCGGAAGCAATCTCTCCGCCCAATTCACGGTAAAGTTTACGGTAAAAAAAAAGTTTTTCTTAATTTCATGGCTTTGAAACCGTTTACAACTAGTATGGTTAAAAAATCATGAACATAAAATTATACGTTTTTGTTCAAAAAAAAATTAAAACAAGCAAAGTTTTAAAACCTTAGAAACGAAAATTAACTTGACATTGGAGATGGGGTTTTCGTTGGGTAATGAGTATTGGAGTTAGATCGTGGTTCAGTTGTTCTTTATCAAGAGTAAATACTGTGGTGTCTCCACCGGAACTCGAAATCCCGCTCTGTCGATCATGAATGATATTGTCAGATTAGCCATCTCGGCTATTATATGTACCCAACTGCAAGGAACTAAGTGACTTCATTAAGTGGGCCATAACATTAAACCATAACATAACAATGCATTACATAGCATACCATAAAATACACTAGTATAGTGCAGCATCCCATAGCTTAGCATAGCATACTATGCCATACTATGACACAGCATGACACAGCACATCAAAGCATAACACAGCGGCTACCTGTTTTTTTCAGTTACGGAACCCTAAAATATCGATCTTCTTTTGACGGAATCCTGACTTTCAAAAATCAGTTCATTAACAGTTGTGTATATGTCAACCATTATTTCCTCTATAGTTGTTTTAAATATCAGTTTTAAGTCTCTTGATTAAGTAGTTATTGACGTATGCATAAATCAAACTGAATAAAATAAGTGGAATTATCATTTTTGGAAAACTGTAAAAATCGTTATTGGGGGGAAATTTTTTTTAAAATTCTTGAAATTAGTTTTTTTATTTTGAATTTTAAAGTTCGATGAGAAATACTGATGCAATTATTTAATAAATGCATATGAGTTTAGTATTTTATTTAGTTTATTGTTATGCAAAAAAATCTATTTTAAATGTCCGATTTTATTCTTATTGACATTTTACTTATATCTTAAAAATGTCATGAAAATAATTCTATTTTATAATTAATTATCATAGAATTTTTTAAAAATGACCTAAATATTAAACCAAAAATAGATTATTGGTTGGATTCAAACCTATAATAGGTTTCAAAAATAATTACAGGTTAAAAAATGTTACAACTCATGGAACTCTTGTGACCTTTTTTTGGAACCCTAGGATTCCTTGGAATAGCTTTTTATAACTGCTGCCTTAACATACCACAGTATACCATACCATATCATAGCATATCATATTATATGAAATTAGAATTGATTCCGATTCTTTTTTTCACAAACTCTAATCCAATCCAAATCCGACAGAGTGGCTTCTCTGCTAGAATTTTTATTTTGAAACTACGGTAAAATTACCCACTGCAGTCTTTCCATCCGATCAAATATAAAATTTATGGTTAGAAACATTTTTCATTCCGTAATTACAGTTTCGAAACCGTTTACAACTAGTACAGTTAAAAATCCGTGAATACAAAACTCCATGGTTATGTAACCATTTACGACTAGCATAGTTTCTAAGCCATGAAAATGAAACTTAAACGGACATTGGAGCTCTGTGGGTGCTGCTCCATTTATGCGTGAATGATAGTTTCGTATTCATATGGTTCAGAGTCTCCGATTAAAGAGTGCAGGACGCTTGAAACTTTTCATGTATTGAATGAATAAAAGAAATATTCTAGTATCCACGCTGGGATTTGAACCCCTGTTCAGTTCGCCATGAGATTGACGGAGTAACCTTAAGCTGCATTATGTACCCGCATTCAAGAAACAAAATGGCTTTGAAAGATGGGAGTAGTGGACGTGGATTGAATTATGGTTGTTTTACCTTATTAGGAAAGAACAACCGAAAAGCGTTTTTTTTTTCTTTTAAACATTACAGTTAGAATATCATCTTTTTATGGTAATTTGACTGTTTTTGTTGAATCTGGTAAAATAATAAATAAATAAATTATTATTTAACTATTTTTGCTGAGAAATTCTAACAGTGTAGCTACTTTCTTTATGACTGAGTACGGCAGTGAGATTGAAGTTCAGCTGAAATTGCGGATCTGCATTCTGGCAAACGAAAGGTTTGCCATCTGTATGGCTCGTTTGCTATATATTTACGGTTTTTTGTGGTTTATACTTCTCTCAATGGACTTTGTTTTTTGATATTAATTGCAGTGATTATTAGTTTTAACCAAAAATAACAGTATTGCTCTCAAACAACAGGTCAAACTAAAGCTTTACGCCATCACATTATCCTACTGAATTGACATTAACATTTATATTATAGATAATGGCAGGAGAGAGAGAAAATTTAAAATCTCTGGATTTGTTGACTTTTGGCATGTTTTTGTTTTATTATGATCGTTCATACTGTTTTGCTTACGTTCTAGGCTTTGTGCCATGTAAGCTCGTCGCATAGTTATCAAAGAAAGTATGTTCAAGTGCTACTTCTAGAAATAAGAAAAATAATTGACAGTTATTGCATATAATTTCAACTCCGTTGGTTCAGTTTCTTATGCTAATAAATTGAACTTAGTGGCGTGACTGCCCATAGAGGGTCAAGGCCTACTGTCAGTATTCTTGACCTTGGGCTCAGGGGTGCAAGAGCAGATGTTCCGGTCAGGTGGTCAGCCATACGCGAAACCCCCAGTGTTTAGTTCCTAACCATGCTTGGTACTCATTTATAGACCCACTGAAGGGATGAAAGGCTGATCCAACCTTGCCCGGCTTGAGGATCGAACCCAGGACCTGTGGCACGGGAACGCGAAACGCTGCCACTCAGCCATCAGGCGTCTCTTATACTAATAGATTTATAAAAAACACGTTTAAAATGTGTGATGTCATATTTTTTTGAATTAACTATATGTGATTAACCAATTGCGACCAGTGAAGATTTCACTTCGAGAGGAATCAATTAGCCAGTTTGGTGTCCCAACTTGTATCGGCTACAAAACATATGGATTACAATCACAAGAGCAACACAAACAAGCAAAAGGCAGTACAATAGTACAACAAACTATACAATAGTGCAATAGTAAAACTTTTGAATTAGCTAAAGCAATGAAAACAAGGATATTCGAGCGTTGTTATTCATGGCTGTAAAGTCGAGCCATTGAAGTTCAGGGGATAGGGCGCTCGTCTCCCAAAGACGTGACCTGTTTTCTAATCCCAGTGTTGATTGGTCGATACGAATTTCGTTTTGCTTCCGGCCCGCTCCCAATACAAGGCTAAATTAAAATATTCCCAGCAGACAAATCATACACGGAGAAAAATATTTTGGTTAAATTACAGTACTATAAGGTAAGGAAATTTTTGATAAGAATATCCATATTGTCTGGTAATAAGAACCAACATTTACGGCAAGAACATTTACGGTAATAAGAACCAACATTTAAGCCTTGAATCAATCATTTAGTAATTTTACCGTTCATGTGGTATCGTTTTACCGGAATTTCTGGTTTTCAAAGTTATAGTTCTTATTACCACTCATTGAGTAAAAAAAGACAAAACTGAAAAGCAAATTTAATCGTATGAATGGTTTTTATGCCATGCTCTAAGGTATCATCATAACATCACCAAATTTTTCCACCTTTACCACATTTTCCTTTATTTTGGTAGTTATGACTATACTTTTTTCCTAAGTGTGGATCGCAATCCCCTGATCGTGGAGCTAGTCGTGGGAGGTTTTCATCTCCATATAACTCAAATGTACATAAGTTTCATAAAAATGTCAATCACGAAGGCTAGCTTGCACCAATGTTTGATTTAGGCTTTCCTTTGTCTTCAGGGTTAGGTTGAGAATTACAAGGATACAGAGTCGCAATACATTGTTGTTGTTGGACAGAACATTAAAAGTTTTAAATCCGAAAATGGATTGGAGATACAACGCTGGTTATAAAATAAAATAAAGATTGTCGCACCGATGAAGATTTTTAAATCGGAGAGTTCGTGGCGCTAAACAGACGTTTCGGTGTAGGTAAATGGAACAAAACAAAGTAATAAAGATTAATGTAATTTTACTTCGCGCGTTTTTATTTGAAATTTTTTTTAATTATTTTTAAGGTGGTTGTTTTACAAATATTGCACGTAAATGCTCTTAGAAAGGATTGAAATCATTAACTATTAATTAATACATTTTTACTGATTAATATTAATGCATCTCAATTTTTCAACGTCGCGATAATTTTTTGGCTAAATAAATTTGATTAAATTTAAGAAATAAATGCCGCTTCATACGCTAGGCTTAAAAATAGCTTTTTTTTATCAAAGTGAGTAGGATACTATCTTAATTCAGAGTAATTTCAATCCACGAAAAATACTTATTTGCCTTTCTTAATAAAACTATTCATAACTAAACAACGTTGACTGCATTCATGTCTTTTCACTGTTTGAGCTAAAAGGTTCATTTTATTCCTCTCAGCCTTAAAAACCTCATTAGCGTATTTAATTACAAACTAACCGTAACATCATTAAAATAAAGAAAAGGTAAAGTAATTAATCTTGTACCGCCAATGAAGAGAAACATTCATAATTAAGTTTGTCAAAGAATTTTTCAGGCGATGGGGAATTATGAAACACATTAGTTACGAGTGGTAACATAGAATGTTCCTTATCAAAAAAGAATTCCCCATTTTTAAATCAGGATGCAAAAGGTATATCTTTATTTATCTGTCTACTTTTTGAATTTTCAAGGGTAATGTGATTAGTTAGCTCATTTATTGAAACGGAAACTAATTGATATGTTTACATTGTTTAAAAGTATACTGATTTTTTTCAAACATATTTAATGTTTGATTGTCCTTTATTTAGGTTATTTAAAGTATTGTAGAAGTGTGTAGAAGTAATTACAGTGCACGAAAGAAAAGAACTGAAATAACTTTTGACTAAAACATCATTTTTACGAAATTACTAAATTTAATTGTCTAAGTCTAACTATAAATACGCTATGTTGCAAGTTAAGAAAATACCATTATCCCGATGGAGACAGCCTGTTTGCATCAAGTGCACTCGAAATGGACGCCAAACTTCCAGCACGAACGTGTAACAACATCGTCAGCACTCGAAATGGACGCCAAACTTCCAGCACGAACGTATAACAACATCGTCAGCACTCGAAATGGACACCAAACTTCTAGCACGAACGTATAACAACATCGTCAGCACTCGAAATGGACGCCAAACTCCCAGCACGAACGTATAACATCGTCAGCACTCGAAATGGACGCCAAACTCCCAGCACGAACGTATAACAACATCGTCAGCACTCGAAATGGACGCCAAACTCCCAGCACGAACGTATAACAACATCGTCAGCACTCGAAATGGACACCAAACTCCCAGCACGAACGTATAACAAAATCGTCAGCACTCGAAATGGACGCCAAACTCCGAGCACGAACGTATAACAGCATCGTCAGCACTCGAAATGGACGCCAAACTCTCAGCACCAACTTATAACAACATCGTCAGCTCCTGAAATGACGTTGCACAGCCTTCTTTTTTCCTACGTTCTTAAATTATGTGAACAGAGGAAAACAAAACTTATTCAACAAAAGCTATTGTTTTGTTTCCCGTAAAATTAGAGATTTGCATCATATTTAGATTTGTTATTATTTCTTTAAAATTGAATCAGAAAGTGTATTTGAAATTAAAAAAATTGTTATTCGATGTACACTAAACATTTACAAGTAAACAATTTCTAAAAAAAAATTTTTTTCCAAAATAATTCACTGTAAGTAAAAAAGAAATATTTGAACTGAGAAATCTATTTTAAGAGAAATTATTTAGGAAAATAATTTCATTTTATTTCTATTATTATTCAATCTTGATTAAATTTATAACAATTATTTCAAATTCTTAAATTTGAATTATAATGCCATAATACATTTTAAATAATATTAAAATATTAATTATAGATATTAAGGCATATTTTAAGCGCTTTCAATATTTAGTAAAATGTATCAGACACGGTAAAAATTTTTTCTTTTAAAAAATAGTAACAGATATCATTTTTCTACTCACATTTTAGGAAACTGATGAAAGAATGATAAATATTTTTTCTTGCAGATGATTTTCTTATATAGCGAAATAAAAGTAAAAATACTTTATCTTGCATTTGATTTGTTAAAGGTATGTCATCATAAGACGCGTCATTTTTAGGGATCCAATCAAATTCAATGCTCTTGCAGCGCCATATAGTTGTTTCTTTTTTTAAAACCGAATGTTCTCCTTATTTATCGAAATATGTTGCTAAGTCTAAGATTCCTGTAAATCTACTAAACTGTAACCACTTTCTAATAATTGTACAAATAGTGTGAATAAATTCTATGTGTAATGTTTACATTTTGAAATCCTTTTTATTGTTTTGAAAAAAATATTGGTAGAATTTGTAAAACAATTTGTATTTTTTGTAAAAAAACAGCTAGATAATTCTGGTTAATAAGACCAAAATGTGCGGTTTTTTAACCATTTTAATTGGTATGATTCCGTTCATATAGTAAACATGTACCGGAAATTCTAATTTTCAAAATTATGATTATTTTTATCATGAATTTTCCTAATTATGAATTACGAAAAAATGAGTTTCATGCCATGGTCTAAGGTAACATGATACAATTAACAAATTTTACCACATTCACCAAATTATATCACATATTATAAAACAATGTATTATTATTAATTTTACCAAAAAACATTACCAAAATGTTTCGGTAAAAATTATCGAGTTTTTCGGTGTTCCCATAAAGCCATAGACATGGTAAACCTTACCATGTTCTGAAAGTTTTTACTATACTTTTTTTCTCAGTGAAGGTTGGAGCAACCGTACTTCATTGTTTATCTTTTTTTTTTTTTTTAAAAAAAAAAGAAGAACTGAAAGCGTAAATTCTTAAATACAACAGTAATATTTGAAGACGTAAGATTTACAGAAATGATTTCATTAATAAACGAATTTTCAAATACTTCAACAAAAATACTCACATTTGCAATTAAAGTGCCAAATGTAAAATGTCAAAATTTTAATAGAAAAAGAAAGGAGCTTGAGTTCCTTTTCTTTAAAGTTTAAGAATGAATATGAAAAAGGATAGAAAAGAAAAACCCTGAGGAGTAGCCAAAGTTTTAAAAAAAAATCATAAAAAATACGGTGCATAGCTCTCATGATCGCGTGCCAGCAAAAAGTGCTTGTGGGTGTTATATGCGAAATTCTCACCAGGAAAAATAAATATGCCAATATTTCTAGTTCTATTGAATAACAAAAAAACCCCGCATTTTTTTGTAAACATGTCTTATAAAACTCTAAACTGCAAATAAATAATGTCATTGTTCAAATGCTCGGAGGAAAAAATTTTGAATAAATTACCGTAATCTGTGGCTATGACATTCCTAATAATGATAATAATAAACATAATTCTAGTTAAGAAAACCAAAATATACGGTGTTTAAAACTTTCCCTTGTTAAGTTTTTTATTCACATGGTAACGATTCATAGAAAAGTCAGGTTTTCGAAATTATAGAACTTATGACCTCACATTCAGTAAAAAATACAAAACTGAAAAATAAATTTAACAGAATAAGAGGCTTTTATATCATGATCTAAGGTTCCATGTTAAAATTACCACATTAAACCACATATACCAAATTTTATCGCATAGTATTAAACAATATTTTATTGTTAATTTTACTGTTGTTGTTTCTAATGCCACTTGCCACACGGGCAAGCCTGCTTGGTGAAACCGAGCAAATTTAAGGCAGAGTGCGATTCTTGTTTTTCAGTGGCTCCATCTATGGCCAAGAATTTGACTTCTGCCACACCATGCGTCGCACCCGTTTATAGGGCAGACCCATTCATACATCCCTTCATTCATTCACAGATCGTAATTTTGACCTGAATCAGAGAACGATCGATCTCCAATCCAGTACCCCCAGACGTTTTGATTGGTTATGGTAACATGGAGGTAACTCGACATCAGTCACTTTACATCGTGCATCAGTCACTTTACTACACAGGGAGTCTTCGGCCGTCGGGGTTCGAACCCACGAACTCTCGAACAAGGGCCCAGCGCCCTACCGACCAGGCTATCCCCGCCTATTAATTTCACTAAAATCATAATTAAATCTCTGCCTCATAAATATGAATTGAAAATTACAGAGCGTTTGTGTGTTCTCACAGATTCAGAAATACGGCAAATGTTTTTATATTCTGGTTGTTTTGACTATACTTTTTTTCTCAGTGAATCTTAAAGTTTGATATTATTTTTAATAGTTATTTGATACGTGTTTTTTCTCGACCTCTTCAGTTTCTTTTAAGTTGTTTTTTTTAGCACAGAACCCATGAAATTTTATCTTTCATAGCATTGCATTTAGAAAACGAAAATAACAAGGTACTATTTATTTCGAAAAAAAGCAGGAAAGAAAACTAATAGAAGATGTTGCCGTAACCTGATTTACTAATCCATTAATGCAAGTTAAAGTAATCCCTTGGGTTGATAGAATTTCCCGTAATCAATTATCGCAGTTTTCTTTTTCTTTTCAATCTCCTAACCTCAGATACTTAGATTTGAAACCACAACATAGTTTGCTTCATTAATAAGGAAATTAATAATTAGCATAACTTCTTAAAGTTTTTTTGTTTGAAACTAAAGTGGCTAATTCAGTTTTATAATTTTATTTCATTTTTATTATGTTCGAAACTAACTCATAGTTTGCTTAAACAATGCGAAAATTAATAATTTGGAATCATTCCTTGTATCATTTTTGTTTGTAACTGAAAGTAATTATTCAGTTTTATAATTTGATTTGATTTTTATTATGTTCGAAACCAACTCATAGTTTGCTTAAATAATACGAATATTAATAAATTGGAATCACTCCTTGTGCCATTCTTGCTTGCAACTAAAAGTATTTATTCAGTTTTATAATTTAATTTTTTTTTATTATATTCGAAACCAACACATAGTTTGCTTAAATAATACTAAAATTAGTAAAAATTGGAATCACTCCTTGTAGCATTTTTGTTTGTAACTAAAATAATTAATTCATTCTTATAATTTAATTTTTTTATTATATTCGAAACCAGCACATAGTTTGCTTAAATAATACGAAAATTAGTAAATTGGAATTACTCCTTGCAGCATTTTATTACATATATATATATATATATATATATATATATATATATATATATATATATATATATATATATATATATATATATATATATATATATATATATATATATATATATATATATATATATAGATATAGATATATATATATATATATATATATATATATATATATATATATATATATATATATATATATATATATATATATATATATATATATATATATATATATATATATATATATATATATATATATATATGTCAAAAATTCCCCGTGGACGACGAATTTCTCGAATCCGACGTCCGCGATACCCTTTTTAATTGGAAAGTTAAAATAATTTCTTTTGTTAAAAAGTTTAATAACAGTTTTCTTATCTTCATTAATTTTAACAGTTAAATATAGAAAATGTGCTGAAATATTTCAAATATTAGTTTTGTTAAGAATCAATTCGCTCGGATGAATTTGCTTAACTTGAATTTCAAAATCATCAAAATGAATAGCCAAAAGTTCATGAATGAAGTTCAGTATAGTTAGTAGGCCAGTTATTTTTCAGGTCACGCAATACAAATCTATACATTAATGTTTAATAGATTTGTAAAACAATTAATTATACTTTTCTAATATAAAACCAGATAAATAAAAAAATTAAAAAAAAGAGTTTTATTAAACTTTTTTTTGTCTAAAACTTTTAGTTGTCTAACATCTTTGTAACTGTACTTTTAGATTTTAGTAGACCAGTAAAAGTGCAAAAATGTTTATACAAAAAAGGGAGTAAATATAAAAATGATTTGTATTTTCCTTCTAGGCAAAAATGGAGAAAGGAATCAAAATCGAAATTCTATTAGCATTTTGACAACTGTTTGCGTTTTGATTCGCGAACTTACATCACGTGATATTTGTTTCTATCGATACTTTGTTCTTTCAAAAGAACGTTTCGTATATTTTCGATTACTTTTTCGGGCACGTGATTGATGTTCAATACAATGTGTATTCTGTCATTTATATTCCGAATAGAATTTTTGAGTGTTACCAAACGGACACGCATTATTTTCAGAACAATTGAAAAGCTAAATCATAATTTAAAAGACGCCTAAATCTTCTTTATGCAAAACATTAATGTAATAAAAAGTACTTAAATTAATTAAATGTTATCTCACATTAAAATGATTAAACTTTCTATGTACTTGTGAAAATTCTATGCCGTATCTTGTGATTTAATTATTTTAAATAGAAAATATGATTATAAAAAAATAAATAAATAAAAGAAACTGGTTACGTTTTATATCAGTTAAAGCCGTAAAACTATTAAAAACATATATAAAAATTTTTTTTCATGAAAAAATAATTCTTGAGAAAAATTAATGTAAGAAAAAAGGGTAATTCAATTACATTAAATTTTTTGCATGAAAAGTAATTGGATTACGTAGTACAATTTAATTGATTTAATGCATTATTCAAAAAATAATTAATTACTAAATACATTTAAACATTCTAAAGTAACAACATGAAAACTCAAGGAGTTATTCATACTGATTTAATTTACTTACTTATTTTTTCTAACATTAAAGAATGAATTAATAAATTCTGAAAGATAGATAAAAATATATTATTTAGCATCAAATAATTTTTGTACATTTCCATATATGCGAAAAATTAGTTATTCAATTATGAAAGTACTTGACATAGTATTTAATTGGTTTAAGTAAATTTTTACTTTAATAATATAGATGATAAATTCAGAAGAATAATGCTTTAAATGTAGTTTACAGTTTAAATATATGAATAGGAATTTATTAAAAAATGAAAAAGCAGAAATATGAACTAAGGAAGATCTTTATTTTAATTAAATATAATGCAAATGATTATGTTTAAAAAATTCTTTTTGTTTGCTTTTCAAATAAAACAGTTTTTGTTTTGAGATATATTTCAAAAAATAATTGAAAACAAAAAATTGCCATTTCTTTCTAATAGGCATTTTACTCGTACATAATTTCGTACAGGCATTCAAAACCTTAAGTAAATCATGGATAATTACTGGAATCTAAACATAATTTCAGATTTCAAATTTTTTTCCTTTCTCTCCTTTCACTTTCCCTTCTCCTTATACTTTCCCAAGGAACCCTAGAGTTCCACGTAACACTATTTGAGAACTGTTAGTTTAAATTGCTAAAATAACATAGATATCTACAAAATAGAATGTCTAAAACTGAAATTTAGGAATTCTTCGTTATCAAACTGTGGTAGTTCATGGGATAGAGGGTTAGTGTCCTAATGAGGTGAACCCGGTTCGAATCCCAGTAATGGCTGGGAATTGTACGTTGCGAATTCCGCACCTGGCTTGCACCGTCCAGTGTGCTGACGTAAAATATTCTCAGTGGTAGACGGATCACGGGCTTATCCTCCGGATGAACTGTCTACTGCGATCCTTGGACAATAAAAAACTCAGCTTAATTCAGAGTAACAACCAATCTATGTCCAGGGAGTATTGGCTCATCCCAGTTTCCTTGAACTGTAAGATATGTTTAAGGGGGTTAAATTTGAAGAGTCGGCCAAGTACATAAGGAGGTAAGCTATGCACGAACCCACAATGTGCTTCACTGTTAAAAATTTCTTGGAAAAAATGGCTAAATAGCAATCTATGTAATTGTTATTTTACTATATTTAATCAAAATAGTCAAATAACTATAATTAAGATGGTAATGAAACTATTAACAGAGAGGAAAATCGTTTATTAAATATTTTTACCTAAAACGGTAAAATGAGAAGAATTTCGTTGAACGAACCTGGCCCACCTAATGAAGCAATTTCATTCCTTGCAAATGTGTGCATATTATTGCCGAGAGAGCTAATCTGTCAATCTCATGACCGCAGAACGGGGGTTCGAGCCCCAGTCTCGGCACCTCCAGCCATTTAACACACAAGAAGAATTTCCAATGTCCTGAACTCTCCGATGTCCATTATCTAACGAGAAACGTTGCACCTATGTCCAGTTAAACTTCTTTTTTTACGGTTTTGAAACCATAGTAGCAGTAAATGGTTAAAAAAACGTATAGTTTTGTATTCATGATTTTATAACTATACTAGTTGCAAACGGTTTCAAAACCGTAAAGGTGAAAAACCTTCTTTACCGTATACTTTACGGTTAATCGGATTGACAGGCTGCTGCCGGTTATTGTACCGTAATATTAGAATGAAAATTCTAATAGTGTATGTATATATTTAATCGACCCACTGAAGGGATGAAGAGTCGTCAGGTTAACCGTGGGAGATTCTAGTAGTCTCTCTCTCCCTGTATCGCAAATGAGGGTTAATTCCATTAAAAAGCGCAAAATTTTCTGTCAATATAAAAAAACCTAGTGCTTCTTTGTCTTCTGGATTTGCCTCAAACTTACAAGGCTAGCAATAAAACATAGCTAGTCGTTTACTCGAAATTGGGTCGCTGTTTAGCGACTTTTATAAAATTCTTCTTTATCGTAATAGGAAGCAAGTATTAGAAAATGTTGTATCATTAAAATTAAAATAAATGATTCCCATTTGCTTGCACAATCATTTGCGTTTGTTACTGTTTAAAGTTCAAAGACAATTACTACGTCTGTTTAATGTAGAATGAATGTATTATGTATAAATAAATAAATATATTAAAGTGTTTAGAAAACGCGGAAATGTAATGCGTTTATGCATTATTAAATATTAATCATTATTTTCGATTAAATATATATGAAGGCCATTTAATATTTAAGTAAATAATTTTACTTGCTGTAGTGATTTATTCCAAGTTAAAACTAGGTAAAATAAACTTTTAAGTAACGCAGGTCCCAAATTTAATTAACAAATTTTACCTACGATAAGTTTTAAGTGAATAATTATGGTCATAATTCATTTTAACACGCGGATATCCTTGATTTATGAAGAGATAAGTAGATGTCTCGGAAATAATTAGAATTGATTGGCTACTTAATGTGGAGATATTTCTAAATAATAATAAACAGCTTGCTCCGAATGAAGTTTTTTTTAAAAATTTATATTAATAGCATATTAATATTAATCTTGGCAGAAATAATTATAACAAAAATTTAAGGCATAAAAATTAATTTTAAAAAAAAATTCTTTCCTGAATTATTGACTGATATCTTTAATAAATAATAAGTGTAGTTAACAAAAGTTCTTTAAATTAAAAAAAAAAACATTTTACGAGAATTACCGACACTTCTTAATATTTTATAGTTATTAATGTAAAGTAAAAACGTTTTTATGTCAATATATATTATTATTACTATGTATAAATATACATTTTTATTTCCCGATGGAGAGTTTTATTACTTTAAAACTAGTTTTATTTTTATTTAAAAAATTATCATTTTTTTCAAAACATTTCAATAAATATAATTACTTTAAGAAAACAATATATTCTGATTAATAAAATAACATAAGTTTTGCAACATAAGTTTATCTCATAAAAATTGTGTTTATTTTCATATTTGTCTGTAAACAGTTGATTTTTTTTACAAATGCTTAGGTCTATTTTAGAAAAATATTTTTTTTAAAAAAAACATTAAAAAAATCATTACTTAGCCCAATATGTTTATATCCTAATATTAAAACATATTTGTGATTATTTATATATTACTTAACATTTTTTTAGTAATTATATGCTTTTGTTAACTGAAACATTTTAAAGAAATTGCAGTAATTTGTTAATATTTTAATAATTATTAATCTAAAACAAGAATATTATGTCAATATGTATTAAGATGGATATGAACTAAAAATGTTTTTGATAATTGATAAGTACTAGCTCAAAAGTTGTATATGGACTAGTATATGATAATCATTCGGGAATTTTATCGGAAGTTTTCAACTTCTTCAATACATACGAAAGCCTTAAGACACAAAGTTTTTTTAAAATTAATTGAAATTTTTAAAACCATCAAATTACCTCTTAAAAGTTGAGCATTGAATAAAACATTACCTGTAAATTTCCTTCAGAATTTTTCTACCATATTTTTTTCGTTCGCAATATTGCAGCATTTTGCAATAATTTTTCATATTTTGCAATACGTTGCAGTTTTATTTTCACACAAAAAGTGTAGGCCCCAGAAGTAAAAGAACAAGTCTTTTAGCAAAGTACTTTAAACCTAGATTTTTAAACCAGCATTGTGGCAAGATTTTTCATTCATTTTTCATTTCTAAGCTCATCTCCTTTTTTCAAGAGGCTACGCGTTAAATAAGCCACTGTTGAGCAAGCTCAGTAAACCAATTAACTGACTAACGTTCTGCCTGGTGCATGTCAAGTGAATAGTTCAAACATGTCTTCAACTCGAAATAAATTTAAGTGTCCTGTCACATGCTTCACTCAATTGAGCTACCACTTAGACATATTATGAGTAATCTCGAAAGGTCAGGCAGTAAAGTCTCATTCATTTTTTCCCGATCTGCAGGCTGGTTAACTGTGAACACCTTCCAGTTTTTAATTTTAAACCAATTAGAGATTATTTGCCATCTATAAGAGATTAGTATAACATTTCTGACATCGGTGCAAATATTTATGGAGTATAAAACGAAAAGTTTTTTCTCGTAAATATCAGCAAATACTGTCATCATTAGTCGCCAGGAAATTTCTGTTTGCATGATGGCTAACGGAGTCCTTAAAGATTACATAAATAGTTCAGTTTCATCGACCATTATAATGGAGTTAGCCTTTCTTATTTTGAAGCTTTATAGCCCAGTGTGGTTTTATATCAAATTAAAATCCCCCATCAAGTTTGCTTATTTGAACCCATGTTGTTGTTGACGTTTAGCCTATTTAGGCAGAGGGGGTGCGATTGTTCTTGTTTTCCAGTGGCGCCATCTATGGCCAAGAATTCGACTTCTGCCACACCATTCGTCACACTCGTTTATAGGACAGACCCATTCATACATCCACAGATCGTAATTTTGATCTGAATAAGAGAACGATCGATCCAGTATTCCCAGAGGTATTGATTTGTTATGGGAACATGGAGGACTTTTGCGACTCCGCAAATTTAACGTGCATCAGTCACTTTACTACACGGGGAGTCTTCGGCCGGCGGGATTCGAACCCACGAACTCTCGGACATGGGTCCAGCGCCCTACCGACCAGGCTCCCCCGGCCCTTATTTGAACTCATGGTTTTCGCGATATCTCAATGACAATTTAATGGTCACCGGGAATAGTTCTATTCAGAATAACGATAATGCTACATATCCAAAATCCAAGGGTTAGGGGTAAGAGAAAATCTCTGCGTGTAGATCAAAGAAACCCTCTTTGATAGTGCTGGAAGCAGACATCGATGCGGATTAATAAATTAAGTTTATCGATTGGCATTATTGTGACATAACAGAGCCACCACACACATTATGACTATCAAGCGAATATTTGAAACAATTTGCTGAGGAATGTTCCTCACTACTTCCGCGGACTTCCTGCTTTCCATGACACACTTCAGGTTGTCGAGAGGTACGCTAGTTCTGGCATGGAGTTCTCCAAGCAAGTTTGTGGATGCTCGTGATGATGTCGATGCGAGCAAGATTTGAAGACAGTTCAATGATACTATAAGGTCTAAAAATATCAAAAAAAAATATCTGGTTAACCAAAGCATGAATAAAAAAAGCATTTAACTTGATAAATTAAAAATAAAAACACGAAACAATTTATAAAACATCAAAGAGTTTTTGAATTTTTGATGAGAATAGTTTTTGTTTTGAAATTTAAGATTTATACTAACCCATTACGGGTGCCAGACTGGAAAGCCGTTACACGCAAAAGAAAGGACTGGTGCAGTCTTCTTGAGAAAGCCAGGGTCCACCCAGGACTGTCGAGCTACTGATGATGATCATTACGGGTATTTTAACTTATTTTGCTTATGTATGGTTGTCAAATAGATGTGTTTTGATAAAAATAATTTTTTTGTGTAGCTTGATTCGTTACAATGTCAATTTTCAAAACTAAAACAAAATTCAATATTAAATTTGGAATACGGATTTTCAAATAAAATCTCATAACAAATGCAATATTAGCATAAAAATGAAGAAAAAAAAACAACTGAAAATATGAGAGTGTGGGGGATTTATTTATAAACTATGTCAACCTTCATCTATCAAAAGGTACCTCGTGATAGAATCAAGTTAACATGTCTTATACACTAGTGAATTGGTATTTAATATTTATAGTGGTAGTTACGCCACACTACTCCCCTTCCAGAATTTTATCTGTGATAGAATTCGATGAACAATTACCACTAGTTGATTAATGCTGTTTATTTATTAACTTCAATTTTTGCTCATTATATATATATTTTTTCTTCCAAGCATTTCGCTCGTTATTATTATTATTATTTTTTTATAGCTTTTTGCTATTTTTTTTATAGCTTTTCGCTATTATTATTTTTTTTCCCAGCATTTCGCTCATTTTTATTATTTATTAACCGGGAGACTTTATTTTTTTTGAGCAAATCAACTGTTTTTTAATGTGGATACGTCCATCAATATTGACAATTTCTTATCACGTCCGGGTCACCAATGTGGGGGATTTATTTATAGACTATGTCAACCTTCATCTATCAAAAGGTACCTCGTGATAGAATCGAGTTAACATGTCTTATATACTAGTGAATTGGTATTTAATATTTATAGTGGTAGTTACGCCACAAGACTACTATGTTCAATGGCAGAGTGGTGGAAATGGACGCGGCTGGAACTTGCTGTGAAACTACCTCCACGTGATGAATTTTGGGATGTTCATTGAATCAACATTCTTAAAAACCACACAATGGTATTACTAATTAGAAGAAAAAAAAGAATTATCTTAAAAAAATAAACTAGAAAAATTTTGAAACAATCATGAGTAATACTTCATTAAATTCGCGATGTTTTTGGGGTAGTTTATTTGTATCAGACAATTTTCAGGTATTTTTTTAAACTTTTTATTTTATTCTGAAGTGTTACTGCAGAAAGAGGATGTTGTAGAAAATATTTGAAAAAATTTCACCAACAATTTTTTATTTATTCCACAACTTTTGAGAGGTAATTTGTTCTTATCTAACAAATTTAACATTTTAAAAATTTACAAACATTTCGTAGTTTTTTGAAACATTTCAAAATTGTAATGCTTTTGCGGGGAATGAAAATAGTGCATAAAATACCTTGAAAAGGTTTAAGAAGAAACGTTCATGAGTGATATATAAGTCCACATGTACAATTTCACATGAAATATATAAATCCACGTACACAATTTTTAAGGAGAAGTGCTTTTTAGTTATCAAAAACTTCTTTTCCCTTTTCTCTAACATGTATGGCAATATTGTATGAAGGAAATAAATTTATTATTTCTCTCTCCTTATAGTGTGGATTTATTTTGAAAGTAAGCGCTTATAAAATTTTTGAAAATGATGTTTTTTTCTTCGTTGGCATTTTATTAAATAAATTCTATTTTTGCCATGTATTTTTACATCTCTTAAAAATAATAAACTGAATTTTTGTTTATTTTTCACTTAATGTATATATGTATGTTGTTTAATATATATATCACCGAATATTCTGGGGAAATGATATTTTAAAGCATTTGAAGATAATTAATATTATTTTTTCATTACGAATAATATTGTGCAAAGTTTGTTTGTTTAAGAATAAAAGGTAAAAAGGAAAGGTTTAAATAATTTCAGAAAACTTTTTTTTCAAAGTATTTCATCAAATATGTTTTACAATTATACTTTATCATTCTTTTAATATCCTAACATAAATAAACTACATTTGTGTTAAATTTTTTTAGCCCCTTAAATTTGTTTTGAATATATTTTTCTAACTGAGACATTTTAAGGACATTGCTGCTTTTTTATAATATTTCCTTGTTATTTGTATGAAAAAGAAAGACTTTTATGTTAGAATATATGATTATTATTATATTGAGAAACCTAAGTTGTTCTATCAGGTTTGATATTTAAAATATTTAAAAAATAAACCATTATATAATTTTCAGAAAATAGTATTTTCTCAAGGCAATTCATTAATATAATATTCTTAACCGTGCGTGTCATAAGATTCACAAGAAAATATATTTCTGTTTCTTTCAAATCGCCTTATATTTTTAGATATAGTTTTATTTTTAAGCTTAAATTAAAATATTTAAAAACTTAAGGGCTCATATATTATTTAGAAAATAATATTTTTTCAAAGCAATTCATTAATTGAAATTTACATTCATTAATGTAATTACATTTCATTAATAATTACAAGAAATTCATTAATTGAATTTATACAATACATAATAATTAATGTTAGAAAGTATATCTTAACATTCACAATAACTTATGTGCTTCTTATGATTCGCCTTATATTTTTAGATATAGTATTTACAAACGAAATAATTTGAAGACATTACTGGTATTTAAAAATGCTCTAAAACTATATTTGTTAAAATATGTTTTAGTATTATTGCATTAGGGTAGTTATATTATAAAGTCTTAGGGAAGAGTAAAATTATTTTGAAACTAAATGTTTATAAAGTGTTAAGTTCATAAAGTGTTATACTCTCTCGAAACATTTCATGAAATAAAATTCTGAGTTATATTTGATCAACGATAAAATTCTAAAACTAGATTATTGTTTATTTATTTATTACTATGTATCTTTAGATTTATTTATTTGGAAATTTTGTTATTACATTTTATCTCACTATTTTTTAGCTGATAATGAAAATGTCTCGAGATACTATCAACAAAAAGTATTTATCACTACTTTTGAGCAATTTTTTTTCAATAAACATACGTAACTTTTTATTTGTGAAGAAAAGGAAGTAGAAATTTTCATTTAAAAAATAAATTGGTTTGGGAAAACGAAAGTCCATAACGAAGGAAAAAAAATATCTAATCCATCAACATCAAGGAAATTTCATTTTTCAAAGCTAAAATTTTTTTATTATTATTTTTTATCTAATTTCAGATGAAATATTTAGATCGTTTAATCTTTCCAATCTTCAAAAATAAAGTGTTAGAAAGTTTTGATAAACGTTTAAATTAAATTTTGTTTTATTGTTGAATAAAGCACTAATAAGAAAGTTTGGAAGTACTTACGGATTTTAATCTTGTAAAGCAGTAACCTTTAAAATAAAATCTTGATAATTTCTTAATGAGTGTTTAAATTACGTTTTGACTGATCTTTAAATTAAATATTTGGGAAAAATAGTTTCAAAACTTTAATTTTTCTATAACATATAAATGCAAAACTTGCAAAATGAAGTATCATTGCAAAGACATAATATTTTTAGAAAACTCACAAAGCAAAATATATCAATACAAAAAGTGTGAATATTGCTTTGTCTATAATAAAAATGTAAGATTATGCAATATTGATAAAAATACACGATATTACAGTGGGCCAGCATCCAAGGTTTCGTAGCCAAAATTAGTATTTCGACAAAATTTGCTTCAAAATTTGGAGTTTTTTATTTAGGGGTTTTTATGTGCTGGTAAATAGAATTCATAGTTGAAATTTAGAAATACGCTAAAAATACCCCCAAAATACAAAATGGCGGCTGAAATATGGTGAGCAAAAATAAAAAATAATAATATAGTACGTTTAAATAATTAAATATAGCAATGAAAATATAATAATTTTCGTAATTTTGTATTAAAAATGAAAAGCAAATTACATTTTCGAAGTAATATTATAAAATAGCGCGAAAACATGAAAAAAGAAATATAATTTTCGTTTTTAGGTATATTTAGTCCACCTTCGCAATACGGGCAAAATGGGGCAGTTTTTTTCGAAAGAAGAAGCATCAAAGAAGACAACAGCAAAAAAGTTTAACTAATTACCTCGTGGATTTTCTTGGAACTAAGTTTCGAAAGTCATTCAAACATTGTAAAATGTCAAATGACAAGATATAAACTATAAGTTTGTCAAGAGTATTAACTCATCCAACAAATTGAAAAATTGTACTATAATTTCAGACTAATTACTCTGTTAAAAATGTAACAGTAAGGTGAAATTCCTATATATATTTCTGAAATATAAATTTAAAAATTACATTTAAAAAAATTTTTTCTACGTAGTTTTCATTACATTCATTACTCTATAATATAAAGTAAATTATAATGTTTGGAATGATTATGAATACTTAATTTGGGCGATATTAAAACTGCCTACACATATTTCAGTTGAAAATTTAATTTTTGACTTTTGGCCAAAGCTCTAGGTCTTCTGGCCCACATGGGATATTAACAAAAAATATACTTATGCAAAATATATCAATTAGAATAGTATGAATATTGCCTTGTCTATATTAATACAAGATAAAAATACACTCTTTTTCTCGAATAAAATCATATGAACTGACGACAAGATTATATCTCTTCCTTAATTTTCTTGATAATTACATTTTTAATTTTCTTTAAAAGCATTTTATTCATTAATATTTTTTTCTTCTCTTTGATTATTTTTTTCCCTGTTTTCTTTGTATTTTTTATCTTATTTTATGGGTTCTATATCTTTGCAGCTTATGCACTGTAAATAAAATTTCCAATCTTTTTTTTCATTTTCTTAATTTAATTCGTTCATTTCTCTTTTCTTATTTTGTTTTTTTATTGTGTTCCATATTAATATATTATTAAAATTTCTCAAAGTTACTAATATTATATTTCTCAAAAAAATACTTAGAAAATCAATACTTAGAGAATCAAAATTTAGAAGTGATTAGATTGTGCGATTTCTCAAGCATTTAAATAAAGTTTAAACTTTTTTGCGATTTGAGGAACCGATAATCAACTACAAACGGAAAAAATGTTTTTGTAAGGAAGTAGTAAGTTATATCTATTACTATCATTTTGGTTATTGTACGCAAATAATTGCACAAAATTTCGTAGATTTACTTTAATCATTTTTTTTTTTTGGTTATAACTTTGAAAATATTTAATAAAATTAAACAAAACTTTTGAACCAATTGAAAACTGATTACAAAATTATTGCTTTAAAATTTCATAAAAACTCATTAAATACTGCGGGAGATATAAGAAATTAAAGTAGTTATTTTAAACCGAGGATGCCCAGAAAAATTAAGGAATTTTTAAAACAAATTTTTTTAGTGAATCTCATATGGCAACTAATAAAAAAATTCCGATTTGAATAACTTAAAAATTAAAAAAGTTTCAAGATAGGAAATTTTTTTTTCTAGTACTGATTTTTTTTGTTGAATTTTTTGTTACTTTATTTGTTAGTTACTTAGTTAGTAAATAATAATCTAATTTTTTACATAGGTGGTTAATTCTAATCTAATTTTTTACCTACATGTATTTAATGTAATTGTTTAATCTAATTATAAAGACATAAAATTATCTATTATAAATATTTAATATAATTAAAATGACTATACTACAAAAACACTAACTATAATAGGTTTTAAGGAAAAGTAATTTTTTTAAAGCTGTCTCCGAAAAATATTATTTTTATTTACGCAATGATCTTTAAATTAGGAAACTAATAGTTAGTAAATCAACTTTTAGTGTAGTTCAAAAAATAGCGATGTGAAAAAATATTATTGCGAATATACTTATTATTTTCTAATATATAAAAGTTTTACCGTTTAAGGAATGGCCTATGAAATAAGGATTTTTCACTGCATAAATTTTTTTTCGAAACAATCAAGCACTGTAAAACGTCCGAATCAAATTACAGTAAAAATTATCGGTACGCGGAGATTTTCACATAGTTAAAACCATTTTTACCGGAACATGTTGCGGAATAAAAAATCTGATATAATTTTTCCAGAATTAATTTCTGTATAATTACTGAATCTCTTTAATAGCATAAACAAATCTCTGAAAATTACGGTATAATATTTTACGGTAAAAATGGATTTTGTGGAAAAAAAGGATTTTACGGATGATGCACCCAAAATGCCAATACTTTATGACGTAATTTGGTTTGGAATTTTTTACAGTGAAGATACAAATAAGAAACGATAGCTTATTTTGGAAAAAATTCTAATTTTAATTCGTTAGTCATGTAATATTGATCTACTATGCTAAATAATTTTACGATAGCATAATACAGTAGGATAAGAATTTGCTATTGCCTAAAATTTTTTTCTCAAATTGTAATTTCTATGCCATATTTGTCATTAATTTAAATACTAAAATTTTTCCTTACTTCTCAAAAATCCAGTGTTTGTTTGAAAAAAAAATTTCTAAATGTAGCAAAGTACATTATAAAGTCATGCAGCCTACGCTATGAAACCAGTTCTTGTCCTTTGTTTTATTTCGTATTTCAATACTAATTATGTTTTTTGGTAAATTTTGAAGTTTATGTACTTTTTTACATATTTATAATTCATATTCTAGTTTAATGTTTTTCACTTTTATTTATGAAGCAAAATTTTAGGCTTTTTGTTGGCGTAATATTTATTTTATTTATTAATTATCATCTTTTTTTAAAAGTATACAAAAGAAAAGCGTTTTTTTAAATTCATATTCTTTTTAAAAAATTTGTTAGTTAAAAGTTTGAGTCATACTCTTGCATTGTGTAGTTTGCATTAATTATTTGTTTAATATTTAAATAAAATAAATATTAGCAATATATACTGTATCAAATAGGAAAATATTTAAATGTTCAGACTTTTAACCCAAGTTCTTCTAAGAAAGCAAATATTTGCAGGCTTACAGGCATTAATTATACTACTAATTAAAATATTTTCAAAAAAATATTAAGTTCATATAACCCTAAATAATGAAAAAAAATCAGTTTGCGCCAAAATTTGCATTATAAAGCATTTTCGTGATGTCAGAAAATGTTAAAAAGTAAAACAACAAAGTGAATATTTGCAAAAGAAGAAACGTGCACAGCAAGATGAAAAGACGCATTATTTTATTTTTACTGTGCCTACCCGTTTTCCTTAACAAATAATCTTTTTTCTGTGATTCTCTGGCATTTTTTGAAAAAAAAAGTTTTTCATTTATTTGACTACACTAGAAAGTCTTTTGACAAACAGAAGAATGATGTATAATATATGTCTAAAACAATATTCTAAGTTATATAAAATTCATTTTTTTTTTAAAAAAAAAGCTATTTTGCTTAGTTTTTGTTATCTAAAATAATGGATCTACTAGTGCAACTTAATATAAATTCTTTTTTTTTTTGTATAACCTGAAAATATAACGTTTGGAATTGGGGAAAATGGATGCATATTTTTTTTCTTCTATTCTTTACATCAAATATTTATATGTTTTTCTTCTTTAATTACGCCAAATTTGACTCGGTTAGTTTAATCACTCGTCAAGAAGTTAGTGAAAAGAAAATATTTGATTTTTAATGTTTAATTCATAAAAAATAGGTTTAAATTCTTTTTCCAATTATGCCAATTTACTCAATATTTGGGAAAATTGGCATAGTATTGTGTGGTGGTTTAATAGAATATTTTTGTTCATTTTGAGAGTCATTTCGTCACGGGAAATTACGTGATTTGTGACAAAAAATGAAATTTCCATACATATGACAAAAATGTTTCACTGACTTAAACCTCATCGTCGTGCATCGTGGGAGATTAACCAGAATGACAAAACTAGAATAAAGACAACCAAAAGTGAATTGACGATTTAAGCTTACAGGACCATATGGTTGGTCAAGGAGTTGGCCTCCAATCAGGAAGATTGATGTTTCGAATCCAGCTTCGGACAGGGATATAATTTATCTATCTACTCTATCTGTCCTTGTTATGTTGTGCCACCTATATGGTGACCACGTTCAAGAGATTTTCAGAAAAAAATTAGAATCTTTAGGCACTATTATTATTATTATTATTATTTTCCTTGAAAAAAATGGAATGGTGAAACATTTTTTTTAATTTTGATGAAATTCATTTCCTCGATAAAGTGACAATAGTAATTTAGTTACTTTGACGAAATCTTTGCTCGAAGTATTTATCAAGAAACGGTTTCGTCAAAAACGAAGGAAGTTTCGAGATATTTGAGTATCCATTTCTTGCAGTGTAGTTTACTTTATGTAAATTGTGGTTATATGCTTCCTTTTCACTAAACTTTTTATGAGATTTCAACACTTAGTTTACTTATTATCTTAAAAGTGCCAGTGGGTATCAAAACAAATGTAATTTGCCTAGAAAAAAGGGTACACGGTAAATACAAAATAATGCGTCTTTTTTTCTGTGTTTACATGCTATGCAATTTCTTCTTTTGACAATATTCATTTAGTTGTTTTACTTTTAGCATCGTGACCTTTTAATCAACATAGTTTTTATTTTCATAATTAATATATAAACTGAAAATGTATTCAGTTAAGAATGGACTTTAAGGAGCAACGACATATTGTATCACAAATATGAGGATTTAAGTTTACTACGAGGATTTGATATAAGGATTTTTTTACTAATATGAGGATTTTTTACTAATTTTTATTTAGAATGTAATCATTATTTAAAATTTCAAACAAAATTATTGTTGTTTCTTCAAAGAATACCATTGCTGCTATTCTTTTAAATCTGCAAACAATATTATTCTATTATATATAATTCTCTTACGTGGCTCCCAAATTTTGGCTGTATTTCTTTTCCACCAGCGGCAGCGTTTGCTTTGTTTTGTTTACGTTTTGAAAACACCAAAGCATTCTGCCTTTTAATGATGTGTTTCTGATCTAATATATATAATTCTCTTACGTGGCTCCCAAATTTTGGCTGAAGTACTTTGTACAGCTAAATAAGATTCTTTTCCCAACACTTAAATATTTACTTTATTTTCTTCATATATCAGTCGGCAAAGAATTCTGTTAGGTTAAAAAACATTTCGATAAAAAAATAACGAATTCTAAAAGAAATAAAAATAAACAACTTAAAAAATATAAATGCTGTTGCCAGCCATAGAATTTTTTGAAAGTTAACATAGCAACGTAAATCAAAATGACATAGAAGCGCAACTAGATCAAAATTATGATACCTGAGCGCTTGACGTAACAAATCCTTCAATTCTATAAGTGTTGTATCGCCAAATGCCCAAATTAACAATTGTGTTTTTAAAGAAATTCTATGAAAAGTTTTAAATAAACAACCTACTTCTACAACTGCTTCTTGAAGAACTTGGCTCATTGATTAAAAATATTGTTTTAATTTTACAGTACTAACTTTACTTCTACTTTTATTATTGCTATGACCCTCTTTCATTACATTTTACAGCTTCATGCTAAATTTGAAGACTTTAAGTTGTTTTGTGGTTGAATACTGACGTTTAGAAATGTGTACATAAAAAAATAGTATTTGGAGGTTAAGAGTTGCCTCAGAAAAGTTTGAATTGTTGATATTGAATTTAACAATGGAAACAATCGTTTTTGTGAAAAATTAAATTGTATTGTTGACATCAAAACTAAAAATATTGTGTTTCAACTTAACAATACTACCTTAATTTATACTTTAGAATTACCTCGGAGAAATTTGAATTGTTAGAAATGACTTAAGCAAAAAGTTTTATTTTAACTGACAAATACTATATTATAATTTTAACTTTTTCTATGACTATACTCATTTTCTTACTCTTTTCTTTGTTTTTTATACATTTTATACTTTTGTGATAAAATAAAAAACTTATAGTTGTTCTGCTTCTGAGCACTGATGAAAACACAAAATGATGGGCTTCATCAACAATCAAAAATATCTACATTTATTTTACAAATTCCATATTATTAGGGTGGCGCCCTTCAGAGAATTAAAAATACAAAATTATCTTCATCAAAACCGATGCTTTATATCCGGTGTTCAGTGGCAGACTACTATTTCATATTGTTTTACAACACATGGCTTTAGCCCTCTGGTGGGAAAGACTTTGAAACAAAACTTACAACAGTTACTTTTCTCAACAACTGAAATTTAGAATAGTGTGATTAAGAAAAATATGTGAACTGTTTGAAATTTCAAGTTAATATTGAAATGTACAGGTTTAGAATTTTCTACAGTGAAAAGTTTTTGGAATTTCAGTGATCAAAAAAATATGCAAAAGCTAGACGTTAAGAACATATCCAATGAGCGAGCAAAGCGAGCATTGCATTGCGAAGCTATCTGAAATGAACTGCGAAAGCAGTTCCGGGGGTTGGCGAGCGCTAGCGATCAGGGGGCGAAGCCTCCTAGTATGTTATAATTATTATAAAAATTGAAAATGTATTCAGTTAAGAGTAGACATTAAGGAAGACCAGCATATTGATCACAAATATGAGGATTTAAGTTTACTACGAGGATTTTTTACTAATATGAGGATTTTTTTATAAATTTTAATTCAGAAGGTATTCATTATTTAAAATTTCAAACAAAATTATTGTTGTTTTTTCAAACAATACCATTGGTGCTATTTTTTTTAAATCTGCAAACAATATTAATACGTTATTATTATCATAAAAATTGAAAATGTATTCAGTTAACAGTGGACTTCAAGGAACACTGGCATAATGTATCACAAATATGAGGATTTAAATTTACTATGAGGACTTGATATGAAGATTTTTTTGCACATACGAGGATTTCTTTACTAATTTTAATTCAGAAGGTATTCATTATTTAAAATTTCAAACAAAATTATTGTTGTTTTTTCAAACAATTCCATTGGTGCTATTTTTTTTAAATCTGCAAACAATATTAATACGTTATTATTATCATAAAAATTGAAAATGTATTCAGTTAACAGTGGACTTCAAGGAACACTGGCCTAATGTATCACAAATATGAGGATTTAAATTTACTATGAGGACTTGATATGAAGATTTTTTTGCTAATACGAGGATTTCTTTACTAATTTTAATTCAGAAGGTATTCATTATTTAAAATTTCAAACAAAATTATTGTTGTTTCTTCAAACAATACCATTGCTGCTATTTTTTTAAATCTGCAAACAATATTAATATGTTATAATTATCATAAAAATTGAAAATGTATTTAGTTAAGAGTAGACATTAAGGAACACTGGCATATTGTATCACAAATATGAGGACTTAAATTTACTCTGAGGATTTATTTACTAATATGAGGATTTCTTTACTAATTTTAATTCAGAAGGTAATCATTATTTAAAAGTTCAAATAAAATTATTGTTGTTTCTTCAAACCATACCATTGCTACTATTTTTTCTTAAATTTGCAAACAAGCATTTTAGTAAAAATGTTTTGCTGACTTTACTCAAACTACTAAAACCTAATCCTCAAATTAAATAAAGTAACATTAATATACTTTTACTTTTTATCTTTAATAAAAGTTAACCTGAAATATTTCCTTCATCTTCAAAAAGATTCTTGAATGAGATTCATTATTAATTAATGAACTTTATGAAAAATCCTTTCCAAGATATGCAGGTTATTTATTTTCTATTTCATACGACTTTTCCAGAAAACTTAATTGAAAAATCATGTTTCTGTTGCTCTCTTCATCAATAACGTCTCTTATCTGTTTAACTTATTCACTAAATCTTTCCAAAAAGGGATGTTTCATAAACAGCAAAAGGTAAGCAATCCTTTTTTCGCCTCATTAACGACAACGGATCGTATGCGAATCATTAACTCCCAGAACAGTCTAAGCAAAGAAGCCAAAAACTTTCCGACTTGGCGACAGTCGTTAATCAATAAATTTCCAAACTAAAAATTGCGTTGCTTTGATGGAGCAAAATTTTGTGCTTTTTATACACAAAGAAATTGCATTTTCGTGATCTTCTTTAATGTTTTAAATATGAAAATTAGCTGGTTTTTTTTTCTTAGAGTAAATACATGTACTGAAATCAAATTAAATAAGTTTCATATGAACCTCGAAGAGGATATAAATAAAATAAAAATCTGTTTGAAGTTAAGATTATTAAACAAAACTAATGCTTTTCATTTCTACTTATGTTAGGTGATATCGGATTTTTAATATTAGAATATATTTTATATAAATATCAATGTTTTAAAAACAAAGCCGTTGTTTTTTTTCTAACTTAAATTTACATTATTTTCGTTTTAAATTGAACAATAGTTTAATCTTAAATTAATATATCAATAAAAAGAAACAACTTTTCAGTGCTTTTCATTAGAGTTTTAAATTTAAAAAAAAAGGATTTTTCTTAGTGGTTAATTATTTGTGTTGAAATCAAATTAAAACAAACGTTTAAAATGAAATTAGAAGATAAAATCAAATGAAAACATCCTATCCTACGTTTATATTAGTAACCCTTCATTCCACACTTTTTGAAAGTGAAGTATAATAGTTATTTTCATATGCAGGTTTGGTCAATAAATACAGGAAAAATTTTTAAAAAATCAGTTAAAACTTTTGAGGGGTATTTTTTATTACTTTGTGTAACTGCATAACTGCTGGTACAATTCAGATACCCAACGCAAATGTAAACAATAGTTTGCAATACTAAACGCAATATCATCCAAAATCAAATAAAAACCGAAATATAAGAAATAAAATGACTGAAGCCTCAAATTGTAATAATGCAAGGAAAAAACAGTTTTAGTAACATTATTGTACTGTATAATAATGACATTTCTGATTAAAAAAAACAGACACACACCATAATTCTGGTTCATTAAACCAAAATTTACAGCATTTAAACCATTAATTTGATAATTTTTCAGTTCATATAATAGCGTCCAACCGGTAGTTCTGGCTTTCATTTAGTTAAAAATACAGAACAGAATGGCACATTTAGTTAAAAATACAGAAATGCAAAGTAAATGTAACCAAAAAATGGTTTTTATGCCCCTTGTCTAAGTTATCATGATAAAAATAATAAATTTTACGACATTTATTGAATTTTTCGACATAATATAAAACCTTTTTTTATTGTTAATTTTATCAAAATCATTACCTAAGTTTTTCGGTAAAATTACCGGTGTTCTCATAGAGACACAAACGTGGCAAACTTTACCAAATTCTGATAGATTTAACCATACATTTTCCTCAGTGCTAACCCCAAATCACTTATCTCTCTTACCGAAAAGGTGGTAGGCGCTCTAACGCGGGAAACAGACTTGTGGTCAATGCTTTTGCCTTTGTAAGACAAGTAACTTTGCCGATGTGCAAAGTATCTTCTAAAGTTAAATTATCGAGAACAACAGAGAAAATCCAGTTCAAACTTAGCTTTATAGACATGGAAATTTTATTATTACGACATTTCGTCAGTGTAAATAGATACATCGCTGTTTTATAATCCTTCTTTTTTTATTTAACTAATTTACAATATTTTTAAATTGTTCAATATTTTAATCCTAAATTAGTGCATTAATAAAAAAATGAAATTTTGCGCTTTTCTCCATTGTTTTAAATATGAAAATTAACTGCTTTTTTTTTCTTCTGAAAGAAAATGCACGTGTATTGAAATCAAATTTTGGCAGTTGATTAGTATGAAACTCAGACTCATTACATGAAAAATAAACCCTATCTGACATTAATATTATTAAACAAAACTAATATTATTTGCGTCTACTAGTGATTGGTTATATTGGATTTTATCATCACGATATACCATCAGTAAATATCAATATTTTAAAATATAAGGACATTTTTTAACTTAACTATTTTTCAATATTTTTAAATTAATAAATAATTCAATAATATATTAATGTATCAATATAAAGAAATTATTTTTTTTTTCCTTTTCTTAAATGCTTCAAATCCGCGTTCGGCTGACCACCTGACCGGAACATCTGCTACTGAACCCCAGAGTCCAAGGTCAAGAAAACTGAGATGGGCTCAGTAGGCCTTGGCTCTCTAGGGCTGTCGCGCCACTGAGTTTAGTAGTTTAGTTTAGTTTAGTTTAAATGCTTCAAATATAAGATTAGCTGTTTTTTAGCTGTTCTTAAAGAAAGGAATGGGTGTTCAAGTCAAATTAAAGCAAACGCTTGATTTAAGAGGAATTAAATGAAATAAAATCCTTTGTAACGTTAATAAAATTAAACAAAACTTACTGTTTTTATCTACTAGCGTTGAGAGATATCTGCATTTAAATATCAGGATATATAGTCAGTAAATATCGATATTTTAAACCATTAGTCTAAGTTTTTTTTTCTAATTAAACCAATTTATGGTATTTTTAACTTAACAAATATTTTAATCACATATTAATGTATATCACAAAGAAATAGCTTTTCCGAGCTTTCAACTGATTTTTTTTAAAAAAAAAAGTCATGCTTATTGAAATGAAATTAAAGTAAATATTTGTTATAAATCCCGTAAAGGAAATATATGAAGCATAATCTTAATTTATGATAAGTCTAGTCACCTAAAGTCATACTGTTTGCGTTTTATAGAGTTAAGTGATATTCGGATTTTGATATCATGATAGATGTCAATAAATATCGATAATTTCAAAGATGTGTTGAAATGTTCCTATTTTGACTAATTTACAATATTTTTAATTTGACAAATATTTACATTGCCCAAATGAAATTTATCATCACTTCCAATAATTATTGCGTTGCATAATTATTGTCTAGATTTGCTATATCATTGCATTCTATATTTGTTGTTAGAGACTTGTCGATAACGTTGTTGTCTGTATCGTATCGGCTGATTTTTACTCTTACCAGTATCTTTGCGATAATGATCCCAACATTATAATATTCAAAATTTATTTTTACCATTGCTAATGTTATTCCAGATATATTTTCGCAGTTGATAATTATCATATCTAATCGATGTTTATAATTTATGGTCTGTCTAGTGCAAAAGCATGATTGTGAGCAAATGTTTGAAAATAAGTTCATTCTAATTTTAGAATCTCTGTATTATTACCTTTCTAGAAATACTTTACTCTTGCTTGTATTACAATTATTTAAAAAAAATATAGCACATTGTACTTATGTTGTTTTTTAAGTAAATGTCTATAATTGTTCATGATTATTCATGATTATAGCGCGCATGTTTGAAACTACGGACTGAGAGAAAAAAAAGTGGAATTTCATATTTTACGCATGTTTATTGTCAAAGACAAGTACGGAATTTTTAAAAGATTTGATTTTTAACTACATTGATCTCTAACTCAGCAGTATATACGCTAGCTATTAAGGTAATTGTTCAAAACATAGTTGATAGCAGTCTAAATGTAATCTTCAAGCTATTTTTAGTTTTAGCCGATAACATTTTTTACCGAGTTTATCGCACATAAAAAAATGCCTTAATTTTACCTAAAAGTTGCCATTAAAGAAAGTAATAAGTGTATTTTTGTTGCTAGTTTTATAAGTTTTTACATACATAAAAACAAATAAACTAGTTTTTTTCAAATTTTACATAAATATCTATGGACAAATTGCAAAAAGTAGTCGGTAACCTTAAGTTATTATTAAAATTGTATTTTTAAAATTATATTTTCTCGATATTTAAAAACATCTATAGTTTAAGATAAATTAATATGTCAACCAACCCCAGTATTCAATCAGATGTTGGGTCTTGCTTAAGTAATGTGTAAATAGACAGTAATAATTCAAAAATGTTTACTTTTAAGCCTAAGTGTTCAATATACTCATAGTTATTTATTATTTTCTACTGGAAACATTTACTGAATCATGTACTTCCAGAAAATTGCAAAGGAAGAAAAAAAACGGAAACTCCTGTATTTAAATTGAACACGAATAGTTAACATTAAACTTTTATTTAATAAAAAAGATTTTTTTTTCAATTTATTAATGTTTTAACATAAATAATTCTAAAAAATGTATTTTCCTCATTAAGCAGTTTTATTGTTAAAAATAAAAACAAGTACAACAAAAATATAGTCAGGATTTCAGTTTTTTTTTCTACCTTAAAAATAAATAACTTTATTAAATACATAAAATAAAACAATTAAGAACAAAGAATTGTTTTTAAGGCTTTGATCACTCTCATAAACAAGTAATTTATTGAAAAATTTCCTAATTACACACTTTATAAAGTTTCAGATCATTCAACAGTATAGCACAATTGAATAAAAAAGAACTTATTAGGAATGCATTCATTACAGACTTAGAAATATCCATATCTTTAATGAATGCACATTGAAACGTAAATTTAGCTTATTAAATAATAATGATGTGACAAAAGATGCTTTTTTATAGAAACAAAAGATTACATATTCATTTTATTTGTTAGATATGTCATAATAACACAGAAGTAATTTGTTTCATAATTACAGACCAATTAACTTGATTTTGGTCATAAACTTTCTGGAATGTTCTGATGAGTGCAATAAAGCAACAGAAGCTTTATCGTTGCTCATCACTTCTAATTCGTTTATTCTAGAATATCTTGAATTCCGACGACTGCTATGATAATTGCTAGAAAAAAATTCATTGAATTTTGAGATTGAATAAATGATTGTTGGAAAGGAATACATTTAAAATATTAAATTAAATTTGTAAGGAAGTTAAAAAAAATGGGAAATAAAAATAAGTATGTTAGTTTTTATGTATTGAAAATATCCAAAGCTAATTAATTAATATCGTTACAAAGTTGAAGAAATTTTATTGAATTGTCTAAAACTAAATACACAGATTTCTAAGACACAGCACTTGAATTCGTTTTTATGTACTTTTGCTTTATGATTATAGAAAATATTTCTTTTTATTAAGATAGTTTTTATAATTTTTGATGACCGTTAAGATGATGTATATAAATTAAAAATGAAGAAACGAAAAAATAAAACGCGTTATTTAACAAGCTTTCTTATCTTTTCTTTTTTTTAATGAAAAAAATATTAGTTTTTATATCAAGTGGTAATAAGTAGTTATTTATTTCAAAATATGAATATAATTGAATTTTTTTTTCTATACATTTTCCTTTGCATCGTTAAAAATCTACTACTATTACGAAAACTCATTAGAAATCATTCTGTTCCAAATCAGTTCTCTTCAAAGTACAGTCATTCTGCTATCTAATTGCAGAATTTCGTTGAAAAATGCTTTTTAGAATACACTAAATTTTATATGAGGCTCAACTATGAATCAAAACATTTTTTGGCAAAGCAAAAGGAAAACGAATGATATCACGTCAAAATGTCACTTGATAAGTTCCTAACTGCATTTTGCAATGAATTCGTCTCAGTTAATGTGAAACTTATTATGACATCCACGGCTGGAACCATGAACAAAAGCAACAGTGACATCAAAAATTTAAGAAATAAAATTTGTCTTCTAAAATTAAATGCGTATTTTATTGTTATGCTGGTACGTATTGTTGTTGTTGTTGTCGTCAGCCTTTAAGGAAGAGGGGTTGCGATTGCTCTTGTTTTCTAGTGGCGCCATCTATGGCCCAGAATTCGACTTCCCCACACCCGTACATCACACCCGTTTAGAGGACGGATCCATTCATTCACAGATCGTAATTTTGATATGAACCAGAAAACGATCAATCTCCAATTTAGTACCCCCAGAGGTATAGATTTGCTACGGGAACATGGATGACTTTTGACACGACAGATTTAACGTGTACCAGTCACCATTTACTACACGGGAGTCTTCGGCTAGTTGGATTCGAACTCCCGTTTTCACAAGCCCATCTCCCTGCCAACCAGGTTATTAAGACCCACTGTTATATTTGTTTACATAATTAATTCTATATACATTAAAATTGTACACTTTGGACTAGTTAATTATGGTTATATGTTTTTAAAATAAGAAATAATATTTGTTCTTGCGTAGTTTTATAAAGGCCGAAATTCTTAGCGCTTTTCTTTTCATTCCTTAATTTTCAGGCTCTTAACAAATGGTTTTGGAGCCTAAAATTTGTAGACTTGATAGACTCTTGTCCTTTGGATAGCAAACCCGTTTCCTAAAATTCACAGCAATGTTCTAGCTTACGATAAGTCTAAAATAAATTAAAACATAATTATAAAAAGTCATCATCTAAAAAGAGTGTTTCTTTATTTATTAATGAAGAAAACAGGCATTAATTTATTTCTACCCACTATAAGGGTAACACGATAAATATTTGATGCTAACAATGCATTAAGTTCACTAACTATTCCTTTAATTATTTCATTACATGACTGTTTCGTTTTCTTTAGCAGAGTTAAGTGTTCTTAGAGAGCTTAATCGTGATATTGCGTGAATAGATTTTTAGATGTTACGAAAAGAACCCAAAAAATAATGAGTTCCGTATATCCACAGAGATTTTTTGTTTTTCTTAAGAAAAAAATTAAGCTTTTTTCAAACAAACAAAGAACAAATAAAAAAATTTATTTTTTAAAACGGTGACATTTGTGGCAATGAACTTTTAAACGTTTTATTTATGTTCTTTGTTGCAGAATAAGAAAAGTAATACAGAAATCGACACATAAATATTATCCAAAAGCTCGTAATTGAATAAATGACGTAACTTAATTTTTTAAATGTATAATTTCATATAAAAGCGTGTTGAACCAGATTATAGCTTAAAGTTGGTTCAATTTTAAGGTAATCTTACTTGTGAAAAAACATTATTTCGGGTAAAATTTTCGAAATTGAGTTTAGTATAAATTTACAATCCCTCTACTCTTAGCTTTCTTAAATACTTTACTTTAGTTTATACGCTTATTGTTTACAAAGTTGAAACAGTTTTTGTGCAAGGTTATAACAGTGGATAGACTAACGATTTTAAGTCTTTAAATGTCAACTCATCTCAAAATCAGATTTTTCGTGTTTTACATTGCCTTCAACTTCGTATCTCATGTTGTTTTTACAATAATAGTCCATAATTTTCCACGTGTTTTTATGATTATAGTACGTTTTGAATTACAGACTAAGAGAAGAAAAGAAGAGCTTAATTTTTATGCATGTTTTTTCGCAAAGACGATCATGGAGATTTTTAAAAATTTACTTTTTTAACTGCATTTATTCCTAATTCAGTAGTATATGCACCTGCTTTTAAGATAATAATTTAAAATTTGAAAGTCAACATAGTTGATATTTTTACCTAAAAATGCCCTTGTGAAAAGAAAATAATAATAATGATAATTTTTTGTTAGCTTCTTAAGTTCTTACGCACTATAAAGCAAATAAAATAGTTTTTTTTTAAATTTTAGAATAACATTAAAAAGAAAATCGTCGAAAATTGTCAGATACCTTAATATGGTACTAATTTGAAATGTATCTTCGTACTTCACCTCGTCTGTATAATTTTATGGCTTTGAGACCATGTCTTAATTTAAATAAAAACGCAAGAATAAGAACAATTTGGTAAAATTACCGTTTTCTATAGAAAGGATATTTTTTGCAAATAACATAGTTCTAGTTAATAAAACTAATACATGCGGCATTTAAACCATTTATTAGGTATTTTTTCCATTCATATAGTGGTAGTTTACCAGTAATTCTAGTTTTTAAAATTGTTATTATTATTACCACACATTTATTAAACCATACGAAACTGAAATTTAAATAAATGGTTTTTATGCCGGTTAGCTTTGTATAACTTTCTTAGCTAAAAATTAAATTTTTACATTAAGCACTCAAACTATGGCTTGTTTATATATTTTGGCAAAAAATGTCTAAACAACACCATTTAGGCTAATTTTCGAAGGCTCTGTTGTTACATGAAATAGGGCATTCTTGTGAAGAATATATTATTTTCATAACTGTTGTAATATTTAAATTGTTGTTCGTGGCTATTAAATTAAGTTTTACCTATATTTAGCTAACATTTTCTATGTTATTCTGAAAATGGTGCAAAATGAAAAACCATAGTTTTGTTAAAAGAAAAAGAGTTTGCGTTCTATTTTTTTAATATTTAAAAAAATAAATTTTAAAAAAATTACAGAAAAATTGTCGGATTATTTGAAATATGTTTTGCTGCAAACAAAGTTTTATGTCAGTCAATCGACAAAATGGAATTTTAGCTGAAATGTTTTACGCCCCCTAACATTCATGTGGCTATGCGTGCCCTCTACAGGGTCATGTGCAACCTCATACTGCGCAATTACGTCAGTGATCGTGAGGGGGTGTGAAACGCTAGACAAACGACAACAAGGATAAAATTTTCAGTTTAATGAATGTAATCTCATCTTGTATTATAATCTTACATTTTAATTCTAATTGCTCTTCTTGATGAAAAAAATCAATTTCGTATTTCATTTAAAAAAAAAAATTACTGCAGAAAGCTCAAACGATCATTTAAAAAAAGATTTTATGCATACCTGATTGTATATGCCTATCAAAATTATAAGATTGTTATTTTGCCTGCGCAAACAAATTTTGCACAAAATTTAGAGTTATTTAAAAATTTTGATAATTTTTTTTTATTTAGGAAGAAAACTTTTGCCAAATTGGCGACATTCAACGTAGTTAAATTGTTTGTTCGTTCTAAAACCGGGATAATTTCTTACAGCGAAACTGTATATAAAAAAATTTTAGCATTGCCTCAGTCGTTATACTGTAGAAAAATTCCGGATCGGGTCACAATAAAAAGTACCGGCACTCAGAGCACCGGTACACTTTACCTTGAAATCCATTTTGACCGGAACATATTACGTAACAAAAAATCCGATATATCGTAATTTTTGCGGTAATAATTTTCGTAATATCAATGAATCACTCTAATTAAACATTACGGTAAAAATGGATTTTACGATAAAATGGAAATGATGTGATCAAAGTGCCGATATTTTAATCCTGCAATAATTTAACTCTGAATTTTTTACAGTGTAACTACTCTACTCTAACGCTCAAAATACAGTTTTTGTTTTTTGGAAAAAGAGCTTTTCATAACACTCTTAAGATATTAAAACGTTGTGTAACGTTTTTAACAGCTTTTTTTAAATCCATGAAAATAATTACAATGGAACTTTTTTTTTCTTCGAGCAATTAGCAGCATTATACAAGGAAATTAAAGTTGCACCTTTTATCATGATCTGCTTTCATCTTTTATGAGAATCAGTTTCAGTGCCTGCGTCTTGAGAATTCAAAACCACTTTCCCAAATTGGATCTCTGAGAACAAATCCCATCAGAGAATAATTTGAGAAAACTTAACTTCACTGGAAAGTCATGAAATGGAATTGAAAGGAAGACGCAGCTTATAAGAGAAATACTTCAAATATAATACTTGGAGAGCGAGACTTGCTGAGAAGTTTCTCTGAAAATTAAAATACTCCTTTAAAATTAAAGGGGCAAAGAATAATTTCGGTTGACTAATTACTACAGTTCAAAGAGTTAAGTAACAAAAAAATAAATAAAACGGAAATATGGCAAGAATTTAATGCAGTTTTTTTAAAAAAATACCTTCTGCTAAGTATTATTTAAAAATGAATTAAATAATTTTTACTATTTTGATGACTTAAAGTATAATATTAAATGTGAAGAAGTTAAGATTTTAGAATCTCATCCTGGAATCAATGTTTTAGACATAATGATTTTTACTATTTTCTTGATTTAAAGTATATAATTAAGTGTAGCGATAATTAGATTTTAGAATCTCATCCTGGAATCGATATTTCAAGCATAATAATTCTTACTATTTTAATGTATTTGAGGTATGTAATTAAGTGTGACGAAGTTCAGATTCTAGAATCTCATTCTAGAATCAATGTTTCAAACATTACAATTTTTACTATTTTAATGATTTAAAGTATATTATTAAATGTGACGAAGTTCAGATTCTAGAATCTCATTCTAGAATCAATGTTTCAAACATTACAATTTTTACTATTTTAATGATTTAAAGTATATTATTAAATGTGATGAAGTTTGGATTTTAGAATCTTATCCTGGAATCAATGTTTCAAACATTATAATTTCTACTATTTTAATGATTTGAAATATATTATTAAATGTGACGAAGTTTCGAATCTCATCTTGGAATCAATATTTCAAACCTTTTCAAAATTATGCTTTATAACCAATAAATAACTTAACGGGAATAATCTTAGCTTTTAAATTTTGCCTGTTTTCAAATTCGTCAAACTTGACTTAGGGTAATTTTTTTCCTTTCAATTCAGAAGCCACGAGTCAAACAATTATGTTAAACAACTGTAAATTATAGTTTTTTTTATTAACTATAGTTTATTTTAGGATGTGATCATATATTTTTATAATTAATAATTTGATGACTTTAATTTAAAGTGTTAATTTCTTAATTCTTAAAATTTGGCTTTTATAAAAGGTGTTTTTAGATTCAGTGTATATTGTAATTATTTTTATCTCATCATTAATTTTTTTGAATACTGTTTACAAAACTTACAAGAAAAGTCCCTTTGTAAAAAATTACAGAAATTTAAGTTAATGTGTGATAAATAATTCAGTGAAAAAATCATACTTAAGGTGCTTAAAAAAAGTCGAATCACTTTCGTGTCGAAGTCGAAAATTCGTAAATCACTTACTATTATCAAATCTAAACAGTAGAAATAAAATTGTAATTTTGTAATGTAATTTTCTAAATTTAGTCCTTTAAAACACAAATTTATAGATTTCCGATACGGAGAAGAGTATTAAAATCACCTTTTATAGATATTAACAAGACTCTTCTCCTATAGAACGACTTAAACTTGGTTACGTAAAAATTTTAGTTTTTGATAATTTATAACTTAATGACTATTAAAAAAGAGGCATAACTTAATAACTATCTGGATAAAAATTGAATACTATGAGTGACTGACACTTCGGGTACATTCCTTGTTAGTGATGTAAAATTTCTAATTTAATAATTACGACCAAATAGGCAAAATAAATTCTGTATAAGATTTCTGAACTCAAAAACTATCTGGATGAAAATTAAATCCAATGGGCTAGTGATATTATCGTTTACTTTCCTTGTCAGTATTATAAATATTTTCTTACAAGTAACTTTATTTATTCGCAAAAAACTATTTCATTATTGATAGGGAAAATATCAGTGAAGGTCTTTTATGATAGAAACAACTCCATTTTTCGAATGCAATTAAAAAATTTATTATTGAGTTTTTGATATTGAGTGAGTAAGTAATTTCTAAAATTAATATGAATGAGCTTTTAAATTCCAATAATCTAACAGCTTTGTTTTAGTAAATATTAGGCTGTTTTTTATTATTAAAAAATATTAAAATACATTTTTTTCGGACACCAGTGTCCCATTTGAGTCAAAGGATTAAAATGTAAAGAAGATTTTACCTCTACAGAATTTAAACTTCAACAAAACATTTGTTTATCTGAAATCAAATATTTATTGGTATCTGCGATTTCGACAGTTATTTGAATGTAAATGTGATTGTCAAAAATGAATAAAGCATGGATAATATAAATTATCGGATAATAGTAACTAGGCAATTTTACCCTTAAGATAGCCAGGAAAAAGGAGATGTTAGAAGAATCTCTCGCCTATTTATATCTTTATATCTTTATTATTCTGCTTGTTATAAATTTAATGAAATCAAAAAAAAATTTTTCAATGTAATGTTGTATGGTCTATTTATACTTTTTATTCTCCTTTGGAAATTTTATCCTTTTTAGTATTTGTCTATGTTAGATATTAGGCATTTTTTTGACAACTACGCTTCACATCTCACCTCTAATTGCGCATGAGCAAATTACACAATTTTGAGAAATCTGTTTTGAGGATATGCACAGTTAATGCACACATTAAGGTTAGGGCATTCGGAATTTTTTATCTAAAATTCCTATTTGTCGACAGGCTGAGATAAAACTTTCTCCGCGAGATAAGTTAGAGAAATATTTTGTCCGACAAGAATATAGAAAAAATACTAAATGCATTTAGTACAACTAGTGTTAAAAACACTAAAAACATGATTATTAAATGATTATAATATTTTCTTCGTCATTCAAAAAGAATCACCGATTCATCATCAATTAAGTGAATCAGTTCTGTTTAACATTGCATGATTAAAAAGAGCCCCATCAAATAAATTTTAAATAGTAACGATACATTTCCTATTCGAGCAACATTTAAATGAATGATTTTAACTCTTCCAGTTTCCAATTAAAGTATCGTCATTCAAGATCATTTCCCCGATTTCGTGCAAAGGGTAAATTAAACTGTCATGAAATCTCGTGAGAGTTGGTGAAGTTCTATTATTTAGATATTCGAAGACAATTTTCTACTCGAGCGTATATGCCTCCTAACGAAATTTTCGCAGTTTTAAATTTTAGAGAATTGCATTCTTATTAAATGCAGCATACTAAATTGTTACTCTGTTGCAAGCTTCATAGGAAGTGCGCTTGCATTGATTATAATTTTATGTACTGTTTTCCTAAGTTACACTTTCGTAACTACTAGCTCTGCAAACGTGACAAATCTTTAAATTATTCAATTGTAAACTCAATTGTTATTTAAATTTAAAAAAATAATGAATGACCGGGCAATAAGTTATCTTACAGTAACCTATGTACTTCTGGTTTCTACAGACTGTGGTGCAGGATTATGCAATTTAGGGATCTGATACAATATTATGCATTTATTATATTTTGTGTACTGCTTCTCTAAGTTACAGTTTTGTTACTAGAAACCATTTAAAAGTGCCAAAATATTTAAATTATTCAATTGCAAACTCAATTGGTATTTAAATTTGAAAGAATAATGAATGAACGGGCGATAAGTTATCTTACTGTAACTTATGTACTTCTGGTTTCTACAGACTATGGTGCTGGATTATGCAACGTTTAGGGATAGAATACAATATTATGAATTCATTTCAATTGTGTGTATTGCTTCTCTAAGTTTCAGTTTTGTAACTATAAACTATGCAGAAGTACCAAATCTTTAAATTATTCAATTGTAAACTCAATTGTTATTTAAATTTAAAAAAAATAATGAATGACCGGGATATAAGTTATTTTACTGTAACCTATGTACTTCTGGTTTCTACAGACTATGGTGCAGGATTATGCAATTTTTAAGAATAGCATACAATTTAATGCATTTATTTCAATTTTGTGTACTTCTTCTCTAGGTTACAGTTTTGTAACTAGAAAGCACCAAAATCTTTAAATTATTCAATTGTAAACTAAATTGTTATTTAAATTTAAAAAAAATAATGAATGACCGGGCAATAAGTTGTTTTACTGTAACCTATGTATTTAAAATCCCCTTACTGTTTGCTAACGATTAGTTTCCTCTCCTCGGTACGATTGGTCACCTCTCCAACTGGGGATTCGTTTAACTGAAAAAGTCTTTTATTAAAAATTGCACATACTAATGCACATGCAACATTCAATTAATCCAAAATACAGGGTGTTTCACAATTCATATAATGAGTAATTTGGATACAAAATGCCACTTCTTGATTAAAAAGATTTCAAATTTTAATGATTAATAAAGTATATATTACAATATCTGGAAGTGTGGGGTGGTATATTGTATAAATAGCTTCCATGGTTTTACGAAAATTTTAAATTACCATTTTGAAATTCTGACACATTTGTGTGTGAATTTCATTAGAATTGCACAAATTGCAAAATATACATTTGACTGATATCTATTGCACTTTCAGAGAAAGCTCTATTTTGACAATTCAGCAATTCTTGAGCTACATTTCGTAAATTTTGATTATTATTTCGTTACGAAATCAAGTGATTCTGACAAAAAGAAGTATATGACGGTAAGGTTACGAAATGACTATGCGGTTCAACTAAAACTATAAATATTAAATAACAATTCACTGGCATATAAGTCATGTTAACTTGATACTATCTTGAAGTACCGTTTGTAAGATGAAGGTTGACATCGTCAATAATTAAATCCCGTTATTGCTGACCCGGACGTGATTTGAACTCACCAACATAGATGGATGGTCCTCATTAGTTAGTTGATTTGCCTTGAAATATAGCGCTCAAAAAAATCCGGCAAAGTAAATAAAATCTAACGACCAATAAAAAAAATGAAGAAAAAAAATAATGATCAAAATGATATAAATAAGCAAAAATGACGAAAAGATATAATGAGCAAAAATGATATAAATAAAAAGGAAATAGCATAAATCAACTAGTAGTATTCGTTCATAGAATTTTATCACAGATAAAAATCTGGTAGTTGAGAAATATGGCGTAAAAATTAAATGCCAATGCCACTATAAATATTAAATACCAATTCATTGGTTAATATGACATGTTAACTTGATACCATCTTGAGGTACCTTTTGATAGATGAAGGTAGACATCGTCGATAATTAAATCCCCTTAACAAAATTATAATACGAAAATGTTTCTTCAACTCGCAACCTCATCTCCGTGAATGAGGGAGATTGTTAACCAGAATCACAAAACTGGAATGATAAACTAGACGATCGAAAATAAATTGACAAGCCGATCGGCCTATAATGTGGTATAAGAGTGCCTCCCAGGGTTGAATCCTGTTTCGGGCCTGTGTGTAATTTATCTATCTGTTCTATCTTTATTTCTTGTGTTGTTTAAGCGACATTGATCCACTTATATGGTGCCCAGGATAAAATGATAATCAGAAATTGAGATACACTAGGAGCTATGAGGTTTTGGAAAAAGTGGAATGACGAAATCTCTCAAAATATGGCGAAATATACATAATTTTGACAAATTTGTTCCCTCGAAAAAGTGACGATACTTATTTTGTCATTTAAACGAAATTTTCGCTAGAAGTATGAACCAAGAAACGGTTTCGTCAAGAAGAAGAAAAGTGTCATGAAATTTGAGCATCTATTATTTAAAGTATGCGTATTACATAATTACAAGAAAATGACTTAACATACTCAGCAATAAGAATGCATTATCCTGTCGGGAAGTACTTCATATTATATGTCCTAAAATTGTCAGTTGTCCCACTGCCCTTCATTTACATAATTTGATTGTACAAACCAAATACAATAGTCCAAATTTGTTTCCAAATAAGAAGTAAACAGAAGCTAAAAAGCAAAATTATCCCAAATTTAAAAGTAATTTTAAACATGAGGGAGAAGATAAAGATTGGTGATTTTACGTGATTAGAAAATATCTAAAGTTTACTGCTTTTATGTAATATTTTCATGTAGGAGATAATACGTAATTTCGTTATACGGTGTAAATAAAGAATCTTTTTGATAAATAAAAATACAAAAACACATAAATTCTTCGCTGCAAGAAAATTGGATTTCAGAAGTATAGGGAACATAAAACACCCACATCTTGACCTTTACAAATCTAAAGCGGCATCACTTCCTCAGAGGAAACGTTAAACGGAAATTAAAAACAGTATCTCTCGTAGAAAGTAATTTAAATTCTTTTGAGCTTCAATGAAAATATAATTTAAACTACTGTTGTGCAACAATTTATTTTCGAACGACAAAAGATTGTTTTGAATAGTAGTTTTCATTTTATTCACTGCAATACTACACGGTAAAAACAGTGGAGTAATATCACTTCAAATTTGATGTTGAACAACCCAAAATATTCTGCGAAGGAACAATTTATTTCAAGCTAATACAAATAGAACTTTCATATACAATTTAAAGGGTGTAATAAAATCTAGACATCTAAATTAAAAAAAAAAACAAATTATACTGAGTCACTCGCTTTCACACCATATATGAATTATTTTCTCTTCCGCAAACATCAATGCTGGGACTCTTTGAATATCGCCTGTAGTTTATTTACAACTGAGCATGTGTATTTGTAATACGGATCGTTATATTTCAATTTTAAACTATCTATAAACTGTATTGAATTTTTTTATAATATATAATTTCCATCCTTTTTTGTTTTTTAAAGTCTACTTAAAATTCGTTGATATTTTAATTTGTATCGATATTTAATACATAAATCTAGGGTCTCCGATTTTAAAAACATTCAGCTAAACCGGAAAAGCAGTTAGAGAATATGGATATAAAATAAAAAAAGTCTATTCTATCAAAGCTAGTTTGTTTATAATTTGACATAAAATAAATTAATATTCTTTTTTGAATATTTAGTTTTATTGAATTTTAGAAGAATTATTTAAATAAATTTTAAAAATAAATGTTTAAATAAATTTTGTAAATAAATCTGAATAAATCTTGTTTTTTATTATTTTTCGTTCCTCTTGTACAATTACTTTCGAGAAGACTTAAAAACGAATTAATTATTTTTATGGGTAAAATAAAATTGAAAAATTAAGGAAATAAATTAAACAAAAAAATCAAATGAGTGAAGTCTTTGTGAAGCATGTGTACTTTTGATCTAATGATCGGATTTTCACATACTCAGATTTAATCTTAATGTCTTGAGGGCCCATCCTTAAATATGTTCTTTTATTACTGCAGACGATATTTTTAAACTACAAAATCAGACAAAAAAACGTACTTTCTTTAAATAAACAAATTTTTTTAATGGATTTGAATTCTTTTCCCTCAAAATACGGGGGGGGGGTGTAGTTGCAATTTAAAAAGTATGGTCCTAATAGTTTTGTCAAAAGAGAGCTCGGAAATTTGAATCCTTCAATGTTAATTTGTTTTGCTTATTTCCTTATGTATGCCAAACTTTTAATGAAAACTATTGCATATTATTCTAAAAGTTATTTATTTGAAGATAATTCCATGAAAAAAATAATAATTTTGAATAATTATTTGTTATTATTTTATTTAATAATAGACCAAATAATTTTGAATTGTAAGGCATAAAAATTTTTGCATCATTTAAAAGAAATTTATTTTAATAGTGAAATTTGAAATTTTAACAAAATCGGTCAAATAGGTATCGAGAAACTGAATTTTAAAATTACGACTTTTTCCAAATTTAATAACTTAGGAACTATTCAAATGACATCGTTGAAACATTATATTTTGCACTCTCATAGACTGCGTCTGACAAAAACTTGGGAATCATTGTAGGCGATGTATTTGGAGATGTTTTTCTAAAAAAAATCTTATTTGCTCATTTGGAGTTTCGATGTTCTTGGTGTTCTAAGAAGAAGTGATTATAGTCCTAAAGCAAACGAAAAAATATTTAAACGCTATATAGTATGTATTAAAATATATATTCATTTGTTGTCCGAATACATAAAGCATAAAATTCATTAGGTTGTTGTTGTTGTTTTGGGCACTAAGGCAAGGGGTGTGATTGTTCTTGTTTTCCAGTGGCGCCATCTATGGCCAAGAATTTCACTTCTGCCACACCCGTTTATAGGGTGAACCCATTCACACCTCCATTCATTCACAGATCGTAATTATGACCTGAATCAGAGAGCGATCAATCTCCAATTCAGTACCCCCAGAGGTCTGATTTGTTATGGGAACATGGAGGACTTTGAGACCCGACGGATTAAACGTGCTTTTAGTCTCCATTTACTGCACGGGGAGTTTTCGACAGGCGAGAATCGGGCTCTTGAACAAAGGCCCAGCACCCCGGCAACAAGGCTACCCCGGGCTATTCATTATGTAAAAAATCTCAATGCAATTAATTAACTAATATATTAATAATAAGTATAGCAATAATGTATCGATAATAATGCTTACTCTGTTTCCTAAACTTTCAAGGAGTTGGTTTCTCCATTAACTAAAATATGCAAATAATGCGGAAATTTAAAGATGCAAATAATGTAAAATTAACTGCAATAATGTAAAAAGTATAATTATCGAGCATTTGAATAGTTCAAAAAATGTTTTCTTTAGTTTTCTCTTAAGTAACATTTGTTTCAATAAAGAATAGATTTCTAAGTTAAGACTCTTAAGTATCTGAACTACCAATTTAACATAAATATTCCCGTAAAACTTTGATAATCCTTGAACTACTTCAAGTAGAACAAATTCATCTTTCGCTTTCATCATTCACTGTAACTTTGCTCATCCTAAGTCTTGTGTAGCGTGCCGAACTTTGTCAATTATTTTCGTGTCAGCAACTTTTGTGATTTCCCAAACTTCTGTTTCTACATGTAACTGAATTTAAGCACAATGGTTCTTTTTTAAATCTTTAACAGAAAGTTATGAATTTTATGCCTCGTGCATTCGTGGAATAAATCAATACATATTTAATACGTACTATGTGTTTAAAAGAAGTTCCTTTTGGTTTCTTGGTTTTAATTCAGAAATATATTTGCATTGGTTAAAAACAAAAAATTTAGGCAACTAAAAATGCAAAACAAGTAGAAAATGACTATGTATTTAAAAGAAGTTCCTTCTGACTTTTTGGTTTTAATTCAGAAATATATTTGTATTAGTTAAAAAAAATAAAATTTAGGTAACTAAAGCTGCAAAACAAGTAGAAAATGACTATGTATTTAAAAGAAGTTTCTTTTGGTTTTTTGGTTTTAATTCAGAAATATATTTGCATTCGTTAAACAATGTTAACAATGCAAGACAAGTAGAAAATGACAGTAAATTGTTAAAACAAAGTCAAGTCGAACTCTCAAGGTTTCAGTATTTTGTTTCCAATAAAGAGCCCGTATAAAACAAATATAACCTGATAACAAATATAACTTGAAAGATGCAAATGATGCAAAAAATACTATTATCAAGACTCTGAATGGTTAAAGAAACTTTGTTCCCAAGTTTCATTTAAGCAAAATTTGTTGCAATAAAGTATAGATTTTCAAGTAAAGACTCTTTAGTGTATAAACTACTAACTTAGCATAAATATTTCCGTAAAACTTTGATAATCCTCGAGCTACTTCAAGTAGAACAAATTCATCGTTCACAGCAACTTCGCTCATTTTAAGTCTTATGTAGCGTGCTGAGCTTTGTCAATTATTTTCGTGTCAGCAACTTTTTGATTTCCCAAATTTCTGTTTCTGCATGTTATTAAATTTGAGCATGATGGCCTTTTTGAATATCTAAGTCTTTAACTGAATTTGATAAATTTCATAATTTATGCATTCGTTGAGCAAACTAATACATATTTTAATTACATACTATGCATTTCAAGTTAGTTAACTTTAATTATTTCGTTCAACTTTGGGAGGATAATTATATATTTAAAAAAAAATGCTTCGAATACCAATATCCTAATGAAGGATTTTAAGAGTAATACTTTTAAAGAGAGAAATGTATTAATGAGTTAACAATAATTCTTCTTTTGATGTTTTTTACAAGGTAATAATAAATAAGAGTGCAATGATACAAAATATTCTCTGTATTCCTCTTAGGTTTTATATATAACCTTGGATTTACTGTTCAGAATTGCTTTTATGTTATTTAATGAGGTATTGCATTTATTTTTCGTTTTACAATAATACGTATGTAACTAAAATATTATATATTTATTTTTTAAAAACTACGCTCTTAAACATCTAAACTATTGTTAACTAATATCTACATATCAAAATAAATTATAAACTGTTAGAACTCCCATTCTAAATTACGGTAAAATAAACGGCAGCAGTCTGTTTATCCAATTAACCATAACGTTTACGGTAGAGACCATTTTTAATTTTATGGTTATGAAACCGTTTATAAAACGGTATGGTTCAAAAATCATGAATAAAAAACTACATAAGTATTATTATATAAAAATGTTTGTCTATATTTTACACAATTCCTTCCCTTTCTTACCCATATTTTTACATTTGCAACATCAATGTTTCCATCAGCTCTTTTTTCCACAAAAAAGTTTAAACAGTTGTAGGGGCAAAAAAGCAGAGCTATTAATTATTTTATGCAGTATATTGTATACTTTATACGTTATATAAGAGGTACAAATTAACGAGATAAAATATGCACAATTACAAAGGTTTATATTGAATAAAAATTTAAAAAAAATAGATTTAAAACAGAAAAAATATTTTCTAAAATGTTTTCTCTCTTTTCTCGCTTACGAAATATAGATTGCCAGCATCTTTTCTTTCTATTAAAAAAAGTTGTAATTAGCAATAATTAAGTTAGCAATACTTCCTTTGCCAGCATTTTTATAGATTTACCACAAGTTTGTAACAAATATTTTAATGGTATACCTTATGTGTGGAACAATTAGATTAAAAAAAACATAATTTAAATTCCAAATGAAAAATATTCTTTTTTATTTTTTTCATAAGTGAAATCAGCACTGTGCCTTTTTGCAAAAAAGTTTGATTGAGTAAAAATCAGAAAAAATTCCTGATCTGTTTGAAATACCGGTGCCGTAAGTGAAGTTTGTTCGTGAAGTTCATAAGTGAAGTTTGAAATATTATCCGTAAAATCAATTTTTACCGTAAAATACTATACAGTAATTTTTACAGTAATATTTATTTACTTAATTATTACTGTAAAAATTACGGTATATGAGGTTTTTCATTTCGTAGCATGTTCCGGTAGAAATGAATTTTACAATATAAGTACCGGCACCCTAAATGCCGGTACTTTTTAATGGGTATGGATGGACAGTATGGGGGGACAGGATATGGTAGTGAGTGAAACAGTAGCTGAAAGAAAAAAATGAATAACAAAAGAAAAATGAATAACAAAGTTGTTTCTCACTTCTTTTCCATATTCGTTAACATCTTTAGGTAATATATTTCAAATCACTTTGCTCCTCTCATTCACGTCTGACAAGTCTTAAAAATGGGCGCTTGTTTTTGCGCGCTTGAAACACGTCGATTGTTTTTTCCTATTAGTATTTTTTGAAGAGAATGACGTTTTAAATTAAGTAATTATATGCTATGATAGAAATGTAAATGATTCTACAATACCAGACAAAACCTAAGAAAAAGGAATTTTCGTGTGTACTCATTACTAATTTTATCTAGATTTTGTTAACTCCTCCCTATAAATCCTTAGCAACCCTAAAGTAACACAATACTTATACTGGAGCCCCCCCCCCCCTAAAAGTCTTTATCGATCATCCATTGGGGGAGTATAGTGTTCATATTAGGAGCCTACGTCTTATATGAAGAATAAAACTTACAACATATTTCAACTTAAAGCAGCGAATTTCGATAATTTATAATTCAATAATTATTTCAAAATCATCGAAACATTTTTTAATATTTTTTCCTAATTCAAGAAACTCGCTGTTAAAGAAAATTTAGCCCGATTGGCTAATGTCACTTCAGACACTATCCTTGTAAGTTCTAATAATATGATTTTTACAGGTTTGGCAAAATTCCTGATTATTTTTAAAAAAAATGGATTTGCTTGATTTGAATAATCCGATATTTTTTCATTTAAATTATTTTGTTTTATTTCTTTCTCTATTTTATTTTACCTTTAACAACCAAAACATCTGATAAAATGTATTTATGATATTTATTATTTTTTGGAAAGCAATAGTTTTGGTTAAAACTTCTAACTAAAATGGTTAAAATTATTATTTAATAATCAAAAACCCATCTTTGAAAAATAATAATTGAATACATTAAATGATAGTTATGTTTTTCAGGCTTAACTTGCTACTGAATACCAACCCTGTTTTGAATAATAATGTTTATTACTGTAGTAGTAATAGAGTAGTGATAACATTAATTATGGAAATAATTTATTTAAATTTTGCAAATAAAAATTTCAATCTTGTAGAATTATTTAATAAAATTCCTAATATGTTGTTAAAATACTTTTACCAATAAACAGTTTTTATTTTTAACTTTAAAAATCAAAATAGTTCATAGTGACTTCATCTTTAGTAGCTGCAGGTTATTGCTTCAGAAAAGGTTTTCATGATTGAACATCGCTTATCTCTCCTCCGTTTCGTTCAGTTTACTATAGAACTTTACAGAATGCATGACAGGGACTCAGTCTTGGATAGAAAAAAAAAACTTAACTACAGCGCTGATGCAGTAATATTTTCTTCCGCTTTTTTTTCACTACATAGAGATTTCCTTTGTTGATATTTCAAAATGAATTTTTTTTTTATCTGAAAAAAAGGCATCTAAAAATAGGATGATGCAACAAAAGATATTCAAAACTTCTTTTAGAAATTTGGCAACAATTTCTCAACAAATATACATTTTCGCTATCAAATATTTATTATCCCCTTCTCACGGTGGATTAATAAATGTCTTGAACATGCTGTTCAAAATCATTTTACTTGACATCTTAGTATATTTTTTTTCGTAATAAAGTAAGCATCTATATATATATTTCTCTTACACGGCGATAAAAAAAAGCCTCATTACAACTCTCCGAATGGCAACGCTAGAAAATCAACCAATAATTGCCGCTAAAAATGTCACATGCCAAATCTAGATTGGGTGGCTCAACATATAGCGCTTCTAAAAACGGAAACGGAAATAACCAGAGTGTAAAATATTATGTGCTTATGCGCATCGTATTTTTTGTTAAATAATTTATTTATTATATATCAGTTTATAGATGGTAACGAGAAGAGTTTTGTGGTTGCTATGGTGACTAATTAGAAGGTAAATTGTTTTTTTGAGTGAGTGTGAGATTTGTTTTTTGGAACTGCGATGCTGTAATTTTATTGTTTAGTTAATAAATCTTCTTTTTATATTAAACGTGATAGTAGTTTCCTTAATTATTTGATTCGAAGTCCTTGGAGTTTTATTTGAGGTCAGCTTATTTTGTATTTTTTGACAAGAGAGAGCATTCTCACCAAACGAGATTTCTTCCGAAATTCAATGTTTTGTTTATGCAGGGTTTTTCCATTGCAATTTCTCATATTTAAATTTTTAATAGACTTAATTATAGCCAAAATTTTAACCTTTTTAAAGAGATATCAGTTTTAGAAATTTTGTCTTAAGATTTTATACTATAGCACATTTCTAATAGGTTTAACGAATTACATGTCATTTATTTGAATTCAAATTTATTTTAATGACTTAGTATTTAATAAAAAGATGTAATTTTTTTTTAAAAAAAAAGTTGTTATATGGATTTGAATGATTGTTGTGAATTCTTAGAATTTTGTGCATTTGCAATGTACCTAAGTTAATAGCGAGCGAAGCGAGCTTGGTTTGCGAAGCAAACCATATAAGATTGCGTAGCAATTTTCGGGGGTTGGCGAGCGTTAGCGAGCAGAAGGCACAGCCCACTAGTTGCATATAATCTTTGCCTTTTAAGAAATAAGTACCACATTTTTCTAAGTACTATAACATGGATGATTTCTGTAACTGTCCTACTTTAAATTTCAGTTCTTAATTCAGTGCTCCAAATCTGACCTCAATTTCTCAAAGACATTTCTCAACGTTTTTAGACATTTTTTGAGACTTTTTTCGGTAATCAGATATAACCGTTCTTTAAAACTATAATTTTTTTTTAAAACTTTGATCTTAATTTTTCAAAAGACTTGTTTTTGGTTATCAGTTAAAACCAGCACTCATTAACACAAATTTTCTCGGTGATGTAAAAAATTTTTTATTTTATTTTTTGGTTCGATAATAGATACCCTTGATATCAAAATAACAGCGGTTTAAAAGAAGTGAGTTCCGTTTGCGCCGAATCAAATTATTTCACAGAACAGTTTACAAAAGAAAAAAAAAACCTTAATAATTTTTATCTGGGTAGTAAAAGTTAAGCAGACTGATCATAAGAAAGCGGTCTCCCATGAAACACCGAATTCTAGCATCGGTCAATGATTGGGTGGATGACCACTTGAATCAGCCAACGAAGGGGCCGAGAGTGCGTGGTATCCATCCTCGTTAAACCTATTCAACCGAAGAGTTCTCGAATTCGCTCACGAAAGCGGGGGAACCATTCCCTTAGCAGAGGATCCATATTGGTACGACATATCTTCGAATCATCCTCCGAGATATTTATCAGACCAATAACCCTTTGTAGGAGCCATGGTGGCTCGGAGGATAGAGTATTCATCTTCCGATGAAATGACACTGGTTCAAATCCCAGCTGCGGCAGGTTTAAACAAATTCTGCTCCTGACTCGTACCGGTAAGTGCCGACGTAAAATATCCTCAGTGGTGATCATTAGTCAGAATTTTCTTGTAATCTAGCTAACAGTGGGAGGTTTTCGTGAGTTTTCATTGCATGTAATTCAACTGTGGGTTAGTTCCATCAAAAATTCCTCCATGAGACCTACTTTGCACCAATGCTTGAGCCAGGAGATCCGTACATATATATGTAAAACATATACATATATATGTAAAATAAAAAGTTTCAATTGATCTTTTTTATGTTATTCCCTTTCTGTACATCCTTTTCTTTTCTTTTATTATTCCAATCGAAACACTTTCTCACACTTTTAAATTCACATCCTGTCCTTAAATCTATTTTTGACTCAAGCATACATTAATTAAAAGTAAGACATTTTTCCCTTTGCCCTTTGTGGGAATCGCTCGACCTATTATAAACCATTTACAATTACTAAGATTCCCCCTATTCCCTAAACGAAGTAATTTACGGATTTACTTTGCAAGATTTTCCCTAACATATATCGAAGAGCACAACATTTCATGACCACACTTTTATAGCTGTTCTCTGCCTAATAATTAATAAATAAATTTTGTACCCTCCTTCCCTGCCTAAGACCTGTTTTAATCCTTCCACTCGGCAATGACGTTGCATATATATATATATATATATATATATATAATATACTAATAAAATACTAATGCAAAAAATACTACTGGAGGCAAACTATAATTTAAAAAAAATCTTTTCATGTCTCATACAGTATTGCGGCTTATAGCCCTTTTAAAACTCATAAAACACTATTTTTTAAAGAATAAATGCATATTTCGATGAATACAAATTATTTTTCTTTAATACAGAAACTTATTTCTCCTAGTTTGTTACTCTTGATTGTGGGCTTTCAAACTATATAACGAACGTTGTATTTCACTAAGACTGAATCGATCATTCATATCGATTTATATGACATTTTCTCAAACAAATTATTCTTCATTACCGGGGGAAATTATTAACCTCAGTCTGGTCTGTTATGAGTTCACTTAATCTCTGGTGTTTGTTTTTCTTCCTTCCGCTCATACTTTGCTCTTTTCCTCATTTTTCATTACATTCTATTAAACGAGTTTTTTTTACCTAAACGAAATTCGAAAATTAATTATTATTAAGCACAGTTGTATGATTTTAACCAAAATTATGCGCCTGAACTCTTTATCTCGATCAAAACAAAATCATCTTCCTAAATACAGTCTAGTTAAGTGAAATTGTTTTTGCTTTCGTCTCACTGATGCAAATCATTTTAACTGCTCTGTTAATACGTCTGGAGCAAATTGATCCAAAATTTTGTTTATATTTGATATAAAGTTAACTATATAATTATATATAGTTTTGTTAATTTGATTTCATGGTATTATGGTTGAACTTGAACAGAAACATTGTTTAACACTAAGGATTCAGTGTATTTATAGTTCAAAATCATTGCATTATTGCTTAATTTTCACAGATTGTTACTGCTGTTCTTTTTGTTTGACATATTTGACGCATCGCAGATTATTACCTAATTAAAAACTTTATTCGCTCCAAAAATGCATAAATACTGGAAGCAACAGTCTACATGTTTAATGCGCTAAAAGACAGGCACTAGACAATGCAAAAATGAATTGAAATGTAAAATAAAAAGTTCCCAACAAAAAATAAAGGTTAAAAACAAAACCAGAGAAACCACAACTTCAAGCTTCTAACTACAACCAAAAACTTCAGTGGTCTAAAAGGGCTTATCAGGGTGAAATACATTTCCACACTATGGAAAGGTGGTGAGAAACTATGTCGTTCACAAAGAAATTAGCATACATATGAATAAAACAAGATTGCAGGGCATCAAGATAGGATGGAAATAATTTTGGCCTTTTTGAATTGAATTTAGGTTCAAGATACCAATAATGTGCAGCAATTGATGATTACTCATATTCTTGATTATAAATATATCTATCATGTTTCTTGAGTCTAAATTTTAAAGTCTTGAGTCTAAATTTTCTAATTTTATTTCTAATCTAAATCTAAATTTTATTTCTTGAGTCTTATTTCTTGAGTCTAAATTTTCGCGTCTAATTTGTCCGATATAACCATGATCGCACTGACAAGGCATGTGGTAATAGCTCCAGTGATTACAATTGGATTACAATAGGATCTTTAAGAGACTTACATTTGACTTTGTTAACAGGCTCTAGAAAGACTTTAAAACCAAATCGGGAGGAGATATTAGCACTGTCTAAATGCTTCAGTTTTTAGAGGTTACTATTTTACAAGTCAGATTAGCTAAATTAGGCTGCTGATGTCTATGAAATAAGTCACTTTGCTATCAAATCTTCCTCAGTATACTGCATATACAGTGCACCGGGGAAAAAAAGACCACCTTGAATAACTTTTGGTCCAATAATCGGATTTTAACGTTCTAGGATTGAATCTTAATGTTTTGAGAGGTTGACCTGAAATATACTATTTAATAAGAACAGACTATATTAAGTTAAGTTTAAAATGGTCAAATTTTTAAACTTCGATTTCTCAGAAACTCTTCGGCCGATTTGGGCTCAAATTCCGTATTTTGCTATTTATAATTTATTTTTAAGTTATGCAGAAATTTCCCACCTAACGATTCAAAATTTTTTCGACCATTAATAAATAATAAAATAATGAGAAATAATAAATATTTACGTATTCACTTAAAGTTATATTGTGCATGGATATACGAGTTTTATAAATGTGTATAAGAATGTATAAATTAGCTTAAAAAATTCATCAGATATAGTAAAATACGGAAAAAAAATAAAATTAACATTAACATTACAAATTTCGGAGAGTTCTCCTGACCAAACTATTGCGAACATATTTTCCAGATTTGTGACACTAGACTATTAGAATAAGATGCTCAGATTCAATCATAGATGACTGCTACATAAAGCTGTTTAACACAAAAATGTATAGTATTCCCCATCTCTTACTATAACTGAAACAATCAGATAAAGTCCTTAAACCTCATTCCACAGTTTATTTGTAAGACCTAACTCCTACCTTTCAACAACAACCTAGCTCCAATACTCATTACCTAAGGAAAAGTCTAGCTCCAATGTACACTGTTAAAATTTTAATTCTGAAATTATGGTAAAATAACTGGCAGCTATCTGTCCATCCGATTAACCTTAAAGTTTACGGTAAAGAACATTTTTTTTCTTTATGGTTTTGAAACCATTTATGAAAAGTATGGTTATAAAACCTTGAATACAGAACTATACCCTTTTTTAACCATTTATAACCAGCATTTTTCAAAATGGAAAAAAATAATTATTTAACTAGACATAAGAGCTTAGTTTTTTTGTACGGTAATAGGCATTGGAGAGTGCTGGACACTGGAAATTCTTCTTGTATTGAAGGGGATAGAGGGAATATTGTGGTGTCAACACTAGGACTCGAACAGCAGACCAGCCGGTCGTGAGATTGACAGATAAGCCAGCTCCGCTATGATATGTACACAGTTGCACAGAACTAAATAGTTTCATTGGTGGTTCTAGTTAGATAAATTAAATTCTGGTTGTTTAACTGTATTAGGTGAAAGCGGTTAATAAACAGTTTATTTCAAACTTAACAATCTAATTACTATTTTATTTATGGCTATTTGACTGTTTTGATTTAATATGATAAAATAACCATTCAATAAACCGTTATTTAGCCATTTTTTCCGAAAAATTTCTAACAGTGTACAGTTAAATTTCTTTTTTAGCTTTTGAAACAATACTAGTTGTGAATGACTAACAACCGTATATTTTTTTAATTCATATTTTTTTTATCAAGCTATTTGTAAATGGTAGTAAAATTCATGAAGGTAAAAAATATTTTTTTTATCGCAAACTTCACAATTAATTGGACTGTTGCAGATTAATGTACCGTAATTTTAGAATGAAAATTCTTACAGTGTAGATAGAAAGTTCGACTAATATTAGAAGCTGATTTCGGTATATCTCTTGAAGAAGTATGGACCTCGGAATTTCCTGCATTTAGCATTATTAGACGATTAGCCTTGATAAAAGGTTCTACTAAATCAATCTATTGTTTGATTTAACGCAATAACTCTCACTGACAATTCAATCTTCCTTCCTATGCAAGGGAGTTTCAAAATAGCTAGCTTTAGTCAAGGTAAATCTAACTACGTAAGCTAAATCGCGGATTCGAGGAAACTTCGGATTTCACCCTGTTTACTTCTCAGTGAATTAACATTTAAGTGCTTCTGGGTACAAATATTAAAGCCATTATCAATTTAAATTCTGTGGTAATTCTACTGTTAAATCTATTGTAAATGTGTAACTATTTGCAAGCATTTGGAATGTTCTCTCAGTTTCTATATGTGGAAATAAATCTGTATGTATCATACTAAAAACTATGGCAATTATAAATAGAATTAAATGAAATGTGAAAAATAATTTTAGTTATAGTTGCAACTAGTGGAAAAAACTTTCAATATAGCTGATTTCCTTGATCAATTTATTACTGATGGATACTTATTGCCAAATATTTGAATTGTTTTACTATGAGGAAAGATGTTTTTAATATACTATTACATTTTTCATAGAAACAAAAAACATTTTGTCAACAAAATATACAATTATTGTAATTCTATTCCTCTTGTTAAAAAATTATTTCAATTTGCTTATCGCACTAAAATGATATATTACTTTGGGTCAAGATTGCCCGGTTACTTTGAGTGAAACAGTCGTGAGTTCGATCCCCGGTGGTAATTCCCGTGTAGTAAATAGTGACTAGTGCATGTTAAATCTATCAGGTCACAAATTCCTTCATGTTACCATGAAAAATCATGCTTCAACGGGTACTGAATTGGAGATTGATCGTTCTCTGGATCATGTCAAAGTGACGATCTATGGATGGATGTATGAATGGATTCACCCTATAAACAGGCTGCGTCGTGAGCGTGGCTGAAGACTTACTTTTGGTCATAAATGGCGCCACTGAAAATCAAGAAACACACCCAAAAAACGCCTTAGAAACAGCAGCCACTTAACAGTTCAAAAATTGAACGGTTTTTACCATTCTTTTACTCAGTTTTTTTAAAAAAAGTTTTAATGAAAATGTTAAGATAAATATCTAGAACATCTAATCACTCCCTCCTTTTCTTACTTTTGTCAACTCATCAACTCAAAAGCGAACTTATAAAATGAAGATCCTGAGAGAGAAAAATGAGTTTTTTACACCAATGATTAAATAGCTAGTATTTAAGGTCAAAAAATCTGAGAAAAGAATTCACGAAAAAAGTGTTAAAAACTCCAATTACTTTCTATTATATAAGAAATTGAAAAAAAAACTTATGTTAAGTTCTTAAACAAATAAGGAAATAAGAAAGCTTCAGCAAGTCAAATTTCAAATCTGTAGAAGATTTTTTTTGGGTATGTTGAGTCACACACGCGCATGCTAAGTGTTACTATAAGCTTAACAAATAAGTATAAGTTTAACAGACAAATTTTACTATAAGTTTAATTTTTGAGCTAGCTTACAAATTTTAATTTTCTTTATATAATCGTATTTTATATATTATCTTTTTTTCAATTTCTTCATTCCCTGTATGCATTTCTACAAACCATCCTAATTTTAAGTTTTTAAGTCCAGTAATTCTTGTGCCAGAAAACAAAATGATACTTAACATTAAATTCGAGCAATGGCGCTTGCACTGAGAACGAAAGTATGATCAAGTTTACCAGAATATGGTAAAATTTATATTGCTTCTGACTCTTTGGAAATACCAAATAGATCAGTAATTTTTACCGAATAGCTTTGGTTATTAATTTAGTAAAATTAACATTAAAATATGGTTATATGATGGATAATAAAATTTGGGTAAATGAGATGAATTCTGATTATTTAAGCATAAAACCTAAGAACATGGCATAAAGGCCATACTCTTAGTTCCCCATATTCGGTAACTTTTCAGTTTTGTATTTTTGACTAAAAGTGTGGTAATAAGAACTATAATTTTGAAAACCTGAATATCCAGTAAACCGCTGCAAATTACCAAATGAATGGTTTAAATAGCCCATATTTTGGCTTTATTATCGGAAATAAAGTTTTTTTTAATTTGTTTTTGCCAGGAATGTCATTACCGTACAGTGCGGTAATTTTAGCATTTTTTTTAATAATTTTTTTTCTCCAGAAAAGTTTAAATTTTTTTCTGACAGCGTTAGTAAAATTATTTTTAAGTATTATCGTATATACTCAGAATATTAATATTTTATGTATGTTTTTTAACACTAAACAAACCATTTGTTAAAAGGATTCTGTTTAATCTTGGAATCTCGTTAGAATATGGAATTCAACAAGCTTAACAGTATTAAGTAATCAACAATATAGGTGAACGAAAGAACATCTGAGTTAAGGTTATTTTCCCAATAGAATATTTTTGTTATCATTTTCTTTACGTATACGATGTCTATCTTTGTATACAATGTTCCTATGTGTGTGTTGTGCATAATATCTATCTATCGATGTATTTTGAAAACCAGAATTTCCGATGAACCATATGCAGGAAAATGGATAACGTATGAAAGGAAAAAGTTCCAAACAAATGGTTTACATACCTCATATTTTGGTTTTATTATTAGAAATACAGTTTTTTTTTTTACCAGGAATGTCATTACCATACAGTACGGTATTTTTAACTAGATTTTTGTTCTCCATGTACGATGTTTTCATATAGAGATGTTTAAGATATTTAATACTGTGTTTTACGTTATTTTCTTATTGTTTATCTGATTGGTCACAAATAAAGTTATTTTTAAATTCTTTTTCGGGGAAGTAAAAAAACTTTTGGTCAACTTTAATAAAATAAGTTTTAAGTATCATCAGATATTCAGAATTGTAAAATTTTATTTAGGCTTTTTAACACTAAACAAACCATTTGAAAAAAACTTTCCTCTTTATTATTGAAATCTTGTTAAAACAGGGAATTCAACAAAATCGACTATATTGTCTAATCAACAACATAAATAAAAGTAATAACAATTGAGTTTAAGTTATTTATATTTGTATCTATATATACGAATGGAATAAACATATTTTAAAACTAATAAAAGAACATAAATTTGTCACTTTTTCACACTCAGTAATTTAAAATAACAATATTTTTTCAAATTCTTTTGAAGAAAACAAAACATTTTTCCAAACTGTTCATTTTATTTTATTTACTTTTATACAATTTTCTTTTTATTTTATTTGAACACGCAATTTCTGGATGCATTAAAAATATCGTGAAAATTTCTCTAAATAAAAGAATTTTTTCTGCTCTAAGGAAAGAAAATAAGATTGATATAAATAATTTAAAATTTTATTTTGCATTCCTAGTTCTGTAATAAATAGCTTTAAAAATAGGAAAAAAATAGATTTGTTTAGTTGTGAAACGGTTCCTGAGAAGTAATATAAATTTAATTAATAATGGCATTTGTTTTTCATCATTAAAGATGCAGCAATGTCTTAAAAATTAAAAATACATTAATATATTGAAAACAAATTTTAAGAAATAGCATTCCAGCTGTTATGCTGCAGTGGAATCTTCATTTCTGTCGTATCATAGAAACTTTTCAATTTTAAATTACGTAATTCAATTTGTTTGTAATTTATTGCAATTCTTTTATTCTTCTTAATATATAAAGTATATTTGAATTTCCAGCTACATTAATTTAGTTGAAACTGTTAAATTGATCCCGTATAAACATAGTTGGATTTTCATTGGGCCAAATGCGCGCAAAAATAACTTTAATTACTTGACTAAGTTGTATGAATTTTTATTGATTTTGCAGAAGTGTTTCAAATGATATTCAATACTTAGGTTTTAATATGTAACTCACCAATCCCTCTTTTTTCAAACAAAACCACTCTCTAAAAACTGTGATGTAATATCACACCGAATTTAATGCTAAACAACCAGAAAATTGAGTTAAGGAGCACTTTATTTCATTTTATGTTAACACCAAATCGAGCTTTCATATGCAATCTAAGGGGTGTAAATAAATTTAAACACTTATAATAAAGAAATGTTCACTTCTCTATTATAAATGATTAAATTTATTTAGAGTATATTGTAAGTTCCAGTTTGTTTAACGCTGAATAACCAGAAAATTCAGTTAAGGAGCACTTTATTTCACATTAATCGAGCTCTCATATGCAATCTAAAGGGTGTTAATAAATTTAAAAACTTATAATAAAGAAATGTTAATTTCTCTATTATAAATGTTTAAATTTATTTAAAGTATATTATAAATTCCAATTTACTGCTGAATAACGAGAAAAATTATTTAAGGAGCACTTTATTTCATATTAACATCAAATAGAGCTTTTAAATGCAATCTAAAGGGTGTAAATAAATTTAAACACTTATAATAGAGAAATGTTATTTCACGCACACACGCATTGACATCAAACGTGAATTATTTTCTCTTTTAAAAACATTACAGTAAATATCGTTAGTATTGGATTGAGAAAAAAGTTATCGCGTTTTCTTTCTTAAGTTTTAAAAGTCATATATCTACATAAAGGTTAAAAGTTAGTCAATGATATAGTTTCCCTTTTTTGGATGACCTTTTGCCACCATTCGACGAGCTTCATAATTATTCGTCAAAAAATCTGTTTTTATTGGCGAAAAACTGAACAAGGTGCTGGTTTACAGTTTAATCTGAATTTAACGTTGTTCTATGCAAGGACATTTGAAGAGAGCAAAACAAGTGGAAGTCTGACGACGTAAGGTTAGGTGAGTATGGTGGGTGGAGCAACATATCCCATCGAAGCTCCAATAACTTTTGACCCACCACCAAAGATGATGTGGTCTCACGTTGTCATGATGGAACACTATTCCTTTACGATTGACGATCTCAGGACGTTTTTGGGAGACAGATTCATTCAAACTGCCCTGTTGCCTACAGCACATATCTGAATTGATTGCTCCGTTCCTTGGTTGAAGCTCAAAAACACCACACCCTTTCTATCTCATCACATTGAGACCTTCCTCTGGTATCGAAGTCATTAAAGGTGAATCTTCACCTCAGGATTAAAACCGTTTTCGCACCTCATTGTTGAAAAAAACAATCTAATTCTTCTCATTAGCTAACATTTGTTTTAAAAATAGGTCCTTTTTTCACATTTCATGCGCATATGGCAGATATTTTTCTTCCCTTCAAATGAGTGAATTCATGGGGAACTCAAATTTCGAGCGTTTTAGGATTCATTTCAGTTTCTTTAAGGGAGCGTGGACACTTTTCTTGACTGATCTTTAATGTCCCCGTAATCTCTCGTGTCGTCTAATGAGGGTTTGACAGGATCAATGTCTTTCCTGAACGAGGACAATCTGTCAAACCAAAACACCAACTCGGAATTCCTAGAACCAGTTTTAGCATTGTCATTCTATTAGAGCATCGTCACCATAAACTTTACGCAATTTTTCACAAGATTGACGCGCATTTTTCACTTTACGGAAGTAAAATATGGCGAAAATGAGCTCTTTGATCTTCCATGTTCAACGTGCTGTCAAATCTCCAAAACTCAATAAAATTTCTCAATATTTTTTACAATTAATCTTTATCTGTCAGTTACCAATGACGTAAAATCTTCCATTGCAGATGCATCAAGTACTTCAGAAACTATACTACTGCAATATGTTGCTGCTGCTGCTGCTGCAAAAAAAAAAAAAAAAAAAAAAGAATGCAATGACGTTTTATTTAACCTCTCGTTTTCATTCAAGTGACGATTTGGTGTTAGTTTGTCTTTCTTGCTATACAATGCATCTACAGAAACAAAACTTTGCCACTAAAAAATTTCTGCCTGTTTTTAGTAATGCAGTAGTTCCCTTTATATTTTAATTTTTAAATTTCTGTGAACTGGTTTAAATAAGTATATAATATATAATTTCAATCCGCTTCTGTTCTGTTAGCCCAGTTCAAAATTTTCTTTGTATTCTCTCTGTGCTACACGTACGTTTAATTTGCAAACCAATTCTGTTGAAATTGTATACCTATGCATGCTCAATTAAAGATTCTTACTTTATACTGTATCTTAACAGTAACTTTCATGACTTTTATGTGCATCCTTTTTTACTGCAATTATAAAATTTATTGTAACTGAATATCAAAAATGATGGCAACTTCTTATCAATAAGTGAGCTAAAAGAACTTTTTTAGTGTATCACTACACTAGCACTATGCTTGTTTCATGAAGTAGTGATACATTTAGTGAAATTCCCTTTGGTGTAAAGTATTTGCCACCATCCTTGGTGTTAAGAAAGACTAAAATATTTTATATTTGCTTCCTATTTATTAATGACGCATTTATTATTACAAATTTTAAGTTCGGAAAAATACTAGAAACATTCATATTTTTTGGTGGTGCATTTAATTTTACAAATTTTAAATATGGAAAAAATACAAGAACTTTTGATATTTAATAAGTATGAAATTATTATTACACAATTCTTACACGAAAAGTACAAGAAACATTCACAACATGCATTCACATACAAGATGCATTTATTATTAACAATTTTAAATACTGATAGAATACTTAATTCATATTTATTATTGTTGCATTTCTTTTTAAAATTTTAAGTTCAGAAAATACTTCTTTTACAAGTATTCTTTTTTACTAGTATACATGTATATAATACAAGTATTCTTTTTTTACTAGTGATGTATTTACTATTACAAATTTTCATATTTATGATTTATGAGAGAGAAAAATTTATAACTTTAAATACAGGTTTATTTTAACAATTTGCATTACCTAACAGCACGTTTCTCATAATTTGAGCCAAAGTTTTATTAATTACTATTTCCATTTTAAGTTTAAAAATGTGATTAAATTATGTGAGATAAAGTCTGGCATGGTTTGGAAAAAGAAATTCGAAAAAATTTTTTTTTACTCGTATTGCTTAGTTAATCTATCCTCTTGTTTTGACCCATTAACGGAATTAATCGAATTTTCGTCATTAATTGTAACATCATTAGAATTCCTAAAGAAAGATGTTAATTACTTTTGAAATTAAAAGAGCAAAACATATAAATGAGAGCCTGATTAATCCCAGCCGTTTCTTTTCATGCAACAATGATTATGTTTCAGTTTCTAATCAAATAGAGTAAATAAAATATCCATTTTATAAGAACTTCATTATTATTATTAGTTACGTTACCAGCTGAATGTTTCGAAAAACAAGTGTAAACAATTATGGCTGTGTTCAAAACTCATTAAAATGCATGATATAAATAGAATTCTGCAGGAACAATGACTGCAACTTTTACTAATAGACTAGACTTTTTAAAATGAATTGCAATATAATATTGGTTATAATTTGTTAAAACTTAATCAGATTATAATAATTAATAACCCCAAGAAACTGAAGATATTACTGATTGAAAAGTTCATTTGCATCAAAAATAGATAAATTGGAAGTAACAGTCGACATGTTTCAATTGCTCAAGCACAGGTACCCATTCTCAAGACTTGCCAGACGGGAATGAGAGAAAAAAGTGATTTAAAATATAAAACGTAAAGTTTCTGACAAAAAGGGGAAAAATATAGGTGAGAAACAAAATTAGAAAAACTACAATAGCCGAAAGAGAAAAAAAAGTCCTGATTTTCCCCTCTCGGCCGCTGAGGTTTTCTGTGTTCTGTTTTTCATCTTTTTTCTCTCTTTCGGCTACTATATTTTTCCAGTTTTGTTTCGTACTTCTATTTTTCCATTTTAGTTGGCAACTTTACATTTTTTATTTCAAATCACTTTTGTTTCTTCCAGGGTCTAATATAGAGACTATATATACTGCCCTTATGTCTATGGTTTATTCTCATTCCCTTCTTGCCAATCTTGAAACTGGGTGTCTGTGTTTGAGCCCTTGACACATGTCAACTCATATTTTTGAAGCGAATAAAGTTTTTTTTATCAAGTAACAGTTTATATTATATAATCAGGCTATTCTATCTGTATGAACAACTACTACAGAGAAACAGAGGGATATTTTGAGCATATATACAATTCTGTAGATTTCAACTTTTAAACTCTTTGTATCAGAGTAATTTTTTTCGATTCTTTTGAAAACTTTACTATCTTCTTTACACAAATCATTCTTTTCTTCCATCTATTTCACTACCTTTATTTTTGATAGTTCCTTCGAGCAGGAAACTTTAAGTCCTGTCTTAACAAATGTCAAAAGTCAGTTTTAAGTATATCAAAATTCCTTTTTTCCGAATAGAAAGGATTAAAAAGAGAAAATTTAGACCTTTCTAAGATCTAAAAAAGCCAAAAGTATCTTCAAAAACAAAATTATAAAATATTATTTTAATTGGATACTCCTTTGGTTTCAAGCCAATGAAGTTATACAGAACCAAAATAAAAAATGGTTATCATCAGCTTTCTCCTTGCAGGTGCTTAAGAATAACTGGTTTGGCGGCTCTTTAAATGTTTAAAATCGTAAGTTAAATAATTAAAATTACTTACGATAAAAAAAATCATTATTTTTATCTACAATATCTAGACCATATTAAAAAATAATATTATGTTGCATTGCAATACTTAATATATAAATGTCAATTTGATAGAACTTAATTATAATTATTTTATTGCTTCAAATAAGTTCAGACGGTGCATGTTGTCTAATAATTGCAAAGTTTTTGAAGTATATAAGGAGTTCCTTAGGTTTAATTCCGTTATTTTAAGTTATTTCAATTACATTAAAGTATATAATAATATTATTAAGCTATTATTAGTATATTTTTCGTTTAATTGACATAGTTAATATATTTGTATACTCAATTATAGTTACTGATAAAGATGGCTCACAATTAGAGAAAGAATTTATAGTTGTCGAGAAATTGCGATGCTTCAGTAATATTTTTTTTATTCCGCATGCCAATCAAGGCAAAACAATTTTGAATGTGAACATATTTTAAGGATAGGAATTGATATGGGATTTGTTTTTGTTTCCTCTAAAGTAAGTAGAAAGTTTAAATTATTTTAACCCTTTAACGCAGCGGGACACTAGTGTACTTTTAATGTATTTTTTCTAAAGCTTTACAAGAAAAAATATATTTTGATATTGTTATTTTTTAATTATGAAAAACAGTCTATTACAAAAAAAAACTGTTGATCGGAATTGTATTTGTGCTACACTATAAAATCCAAACTTGAATTGAATTATTATTTTAATTTTTAACTGGAACAATTTTTCATTCTTATTTAAAAATTTATCAATAATTGGTTTTGTTAATCAAAGAAATTTTAATGATGAATAACTGTTTCTCTTAGATCTAAATAATTGCAAATAAGTGCTGAAAAAAATATTGTTTGGTAGATTTTTCCTTTAATGCAGAAAAAATCATTGTTGTTTCTTGCTCTATTTCTTAGCCATGAATTATTAGAATGCTAAATATAACATTTTAAACTTATTTCAACCAAACTTAATACAAAATAAAGAGTTCGAAGAATATGTTTCTTAAAAACTTTGCGTCAAAGGGTTCAATAGTAATTTTCACCCCAAATACGACGTCAATAAAATTTTTGTAGGGTAAGCAATGAGTGTTGACATGAAAGTTTTTTCGTAGCCAATAATGAAGTATAATAATTAATGCTGAATGAAAGTTGAAGATTATTTTGTACGGCGGTTGGTTCAAGAATATCGAAAATATTTTATTTATATGATATGTATTGGATTCTTTAAAAGTTCCACAATTTACCGTTTGAATTCTTTTTTTTCCTCCCTTCTTTGCAAACCTTTAATTTTAGTTTCACCATAACATCATTCAATATATGATACCATATTTTTCAATTGTAAAAGCTGAAAAATCTTAAGAAAGCACATTTTTTTGGTTATAATTATACATAATTCTACAACTGATATTTTTAAAGTTAAATTATTAATCCTTAAAAATGTTTTTAAAAGAAAATGCAATCCAACATTTTTTAATAAATTAAAAATTTTATGGCCGTATAAACTTAAGTACCACTTAATCTTCGTCTGTTCACTCTAAAAAATTCCGTCGCAAATTACAGTAAAAAGTACAAAGTACTGGTATTTTACTAAGTTTAGTTAAATCAGTATTACAGAAAAAAATTACGGTGTAATATTTTACCTTTAAAATAGATTTTACAGATGATTTAGTCAAAGTACCGGTACTTTATTCCGTAATTGACAAGGACATTTTTACAGCGTAATTACCTTACGCAATGTTGTGGAATAAAATATGCTATAACAGTTATACTTTTAATGCAGTATTATGTTATTTTATTTATAATTTTTATATTATTTATAATTCCAATATATTTTAGTAATTATTTATTTATAATTTTTCCAAGAAATTTAGATTGAAAATGAGATTTCAATCATCTTAGAATTAAATAGACTGCCTAATTAAAATTAAATGATAAATATTATATCATTCTATTTTCTTTTTTCAATTTCTTTTCTTGCAACTATACAATTAATTAAATCATTACTTGCTAATTTACATTTTTGCTTTCTTAATCCCCATGCTATCAAAGCAAATGTAATAACTTGCGTTTTTAATAAATTAACAGCAATCTTCAATAATTTTTGTAATTACTCACTTTTATATAAACATTTTGAAGTAAGTAAATTAAATTATACACTTTTAAATCAATGGAAAGAAATAAACTTTTTAATCTCTGGTGGGATTTTAAATTCTCTATTGTCTACTTATTATGTATATTTATTTAAATATTTTTCTGTGTTAATTTTTCAAGCATTAGAGGAATAGGTAAACATTTTGATAGAGGGCGCTTTACGGCATTGATCAGATGCACATGTTTGAGCTTTGCTGTTACCTGCCATTCGGTAACGTGAAATCGTTTGGATATGAAGTTGGAAATTTCGAGAGGTACTTGACTATGTGCAGCGAACTAATGCTCTTAAAATGTAATCACATTGCATAAATCATGATTAGTGTTCTAGGTTTAGATAAGGATTTTATCCAACATCGTATACAGTTTGAGATGGTTTTATGAAATGTGTTTTATTTTTATTTGTTTGGTAAATTGTGAATATTCAAATGGATTATTGGATTTCTCTAATTAATGTTGGATATTGGAAACATGAGAAATATATATTAATATTTAAGAACATATTAAATGTTTAAAATTAATTATATAACTTTAGCGATATTAACTATCTTTGAACTTACGTAACGCAGGAAATATTGAAGTGACGAATAATAATTGTATTACACTTCGGAATTAAAATAGCTTCTTTAATTAAATTGGAAAATTTTTGGATATCCACTTGGATAAACGCATTCTTTGCTGTTTCTTGGATATAATTACATAACATCATCCTATAAGGTAAGATTTTGAATTATTTCACTATATCGTTAAGTAATTTGTGCTTAAAAGTAAAAAAAAATATAATTCAACAAAAGCATTTTAAATTAAAAAAGTTCATAAATAAGTACATGTTAATGTTTAAAAGCATGTTAAATGTTTAAAAATATGTTTACTAGCTTCGGCAAAAAAATTTCGCATTTGAACTTTTTTTAAAATATTAAAATTTCAATCTGGATTTTGTCTGGATAAAATAACCATACTGTATGGTAATGCCATTTTTGGTAAAAGGAAATATAATTGTGGTAGTAAAACCATAATATTCAATATTTAAACTAATCATTTGGTAATTTTTACATTCCTATAGTAATCGGAATTTCTGGTTTTCGAAATTAAAGTTCTTCTTACCACACATTTAGTAAAAATTACAAAACTAAGAAATAAATTTTACCTGATAAATTTTTTATGTCATGCTAAGGTATCATGATAAAATTACCAAATTTTATCACGTATTATTAAACCGTATTTTATTGTTACTTTTACGAAAATCATTACCAAAGTGCTTCGGTCAAAAACAACAGATCTTTTTGGTATTTCCAGAATTCTTTTTGATGTTAGAGCCAGAAATACGGAATTTTTTTTCCATATTCTAGTAATTTTGACCATATTGTTTTCTCAGTATGTGCTAAATATTTGAACAAAAATAGTTCTTAAATTGTATTGCATTGCATTCATTACTTGCTATTGTATATAGTTACATAATTTAACTCTATTAAGAAATAATTTAGGATAATTAAATTTGTTAAATAACTTCATGCTTCACAAAATATTTGAAATTATTGTAACGAACAGAATTTTTGAAATAAATCAGTAAAAAAGGAAATGTATAATTTGTAATCTGTGGAATGTCTAATTTCAGTACAATCTTGTTCCCAATGTTGTACTGATTTGAATATAGCAAAAAAAAACATTAAAAGATATCAATAATTTGATAAAAATAACTCAATTTTACTAGATCAGTTTGTTTATTTGGGCTTTTTTAGATACCCGTTTTTACATCCATCCATTGGAAATAATTACATAATATCACCATTTAAGATGAAATTTTGAGTCTATTTTTTATCATGTTCAATTAAATTGATTAAATTATAAACAAGATTTAAAAATATTCTTATTTTTACATAAAATTGGTTAACAAAATAAATATTTTTATATATAATTCAGAAACAACTTGAAATATTAAAAATATTAATTAACCGCAGGATGTCAAACAACGTTTTCCAAACATAGCTTGTGTAAGAAATTCGCTCTTAAGATTGAGTCGAAAATTTTTAACAGAAGGATACAATCAGATTCATAATGTGTATTTTATTAATTCTTTGCTACAAAAAAGTTAACTATTTCCTTACCATTACTGTTAGTTAATTACTAGTTGACTATAAAAGGTTGAAGCTTATGCTACTATCAATCACTGTAAAAAAATACTCGTCATTTGCAGTTTCCCCGTATATTTAACTTTAAAGCTGCTTTGTTGAAAAAAAGATTTTTCTATCACATTGATCCCAAACGGATTAAAACCGTAAGTGGAAATTACAGTTTTTGTCATGCAATTTAGCGTTCCGTATTAAAACTTTACATTTTCTCCAATCAATGATAATTTCCTACACTTGTTCTTGTTTTTTAGCAATTATGTTATGGTTTTATAATAATATAAATAAAACTGCATGACAAAACTGCGATTAAAATTTTTTTTCGTCCAGTACAACATGGAATCGAAATTCTCATTATTGCAATTTCCTCATAGTAGAACACTTGAAGTTGCTGTGGCTTATGGGCATAGCACTCGCCCTTGAATGAAGTGACCCAGGTTTGAATCCCAGCGATTCGAACTCGTTGGTACCTCCTACTAGTTGTTTCAAGTTCTGCAGATGTAAAATAATCACATTTAGAGAGAGTACAGATTTACTTATAAAACTTCATAGAGAAAAAAATTATTCTTATGTGATAAGCTTATTTTTTGTTTGTAATAACCTGTTTTGTTACGGTAAAAAAAAACAGTCATATAACAGATTTTCTTCGCTAATATTTACAGAAAAAAACTATTTCTTTTATGGTCGCGGGTTCGAATCCTGCTCAGGGCATGGATGTTTCTTTCTCTCTCTGTGTGTTCTATGTCCTTTCTCCTTTGTGTGTGATTGTGTGAATTTGACCCATCCTATAAACGGGTTTGTGGTTGTGTGACGTGGGTGACGCTGCTCCACCGCCGTGGCTTCGTCACAGGTGCTCACTGGGTAACGAGAAGAGAGTAGCAGTTCTGGCGTTTCTGTGGCCAATGGGACAATCCCCAAGTGCCCGCCATTAAAAAAAATCATAATTATTACTATTTTAATATGAAGTTTAAACATTTCATTGTAGTATTAAAATTTAAATGAATAAAGCATTTGCCTCATTTCAAACAATAATTTCTTTTCGCATGGCAGGAGAAGGTCTTGATTAAAAAAAACCTTTGTATTTTAATATTTGTATACAAAATATCAAGTTTTAACAATATTTCAACAACAAAAAATCACTTAGAAGCTATAAATGATACTTTTTTGTTGTTTTTTGAATCAATAAGAGGCAATCTTAAAACATATATTATTTGTCTGTATCAGTTTTCAGTGCATTTCTTTAGTCATTAGTGCACAAAAGGAATGCACCCAAAAAGTGGATTGTTTCAAGATGAATTTTTGTACGCTTATTTGATCACTGAAAAAAATATTTGAAGGAAAACTTGTATCAAATCGATATTAAACTTTAACAAACTTTCATTAAAAGTAAGGAGATTAGCAATTAATACACGTTATAGGCTTGTTGGGAATATAATTTTTGACTGTGTCAACCTTCATCTATCAACATGGAATCAAGTTAACATGTCTTATATACTAGCGATTTGGTATTTAATATTTGTAGTGGTAGTTACTCCCCTTCCAGAATTTTATCTGTGATAGAATTTGATGAACAGATTCCACTAGTTGATTCATTCTGTTTTTTTTTATTATTTTAATTTATTTATATCATTTTTGCTCATTATATTTTTTCTTCATAGCATTTAGCTCATTGTTTTTTTTTTCTTCATGTTTTTTATAGCTTTTTTTTGCTATTTTTCTTTCCTTCATTTTTATTTTTTTGTTTACAGCATTTCGCTTTCTTTTTTTCCCCTTAATGTTGCTTATTAACCGAGAGACTTTATTTACTCCACCAGATTTTTTTCTTCTTTTCCTTGAGTAATATATTTTTAAGCAAATCAACTGTTTTAAATAGTAGACCATCCACAGGTCACCATTGTGGCGATTTAATTTTTGGCTGTGTCAACCCTCATTTATCAAGACAGAATCGAGTTAACATGTCTTATATACTAGAGATTTGGTATTTAATATTTGCAGTGGTAGTTACGCCACAGGCTTTTGTTATAATTTTTTTAATTAAATAACATACATTTTAAATATAACTTAGTAGACATGTTTACATTTGTTTGCCGAGATAATTGTTTTGTATAGTTCCGAGCATAAACATGACATTTTCCATTTTTGATACATTTCAATTTGAACCGTAGTGCTGTAACGTATCAAGCTATATTAAGAAACAGTTCTTTGATAACATTTAAGGCGACAAGGGGCTTTCAAATTTTTTTTTTGAAATTATGAAGGGATTTGCTTGAAATTTTCAGAATACATTTATATTGTTAAAAACAACTTTTATACAAAATTTCAAAGAAATATTTCAAAATTTAAGAAATTAAAAAATTAAAATTTTTGAATTTTTTATGTTTTTTTATATTACTCCTCGCGTCTGAAATTTTGTCAAAATGACAAAATTCTTTTAAAATATTACATATTAGGTAATATTAAAAAAATTGTTGGGAGTACTTTTTTAATTTTTTATTATAGAAACAAATAACATTAAAAAAACAGTAAAAAACCTACATTTTTAGGAAAAAATCATCATACCTCTATAAAATATCATGTATAAAAACAATTCTATTCACTTAATTCAAAAAACTTTTCCAACAAAATGTTAATAATATTCATCAATATATAGCATTAAATTCTCAGGTCAATAGAATGAAAATTCATTACGCTGGAACAGTTTGAAATTTGTAAATTTGTCAAAAAAGACATTTTGAGAAAAATGACATTTACTACTTTTTCATTGCAAATTTTACTTCTGAACAAATATTTTTTGTTTTTAATATAAATACCTATAAATATTGTCTAATGAAATAGTTTAATAATTATATACTTTAAATTTCTTTAAAAAAATTAACAAAATATTTAACTAATTTAAAATTAATTTTAAACTAAACTAATTTTAACAGTTACCTGCATTAAAAAAAAGGTAAACAAAGGGGTGTGGTCAAAACTGAAATGGTCATAACTTCATCAATTTTGCTCTTATTCCAGAATTTTCTTTCTTTAAATGTTCAGTTAAATGCCAAGATTTCAGAAATATAAAATGTAAAATATCGATTTTTTGACAAATTTTTGCTTCTTTGAAAGTCCCTTGTCACCTTAATAATAAACATTGCAAAAAAATAAACATTTAATAATATAAAAAAATAAATAAACATTTATTTCACATCAGCATGTACAGTAACGAAATTAAAGTTCCCGTAACGAGTTAGTAACAGCTTTGCAAAAAAATATAGAATATCCCGTAATGGGTTAGTAAAAATCTCAAATTCCAAAAACTATATTCTAAAAAATCAACAACTCTCTCTTGTTCTGAAAATTGTAGATTTGTAAATGAGTGCGACGAGCTCTTTGCTTTCAATTACAGCTCTGTATTTCCATTTATGTGGTCGAGGCATGGCAATTGAAAATTGTCTCGTGTTTTTATTTTTAATTTATGTCTTTGTGTACTTAGTTTCTTTTATTCGTGCTTTTGCTAGCCAGATATTTTTTAATATTCTTATATTTTACAGTGCTTTATAACTATTATTGCCTTAAAAATTAAATTTTTATTAAAAAAAATTGTTGGGATTTGGGAATTTGTTGGGATTTGTTGGATCAGGGAACCGTAAGTTTCCCCCTCGGGGAACCTATTTGTTAGGTTCCCCGAGAAAAAAGTGGCCCACACTATCAGAATGGTGTAATATTTACGGTGTTCCTGGCTCTCCGAGAACAGAAAATAGCTCGGTAATTTTTTTGAAGCGATTTGGTAAGGATTTGAGTAAAAATAACTATACAATATGGTCTTATGATAAGTGATAAAGCTTGGAAAATTTCGGTAATTTTATTATGCTACCTTAGAACATAGTATAAATCCCAATTATTCGGTTTAATTTGCTTCTCAGTTTCGTATTTTCAGGTGTGGTAATAAGAACTATAATTTTAAAAACCAGAAGTTCTGTTGCATTAAGAAGGAAAAATTACCAATACTTAAATTCCGTATTATTCATAAATACCGTTATATTTTGGTTTTATTACGATAATTACGTTTTTTCCTTACTAAGCTGTTATTACCATACATTACGGTAAATTTTTTCTCCGTTTAGACTAAAATATTTTAGATTTTATGTTAATAGTTTTATTTTCAGTACACTGTATGACTTTTAATTATTAAATTTAATTACTAATAAAATTTTCATCCTTGATTATTTATTTTTTTCTATTAGAGAAATCGATAACTTGTTAAGAGTGAATCAAGTCCTAAATTTAAAATTAAGAAAGTGGAGTTAATTGATTTTGAGGGTAAAGCATTCAAATATCATATACAGCAAAATAAAGTATGTAACACAGAATTTAAAAGTGAAAAAAATATTTAAAAATACACCTAAACGTATAAAATATATATCGATTTTTTTTATTGAATAATGACATTTAATTTAAAAACACAATTCAGAGTATATTATGATACATTGTTGCTATATCAAATATATCGTCATTAATGTTTTTTCTGCTTTCCTTAAGCCGTTGAAACAAGAAACTAGGTTTAAAAATTCTTTGTTATATTGATTATCAATATTTAGGTTTAAAAAAGTGCTTCATTAGTAAAACAAAGTTATAGCCTTTATAGAAAAACTATTATACGTTTTGAGATCAATAATACACCCGACACTCCTTTATTAATGCATAAACTCGGAGCAAAGTTCTTCTTTTCCGTTAGAAGATTCATTAGATGGAATCGGTAAAATTTATTTCGTGACATTATAAAGTATTTGCATCAGTATAATCATGTACAGCCGCCCTTCATGTACTTTCAAATATTGAAGACGAATTCCCCTTTCTAAAAAAATAATGATAAAACTCAATAATGGATATTCGTATTTCCCATTAAAAGATTGAGAAAATAAAGAAATTAGATTGCTGAAAATGAAAATAGATTAAAGTATAATCACGTCTATCACGCAATGCATGCTGGTTATTGACTTAGAGGTAAATTATGATTATTATGTATTCAATGTTTCGAAATATTTCTCGGTAAATTTACTTAATCAATCAAACGAGTGAATTATAAAAGAAGCATTTCTTACAATACAATATACGATAAAATTATACAATTTTCTTAAAGTGTGTAGAAATTAAAGCAAATTCTCACCTGCAAATTTTAATATGATTAAATTAATTTTGGTTTCTCAAATTTAATTTAAAAATCTTAATGAAGGATGAATAGTATGGTGAACATGATAGCAATATATTATAAACACATTAAATGCCATATCTAACGCAAAGTTGGTAAATAGTTTTTATATTATATGATACTTACGTTGGCAAATTATTATATTATATTTATGTTGCAAAACTTTCAGATTTATTCGAAACTACATATTTATCAGAGTTCTTATCAATTCAAAATTTCTTGTTAATTTTTAATAAACTCTACATTGTAAACCATAAATTATAAATATTGTTTAGGTTAGTAAAATTTTACTGCTTAGATGTTTTTGAAGTTATTTTTTTAAAAAATTTTTATTAAAAAGATGTTTTGTTCTGTTAATTTAGGTTGTCAAAACCATTTGGGGCATATTCTGGTTTTTATGAGGTTCTCATTTGAGGTTGTTTTCCTAGATATGACGAGAAATTTGTTCTAATTCGTAATTTTATTTTTAATTTTGGTTAATAATTTAGAAATATTTTTATTTCATTAGTCTATTAATTTTAAATTTAGTAACTATTTCACAAGTTCAGCCTGAGGAATTAACGTTTTATTTTTATCAATACCACTTGTAAAAGGTTCTAACCCCGTACAGGTATGAATTATTTCTAACTTGGAATTTAACGGTTAATTGAATGGAGAGATTGCGGCCGTTTATTTTATTATAACTTTACATGGAAAAATAAATTCTTGCAATACTTCAGTACTTTGGTAATAAAACTTCTGGCTGAAAAAAAAACATAGCTTTGGTAAATGCAAAATAAACAGTATATAAGCTATTCATTTGGTAATTTTTCCATTCTATATGATATCAGTTTACTGGAAATACCGGTTTAAAAATTTAAACTTCTTATTACCACATCTTTAATAAAAAACAAAATTCGAAATTAAATTTAACCAAATAAATAGTTTTTATGACATGCTCTAAAGTATCACGTTATCATGCTCTAAATAACTATAACTATTCGAAAAAAGTAACTTCTCTAAATAAATCATAAAGTATGCTCTAAAGTACACGAAACTACGAAGGGAGAGATAAATAAAGTTTGGTTATCATTATATGCATCGTTTGAACGTATTCCACACGTGTATTTTTAGATACACTGTATAGTTCTTGAGATTTTTCACTGTTTTGGACACCCTAAATAATAATTGATTTTTTACCCTAATATACTTCCAAATAACAGATTTACGGTTTAAAACTATTATTAAGCATGCTTATAAAATGTAAAAATTTTAATCTACAAATTATATTTTCGCTCAAAATTAATTTCATTCTCAATTTTGAAATATCCGACAAATAAAAATATCAATAAAAAGGTATTACAAATAAACTTCAGTATTCACGCTGTATGATAGAAATTATATTTGGAAACTTACATTTCATGAGGCTCTGAAAGGTTGCATTAGTTTGAATAATTTAAGGAAATTATTCCATTTAATTAATTATGGATCAGGCCATGACATAAATCTTGCGAATACCGTGAGCTGAAATCAAATTTCTACGCTAGTCTGAAAGTTGCTGAAAAGCCTGGTTAATTAAAGAGTTACTATTTTCGATAGTAGCCACGGCGGTATTGTTTATAATTAAAATTTAAGGTAAGGAGCACAGTCGATGCGTGATCTTTCTTAGCGTTTTTAACACCTATGTAGTCACGCTTGAGGGAAAGTTTTACAATTATAAAAGGGCTGTAAGCTAAAACATAATTGTTTTCATTGTAAAATTCCATTTTTGAAAAGTTGTTGCTTATGTGAATAGAGGACACGAGATTCTCGTGAGTTGTTTTGAACAAAATATTACTTAAAAGCAAGTAAAGGAAAATTATCTTTCTTAAATTTTCTTTTTTTGTTTGCAGATTCATTTAGTCACATAATTTAAATTAGCAAAATCAACTTACGGTTACTTTTTTCAATTTTTAAAGTTTTAAAATTTAATGTGATACTTTGAACTCTAGACGAAGAAGACCACTGTTACACAACCTCGTGATCTATAACTTTAGGGCAAGTTGGTTGTTTATAAGTAAGATGGCGCATTAATATTCTGGATATTGTTGGCTAAGTTTCTCCACATAAGTTAGAATGTTAATTAGCGTGAAGTTAAATTCAACGCCATATTGCAAATCGAATTCGTTAGAATATAATTCTTTCCTGTATACATCTTTTATTTGATCTAGATTGATTGTTCGTCATAGTATTTTACACGAAACGGGATTATTTTTGTTTTGTGTACCTAGAAACTTTGTTGCAATAATTAGTTTGTTTACGTTCAACATGTCTTCGTGCCTGTTTCTGACTTGCGTAAAAAAATAAACCAAACCTTTCTCCGTAAAAGAATATAAAATGTGTCACTAAAGAGAATTCATATTTGATCGTATTGGCTTACTCGAAATATGATTGAAAGAACAGTTGCTGACATAAACAAGTGCCACGTTTCAACAATTAATCAGGATCCATGTCCCCAGTGACGTCGCTGGCAGTTATCCAATTACATTTAATACGCTTAAATTATTATTAAAAATACAAGGGTGATATTATAAAGGGGTTATACAATAACAAAGGAACTATTGAAAATTTCAGGGTATTTTTTTTTACTGGTTACATAAGTATTCGTGTTGAGAATATGAAGAAAAAAATTTGTAGTTGTATAAGGTTAATCTCAAAAGCATACTTTTTTTTAATAAATACAAAAATATGTGTATTTCTTTAAATGATAACATCATTTTAAAGATATTAGGTATATTTTAAATGTATAGGAGTATTTTCGACAAAATCTCTTTTTCAATCAAAGCATTTTCCTAGAAACTGAAAATATTTGCTGCCTATGTTATATTTAAGGGATGTTTGGTCGAATGGCAATTTCGTTTCAATGCCCTAAGAAACTATTTTCTTTTTGATAAATGAAAAAGTATATTATTTATTAATAGTTTTGTACTCCTGAGCCTCGAATCTAATCGTCTAAGCAATTAAATCTTCTTTCTGATAAATTATTCCACCAAAATATCATATCACGTGTTTCTCTGTGTAACATAGAAACGCAATATAACATAAAAACATAATCTAACATAATCACTCCGTATTACATAAAAACATTCTCGTTATTTTTTTCGTATTCTTATTGGTGAAGAATCATATCGTGGTTACTTATTTTAAGAAGGAAATGTAGTTTTCTTTGTCTATATTTCGCATGAACTAGTAAAAATAAAGGTATTCTTTATCCGTAAAATATATCTTTATTTCTTATTTAAATGTATTTAAGTGTGATATTTATTTAAATGTAATAATTATTTAATATACTTTCTTATTATTATTATCTGCTATTTCTACTGTTTTCATTAATAATCTAAATTAAAGGTTTAAAACTAAATGTAGTTTTCTTTTTTTTTTTATAAACTGATCCTATGATATTACCGATTACGCAATATTTTATGATAAACATATTTAAAACTGTATTTTCCATATAAACCGTTTTACATTTATCCAACACTAAATAAACTATAGATTTGTTTGAAGATGATAAAAAAATCCACAAATTGTGGAAATGCATTTTAGTCAGATTTGCCGCTCTCAGTCACTGTGGTTTTCCTGTTCTGCTTCTCCTTTTTGTCTCTCTCGGCTACTGTGGTTACATTTCAAATTAATTTTTTTCTTCGAGGAAATGTTTATCAGCCCTTGAACCATGTCGACTTTTATTTCCAGCTTATATATTTTCAAGCAAATGAAGTTTTTAATCAAGTATTATCTCACCGCTTCAGCATCTTGGGATATTTAAAACAGACATTAGTGAACTAGTAGCCCAGTAAATGATTAAAGTCATACGTTTTTAAGTATAGAAGTCAGAATAAAAGTTAGCATCCTTAGAGTTGTCATTAAAAAAATAAACGAATAACAGTACAAATATTAAGGTGGTTACTAGGGTGCCATGTTTTTTTTTAACTTTCATTAGGAGTGAAATGTAATACTCGGCAAATCATTGTCATTTTAAATGAACATTGCAGATATAAATTTCTATTCAAATCAAATATTTTCTGCGAGAAGTATTGCCTCAATATTGCCATAATATCAACTAAACGTATTTATTATATCTCATATTATTATACCTTATATTATTATACTATTATTATTAACATAAGCTTTACCATAGGCTATTTTATTATAACTTTATAAAATGTACATCTCAATCAATTATTTCTTTACATCTCGAATCATTCTATCGTGTAATTAAGGACAAGATTGTTCAATTTGCACGATAGAATGGCACAATTTGACACGGTATTAAAGTTTCAGCAATTTGTATCAATACAGTAGTTCAACATGGTCTAAAATATCAACATGGTATAAACTATATTATTATACTATTATTATTAACGTAAGCTATACCATAGGCTATTTTATTATAACTTTATAAAATGTACATCTCAATCAATTATTTCTTTACATCTCGAATCATAGTATCGTGTAATTAAGGACAAGATTGTTTAATTTGTACGATAGAATGGCACAATTTGACACGGTATTAAAGTTTCAGCAATTTGTATCAATACAGTAGTTCAACGTGGTCTAAAATATCAAACACTGTAATTATTGTTTATCAACAATTACAGTGCTGATAGCAATATTTATCATTGTTTTTCAACAATTACAATCAATAATTTGCGTATCTTTCTGGAAATCATAAATGTTAACAAATGATCAATTGCTTTTTTTAAAAGTCACAGAAAACTTAAACAGCAACTTAGGTGAATTTCTTGTTTGGCTAAACGAAGGGACAATTTTGTCAGCCAAAACCACTTTACCCACCTTTTCCAATAGAGCTATGCAGTTATTATTGTTAGCATCTATTTTTTTCATTATTTCGGAACCAATTAGAAGCATTCGTGATAATGTTTGTTTCGCTCACTTACTTTTCAGCTAGTATACATAATAAAAATCAAGATATTATCATTTAAGGATTTTTTAAATGTAGAATCTATTAGGAAAAGCAGTGTTTCTTCAATTCTTTTGTAATTTAGCATAACATGTTTTACACGAATAAAAGCCTGTTCTGGTAATATAAATACGGAACAGTTACTTAAATTAAGTGTTTTTAAAGGAAATATTTTAGAAATAGCTTTTTGATTTTTTTTTAAAAAGCACTGATTTTTTTCTATGCATTCTAATTTTAACAGCAGTAATGCTTTAGTAAAATATGCAACTCGTAATGCTTTAACAAAAAATTTTGTAAATTGAACTTCTCAAACTGATTAAAAATTATTTGAAGGTCAAGAATTTTACTGAGCATGACTTTTTTTGTCGACTTAGTATATCATTTCACATTTAGTTAAGTTAATAAAATCCGTTTCTTTTTATATCCATACACGGCTAGAATTTTCCTTCTAACATTATGGTAAATTAGCCGGCAGCAGTCTATTAACCCGATTGACCATAGAGTTTGCGGTAAAGAACATTTTTTACTGTTTACAACTAGTATGATTATAAGACCATAAATACAAAAATATACGGTATTTTTAACCATTTACAACTGGCATGGTTTCAAAACCGTAAAAAAAGTTTAACTGGACGTAGGAACTAGGCCTTTCCTTAATGGACATTGGAAAGTGCAGGATATTGGACACTCTTAATATGTTGAAGAGATTGGAGGAAATATTAGATCATCATGGCTGGGACTTGAACCCCAGTACTGTCGGCCATGAGAGTAACAGATCAGCCTTTTTAGCCATAATATGTACGCAGTTGCAAAAAACTGAGTGACTTCATTATGTGGGCTTAATTGGTGTGATAAGATTCTGGTTATTTCACCGCATTAGGTGAATGCAGTTAATAAACGGTTTTTCTCATAGTTAAAAGTTTGATTACCATCTTATTTATGGTTATTTGGCTGTTTTGTTTGAATATGGTAAAAGAAAAAAACAATTAAGTGAATCGTTATTTACCAATTTTTCCGAACAATTTTCAATGGTGTACTTGTTGAAGTTAATAATGATGTGGAATTTACGAGCCCATGTTTTTTCTACTCTCTTTACCTTCTGAAATTGATTTACAAGTTAAGTGTAAAGTTGCGGTAAGAAAATATCACCGATAAAAGCAATAAAACCTATTTCGTTGATTTTCCATGCATTTCTATTTTTTGAAGATAATACTAAACTTGAGACGAAAACGAAACACGATTTTGATTATCATAGGTAAGTGCACTAGAGTTGTACAATGAGCTATAGGCGACGGTCTGGGAGACATACCTGAGGATGATCGGAAGACATGTCATCTCAATTTTGAACCTCTGAAGAGGGGGGGGGCTCCTCTGCTTTGGTAATCCAACGACCTGAGAGCGAAGTCGAGAACTTTACAGTAGAATAGTTTAACGAGGACCGATACCACACAGCCTTGGTCCCTATGAGGGCTGATCAAAGTGGTCACCCACCCGCTTCCGGACCGCAGCCAGTGATGCTAGACTTTGGGTTTCTACTGAAAACTGTGGATATTACGCAATATGCCGGATATTACGACATAGATAAGTCGTAATATCCGCTTAAAAACTCCCAAATGTTTCGCTGTGATAAGATTTGATGATTCTATGTATTTATTAGGTCATTTTAAATTTGAGTAAAAAGTGTTTTAACAAAATTCTACAGTTTTTATAAGTCACTTAACTGCTAAACTTATTGCAATTTCAAAAAATATTGAAATTCTCATTCCTTTTCTAACAAATTTAGTTGCATTGGGCAGTCTGCATTATACATACCAATTTTGAGGGAAAAAATAAACACAATATCATTAATACATACAGTAATTGACTGTTCAAAACATACTTAAAACTGTTAAATACGTATAATATGTTATCTATATATATATTTCTCTTACACGGCGACAAAAAAAGCCTCATTACAACTCCCCGAATGGCAACGCTAGTAAATCGACCAATGATTGCCGCTAAAAATGTCACATGCCAAATCTAGCTGAGATGGCTCAACATATATCGTTTTTAAAAACGGAAACTGAAATAACCAGAGAAAGCATAAGCTAGGCAGAAGTGAGTAGTCTTTGTCGATAGATCTCTATTTTAGTATTTTGTTTAGCTTTTTTCACGAATTTATATATTACGAATTTATTTGACGATTGATGATTTATATCACGAATTCATTTGTTTTACTAGAATTTATTTGTTTATGCAGGTTTTTCCATTGCAATTCACTTATTTCAATTTTTAATAGACTTAATTATAGCCAAAATTTTAACCTTTTTAAAGAGATATCAGTTTTAGAAATTTTGTCTTAAGGTTTTATACTATAGCACATTTCTAATAGGTTTAACGAATTACATGTCATTTATTTGAATTCAAATTTATTTTAATGTCTTAGTATTTAAAGATGTAAAGACTAAAAAGATGTAATTTTTTTTAAAAAAAAAAAAGTTGTTATTTGGATTAGAATGATTGTTTTGAATTCTTAGAATTTTATGCATTTGGAATATATCTGTCGTTCCTAACCGGATTGACTGTGTTTGTGAGAGGCATCTTGTCTATTGATTGATAACGTTTAAAAACAGGCAAAACAAAACATTTATTTTAAATAAAAAAAACAACAAAAAAACAAAACAAAACACAGCGTTCCAAAGATATTTCAAAAAACCAATTCAACGATATTTTCAGTTCTCTCTTTTTTCTCTTGCCATACTCAGAGTAACCTACATATTCTGAATACTTTTGGTGGCGCCAACTAATTGGAGTTAGTGTTTGCCGCAACATTCTCCCCACTTGAGTTTTATGTAGGAGAAAACTCAACACAATAAATTACAAAAAAAATACTAAAATTATGGCAGACATACAATTGTTATGTTATAAAATTTAAAGAATTTTAAAAGATACAAATCTGTATTTAACGTCCAAAAATGTTCATAGTTATTTAATGTTCACTGGCATCTTCAGTTACCTCTAAGGGATATAGTCTTTGAATAGGTCTTAGTAAAGTCCCTTTGTCCGTTTTCAATTTGACTAGTCTTACTCGTCCATCTTTTCCAGGGAACAGCTCAATAACTTTTCCTAACGGCCAGAAAATTCGTTTTCTGTCTTCTCTGCCAATCAGGACGATGTCTCCAATATTTATTTGGTCAAGTCTCTTGGAAACAGATGAACGCAAGAAACCTAAATATTCGATCCTGAATCTTTCTTTTAGTCTTTCTCTCAATCTTTGAACATATCTGTATCTCTTGTCTAAATTAGTTTTGTCAATTTTGTCTAAGTCGGCTACGTCGTTAGTAGGGAGGTCTTGAAGGAATGAAGATGGTGTTAAAGCTCTCAAATCTGGTTCTTCAGACACATAAGTCAAAGGTCTATTGTTCATGATCGACTCACATTCACAAACAAGAGTTGAGAGTTCTTCATGAGTCAGAGATGACCGTCCCAAGTTTTTTCTTAAGAGGTCTTTGAGAATTCCGATTAATCTTTCCCAGAATCCTCCCCACCATGGGGCGGATGGTGGATTGAATTTCCATTGGATTTGGGAAACTTCAAATTCTTTCATGATTTTGTTCCAATCAAGGCGCTTTAAGGAGGCGTTGAGGCCAGTGAAATTGGTACCATTGTCTGAGTATAGTGTAGCTACTCTACCTCTTCTAGCAATAAAACGCCGTAATGCTTGAACAAAAGCGTTTGTGCTAAGAGAAGGTATCAGCTCTAAGTGAACAGTTCTATATACAGCACAGGAGAAAAGGACGATCCAAACCTTCTCATTAGTCTTGGTCATCAAAGGTCCGGCCAGATCGACACCGGACACTTCGAATACAGCCGATAATCTAGTTCGATCAGGAGGCAGAGGTGGAAATGGTACTTCAAGATTTTTAACCTTTTGTCTCTTGCAGGTGACACATCCTCTAATAACGGAGCGAACAGTTCTTCTACCTTTTATAATCCAAAATCTCTCTCTCAGGATTGTTAGAAGAATGGACGTTCCTGCATGTTTATTCAACAGGTGTTCTTGTTCAATAAGTCGGGTGACAACAAGATGCTTTGACGGAAGAATCAAAGGCGCAATGAATTCAAGGGTTTCATCTTCATTCAAAAGTCTAGACTGTAATCGAAGTATCTCCTCATGATCTGAAAACACTTGAAAGTTTTTCAAAGATTTTTTACCTTCTTCGTCATTGAAGCACTCTTTTTGTACTGACCGCAGAAGAGTCTTTTGTACATTTCTTATTTCTTCTTGCGTTAAATCAACATTCTTTCTTAAATCTTTATCTTTTGGTTGGAAGCGTAACAACCATGCTACAACTCTGATTATCTTAGAAAACTTCGAAATTCTGGATGCTAAAGTAGTTGCAATGGATTCCGAGTCTACATTGATAGCCGAAACAACAGTCTTTCGTTTTTCAAAAAATAAATTATCGCATCAAGACTGGATAGTTTTTGTTCGCTTTCTAAATTTTTTCTTTGGCGTTCAAATGAGCGTAACACATTTAATGGTAATGAACTTTCAACAAGGGGATACAAAATTACACCACACATCTCAGATGTAACTCCTAGTGAGTTTAATGCTCTCAATTGAGTTGACAGTTTATTGTATAAACAGCTTAAAGAATCATTCTTATTCTTATTCGCATTATTTAATACGAGTTTCAGGAGTTCTCTAACATAAAAATCTATCAATAGATCTTTTCGGCCATACCTTTCGGTTAAACTTTCAACAGCTAAAGGATAATTTTCATCTGTTACAGGAAAAGATTCCACAATTTCCCTAGCTTCCGATTTCAGCTTCGTCGACTGAATTAAATAATGAAATTTATCAGCTTTCGTCAAATTAACATTTTCATGAATATTTTTAAATTGGTTCCAAAACGTTAACCAATCTTTCAAGTCTCCACCGAATTTATATAATTCAACTTCGGGGAGCCGTTGACATAAAGCTTTCGGAGATTTAGTGTTCGGTAATTCGCCGTTATTTTCGGAAGTAACAATTTCGTTTTCATACGAGTTCTTTTTCAAATTATCTAAGGAACGTTTAGCTTTTAATTGAATTCTCAAAGCTTTTTCTCTGTATTCTTCAACGGAATTATATTCAGTTTTGAATTCTTTTTCATCTTGCAAACTATCTAAATAACTATTATGAGTTATTTCCAAAATGTCTACCTTTTGTTTAAATAAACAAAGATCCGTTTCAATTTCGTCATACGTCACACTATCGCCAATTAATAAATTTTCTAGTTTCTTGTAGGCCTTAGTAAATGAAGCTCTTTGAGCAGTTTTATTTCTTTTTATTATTTCCATTTTTACTATCTTAATATCAAATTCTTAGCTTCTAAAACTATCGATTCTAAGCACATATAAATTACCGTTCTGGTATCAAATATTCAAATAAAAAATATATATATATTTCAAATCTTCAAAAGTATTCAAATTGTCAAATATTTAATCTTCAAAATGGAAATTAATAAATCTTCGCCTACCTTTCTTACCAATCCTTAAGACAAAGCCGCCCACCCGGGGGCGCCAGAAATGTCGTTCCTAACCGGATTGACTGTGTTTGTGAGAGGCATCTTGTCTATTGATTGATAACGTTTAAAAACAGGCAAAACAAAACATTTATTTTAAATAAAAAAAACAACAAAAAAACAAAACAAAACACAGCGTTCCAAAGATATTTCAAAAAACCAATTCAACGATATTTTCAGTTCTCTCTTTTTTCTCTTGCCATACTCAGAGTAACCTACATATTCTGAATACTTTTGGTGGCGCCAACTAATTGGAGTTAGTGTTTGCCGCAACAATATCTAAGTTAGTAGCGAGCGAAGCGAGCTTGGTTCACGAAGCAAACAATACAAGATTGCGTAGCAATTTTTAGGGGTTGGCGAGCGTCAGCGAGCAGGGGGCACAGCCCACTAGTTCTTATTAATACATAAAACTGTTAACACTATTAACATACGAAATTATTATTCACCAAATTTTACCATCATTCAAATAACTTGAAAATTTCATTTTTTGTGCATTTCTGCTTTTTTCTTCTTCTTTTTTTTTTTTTTTTTTTTTGAACATAATACTAAACTTGAAAAGGAAAAAGTAAAACGATTCTGATTGTTATAGATAAGTCGTAATATATATCCGCTTAGGAACTCCAAGTGTTTTTCTCTGATAAGATTTCATGATGATACTTATTTTTCTAAGTCGTTCGAAATTTGAGAAAAAAAACCATTAACAAAACCCTACAGCTTTTTTAAGTCCCTAAACTACTAAACTGATTGAAACTTCAAGAAATTTCGTATTCTGAAAATTGAAATGATCATTTCCTTTTCGCTAAAGTCAGTTTTATAGGATTGTCTGGAATGCACTTTCCAATTTTAAGAGAACATATAATTATAATGCCCTAAACTTTTTGTCGCAGAATTTTTATTAAGGACATGTTTCATATATTTTTCTATTATTTTGTATTAATTTAAGTCAAAATAAGTGAATAATATTATATTTAGCATTTTAATAATTTATGGTAGATAAATTCAGCCTTAAACACCGATGTTTTTATCCACCTTAGAAATAAAATCCTACAAGCGCGGTTCAATTCCAAACAATAATTTGTCGAATTTACACTTATTTGCAGTTATATGGATCTAAGAAAAACAGTTATTCATCATTCAAATTTCTTTAATATACAAAATCAGTCATTAGTAAAATTATAAATCTAAATTAAAACAAATTCCAACTAATTTTTTTTGTATTTCATATTTCAGTACAATAGTAATTTTGGTAATGTAACTGTATTTTTTAGTAACAATTAGACTTTTTTTGTCATTTAAAAATACAAAAATACATTTTTATTTGTAATTAAGGACTCAGAAGGAAATATATAAAAGGGTCATTGGTGTTCCATCTGTCTCAAAGAGTTAACAATACAATATTAACCGTTTAAAGCATGCTTAAAATTGTTTATATATTAAGTTATTCGTATTAATACATTAAACTACTAATGCAAATATAATACAAAATTACCATTTTCCAAATTTTTTCTTCATTCACACAACTTGACAATTTTTTTTTTTTTATATTCTTTTTTCAGTAACATTTTTAAAAGATTTTTTTATCTCATGTAAGAATTAAAAAATTTTTTCAGTTAAAGAAATTTTTTATTAATTGAATAATTTTATGCATAAGTATGAAGGATTTGGAAAATATAAGGGTTATGACAAAACTTCCTTATCAAGCCCTAACATCTTTTGTCAACACATAATGCCTTGCATTTTCCTGATGAATCATGTATCCATTAAATCATTTCTAATAAATCTTTCTTTCATTTCCAATAATCAATCTTTTATTCCTAGAATTGAGGACAATACCTTTTCAGATTTATGTTCTTTGTTTATTTATTTTTATTTTTTTAATGGAATTAAGCCCTATTATCAATTCTTAGATTTTTATTTTTTGAATAGATTTTTAAAGCAACTTAAAAATGTCAGATGCCAATTTTTGTGTAAATATTTTTTAAATGTGTCAAGTAACACGCAACGTCTTGCCCTTTTCTGATATAAATCATGTATCCATCAAATTGTTTTTTATTGACGACATCCAAACCTTTAACTGGGGACAATACCTTTGAGATTTCTGTTATTTTCATACCTTGTTTTATTTCTTTTTAATGGCATAAGGTTTCGCATTATTTCATAGATTTTTAGTTCTTTGAATAACTTTCGAAAATTGTGTTAAAATGAACGATACCCACTTTTTTGTGATTATTTTTCTTGCCTTGCGCTTACGTCTACGTTTTAAATTTAAAAAAAATCGATTTCACAGCGGCAATTCGACTGATTTCCCACAAAGTTTTGAATTTTGCCATTTGAAATAGCATTTTTTAAAATTATGTAAAATATTGCCCACCTTACAATTCGAACTTTTTTCTATAGTTATTTAATAAATAATAAATATTTTTTAAAAGTCATATTTTGCATGGAATTATCTTTGGATTTAAGGATTGGATTTTTGGATTTTTAAAAAAATTCTTTCTTATAATTTTAACTATTTCTCGAGATATGCTGAAATAGGAACAATGAAAAATAAGCATTAAGGGGTACAGACTTTGGATTGCTCCCCTACCCAAAGTATTGAGACCATATTTCCCGAATTGCGACTACTGTCATATTTCGGGGATCAAAAATCCAGATTCGTCAAAAAAGGTATGTTTATTCAGAGAAGGTACGTTTCTATGTGTGATATCGTAACTTAAAATATCGTCTGAATTAATTAATTAGCGTATTTGGGATTACGCCCCCCCCCCAGAACCATTAAGATTGAGTCCTAAAGCATGAGGATCTTATCATTAAATCCAAAGTTATTTAGGGTGGTTCATGAAGATTTTGCCCTCTAGCATCCCCCATGGACAGGTATATAGACTTTAAGAATTTAGATATTTCAGTTTATTGATACTTTAAATTTGCTCTTGAAGTAAATTACTCTAGAAACACTGCAACAGCGTTTTCAATGCTAATGATATACAGCATTTTGAATAAAGGCCCTAAAATTTAATTTCAGTGCACTAAAATTATTGACTGCATGGAGCTTAGATATTTTGACGTGTTAATTTGCTTCATGCTCCATTGAGACATGTTTAGAATGTTTTATTGTTACCACCGGGGTAATTACTTTTAAAAAAAAAAACGTAAGTGTAACGTTTCGAAAGGGATTACAACAATTTTGAGAGTTTTAATGGTTCGTAAAATAAATAGAAAGTTTTGGTGTGTAAGAAACTAATTAGAGAAATAATTTTAGAAATATGTTTCTGAAATAATTCTGTCAAATACGTATCCGAAATATCATTGCAAAGTTCAATTAAAAGTTTCTGAAAAATATTCTTATGTTGATAGTTTGATTGGTAAATAAAATAAATACTTTTCAGTGGTTGCTTAGAAATTTTCATGTGTTGTATTTCAATGAACATGTTTTGAACTCATTAAAAGTAAATGGTACGACTTCGAATAAAATAGTTAAATTATTTATGAATATTGTCGAAATATATAACACTCTTTTATTTACATAAAGCCATTATTTACATGAAGCTACTGATAATAGTCTTTTGTTGTTGTTGTTGTCGTATGCTTGCTTAGGCAGTGGAGTGCGATTGTTCCTGTTCTTCAGTGGCGCCATCTATGGCCAGGAATTCGACTTCTGCCAAGCCATTCACACAACCACAACCCGCTTATAAGGCGGGTCACATTCACACACAAAAGAGAAAGGACATAGGACACACAGAGAGAGAAAGAAACATCCATGCCTTGCCCAGGATTCGAACCCATGACCTTTCTGATGTAAGGACAGTTCCCTGCCCTCTACACAGGCCGGTCTGCAATAGTCTTTTATTTCCTATATATTACATTTATTTTTAATCAAATTTAAGCATCGTAGCCAACAGTAGTTACTACTCGGTTATATTATTATATGAATTAATCAAGTAACAAATTATTTCCTGTTATTGAGCAACCATAGGAACCATCTTTTTTCACTTGAGATTCTACTATTTGTCTAACTAAAGAGCACCCCTGTTAAACTAAAAGCAAAGGAAGTTTAATTAATCCCAGTGGGTGACTATTGAATAACATGTAAGTACAAAAATAAATATGTACTGAATACGCAAATGTCTTAGATTATTTTGTCTTATAAGGGTAAGTGATACAAAAATCTGTACAATTTCGAGACTTTAATATTACTGGAAAGTAATTGTATTTTTTGCCTTCAATTGATGAAAATTTATTGTTTTTTATTTGAATTAGAACGCGTGATGTATTTTTTTTAGATTGAACTTCGAGCTATTTTAGAATATTAAATTTTTTCTCTCCGTATTTTTTCTTTAATATAAAAATAATATGTTTCAAAATTCAAAAAATATAGAATGGAATTAGGAATGCGCATTGCGCAAAAACGGAACAACCTTGAATAACTTTTGATCCAATTATCGGATCTTCACGTTCTAGGATTCAATCTTAATGGTTCAAGGGGATGATCTTAAATATGCTAATTATTTTGTGCAGACGATAAGTTACAAAATAATACACAGAAACGTATTTTATATGAATAAACATACTTTTTTTTTTAACCAATGTGGATTTCTGACCTCCAGAATATGAGATTAGCCGCAATCTGGGAAATATTGTCGCCATAGTTTGGTCAGGAGAGCTCTCCAAAGTTTGGATCCCTTAATGTTAATTTTATTTTTTGCTTATGTCTCTATATCTCGAGAACTTTTATGCAAATTGAAAACACACAATTTTAAAATTCTTTTTTCCAAGGATAATTCCATGCAAAAAATAACTTTTAATAAAGATCTATAATATTTTTTAATTTTATTTAATAATGGTTGAAAAACTTTTATAATAACCACATAATTTTGTATAATTTTTAGTGGCAAAATACAAAATGTAAGCAAAATTGGTTGAATACTTCCTGAGAAATTTTTAGATATTTACGATTTGATTTCCCAGGAATTATTCGGACCAATTTTGCTCAAATTTTGTGTTTTGCCATGTAAAATTAAATGTTTTAAAATGATGCAGAAAATTGTAAACTTTACAAATCAAAAATTTTTCAACCAATAATAAGTAAAGTAGTAAGAAATAAATATGTACTAAAAGTTTTTTTTTTTGCTGGGAATTATCTTTGGAGAAAAGATTTTTATAATTATGTTCAAAAATCTTTAACATGAAAAGTTCTCGAGATATAGCGAAATGAGCAAAAGATAAAATGAACATTAAGGGATCTAAACTTCTCAGCTCTCGCATGACCAAACTATTGGAATCATATTTCCCAGATTGTGGTTGCCCCCCCCCCATATGTTAGGGGTCAGAAATCTGAATCCGTCGAATAAAAGGTATGTTTATTCAGAGAAAGTATGTTTTTGTGTCTGATTTTATAACTTAAAATATCGTCTGCTCTAATCAATTAACATATTTGAGGATACCCTCTCGATTTAGATTTAATTTTTTCGAGGAAATTGTTTAAAAAAAATGGTAATATTTTATTTTGATTTTCTGAATTTTCAATTTTTCTTAACTCTAATGGCAAAAAAGCCTGAAAAGGGATAGATAAAGAATTATATATATATATATTTCAAAATAATAAAAAAGTATCTTTATATTGAAGGATAATGTTTTTAATTTTACCAAAATATTAGAAAATGCATTATTTTTACAAATATTTTAATTTCAAATTTTTTCCAAAAATTCTCAGCCAAGTTTTTAAAACTCGAAAAATAGAAATTTTTCGAGTTTTAAAAACTTTATTTTGATTTTCTAAATTTTTAATTTTTTTTTAACTCTAATGGGAAAAAATGCTGCAGGGAGATTTAAGCAAAGGCATTTTTATTCCAAATAAAATTAAAGAATCTTTATATGAATGGACAATGTTTTCAATTTTACTAAGAGAACAATAAAATACAAATTTTTTTAAATAATTTAGCTTTAATTTTTTTTTCAAAATGTTTTAGCAAATTTTTTGTAGCATTTATAGCAAGACAAAAAATTCGAAACAATACTCATACTTTAAATTTGTTCAAAAATGTGCAATGGCTTGTGTAAATGTGTAATTTAATGTGTAATTTAATTGTATTTTCTGAATAAATAGCTCATGAACTATTTAATGGACTTAAGATCTTTTTCATAACTTACAACTTGTAGAGTATGCTGATAAACATTGTAGGTATTAAAAATATGCAGGGAATACACACATATCTAGAAGTTTTAATAAGTTGATTTATTTATTTTGATACAAGAAAAAGTATTTTTCCAAGTACTTCTTTTCATTGTATTTTACTTTTAAGCTGCGAGTTCTACGTTTAAATCAACTTAAAAGAGATATTTCGAAAACTAATGAGCAAAACGAAATTTTTTGGAGATAATTAAATTGTGCCTAAATATTTATCTATATGAAGATGCTCATTCTTAACAGCAATTAACAGTTTTTATAAACTTTGCAGTCATTTACACTAATGACATTCAAGCTTAAAAATGTCTGCAGATTACTTCTTAGAACTGAAGCGAAAAATATTTTAATCTGATTGATTCAGCATCGCTTATTTGAAGACGCAATAATTAATAGATTTTAAAAAAGCATTAATTTTATTACAATTAGAGTTTTGAGCATTTTATAAATATTGAATGCTCTTTGAAATAAGTTTTTTTCAAAAAATACTGCATAAAGATAAATTTAATTAATAAAGTTACAGAGTTATTGTTATCTTTTTTGAAGGAAATTTGAGTATTCCGATAATTATTTTAAATTTTATTTTTCACATTTAAATTGAAAGATTTCAAAGGAAAATAAATATTTTTTTACCCCGTGCTTCAAACTAATTACTGAGTAAAGAAAATTTATAAATTGTTATAAATTTAAAATATTTTTGTAATTGCTCAGATTTGTTATAAAACGTGGCGATTGCATTTTATGAATAAAAATAACTGGTTTATATCATATACATATTTGAATGGCTTTTAAAGCTAAATTTAAAAAAACTTAAATATTTTTAGTTATATTAAGGAGGCTCAAAGGTTTTTCCTCACAAAATTTTAGATTCTTCAATAAAAAAAAGTGTTATTAAAAAAATAGTTCGGAAAAAAATTGTTATAAATTTAGAATATTTTTAACTGTATTAGCTTTGACTTTTTATAAAAATTAGCAGCTATATTTTATGAAGAAAAAAAATTATTTATATCATGAATAATTTGAATGGTTTCCTTATACTAAATTTTCGAAACTTCAATATTTTTAATTTCATTAAGATATTTCGAGGATTTATCCCAATAAAATTTTTGATTTTTGAAATGTTATGACCTGTTTTATTTCTAGGAATTTTACATCTTTTATAAGATAATACTCAAAACGCTAAGAGTGTTACAGCAAAATCACTGAAGAAAGAAAATTAATACACTTATCTTGTAAACTTGAACTTGTTTGTTAACTCAAGTATTTTGAAGTTATTTATCCACCGTTTTGTCCTTAAATCAGTTTTTCTTTATCCACGTATTTCCACCTGACATACAAGATTACTCAAAATTTTAAATAAGCCTAGTACGTTGAATCTTGGTAATTAGTTTGATTATAGCACTTTGCTTAAATTCATAAAAGAACTTAAATAAGGATATATATTATATATTTTAAGCTCAAAATATTTTTCCATGAAAATCTACAAGAACTGAATATTTTTTTATTTAAAATAATTCCTTTGTTTCCTTAGATTTATTTTTTTCAAAAATATTATATTTGACTACATTAATATTGACTATTATCCTTTGACTACTAAAAATATTACAGTTGACTATTAGACGTAGTTTCAGATCATTAATGATTTTATGAATTTTATCATGCACGCTAGAAACTATAGTCTTTTTTTCCCATCAAATTTTAGCTGGGAAAAAAAATTAAATTATAAAAGCTCTTTGCATTGTTTTTCAAGAGTATTTGCTTTTATATAATGCCTGTATACAGTGAAATATTCTGGATCAAATTACGGTATAAAGTACTAATACTTTGGTTGCATGGTTCTCATAATCTATTCTTACTGCCAAATTCATTTTTACCGTAAAATATTGTACCCCAATTTTTACAGAAATACTTATTTATTTAGAATGATTTAGTGACTTCACAGTAATTGTTGCTCTAAAAATTACGGTCTATCAGATTTTTGCCGGGACATGTTCCGGTAAAAATAGATTTCACGGTAAAAAAATATCACTCCAAGTGCCTGTACTTTTAATCGTAATTTGATATGGAACTTTTTACAGTTTGCTTTCGTTAGACTTTACAGTTTGCTTTGTTTTGTTCCTTGCATTGTTTTTCAAAAGTATTTGCTTTTATATAATGTCGGTATACTGCGAAATATTCTGGATCAAATTACGGTTTAAAGTACTAATACTTTGGTTGCATGGTTCTCATAATCTATTTTTACTGCCAAATTCATTTTTACAGTAAAATATTATACAGCAATTTTTACGTAATATTTATTTAATTAGAGTGATTTAGTGACTTTACAGAAATTATTGCCTCAAAAAATACGGTCTATAAGATTTTTTTTCCGTAACATGTTCAGGTAAAAATAGATTTCGCGGTAAAAAAATATCACTCTAAATGCCCGTACTTTTAATTGTAATTTGATATGGAATTTTTTACTGTTTGCTTTTGTTAGACTCCTGTTCAAAGTTAAGAATTCTAAGTCAAATTTTAGAAAAGTTATACAAGGTTAAAAAAATTGTACATTGATGCCTTATTGATGCAATCTAAACCATTCAAGACCTCTCACGTAGTTATAGGATGGGATTCCAACTACTAGGTCATCTGGTTCATAAATTATTTTGATTATTTGTCGCAAAAGGAACATTTTTCAAGAGGCCCTTCCCAATAAACTGAACTGTTTATCAATATGCTCTTCGTCCAATTTATTTAAATTTTCCAAATAAACTGACGATGGAATTTTTACTCCATTTGGCATTATTTTTCAATACATGCAATATAAAAGGCCACCACCTAATCAAAACTTTAATTATAAAGTGTGCGGTGATTTGGATTCTTTTTTTAATTTTTTCTAACAAAATTACACTAATGCAGTTTAATAATCAGTACTTTTAGAATTTCCATGGAAAGGTAGTTGAAAAACATGCATTTGCCACTATTTTTTTTAAAAAAATCTTTGACATTTTTAATATCTTATGCAATTTACGTTATAAGAATCTTCCAAATCTGTTTTTATCAGTTTAATCTATAACAAAATTAAATTTTTAAAAAAGAATCTAAAAACAGACAAATGTGTTGTAACAAATAATTAATTCAAAGCCACAGATTGTGGATTTTTATTGCTTTAAATTTTTGAGAGAAAATCTCAGAGAAATTCTAAAAATTATCAAGCTCTATTTTTCCTCTCTTCATAAGGTGACTCTTTATTTCCCGCCTCTTTTGAAAGATTTTGCGCAGCCGAATAATACTGCGACATCAAAAGATTCTTAGTAGAGGCTTCTTAAGCATGTTTTTTATCCTTGCATGCCAATTTTCAACCTCAAGTCTCACGTACAAAGCTATTTAAAATGAACATGTTAAAAACTACAATTTTTGGGGGGAAAGAAAATTTTTGGAAATAATTAAATTCTACATAAATATACTTTGTTACAAATGAAGCAGCTTGTTCTTCACAGCAATCCTAACCTAATCAAAACTTTAATTATAAAGAATGCGGCGATTTGGATTCTCATTTTAATTATTTCTGTCAAAATTATACAAGTGCAGTTTTATAATCAGTACTTTTAGAATTTCCATGGAAAGGTAGTTGAAAAACATGCATTTGCCACTATTTTTTTTAAAAAAATCTTTGACATTTTTAATATCTTATGCAATTTACGTTATAAGAATCTTCCAAATCTGTTTTTATCAGTTTAATCTATAACAAAATTAAATTTTTAAAAAAGAATCTAAAAACAGACAAATGTGTTGTAACAAATAATTAATTCAAAGCCACAGATTGTGGATTTTTATTGCTTTAAATTTTTGAGAGAAAATCTCAGAGAAATTCTAAAAATTATCAAGCTCTATTTTTCCTCTCTTCATAAGGTGACTCTTTATTTCCCGCCTCTTTTGAAAGATTTTGCGCAGCCGAATAATACTGCGACATCAAAAGATTCTTAGTAGAGGCTTCTTAAGCATGTTTTTTATCCTTGCATGCCAATTTTCAACCTCAAGTCTCACGTACAAAGCTATTTAAAATGAACATGTTAAAAACTACAATTTTCAGGGGGAAAGAAAATTTTTGGAAATAATTAAATTCTACATAAATATACTTTGTTACAAATGAAGCAGCTTGTTCTTCACAGCAATCCTAACCTAATCAAAACTTTAATTATAAAGAATGCGGCGATTTGGATTCTCATTTTAATTATTTCTGTCAAAATTATACAAGTGCAGTTTTATAATCAGTACTTTTAGAATTTCCATGGAAAGGTAGTTGAAAAACATGCATTTGCCACTATTTTTTTTAAAAAAATCTTTGACATTTTTAATATCTTATGCAATTTACGTTATAAGAATCTTCCAAATCTGTTTTTATCAGTTTAATCTATAACAAAATTAAATTTTTAAAAAAGAATCTAAAAACAGACAAATGTGTTGTAACAAATAATTAATTCAAAGCCACAGATTGTGGATTTTTATTGCTTTAAATTTTTGAGAGAAAATCTCAGAGAAATTCTAAAAATTATCAAGCTCTATTTTTCCTCTCTTCATAAGGTGACTCTTTATTTCCCGCCTCTTTTGAAAGATTTTGCGCAGCCGAATAATACTGCGACATCAAAAGATTCTTAGTAGAGGCTTCTTAAGCATGTTTTTTATCCTTGCATGCCAATTTTCAACCTCAAGTCTCACGTACAAAGCTATTTAAAATGAACATGTTAAAAACTACAATTTTTGGGGGGAAAGAAAATTTTTGGAAATAATTAAATTCTACACAAATATACTTTGTTACAAATGAAGCAGCTTGTTCTTCACAGCAATCCTAACCTAATCAAAACTTTAATTATAAAGAATGCGGCGATTTGGATTCTCATTTTAATTATTTCTGTCAAAATTATACAAGTGCAGTTTTATAATCAGTACTTTTAGAATTTCCATGGAAAGGTAGTTGAAAAACATGCATTTGCCACTATTTTTTTTAAAAAAATCTTTGACATTTTTAATATCTTATGCAATTTACGTTATAAGAATCTTCCAAATCTGTTTTTATCAGTTTAATCTATAACAAAATTAAATTTTTAAAAAAGAATCTAAAAACAGACAAATGTGTTGTAACAAATAATTAATTCAAAGCCACAGATTGTGGATTTTTATTGCTTTAAATTTTTGAGAGAAAATCTCAGAGAAATTCTAAAAATTATCAAGCTCTATTTTTCCTCTCTTCATAAGGTGACTCTTTATTTCCCGCCTCTTTTGAAAGATTTTGCGCAGCCGAATAATACTGCGACATCAAAAGATTCTTAGTAGAGGCTTCTTAAGCATGTTTTTTATCCTTGCATGCCAATTTTCAACCTCAAGTCTCACGTACAAAGCTATTTAAAATGAACATGTTAAAAACTACAATTTTCAGGGGGAAAGAAAATTTTTGGAAATAATTAAATTCTACATAAATATACTTTGTTACAAATGAAGCAGCTTGTTCTTCACAGCAATCCTAACCTAATCAAAACTTTAATTATAAAGAATGCGGCGATTTGGATTCTCATTTTAATTATTTCTGTCAAAATTATACAAGTGCAGTTTTATAATCAGTACTTTTAGAATTTCCATGGAAAGGTAGTTGAAAAACATGCATTTGCCACTATTTTTTTTAAAAAAATCTTTGACATTTTTAATATCTTATGCAATTTACGTTATAAGAATCTTCCAAATCTGTTTTTATCAGTTTAATCTATAACAAAATTAAATTTTTAAAAAAGAATCTAAAAACAGACAAATGTGTTGTAACAAATAATTAATTCAAAGCCACAGATTGTGGATTTTTATTGCTTTAAATTTTTGAGAGAAAATCTCAGAGAAATTCTAAAAATTATCAAGCTCTATTTTTCCTCTCTTCATAAGGTGACTCTTTATTTCCCGCCTCTTTTGAAAGATTTTGCGCAGCCGAATAATACTGCGACATCAAAAGATTCTTAGTAGAGGCTTCTTAAGCATGTTTTTTATCCTTGCATGCCAATTTTCAACCTCAAGTCTCACGTACAAAGCTATTTAAAATGAACATGTTAAAAACTACAATTTTTGGGGGGAAAGAAAATTTTTGGAAATAATTAAATTCTACATAAATATACTTTGTTACAAATGAAGCAGCTTGTTCTTCACAGCAATCCTAACCTAATCAAAACTTTAATTATAAAGAATGCGGCGATTTGGATTCTCATTTTAATTATTTCTGTCAAAATTATACAAGTGCAGTTTTATAATCAGTACTTTTAGAATTTCCATGGAAAGGTAGTTGAAAAACATGCATTTGCCACTATTTTTTTAAAAAAAATCTTTGACATTTTTAATATCTTTTGCAATTTACGTTATAAGAATCTTCCAAATCTGTTTTTATCAGTTTAATCTATAACAAAATTCAATTTTTAAAAAAGAATCTAAAAACAGACAAATGTGTTGTAACAAATAATTAATTCAAAGCCACAGATTGTGGATTTTTATTGCTTTAAATTTTTGAGAGAAAATCTCAGAAAAATTCTAAAAATTATCAAGCTCTATTTTTCCTCTCTTCATAAGGCTACTCTTTATTTTCTGGCTCTTTTGAAAGATATTGCGCAGCCGAATTATACTGTGACATCAAAAGATTCTTAGTAGAGGTTTCTTAAGCATGCTTTTTATCTTTGCATGCCAATTTTCTACCTCAAGTCTCACGTACAAAGCTATTTAAAGCGAACATGTTAAAAACTACAATTTTCAGGGGGAAAGAAAATTTTTGGAAATAATTAAATTCTACATAAATATATTTTTTTACAAATGAAGCAGCTTATTCTTTACAGCAATTAACATTTTTTAATAAATTTGCAGCCATTAATGAAAATTACATACAAACTCAAACAGGTATGTTAATTACATTTTTGAGTAAAAGCAAGAATATATTAATTTAAGAATTCAACAGCCTAGCTTTCTTGACAATGTGATAATAAGAAAATTTTTAAAGAGACATTAATTTAATTACAGCAAATTTTCTGTGTATTTTAGAAGGGTTGAATGTTTTATGGAGTAAGATTTCTTAAAAAAAATTGATTTCAAAGATAATTATTAAAGTTAAAGTGTTATTATTACGTTTTTCTTGAAAATGTAAACAATGTGATAATTATTTATTTATTGCTTTATTCTTTCCTTTCTCTTTGTTTGTCACTATGAAGCTTTCAAAAATAAATTATAAATTTTTCTAATGTAGTGCTTTAAACAAAATGCTATGCGGAAAATTAATAAAAAAAATAAATTTTTTAAATTTTTTGTAGATAATTTTAACTTTGATTATTAAGTTAATATTTTATAAATAGCTGTGAAGATATATTTTTTTAAAAATTTAAGCTAGTTTTATTAACATTTATTTTGTATACTATATTTTCAATACTTCAATATTTTCTGCGTAGAGGTTTTTGTGGTTGAACTCCAATTATCTGGGCACCAATAATAATAATTGTTTTTATCGGAATTCTTGGAAATACAGAAAAAAAGGGAAATATAAGATTGACATGGAATTGCAGGAAATAGAACATCATATAAATTACACGTCAGTTTTGATCTCTGGATAATATTTTACTTAAACATTATATTAAGTTATTCTATAAAAAGATCTTAGTATTTTGAAAATTGCAATTTCGAAGGGCAAAAATAATCATAAGAAATTAATTTTTTTAAAATAATGTTGCTTTTTCAGAGAAAAGTGTAATTTGTGTTATTTCACTATTTATATAATAGTTTACAAAACTTGAGCATTATATCTATATGTACCATCGGAGCCAATAAAATTTTACCTTACTTAATTACTTATTTATCCTCTACGTGCCTTTGGGCACTTATGGCCTCTAGCATATCCCTCCAACGCCTCCTGTCTCTAGCAATAGATCTTGCTTTCTCCCAGCCAGATATTCTACTTCTTTTAATTCGCCCCAAAACATGAGCTGGATGGTAAGTCTGGGTCTTCCTCTTGTTCTTTTACCATCAGGGGCCCATGTAATCGCAACAGATGTAATTCTTTCTTTGGACATTCTAAGGATATGTCCGAGCCAGCTCCATCTTCGTTTTTTAATTTCATCTTCTATTGTTTTTATTTTAGGTTTATTTAATAGATTTTAACTTGATACTTTGTAAGGCCAGAAAATTTTAAAAATAAATCTTAAACATTTGTTTTGAAAGGTTTCTAATTTTTGTACTTCGATCTTAGTCTGTTTCCAGGTTTCTGCGCCATATAATAGTATTGCTCTAACAATAGCTTAATTAAATTTCACCTTAGTCAAGAAAAATTCGATAAATCAATGAGAAGTTATTCTGTGCTTTGTTTTTTAACTTGCTTGTTGTACGTAAACTTCTCAAAAACCTCAACTTTTATTTCAACTTTATAAAAACCTCAGATAAAATTGTACAAATCAAAACTGCACTGCTTTTGTAGTTGTAAAATTATTATCTACAATTTTAGTAAATTTTTTACTCATAAGAAATTTCATTTTTTCCTATATTATCCGCACTGAGAAAAAAAAAGTATAGTCAAAATTACCAGAATAGGGTCAAAATTACCGTGATTCTAGCTCAATAAGAAAATCAATTGGTATTGATTTTTAAAATTTGGCAATGATTTTCCAATAATAAAATATGGTTTTATAATATGAGATGAAATTTAGTAAATGTGGTGAAATTTCGTAATTTTATCACGATACATTAGTGCATGCCATAAATACACTTTACTAAGTTAAATTCAATTTTCAATTTTGTATTTGTCACTAAATATATGGAAATAAGAACTATGAATCCGAAAACCAGAATTTTCGGTGACTCGTTACCATATGAAAGGAAAAAATTACAAAATAAATTATTCAAAATGCCGTATATTTGTTTTTAACCAGAAAAGACTTTATTGCCAGAAATGTCATTACGATATAATACTATTCCCCAGAATTTCTTTTCTCTCCAAACGTTGATTTGACAACTTTAAGTCTGATCCGTTCCCCATTTTTTTCGAGATTTGGAGTTCTTCGTTATAAAGAATTATTGATTTACACTCTTATCTTCTTAGGCAGGGCTGGGATGGCTTGGTTGGTAGGGTGATGGTCCCATGTTCAAGAGATCGTGAGTTCGATCCTTGCCGGCCGAAGACTCCCCTTGTACAAAATGGTGACTGGTGTAAGCTGAATCTGTCGGGGTCACAATGTTTTCCAAGTTCTCATAACAAATCAATACCTATGTGGATCGGAGTTTGATCAGGTTAAAATTACGATCAGCGGATGGATTGTGTTTAAATGTTCCCTCCCTGTAAAACGGACTATGATATATGTGAGTGGCAGAAGTCGAAATCCAGGCAATAGATGGCGCCACTGGGAAGCAAGAAGAAACGCATCTCTCGTGCCTTAATGGCATACTACAACCACAACACCTTCAAACGCATCAAAACCACAGATGTCTCAACGGAAATATCTTTAAATCTATGAAAAAGTTTATTATAAATTTATGCATTTTAGAAAGAAAGCTTCCTCCCTATATTTAAAAACATTATTTCTTCTCTCAAATCGCCAATCTATGTCAAAATGCACACAACCCGAGTACATTTATACTGTTTCCCAGAAGGATATTACGATATTTTCAATTATCATTATTCTGAATTTTTTTTTTTTTTTTTTTAACATCAGATGGGAAAATTATATCAAAAAGTTTTTTTTTCTAATAAAACTGAATTAAAAAGGTTCAGTTCAACCTAAAAATTCAAATTCGCGTGAAAAAAATTACAGATTAGTTTGTTTATTCTAAAACATGATAATTTCTTAAACAGCAAAAGAAGCACAAATTTTACAGACCATCAGATTTTGACGAGCACAAATTCTCAACGGTTCTTTGGAATATTTATTATTCATGTTCGTGTGATTTGCTTGAATTTAAGTAGAGAAGCATATTTTCGAAACCACTAAATTTCAAATAAAATATACGAATATTCCGCAGAAATCTAGAATTTGCATAATGAAATGCTGGCATTAAATCTGTAACTGAATTTAGTAAAGCATAAAGTTCTTCCGTAAGTTTATTATAGAATTGGGATTTTTAAAAAATTTAATTTAAAGGTGTGTATTTTTTTTAGATATTTTCATCATTGTTTATTCTGTTTTTCTGTGTTAGTATTTTATGTGAATGAAATTTAATAAATCATGGTATGAAAGTTTTGAAATAAAACGTGCAAATTAGTAACAGTTTAAAAAATTTTATTTTTCAGACCTTTTCAGAAACACTCCTTCTCGTGTCTTCGCTCATTTTTATTCGGTTTGAAAAAAATGAGCAAGTTTAAAATGAAAAAGTGAAATGAAAAAAATTAAAAAGTTTGAAAAATAAAGGTTTTTAACAAAAAAAAAAGGGTTTTTAACAAGGTTTTAACAGAAAAAAGGTTTTTAACAATGGATAGGAATGAAATAACTTATTAGAGTCAGTATAATTTAAAAATTTCACGAAAATTAAGATTTTTCTCGTGTCACGATCACTATAAAAAAATTACTTCGAGCACTTTGAGTTATTTTTTCTGAGTCGGTAAATGAAAAACATACGTCGTGTACGTAAGATACAACCACGATTGAAAGAATTCCGAAAAGAAAAAAATAGTTTAAATTTTGAACACCAGATGGAACTGATCACAAATTTCGTTTGCAAATTAGTCAAACCTATAAAAAGTTACAAATAGTTACAGTTACAATTAGAGGTAGAAAATTATTTTTGTGTCTTTCCTTTGTCATCGTTAACCGCATGTTCTTCCAGAAAAAAGATAGAGCTTTACCGCAGTTTTATTAGAAAGGCAACAGTACCATAAGTATACACTGAGTAAATATCGTTGTTTGACCCTTTTAAGAATGATTTCTAATTTTTGTATTTGGAAATATTTTCTTTCATCAACACATTGTTTTTTTCCTTAACATTGGTAATCTTCAAAACAAGTTTTTTTTTTCCTGGATTGAATTTTTGCAAATTAGGCCCTAGAATATCGATGTCCCATTGATCTTATTGAGTGGGAAGTATGTTGTTCCACCAGTATTCAATAGATAATAAAGTGATAAACTTTCAAACATCATGCAAATTATGATTCAAAACAACGTTAAATAACTCTTATATTATAACACTAACTTTTTCACAGTTTATTTTCTTTGTTTTCTTCTTGATATATATATATATATATATATATATATATATATATATATATATATATATATATATATATATATATATATATATATATATATATATATATATATATATATATATATATATATATATATATAAGGATACCACTCCACAACAACGTAGCAAGGCATTTTATGGTTGTAGTCACGTTCTTTTTCTATTGGTCCATCAAGGCAATTAGATTGAGTCGTGATAGCGGATGGTCTCCTTCCTGACTGATCACGGATTAAGGCCTCAAATAACAAAAAAAAGCTTCTTTTTTCTTCCTTCCGCTGTTTCTTGAAGTGAAGAAACAACTTCTAATTCCATTCGCTTATCCTATTACTTTCCACTTCATGCTATCTTCTGTAGCACTTAGCAAAGATTTTCTTTGTACCCAAAAGTTCATAGGTGGTTCCCTATTGTTATTTGTGCAGCTTTTATTCTGGTAAAGTCAGTACTGAATATGACCATATGACGCTGGAATTATTATGGTTTTACTAAACTTGAATTTAAGGTAAAAATATTTAGATTTTAAGAAAAGAGAGTATTCTTTCGTTAAGATTTAATTGTATTGACTGTACAAATCATAACTATATTTCAATTTTAACATTGCTGCACATTTATGTCACTCATAGCCATAGTAAAAGAAAGATCGGACAATTCGATCTCACGATTTAATTCATCCGACGATTAAATTTACATATATAAATAAGGAAGTGTTTGGTTTCTTTTGAAAAAAAATCCTTTTACTTAAATAATTAAGACATGTATTGTAATAGCTAATTGATATTGAAATAAGCATTTCGATTTTATTTTAAACAATTAATGCATTCGTAGATTAAAAAATAACATTTTAGATTGTTCTAATCTATTTTAATTGATTTATTTAATTTGAATCAAAAAACATGAGAACATAAGAACATATTAAAATCATAAGAACATAAACATAAAAACATAAAGTAACATTTGAAGTTACGTTTGAAGATAAGATGAAAAAGGTAATAACAATAACATCAATTTAAGCTCACCACGACACTGCGATTTAGGTCTAAGAAAAAATAATAGTAGAGATTACCGGTCTTTACAACTCACTCCCCAACTACCCAAGCATGTGACTTGCGTTGAAACTGCTATTAAAAAGGGTTTCGGACTACTTTAAAACCCGAGTTACGGAAGGCGTCTTCCGTTATACAGATGGTTGGCTTTTGACAGACAAACGAAGTAACTACATTTTGTTTTAATCAAAATTATGTTAAGATCAAGTTTGACAACTTCAGAAATTAACAAATTAAATTCAACGCAAAATTCATTCGTAAATAATTTTACTACAAAACGTAAATTTTTATTTTACAAAAACGAAACAAAACAAAAACCTTTATTAACATATATACGAAAAGTTTGCTCTCTTTACATTTATTACTATTTAATTACGCGAAGTCAAGTTAAACAATGAAAGCAAAAACTATGACTCTATTTTAATTCAAGACTGAGTTCAGATATTCAAATTGTCTAGACCTAGAATAATTCTGATATTTTTTTTTACCCCAAATTCCGTTAAACTGCTTACCCGAAATATAAAACAAAACTGCATGGATAAGAATACTTATTATTCCCTTGGGAGAATATGTTAATAATGAATTTTTATTTCTCAAAGAAATGTAACATTCATTTCCTTTTTGAACTTGTTTTTCAATGGAAATAAACTTATCTAATAAATAGAAAATCCAGTTTCGCATCTCCAAGTAAATGTTAAGAATTCACAAAATGGGATTAATTTTCATGTTTAATAAATTTTTCTATGGTTAAAAAATGATTTTGCGATGAAAATTTTAATATTTCTTTCATTTTTTTTCTTCAGATTTCTGTTTTTTTTAAAGAAGTATTAATAATAAAAAAAAAATCTGACATTTTCTAAGAAAAAAATTCAAAAAATGCTGTGGTCATTACTTTTCCGAATTTTTTTCTCTCAATGAAACCAATTTATTTAAAAAAAAAGGAAAAGTTAGTTTTGTGTCACCAAATACGAGCTAAAGAATTCACGAAATAGGATTAATTCTCATCTTTAATACAATTCAATTATGTTTAAAAATTTATTTTTCAATATTGAAACATTTGTTTCGTTTCATTCTTTTTGCTAAGCTTCTTAAGCAAAAAGACATGCATGATTAACTGTTATAATTGATTGAAAGGTATTACATTTTAAAATTCATATGAATAAGTCTTTTTATTAAAGGTGTTGGAACTCTTAGAAAATTTATTAGCTTCATTTAAGCATGTTTAAACTACTTTTAAAACTTGATCGCAGCATTCAGTATATTGTTGTTGTTGTTGTAGTTCATTTACGTCACACAAGAGCTGCACAATGGGCTTTTGGCGATGGTCTGGGAAGCATCCCTGAGGCTGATCCGAAGACATGCCATTACAATTTTGATCCTCTGCAGAGGGGATGGCACCCCCGTTTCGGTAGCCCAAAGACCTGCACGCGAAGTCGAGCACTTTACGGTAGCACAGTTTCACGCAGGCCAACACCGCACACCCTCGGTCCCTACGCAGACTGATCCAAGTGGTCACCCATCCGCACACTGACCGCAGCCAGTGATGCTTGCCTTCGGTGATCTGCTGTAATATAACATATTATTCTTGTAATGCGCTTTAAAATACATTCTGATGTTAGAAATTTATTTAGATAGTTTATCTTCTATTAGATAATCTGCATCAAGCTTATCTTAATGCTTATCTAATATTATTTTTCTCAATATCGTATTAAATAGTGAACCGCATTTCATACCGAGTCTTTGTATTAAAATGCCTTTATTTGAGATACCTACCATGTTTTGATCTTGAGTGAAATTATATTCAATTAAACTAAACTAAACTCAGTGGTGCGACAGCCCATATATAGGCCAAGGCCTACTGTGCCCATCTCAGTTTTCTTGACCTTGGCCTCTGGGGTGCAGGAGCTGATGTTTCGGTCAGGTGGTCAGCCGAACGCTGAACCCCCAGTGTTTAGTTCCCAAGCATGCTTGGTACTCATTTATTGACCAACTGAAGGGAGTCAGCCACCGGGAGTCTCTGATATCCAATTGCAATTATTCAAAGTTTTTATTTTTCCTGATTAAAAATTCTTATCACTTAATTGTATTATGAACTAAATGTAGCAAAATTTAATCAAATGCAATAATTCATAGTTATTTACAGAATTTGAGAGATTCGATAATGGACCAAAATTTTCCCTAAAATGCCCCTAATAATGAACAATCAACTACGATTCTTATAATATACAGATAAATTGCATAAGTATACACAATGCGTCACTAAATTTACTAAAAGAAGAGAGATACACAAACAAAAAACTATTCTAGTTTGCATTATTAATTTCAAAAATTCAGATATACAATTTAATCGCGATTAAGAACTTAAATGCGGGTTTATTTCGACTTTAAAGGAGGAATTTAACGATTTCATCTTAACAAAGTATCAATTTTTTAATTATGCAAATTGAAAATAATATTTAACACAATTTTACATTCACAAAATGAAAACTAAGCAATGCATCTTCAGCATACTTTAGAATAAATTTCTTAAACACACAATATTTTAATTTTTTGTAGAATTCTTTTCATTTTTATCCGAAAGTTTCTGCAAATATTTTTAAATAGGGTCAGATTACAACCTGAAATGTACCCAATTACCTAATTACCCTAAAATATTCACCAACAAAACTCTTTTCCAATAAATAAGGTTAAAATGCGTCCATAAACTACAGACATTCCATTTATAAACATTCCACGGCTGTCACCCCACCTCTGGCCAACCTTTTATTTGAGTGATCCTAATAAAAAATAATTGCTTGAATAAACCTGACAGGTACGGGTTTGTTCACGAAGCGTTCCCATCCGGTTTTCATTCCTAAAAAACTCTCTTGAGAATTCGCAGCGAAACCGATCAATAAAATAAGCTTTACGAACGTGGGTTTACGAAGAAAGATATCTTGCGTTTCGACCATCATCTTACCTTTCTCAACCCTCCCCGTTCTTCTAGTTTACTCAGTTTTCTCAAAGTTATCATCCACGCCTCTTCTTGGTGTGACTAGATCGATTTGGCATTGCCACTCGGAAACGAGGAAAAGGAGTTTTGAAAGGAAAGGAAAGAGCATGGCAAGGATATGGTAAAAAGAATTTTTCAAAACAGGGTTATTTAATGCCCCCCCCCCCTTATCGAAGGGAAGAAGTTAGGAATTATATATAAAGCTGAAATAAACGCTAAATTTGAATTCACGATATCGATTGAGTTGTATCTGAATTTTTGAAATTAGTAATGCAAAGTATAAAGTTCTATTTAATAGCAAGCAGTAACAAGCAAGGAATGGAACCACCTGGTTAAAAATGACTTATTTTAAATCTTTTTTATTAAAATTTTTCTGCATGTACTTTTTATGTTTAAGGTTTCTTATAAGAATTTTGAAAATTGACTAAGGAAAAAATATTAAAATATTTTAACTAATATTTACGTTTAAGTATTATTGTCATTGAGTTTTAAGTTTATTTATTTTTTTCAATTCCCCATAAAATGAATTTACAAATGGAAATTATTTTATGAAGCATCTATATGAAAATAAAAATATTGCAAATCACGAAAAAAAAAAATTGCGTTTTTGTTGTTTGAACATTACTCAAAATTTCTGTTTCAAATTTTTCGTTTTGTGCCGACTGGCCCTTGCAGGGGTCAGGGGACTGGCCTTACATCAGAAAGGTTTTGGGTTTGAATCCCGGGCAAGGCATGGATGTTCTTTCATTCTCTGTACTATCTGTCCTTACTGTGTTAGCGGCATTGGCCCACCCAATATGGTGCCCCCCGAAAGAGTGACGAATAAATATACCCTTCAGATCTGCCTTTATGACGAAAGGTCATTCTCCAGAGGGGCATTGGAAAAAAAATCGTTCTGTTAGTAAATATTTTTCGCTTTTTTTTAATTAAAAAGTTTACTTTTTCATAATATATTTCCTTTTTAAGAACTGACATGATATATATGATTAGTTTTTTACTCAAGTTGTATCCTTTCTGATATTTATTTGCGATTGAATATTTAAACTGAACTTAGATCAAACACTATTAATAACTATTATTACATCTTACTCATTATCAAATGTTATTTGAAATCATATTCAGATGTATATATAATTGGATATATTTGTGAAGCTATCATTACCTTCATGACAAAATATAACTAAACAAAACATAAGAGGATGATTTTATGAGATTTTATTAAACTGATGCGAATCTAAGTAAGCATGCAAAACACTGAGTAAAAATGTAAGACATTGAGTCAGCAGGCGAAACATTGTGTAAGCATATCCAAAACAGACAGCTAAATTTTGAAAGAAGAAAACTACGCACAAATTTTTCTGTTCAACTAACTAAATTACTTCTGTGGGAGCTGTGGGCTCAAGGAATAGAGCATCCGCTTTCAAATAAAGTGACACGGATCTGAATCCCAGCGATGACTGGTCGATACGAATTCCGCACCCGGCTCGCACTGACCACAGTGCTGACACAAAATATCCTCAGTAGTAGATGGATCCTGAGTTAGAGTCCCCTTGACGTCAAGCTAACCGTAGGATGGAGGTGCTCATGGTTTTTCTCTCCATGTAACGCACATGCGGGTTAGTTCCATCAAAAAAGTCCTCCACTAAGGCAGTTCCTCCCTATACTTGATCCAGGAATTCTCTTGTCTTTTGAATTGGATTCAAAATTGCACGTCTGCGGTGTTGAACATTAGTAGTCATAAACCCAATATTAGGTCGGCTGATTAACAACGATTATAAAAAAAATTTACTTCTGAGGAATTCTTTACAATCATGAAATTCCTATGTCTATAATCCAATAACAGCCAGACATTGTCAAAATTGTCTAATCAAACAGAAAAAGGTATTTTGGTCACTTATTTAGTTCAGAATAAAACAATCACACTAAACTGTCAAATTACGACAAGCTTGGTGGCACTAAAATACAGTGGAAGGTCTCTACTTGAATAATGATAAAAAGAAATTAAGCATCTGATAAACTTCCATGTTAAAACGCGGCACTGGTTTTCTTTGAGGTGCAGCGCTGAGATGAAGACGAACATACCTTAATGAACTATTTTCCACTACTGAAACTTTGCAGTATTTATATCTGTGTGGACTAAGCAAAATTAATTTATTAAAAGGCAAAAAACCCTTAAGGTTTATATCAATAGCTGCAAAGCTATAGCTTTAAACTTAAGGTATTTAAATGAATCAGTTTATCAAACTCCATATATTTAAGGTGAAACAGCTACCAGCAGTAGTCAAACAAAACAGGTAAAATTCAGTTGAATTACTAAGAAAAGAACAAGTAAATAGAATAGACCGATGTTTTATTTGAATGTAACCTAATGCGGACTATTTTTAAGTCATTTTGAGTGGATGCCCTACAGTTATAAGCTAAATAAATAAAACGTATTGATTTGCTTTTTCTTGAACGGACTATTTGAGCTGTACCTACAGAAATATTTCCAAAAACAGTTTTTCTTTTCATTTTCCGAGTAAAATGGCTTTATTTAATATGATTGCTAAAACATAATAAAAAATATAGTCAGCGCTTTTATTAAAAAGGTATCAAATTTTTCTTACGAAATCTTTTTATCTTATCAAAGTCTTTTTAGAATTTTCTAACAATACCCTGAGAAAAAAGTATGGTCAAAACTATCAGATTATGGTAAAATTTGTATTGTTTCTTATGGGAACACGAAAAAGCTGAGCAATTTTATTGATGTGCTTTGGTAATGGTTTTGGTAAAATTAGTAATATAATACACTGGTTATCATAAATTAAGGAAAAATCACAAAAATAGCGATAACTCTTTCAAAAGTAAGCCAAACCGTGCAAAATTTGCATATGTTGTCCACTAAGAGTAGCTGAGTAAAATTGCAATATGCAAATTAGTGGCGCTGCACTCGGCTTACGTCATCTGCCTGGAGCATAAAAGTCCAAGTTTGAGAGAAAGCACACAAATTTTACTGTGATTGCGACATTGAAAATCTGAGATAGCCAATTCGTAATAATGACCTCTAGGCATCATTTGCCTGAAGAACTACGATGGAGAGCCATCGGGAGACTAGAGGCAGGGCAGAGTCAATCAGAAGTGGCCAGATGGCTAAATGTGAGTCCATCTGTGGTTCATAGACTTTGGAGGCAATTTCAAACCACAGATTCGGCATCTAGGAGGTTCAGTCAAGGACGACCAACTGTTACGACCAGTGCCGATGACCGATATTTGACATTAAGTGCACGCAGGAATAGAACCGCTACTCCGACACATCTTAGATCCTCTCTTGCTGCAGCCACCGGAAGGTTGGTGTCAACGTCAACTGTGCGCAGAAGGCTCCACGAAGGTGGTCTGTATGCGAGACGACCAGCCATTTGCGTGCCGCTCACATCACGCCATAGGAGAGACCGTTTGCAGTGGGCCCGACAACATGTCCACTGGACGTCAGATCAATGGAGGCCTGTTCTCTTTACGGATGAGTCCAGGTTTAGTCTAGAAAGTGACAGTAGACGTTATTTGATATGGAGAGAACCTGGGACCCGTTATCATCCATCAAACATCCGTGAAAGAGATGCATACGGAAGAGGCAGTGTCTGTGTTTGGGGAGGCATATCCTTAGGAGGGCGCACATACCTCCATGTCTTTCCAAGGGGAACCGTGAATGCTCAGGTTTATCGAGACAACATCCTTGATGCTTATGTGCGCCCATATGCCGGGGCAATTGGTGATTGCTTCCTGTTACAGGACGATAATGCAAGACCACACAGAGCTCGCATTGTTGATGATTATCTTCAACAGGAAACAATTACTCGCATGGAGTGGCCAGCTCGATCCCCGGACTTGAATCCTATCGAGCACGTTTGGGATGCTCTAGGGAGGCGTGTATCTGCCATCAATCCGCCCCCTCAGACCCTTGCCACGCTTGCAACTGCTTTACAAGAGCAATGGCTCTCACTTCCTATTGAACTGATAGACCGCATAATTGAAAGCATCACACATCGCTGTTTGTGCTGTATTGCTTCTAGAGGCAATCATATTCCATATTAAAGGTACTTTTTCTATTGCAAACCGATACTTCCAATTTGTTTATTTTATACATGTGCTAATTTCTATACTACTATTAATGTCGGATAATTTCTTTTTATGTTGTTTAATACCTTACTATGTGTTGTATATTGTGGGTAAGTTTCATAAAATTCCATGTGTAATTTCTTGAGTTATCGCGATTTTTGTGAATTTTCCTTAATTTATGATAACCAGTGTATATGGTCTAATACTATGTGATAAAATTTGGTAAATGTGGTACAATTTGGTAATTTTAACATGATACCTGGATGGTGTAAAAATCATTTATTTGGTTAAATTTACTTTGCGATTTCGTATTTTTTTACTAAATGAGTGGTAACAAGGACTATAATTTTGAAAACCAGAAATCGGAATTTCCGGTATAATCCATTATCATATACACAGATAAATTACCAAATAAATGCGTTAAAATTATATTTTTGTTTTATTAGCCAGAATTATGTTTATTTTTGCCAGGAATGTAATTGAACTTTTTTGTTAAAAATAAACAACAAACAACAAGACAACGAAACAATATGATAATTTTACAAGGTTTTTTTTGTCTCCATGAAGTATTTTAAAAATACCCTGATTTAATTATTTATTCTGCATTTGAAATTCCACCATTCAATATGTGTGCAATATGGTTTAATAAAATAGATGAAAAAAATAAATTTATGAACTGTTTAGGTATAGAGTTCTCCTTAAAACTTGGCTTTAGGGAGTTTTTATGCATTAAGAATTTTTTTGAACTAAGTGCTTATGTCCAAGTAAAACTAACTCAGCTCCTGCATATTTCAACCAAAATAATTGTTAAAAATCAAAATTTTTACAAGTCCTACTGTAAATGTTAATTTACAAAGTACATGAACAAATAGGTAGCGCTTACATGTCCATAGATATTAAATAAACGTAATATGTACCTATTATTAATTATTATTAATTTAACAAAATAAATAACATAAACAACATTATATCTACGGCAATACTTTACAATATGTATAAATTAGAAATGTTGAGCATTATTAAAAAAGAACACAAGATATTATAAATAAAAATCATCATTAGTAGCAATTATTATCAAAATTTTATTTTTTTTATTTTGTATTAATTTAGGTTAAAATAGATGAAGAATATTATTTTTAGCATTTTTAATAATTTATAGTTATGAAGGACAGCATGAGACAGGGTGGTTTTTTACGCTATTTTAATCAATATTTTATGGTATTTTAACCATTATTTTAAGGTATTTTAATCATTATTTTAAGGTATTTTAATCATCATTTTAAGGTATTTTAATCATTATTTTAAGGTATTTAAAGGTATTTCTGTTTTAAAATTTAAATGACTGGACGCGTACGTAAAGGTTGAATAAAATGCATCCCTGATCAGAATTTTTATATGCACCGGGGATGACTGGTAATATAATTTTTAAGTCCTTCAACACGGCAAAATATTTATTGAATATTTGTTCCTTTATTTATTTTATTTTAAGGAAAAAAACTATTTTAAAACATGATGCTTATATGCGAGGGTACAAAAAAATCATTAGTGTTCCATGCCACTAAAGCGAAAAGAAAATTCGTGATTTATTAATGTCCCGTCGAAAGAAAAGCATAGAATAAAGAATAATCGAATAAAAACGCCAACTTATAGTGCTTATACTTGTATGAATAATAAGCCGAGAGGTATAAAGCAAAATGCATTTTCTTTTCTCTCTGGCGGTTTGAAACTTTTTTACGAGTTTTTCTGCAAGGAACCCTCAAAAAAAATATAAAAAAAGCCATCTATAAATTGAATAATTGAAAAAGAAGATTTTTAGGAAATTTTTTAGACACTTTTTTTTACTATATTTCTTTTTCCTTCGCTGAAAGATGAGTTACAGCATAAAATTACTTTGTGTTTTGATTCACAAAATGCGTATCATAAAAGAAGTAGGGGGAAAAAATCAGAAAACACTAATCCTCTTAAATGTGAAAAAAAAGTGGTTTTATATTCTCATGAGAAAGGTGTACAAAGTTCTGAGGAAATAATAGTGGTATATTATTTCTCCTTAGAAAATAAAACTGGAAAAAATTGTAGGGAAAGAAAAAAAAGACGGGAAATATACTATAATGATTGCATTATGCGATAGAAGAAAGGAGAATTTTGTATACCAGCTGAAAACAGATTTTGTTATTAAATTGTTTTAAGTTTTTTGTAATTTTATTGTATGTACATGCTATAATTTTGCAAAACTCTATAGTAAATTACGTATACACTCTCACTTTTGATGATTCAGCAATTCTTAGCCTGTAATTCGGTAATTTTGAAAATCATTTCGTCACGAAATCACATGACTTGTAACAAGATGATTTTAATTTTCAAACTTAACGCTTTAGTAGTGATTTTAGTAAAATAAACAAAAAAATGTGATGAAATTTAATAAATATGGTAATATATGGTAATTTTTATTTTATCATTATACCTTAGAGCATGGCATAAAAGCCATTTCTTCGGTAAAATTTCCTTTTCAGTTTTGTATTTTTCACTAAATGTGCAGTAATAAAAATTTTAATTTTAAGAACCAGAATTTTCGGTTAACCATTATCAAGTGAACGGTAAAGTTATCAAAGGAATAGTTTAAATGTTGTATATTTCAATTTTATTACCAGAATTATAAGGTAAGATTGGATAAGAAGTAATTTAGTTTAGATGGAATATAATGGAGAGGCGAGAAGATATTTTTTAAAATACATATAATTAAAAAAAATATTTTGATAGCCAACGACTATATATATATATATTCTGTTGCCGCTTTTTTTCGTATGAATGTTACAATTTTCTGCACTGTAATAAAATTATACCTATACGAACCTTGCATATGCAACGATAATTAGACTTTGCTACTAATTTTTTAATGTTATAGAATACTTTTTCATCATGCTTATTCTGAAAACTGTCAAAAATATTTAAAAAATATATCAGTCATATTTTGAATTATACATCACTGTTCAACTAAACGTCATTCAAATGAAAAATCCAAAGACCTGCTCTACATGATTACTAAATTACTAAATAAGCTATCAGCTAAAAATAAGTTTTAAAATGCAAGCAAACTACCCGACCCCACCAAAAAAAGAAAAAAAAATCGCATATACTTTGCATACAACCAACAAACCCTAGTTAAAGCTTAAAAAAAATCACTTTATCAGTCTAGATCATGCATTCCAACCTAGGAAAGAGATATAAAATAACAACTACATCCATTTATTCTAAATATACCGAACCGAAGCAACTTCTTAAATTATTCAAACCCAACCTTCGCATGAAGCTGATGATCTGATACCGTCTAATTCAAAAAAGAGCAATTTATCAAATGGATAGTCTCTGCTTCAACCAAAACGCTCCGGTAATGTGTAATGAAGCCGTCCCTTTATGCTCGGTTTCTATTCAGAATATTCTGAAAGGGTATGTATATAGAACCATTTTCTCGGTGCGCCGAATGGGAAATGCCTCGGGCCTTCCCCAGAGGAAGATGTAAGAGCTGCGGTACTCTTTGGTATCCATATACTGAATGTTAAGTAAGATTTCCTTCATTTAAAACAATGTTACACACTGAAGTAGCTCAATCGATATAAATAGTGAGTTGTTTTGGATGGAGTGGGACTTGAAATTTCTGTCGCTGGTTTAATTGAATCTCAGATTGAAAGTTAGGTAAACATTAATTTAAAAAAAACCCTGATATTTGGTGAAGCAGATTAATTTCTATCAATAGTTGTTTTATTTTATTTTATTTTAGAACCGCCGATCCGATTTTGAGTTTACGACTATCAGGGTTCAACTCCGTAGCCTTGCAAGTTTGAACCCATTCCAGAAGACAAGAACATTGCTGGATCAAGTATTGGGGAAAATGTGCCTCCCTGATGGACTTTTTGATGGAGTTAACTTGCAGGGAGACCACTTGCAGGGAGGAAAACCACAATTATCTTCCACGTTTATCCTGACGGCAAAAGAACTCTAAACCATGATCCGATTACCACTGACGATATTTTCTGCCAGCGCTGTGGTCAGCGCGAAATGAATGAGGAATTTGTATCAACCAGCCATCGCAGAGATTCGAACCCTCATTAGGAGGCGAGCTCTCTATTCGATATACAGGCTGTACAGTGACCCTTCTTATAAATCTTGGTCTAGAAAAGAGTATGCGAACATACAAACCAGGGATCGCAATTGATTATGAAACTAAGGAGAAAGCCGCGGTTGGTTGCTCGGATGATAGAGTTATCGCCCCTCTATGATTTAACTATGTTCAAATCCCAGTGTTGGCTGGTTGATATCAACTTTGCTTCCGGCTCTCACGAGATCCCAGTACTGACGAAAATATCCTCAGTGGTCAATGTATCATCATGGGTTCCCTATGCCGTCGAACTAACAGTGTTTTAGTAGTTTTCATCTACGTGTAACGCAAATGCGGGTTAGTTCCATCAAAAAGTTATCCACAAAGGCTAAGTGCTTGATTTTGGAGCTCCTTTGCTTTCTAGATTGAGTTCAGAATTACAAGGCTACAGAGTTGAACAGTGACAATCGTAAACTCAGAATTAGGTAAGCTTTCACAATGCTGGTTGTAGAATAATACAAAATAAAGCAAGGAGAAAAACAAAAACATTTTCTGAAGTGAAGACAGGTAAATAATAAAAATTTATGATTTTTTTAATGGAATACATCACGGGAGTTTTCTCTAGTAGTTAAAAAGGTTTTGATGTTTGGATGCTTAAATTTGATGATTCATCATCACGTTGATGTTTAGTAAGGTTTCAAAAAGAGTGTGCTTATTTATTTGGCTTGAATATTTATTTGCGATTCTAAATGGGCGTGTTTTTTTTTAAATTCAGTTTTGTCATGGATTCGGACATGCCTATTCAGGTTCATGTTTATCAAATACGCAGTTTATTTCGTAATTGTTGCGTTATAAAATCTTAAAAAAATGTTAAATGTATGCATAAATTTTATATTGTAGTATGTTGTTTTGAGTGAGCCATACATATGCAATATATACCGTGTAACAAATTTCTTAAAGTTTAGTGAGATAAAAATTCAAATTCATGCGTTTCTTTAATTGCACGCAATTAAAATTTTTCTCATAAAATTGAAATATATATATATATATATATATATGTGTAATACAAAAATTAAATACTTTTGTATTAGTAAAAGCATTAAAACTTCACTCGTTCTCATAAAATATCTTTGGTAAAGGATAAGGGTAGAAATTCTATTTTGGGATTTCAAGGCTAAAAACATGCCAATGAATAATAATTAGATTTAAGCTTCAAAAGAGAAGTTATTTTAAGATCTTTCACTTCCATATAAGGAAAGATTAAACGATTTGCTATGAGTAATAAATAAATTGATGGGGCGTAAGAATACAGAAAAAGGCAATAATGACTGGCCTCTTCACAACTTTTAATCATCCTATAAAACGCAGGAGCAATGTTTTTGCGTGTGCTTTTTGTTGTTTATCATGCTTAAATCCGTCAGCTTAGACGGGACATGGGTCTCCCCCCATCTCCAGCTTGGAGGGGGCTAAGATGTATGCTTTCACCATCGCTACTAAATAAAAAGGATTATGCACAATATGGACTCGTTAATCATGCTGCTTTGACTGTAAAAAACTAAAAAATATCGGTGTGGATCCACCGTTATTACATATATATATATATATATATATATATATATATATATATATATATATATATATATATATATATATATATATATATATATATATATATATATATATATATATATATATATATACATAGTGGTGTTAGGGCACATCATGAGGAATAAAATATCATAGGACCTCATGCCTAGAAAGGTCATCATACCCCACTAAAAGCGTTTCCCTGTTATAAACTGTTTCTTGAAGTGTTTCTGAACAGGTCATAATAAAGAAGCGCCCCTAAGACGACATTTCAGAACAGGGGTTCCTATGCAACTTTAATCATGATGATGTACCTTAACTCCACTAGAAGTTTATCGCAATATTATCTCATGTTATACATAACTGTTTTAAATTTGCACATTTCGACAAAAAAGATACTTATTTTATCTATGGAATTTTTTTTAAATTTTAATTTATTTATTTATTTATTTTTTGGAATCATTCACAGTAAAAATGGCTTTAAAAGCTTTTTTGTGATAAAAAAATTAAATAATTAAAAAAATGTATCAAGAAAGATATTTTAAATAAGTCTAAACTGTATTCTAATTGATGTCTAATAAAAATTTTATATCAAAATACAAATTTTAGTTGGTAACGTAAAGTTGAAAAGGAATTGTTGATCAAAAATGTAAAATGCCTTTTAATTTTAAATAACAATTATTTTTCTCTTGAAGATAAATATTGTTATAGTCTACATACTAGTTATATTCAAAACAGATGGATTTCTCTACAAGAAAGAAAAATAAACGATAACGAAGAAAAAAAGATTTTTATCTTTATTTATTTATCTATTTTTTAGTTTGTTTTTCAGTCAATTTTCTAAATGAATGATTAAAAAAAAGTAAAAGTTAAAAATGACAAAGGATAATAGATCTGATTTTTTTCTAAAATTTTGCTTTCATCAAACTAATGAGTATTAGAAAAAAAAACCAATTTGAGACATTTTAATCTTAAAATATCTTTATAAAAAATGGAGCTAAAATTAGAAGGAAATTAATCTCTAAAATTGTATATTCTCCTTTTGTTCCAATTTATGATATACTTACCTTTTATTTAGTTCAATTATTAAGAAGCAGCATAATGGAATTTCAAGATTTAATTCTTTTATAAAATTTCCTAAAAATTAAAGTTTCATTTTTAATTTAAAAGATATTTTTACGTAAGAGGATTTCAAATTAATTTCTTTTTAATGCAAAATATATTTAAATAATAAAAAATCTATTTTACATAATGATGAATCTTTAATAAGCATTGTTTCATTTTGTTAAAGGAATTTTTTGGTACAACATTACTATTTGATTTACTAATCAATAAATATTCATTTAAAAAAAATCTCATAAACCATGCATTACTTTATAACCTGCAAATAATATGTATATTTTTTTATAATTTTTGAGTTTAAATATAGTGTATAGTATTTGTGATAGCGTAAAAAATAAAACAAAATTTATAAGGAAATGATCTTTACGAAATGGAATTATTTGGGAATCAGTATTTAGAAGAACTTAAGTAGACTCAGTTAAGATAATTGTGACCATTTTTGACTTATGCCTCCTTACAAAATAAGGTCTGAATGTTTAAGGATACATCTTTCACTTATTAAGAAAGCAGAAAAAATAATTATTTAAGAGAAATTACATGATTAAAAAGGTGGCCTAATTCTAAAACTTCATCAATGCATATTCATTTAAAAGAAACTCCTAAATCATATTTAGTATTATTTCATAACATGCAGATAATATTTATGTTTTTCATAATTTTTGAGTTTAAATATAGTGTATAGCATTTGTAATAGTGTAGGGAATCAGTATTTAGAAGAACTCAAGTAAACTCAGTTAAGATAATTATGACCATTTTTGACTTATGCCTCCTTAAAAAATAATGTCTGAATGTTTAAGGATACATCTTTCACTTATTAAGAAAGCAGAAAAAATAATTACTTAAGAGAAATTACATGTTCAAAAAGGTGCTCATTATGACCCATCTTGAACTTTAAGAAAATGAAAGTTAGAGGAAATTAAGACCATCAGTTACAGCACATCCTTGAGCAGAAATTGACGCACTGTCAGTTTCTCATAAAACTGCAAGCTGAGCTTATTTCTTCTTACCTATTCCATACACATGGAAAGGGTCATTATTGAAAGCAAACTCATCTATAAAGAAGACAAAGCAGGATTTATCTGACGATGACGTTTTTTTTTTCGCTTCTTATTTTTCGGAAAATTTCGAGACACTTTCTGTAATTGGCGCATTGAATGTAAGTGTTTGGTTTTCTTGAAGGATAAGAATAGAGATCTCTTCATAAATGTTCTCCTTTATTAAGGTTTCTCAGAATTTATTTTAAATGAAGAATGTTTGAAAACCATTCTTTTTTCTGATTTGTTAGAGCTTTCCTTCTAAAATGGCCGTAAAATTACTGGCAGCAGTCAGTACATCCAATTAGCAGGAAACTTTACGGTTAGGGATATTTTTTACCATTATGATTGTCATCATCAACGGTTTGTCAACCAGGTTATCCCGGCCCCAACGTATTCGGTGAAAACGGTATATGAATTTTTTTTTCTCGGAGTTAAGAGTTTGAATGCCATCTTTGTTTCTTTGACAGCTTTGGTTGAATATGGTAAAATAAAATTTAAATAAATTGCTCTAGTGCTATGCAGATTAAAGACTTCTACTTCTTCTTCTAATTTAAAGTAATTAAAGTCCGAAACGATATATCTGTAGAGTATAATAGAAACTGTAACGTATGATAGTTGTTACGACGCAAATGTCTAATTTGCTTTATAGGAAAAAAAGTGCAAATGAGTATTTGAACAAATAGAGTATTTTTTGAGTATTAAATTATAATTTTTTTTATCAAGAATGTTCATGAATATATATAAATTAATAAAAGGAAAACAAGAAAAACATAAATTTCTAAAGAGAAGCAGAAAAATTATTAATAAATAAAATAAGATATTTTTAAGAAATACATAAAAATTTAAAAAAAAAATCAGAACGATGGAAAGCAGAATTTAAAAATATATAATCATGTTATAAGCTCACTCGATTATATCCGCAGAAAAGAGTGCTTTCTATTATTGTATAAATATAACCAATAGGATTTGACAGCAGTAATACAATATTAGAAAGCACTCTTTTTGTGAATATGATTGTGAGAGTTGGTGATGGGATAATATTTTATTCTTGTTTTGTTTTCTAACTTGCAAATTTTTTTTAAAAATATTTTTCAAAAATCTTTTTTATTTATTATTAATTTTTCTTCTCCTTAAAAATTTATATTCTTTCATGTCTTCTTTGTATTTTAAATTTATTTTATGGTTTCAAAACACTTACGTAAGCACAGTAAATGAAACTTTCTTTTTTTAAATTTTCTTCGTTAGTGTTTCTTTTCTTTTATTCTTTTTTGTCTCTTTATAGAGTTGCATATATTTTTGTGTATATATATATATATATATATATATATATATATATATATATATATATATATATATATAATCCGCGGCTAAAATTATTTGCAAAAACAGGCAATTTATGTTTCTCTTTTCTATTTTATATGTTTTCTTAAATAAATATCTATCTTTTGAAACTATTTATGATCAATTTCTAAAATTATCCAGTATAATATTACCTTGCGCACATCCATTTCGGGCCCATCCTTGCTAACTAACAAATCAAAGCTCAGAATAACAAATCACTTCAGCAGTGTAGTAAGAACGACTCTTTAAAACCCTCTTGTTACACTCAATTTGAGCTTCTGTTTTCATCTTTTGTTTTCATATTTTGTAATCTGGCAATCTTTCTGCGAAAACATTTTTAAATCATTCGTGAAAAACTTTCTGTCCGTGTAAGTTGATCTGTTTTTGCTACTCGCTTTATAGTCCCCCTTTTTAATGTTTTTTCTTTTTCTTTTATTTTATTTTCTGTTTTTACATGTTACTTATTTTTACTTTTTGTGATCTATTTTATTTGTTTTAATTTTTATAAAAAAAATTTTGAGTGCTCCTCACACTATTGTATTAATATATTTTGCTTCGGCATTATTGATACAATATCAGAAAGCACTCTGTTTTGCGGATATAATCGTGTGGGCTGAAGAAAAGATTATATCTTTTTTTCTTCGGTTTTTTTTCCGGTTTTTTAAATAAAATTTTATCCTTTTTTTTTCAAACTGTTGTCTGTTATTATTTTACTTATTATTTCCCCCCCCCTTTTTTTTTCATTTGTCTATTATTTTTCTTTGTTTTATTCTTCATTTTGAACATATCTAATAAGTTCTGTTTACTTGCAGCTTAAGCGCATTCAATGAAACTTATTGTTTTTCTTAGCTTTTTTCGTGTTTTCTTGTATTTATTTATTCATTATATATATATATATATATATATATATATATATATATATATATATATAACAGAAAGATAAAAAAACATTAAAAAGTAGAAAGATTATATGTATCTATGCCACAAAATAGAAAATCGCGAAACTTTTTCTTCTTCTTTTTAACAAACAAGTACGATACGAGAAAGATGTTTTATAATGCAACCAAACTATAAAATGTGAATCTTCTTTTTTATTGCAAAAAAGAAAACATTCTTCTTCGATCATAAATCCTTTTTCAATCCCTTTAAATGTCTCATGAGAGATAAGTAGTGGTGATTTCTATCAACTTCAAAAGGGTTCTTCTCTTATATCTTTTTATTGTTCTGTTTTTTAAACCAACTCACAAAAGCTTAATACCGAAAATCTTCTATCTATGTTTACTATGAGGCATAGACTTGATGCCCATACCTGGTATTTATATCATGATATTTTTCTTCAAATAATGTTAAACACTCGAAAGAAATACTTAAAAAGCAGTGTTTGTCATTGAAACTGCCTAAATTAAAATCATTACCAAATTATCATTGAAATGTAATTTTAATTACACAATACATTTGATATCATTAGAACCTTACCTAGATATTTCAAGAATCCTTGTTAAAAAAGGTTAAATTACTTTAATGATTTCGACTTTTTCAATTGAGATAAATATTAAATTGAACTGAGATTCATAAAATTAAAGCTCATGATTCGTAAGATTTGATCAAAATCTTAATTAATAACTGTGACGACTGAATAACAACATCGAAACTTCGGTGATTTTGAAAAAGTAATTGTTTATGAAAGAAGGTTGTCTTTAATAGTTATTTATTTATTATAATTTATTTATTAAAATTTTTTTAGGAATTTATACAAAAAGATTATTTGGATCCTTTTAACCCCTTTAGCACCATGATAACTATTCGTTCTGGTCGAGAGAGCCCTCGAAAACTAATTTAAGCATTAGCACGTTTAGGACAGGCGAAAGGAGCAAGGAGCTTTTCCAGGCTTGCAAACTCTAAGAGTATACGTACCAAAGAGTGCGGGTACGTACTAATACAAGATGAAATGTGAGAGAACCATATTGAGATCGTATGCGTGTGATTCCTGGAGTCAAAAAGGGTCGTCTCATATATGATATCGTGGATCGTGAAGAGACAATCACTTGATCATCTATATGATCACGGTGGCTGAAAAGGTGAAATACACCATTAAAACCACGCGTTTCAACCTCTGGCTATTAACCATCGATCCAAAGTACAGTGAAAGGATTTTTGTGAAAAAAATGGTTAAAAACTGGATTGAAAAGAGTGGCAGTAAAAGACGACTTGAGATCCCTGTGATGCTATAAGGGCTGCATCTTGTAGTATCGTAGAGCGTTCGGTCTGCCAGTTTCTTCAGTTACTGGATACAAACAACAATGAGGCTCAAATCCGCGTTAAATTCATGAAAAGCCTTTATTTCTTTTTGAATGTCTTCTCTACATTTTTAACTTATTGTTATTTACTTCGTTAATCTATCTTTTCTTTTAAACTTTTTGTGTTTATTATCTATCTATCTACCTATATATATATATATATATATATATATATATATATATATATATCCCTTCCAACTAATAAAATTCATGATGACCTTCTTCAAATTCATAGCACGTTTAATCTCAGTGATATTATTAATGAAGATAACTGGAACTTTCTAGTACATATTAACCTTAACAACAATTATATTCTTTTCAATGACCACCTTTTTCAACAAATTAATGGTATTCCCATGGGAAATAATTTCAGTACTAACATCTGCAATATTTTTCTTTTTCTACAAGAATATAGATTTGTAAAATCACATGTTAATCTTCCAATTGATTCTCTCTTTCTCAGATTCATTGATGATCTATTAGTTATTAATTTTAATGATTTCGATATTCTAGCAAAACATATTTATCCAAATGAATTAATTCTTAATAAAACAAATAATAGTAATTCTTCAGCAAATTTTTTAGATTTGACTCTTAATATTAATGCAGATAAAAATATTACATTTAAACTTTTTGACAAAAGAAATGAATTTAAATTTCCAGTTAAAAAATGCATAGATTTCAACTCTAACTTAGCCAATAAGGTTTTTTCTAATATTATTGCCAATCAAATTCATAGATTTTACAGGAATAATTCTAACTATAACGAGTTTTTATTAGATACTGATATATATAAAAACGATTTAATTAATAGCCATTTTCCTAGTTCATTTCTTAATTTCTATTTTAAAAAAATCTTAAAAAACTTGGTACATTAATTTTTAATTTTTATTTAATTTTTCTGT